>NW_027136344.1:0-600000 GCF_039906515.1 Pseudorca crassidens
ATGCTTGATTCTCTTTCGGAGACATAGCAATCCATAGGTTTTAAGATACTTACTAGTCAGGTACATTCTTAGGCATTTAATATGCGGTGTTGAGTCCATTTCGTTGAGCAAGGAGTAGCTCTTGTCTATTCCATATTTGGCTTAAGGAACTTTATCTGTGCTCATTTCAATCTCTGGTTTTATGCAGCACCCCAACTCACCTTTCCCCTTAAGCAAGCATAAGTTGGTTTTCTAAATTTGAGACCCTGTTCTGTTCTGTAATTCAGTTCCTGTGTAGCCAAGTTTACATTCCGTGTATTACTGATATCTTATGATGTTTCTTTTTCTGTGTGACTTATTTCAGTTAGAATCATCATACCTGAATCCACTCATTGTGCTGCTAAGGGCCTGATGACATAGATTTCATTGCTGAGTGATATTGCTTTGTAAGTAAATACCACAACTTCTTTATCCATTTTTCACTTTCTGCGATGTTGAACTTGTACGGTAAACGAGGTTCTTGTAAACAGAGGCGTCCCAAACTTTGGGGTGGCTGTGTCTTTTTGATTTTAATTTCCCTAAGCTATAGGACCATAAGTGGAAGTGCCCTAGGCTCTGTTGCTTTGTTTTTTAGATGTTTCAGGAAACACCATACACTTCTCCCGAGTGTCTGTTGGCAATTTACATCCCGCCCATCAGCATAACAAGGCTCCCAGTTCTCCATGGCCTGTCCTGCCTTTCTGGATTTTACACTTTTTTCAGATGGCCCTTTTGACCGGGGGGAAGTGAGACTTCATTGTAGTGCAGATTTCCTTTGCAAGCTTGCTTGGTTGGCCAAAAAGGGCGTATGCGTTTTTTCCTGAATATATTCAGGAAAAAACGCATACGCCCTTTTTGGCCAAGTGCATCATTGTGGACGTTCTGCCTCTTTTCCTATGCTTTCAATGCAATTCCAGTCTGCCTCCTGAAATCGGTTTCCTGCAATTCTGCCCCGCTTTCAAGTCCTCTTGGCAGCCTTACTTCAGTATATTTTTGGACGATAGCTGTCATTTATAACTCTGCAGGTTTGTGAATTACAGTGCCCCTGAGCTCCTTTCTTCAACTCGCTTTCTTTTGAGCTGGCCGCAACACCGCAGGATGGCTTCAGGCCCTAATCTGGTTCCGGCACGGCACGCTGAGCCTTTGGTTAATTCCTCTTCCTGGTGGGAAATGAGAGTTAAATTTGCCCGTCCAGACACCTTCCAGCTAGTCTCTCATTGGTTCTCGCTATTCCTGTTCATCTTCCGCAGAAATTGCAAACTGGGCCAAACAGGAGGTTAAAGGGACTGACTCTCCAAGTCGGGAGGGTGTTAGTAAAGCGTCTGGAATGTTGCACCCGAGTACCAGGGTACGAAAACTGAGACATATTTGAACACGTCTCCCGATCACATGGTTGATCATACTCTAGGTTCCACATGCATGTTTTAGCTGAAGGAAGAATACCTTAAACCTGGGTAGTTGAAACCCGTGGAATGGGTACCATGCAATATGACTTCAAAGGGTCTTCATTTGCTCACCGAACCTCTCCAATCCTATCACTGCTGCGTTTATGCCCCTGTACACATGCTTGATTCTCTTTCGGAGACATAGCAATCCATAGGTTTTAAGATACTTACTAGTCAGGTACATTCTTAGGCATTTAATATGCGGTGTTGAGTCCATTTCGTTGAGCAAGGAGTAGCTCTTGTCTATTCCATATTTGGCTTAAGGAACTTTATCTGTGCTCATTTCAATCTCTGGTTTTATGCAGCACCCCAACTCACCTTTCCCCTTAAGCAAGCATAAGTTGGTTTTCTAAATTTGAGACCCTGTTCTGTTCTGTAATTCAGTTCCTGTGTAGCCAAGTTTACATTCCGTGTATTACTGATATCTTATGATGTTTCTTTTTCTGTGTGACTTATTTCAGTTAGAATCATCATACCTGAATCCACTCATTGTGCTGCTAAGGGCCTGATGACATAGATTTCATTGCTGAGTGATATTGCTTTGTAAGTAAATACCACAACTTCTTTATCCATTTTTCACTTTCTGCGATGTTGAACTTGTACGGTAAACGAGGTTCTTGTAAACAGAGGCGTCCCAAACTTTGGGGTGGCTGTGTCTTTTTGATTTTAATTTCCCTAAGCTATAGGACCATAAGTGGAAGTGCCCTAGGCTCTGTTGCTTTGTTTTTTAGATGTTTCAGGAAACACCATACACTTCTCCCGAGTGTCTGTTGGCAATTTACATCCCGCCCATCAGCATAACAAGGCTCCCAGTTCTCCATGGCCTGTCCTGCCTTTCTGGATTTTACACTTTTTTCAGATGGCCCTTTTGACCAGGGGGAAGTGAGACTTCATTGTAGTGCAGATTTCCTTTGCAAGCTTGCTTGGTTGGCCAAAAAGGGCGTATGCGTTTTTTCCTGAATATATTCAGGAAAAAACGCATACGCCCTTTTTGGCCAAGTGCATCATTGTGGACGTTCTGCCTCTTTTCCTATGCTTTCAATGCAATTCCAGTCTGCCTCCTGAAATCGGTTTCCTGCAATTCTGCCCCGCTTTCAAGTCCTCTTGGCAGCCTTACTTCAGTATATTTTTGGACGATAGCTGTCATTTATAACTCTGCAGGTTTGTGAATTACAGTGCCCCTGAGCTCCTTTCTTCAACTCGCTTTCTTTTGAGCTGGCCGCAACACCGCAGGATGGCTTCAGGCCCTAATCTGGTTCCGGCACGGCACGCTGAGCCTTTGGTTAATTCCTCTTCCTGGTGGGAAATGAGAGTTAAATTTGCCCGTCCAGACACCTCCAGCTAGTCTCTCATTGGTTCTCGCTATTCCTGTTCATCTTCCGCAGAAATTGCAAACTGGGCCAAACAGGAGGTTAAAGGGACTGACTCTCCAAGGCGGGAGGGTGTTAGTAAAGCGTCTGGAATGTTGCACCCGAGTACCAGGGTACGAAAACTGAGACATATTTGAACACGTCTCCCGATCACATGGTTGATCATACTCTAGGTTCCACATGCATGTTTTAGCTGAAGGAAGAATACCTTAAACCTGGGTAGTTGAAACCCGTGGAATGGGTACCATGCAATATGACTTCAAAGGGTCTTCATTTGCTCACCGAACCTCTCCAATCCTATCACTGCTGCGTTTATGCCCCTGTACACATGCTTGATTCTCTTTCGGAGACATAGCAATCCATAGGTTTTAAGATACTTACTAGTCAGGTACATTCTTAGGCATTTAATATGCGGTGTTGAGTCCATTTCGTTGAGCAAGGAGTAGCTCTTGTCTATTCCATATTTGGCTTAAGGAACTTTATCTGTGCTCATTTCAATCTCTGGTTTTATGCAGCACCCCAACTCACCTTTCCCCTTAAGCAAGCATAAGTTGGTTTTCTAAATTTGAGACCCTGTTCTGTTCTGTAATTCAGTTCCTGTGTAGCCAAGTTTACATTCCGTGTATTACTGATATCTTATGATGTTTCTTTTTCTGTGTGACTTATTTCAGTTAGAATCATCATACCTGAATCCACTCATTGTGCTGCTAAGGGCCTGATGACATAGATTTCATTGCTGAGTGATATTGCTTTGTAAGTAAATACCACAACTTCTTTATCCATTTTTCACTTTCTGCGATGTTGAACTTGTACGGTAAACGAGGTTCTTGTAAACAGAGGCGTCCCAAACTTTGGGGTGGCTGTGTCTTTTTGATTTTAATTTCCCTAAGCTATAGGACCATAAGTGGAAGTGCCCTAGGCTCTGTTGCTTTGTTTTTTAGATGTTTCAGGAAACACCATACACTTCTCCCGAGTGTCTGTTGGCAATTTACATCCCGCCCATCAGCATAACAAGGCTCCCAGTTCTCCATGGCCTGTCCTGCCTTTCTGGATTTTACACTTTTTTCAGATGGCCCTTTTGACCGGGGGGAAGTGAGACTTCATTGTAGTGCAGATTTCCTTTGCAAGCTTGCTTGGTTGGCCAAAAAGGGCGTATGCGTTTTTTCCTGAATATATTCAGGAAAAAACGCATACGCCCTTTTTGGCCAAGTGCATCATTGTGGACGTTCTGCCTCTTTTCCTATGCTTTCAATGCAATTCCAGTCTGCCTCCTGAAATCGGTTTCCTGCAATTCTGCCCCGCTTTCAAGTCCTCTTGGCAGCCTTACTTCAGTATATTTTTGGACGATAGCTGTCATTTATAACTCTGCAGGTTTGTGAATTACAGTGCCCCTGAGCTCCTTTCTTCAACTCGCTTTCTTTTGAGCTGGCCGCAACACCGCAGGATGGCTTCAGGCCCTAATCTGGTTCCGGCACGGCACGCTGAGCCTTTGGTTAATTCCTCTTCCTGGTGGGAAATGAGAGTTAAATTTGCCCGTCCAGACACCTTCCAGCTAGTCTCTCATTGGTTCTCGCTATTCCTGTTCATCTTCCGCAGAAATTGCAAACTGGGCCAAACAGGAGGTTAAAGGGACTGACTCTCCAAGTCGGGAGGGTGTTAGTAAAGCGTCTGGAATGTTGCACCCGAGTACCAGGGTACGAAAACTGAGACATATTTGAACACGTCTCCCGATCACATGGTTGATCATACTCTAGGTTCCACATGCATGTTTTAGCTGAAGGAAGAATACCTTAAACCTGGGTAGTTGAAACCCGTGGAATGGGTACCATGCAATATGACTTCAAAGGGTCTTCATTTGCTCACCGAACCTCTCCAATCCTATCACTGCTGTGTTTATGCCCCTGTACACATGCTTGATTCTCTTTCGGAGACATAGCAATCCATAGGTTTTAAGATACTTACTAGTCAGGTACATTCTTAGGCATTTAATATGCGGTGTTGAGTCCATTTCGTTGAGCAAGGAGTAGCTCTTGTCTATTCCATATTTGGCTTAAGGAACTTTATCTGTGCTCATTTCAATCTCTGGTTTTATGCAGCACCCCAACTCACCTTTCCCCTTAAGCAAGCATAAGTTGGTTTTCTAAATTTGAGACCCTGTTCTGTTCTGTAATTCAGTTCCTGTGTAGCCAAGTTTACATTCCGTGTATTACTGATATCTTATGATGTTTCTTTTTCTGTGTGACTTATTTCAGTTAGAATCATCATACCTGAATCCACTCATTGTGCTGCTAAGGGCCTGATGACATAGATTTCATTGCTGAGTGATATTGCTTTGTAAGTAAATACCACAACTTCTTTATCCATTTTTCACTTTCTGCGATGTTGAACTTGTACGGTAAACGAGGTTCTTGTAAACAGAGGCGTCCCAAACTTTGGGGTGGCTGTGTCTTTTTGATTTTAATTTCCCTAAGCTATAGGACCATAAGTGGAAGTGCCCTAGGCTCTGTTGCTTTGTTTTTTAGATGTTTCAGGAAACACCATACACTTCTCCCGAGTGTCTGTTGGCAATTTACATCCCGCCCATCAGCATAACAAGGCTCCCAGTTCTCCATGGCCTGTCCTGCCTTTCTGGATTTTACACTTTTTTCAGATGGCCCTTTTGACCAGGGGGAAGTGAGACTTCATTGTAGTGCAGATTTCCTTTGCAAGCTTGCTTGGTTGGCCAAAAAGGGCGTATGCGTTTTTTCCTGAATATATTCAGGAAAAAACGCATACGCCCTTTTTGGCCAAGTGCATCATTGTGGACGTTCTGCCTCTTTTCCTATGCTTTCAATGCAATTCCAGTCTGCCTCCTGAAATCGGTTTCCTGCAATTCTGCCCCGCTTTCAAGTCCTCTTGGCAGCCTTACTTCAGTATATTTTTGGACGATAGCTGTCATTTATAACTCTGCAGGTTTGTGAATTACAGTGCCCCTGAGCTCCTTTCTTCAACTCGCTTTCTTTTGAGCTGGCCGCAACACCGCAGGATGGCTTCAGGCCCTAATCTGGTTCCGGCACGGCACGCTGAGCCTTTGGTTAATTCCTCTTCCTGGTGGGAAATGAGAGTTAAATTTGCCCGTCCAGACACCTCCAGCTAGTCTCTCATTGGTTCTCGCTATTCCTGTTCATCTTCCGCAGAAATTGCAAACTGGGCCAAACAGGAGGTTAAAGGGACTGACTCTCCAAGGCGGGAGGGTGTTAGTAAAGCGTCTGGAATGTTGCACCCGAGTACCAGGGTACGAAAACTGAGACATATTTGAACACGTCTCCCGATCACATGGTTGATCATACTCTAGGTTCCACATGCATGTTTTAGCTGAAGGAAGAATACCTTAAACCTGGGTAGTTGAAACCCGTGGAATGGGTACCATGCAATATGACTTCAAAGGGTCTTCATTTGCTCACCGAACCTCTCCAATCCTATCACTGCTGCGTTTATGCCCCTGTACACATGCTTGATTCTCTTTCGGAGACATAGCAATCCATAGGTTTTAAGATACTTACTAGTCAGGTACATTCTTAGGCATTTAATATGCGGTGTTGAGTCCATTTCGTTGAGCAAGGAGTAGCTCTTGTCTATTCCATATTTGGCTTAAGGAACTTTATCTGTGCTCATTTCAATCTCTGGTTTTATGCAGCACCCCAACTCACCTTTCCCCTTAAGCAAGCATAAGTTGGTTTTCTAAATTTGAGACCCTGTTCTGTTCTGTAATTCAGTTCCTGTGTAGCCAAGTTTACATTCCGTGTATTACTGATATCTTATGATGTTTCTTTTTCTGTGTGACTTATTTCAGTTAGAATCATCATACCTGAATCCACTCATTGTGCTGCTAAGGGCCTGATGACATAGATTTCATTGCTGAGTGATATTGCTTTGTAAGTAAATACCACAACTTCTTTATCCATTTTTCACTTTCTGCGATGTTGAACTTGTACGGTAAACGAGGTTCTTGTAAACAGAGGCGTCCCAAACTTTGGGGTGGCTGTGTCTTTTTTATTTTAATTTCCCTAAGCTATAGGACCATAAGTGGAAGTGCCCTAGGCTCTGTTGCTTTGTTTTTTAGATGTTTCAGGAAACACCATACACTTCTCCCGAGTGTCTGTTGGCAATTTACATCCCGCCCATCAGCATAACAAGGCTCCCAGTTCTCCATGGCCTGTCCTGCCTTTCTGGATTTTACACTTTTTTCAGATGGCCCTTTTGACCGGGGGGAAGTGAGACTTCATTGTAGTGCAGATTTCCTTTGCAAGCTTGCTTGGTTGGCCAAAAAGGGCGTATGCGTTTTTTCCTGAATATATTCAGGAAAAAACGCATACGCCCTTTTTGGCCAAGTGCATCATTGTGGACGTTCTGCCTCTTTTCCTATGCTTTCAATGCAATTCCAGTCTGCCTCCTGAAATCGGTTTCCTGCAATTCTGCCCCGCTTTCAAGTCCTCTTGGCAGCCTTACTTCAGTATATTTTTGGACGATAGCTGTCATTTATAACTCTGCAGGTTTGTGAATTACAGTGCCCCTGAGCTCCTTTCTTCAACTCGCTTTCTTTTGAGCTGGCCGCAACACCGCAGGATGGCTTCAGGCCCTAATCTGGTTCCGGCACGGCACGCTGAGCCTTTGGTTAATTCCTCTTCCTGGTGGGAAATGAGAGTTAAATTTGCCCGTCCAGACACCTCCAGCTAGTCTCTCATTGGTTCTCGCTATTCCTGTTCATCTTCCGCAGAAATTGCAAACTGGGCCAAACAGGAGGTTAAAGGGACTGACTCTCCAAGGCGGGAGGGTGTTAGTAAAGCGTCTGGAATGTTGCACCCGAGTACCAGGGTACGAAAACTGAGACATATTTGAACACGTCTCCCGATCACATGGTTGATCATACTCTAGGTTCCACATGCATGTTTTAGCTGAAGGAAGAATACCTTAAACCTGGGTAGTTGAAACCCGTGGAATGGGTACCATGCAATATGACTTCAAAGGGTCTTCATTTGCTCACCGAACCTCTCCAATCCTATCACTGCTGCGTTTATGCCCCTGTACACATGCTTGATTCTCTTTCGGAGACATAGCAATCCATAGGTTTTAAGATACTTACTAGTCAGGTACATTCTTAGGCATTTAATATGCGGTGTTGAGTCCATTTCGTTGAGCAAGGAGTAGCTCTTGTCTATTCCATATTTGGCTTAAGGAACTTTATCTGTGCTCATTTCAATCTCTGGTTTTATGCAGCACCCCAACTCACCTTTCCCCTTAAGCAAGCATAAGTTGGTTTTCTAAATTTGAGACCCTGTTCTGTTCTGTAATTCAGTTCCTGTGTAGCCAAGTTTACATTCCGTGTATTACTGATATGTTATGATGTTTCTTTTTCTGTGTGACTTATTTCAGTTAGAATCATCATACCTGAATCCACTCATTGTGCTGCTAAGGGCCTGATGACATAGATTTCATTGCTGAGTGATATTGCTTTGTAAGTAAATACCACAACTTCTTTATCCATTTTTCACTTTCTGCGATGTTGAACTTGTACTGTAAACGAGGTTCTTGTAAACAGAGGCGTCCCAATGTTTGGGGTGGCTGTGTCTTTTTGATTTTAATTTCCCTAAGCTATAGGACCATAAGTGGAAGTGCCCTAGGCTCTGTTGCTTTGTTTTTTAGATGTTTCAGGAAACACCATACACTTCTCCCGAGTGTCTGTTGGCAATTTACATCCCGCCCATCAGCATAACAAGGCTCCCAGTTCTCCATGGCCTGTCCTGCCTTTCTGGATTTTACACTTTTTTCAGATGGCCCTTTTGACCGGGGGGAAGTGAGACTTCATTGTAGTGTAGATTTCCTTTGCAAGCTTGCTTGGTTGGCCAAAAAGGGCGTATGCGTTTTTTCCTGAATATATTCAGGAAAAAACGCATACGCCCTTTTTGGCCAAGTGCATCATTGTGGACGTTCTGCCTCTTTTCCTATGCTTTCAATGCAATTCCAGTCTACCTCCTGAAATCGGTTTCCTGCAATTCTGCCCCGCTTTCAAGTCCTCTTGGCAGCCTTACTTCAGTATATTTTTGGACGATAGCTGTCATTTATAACTCTGCAGGTTTGTGAATTACAGTGCCCCTGAGCTCCTTTCTTCAACTCGCTTTCTTTTGAGCTGGCCGCAACACCGCAGGATGGCTTCAGGCCCTAATCTGGTTCCGGCACGGCACGCTGAGCCTTTGGTTAATTCCTCTTCCTGGTGGGAAATGAGAGTTAAATTTGCCCGTCCAGACACCTCCAGCTAGTCTCTCATTGGTTCTCGCTATTCCTGTTCATCTTCCGCAGAAATTGCAAACTGGGCCAAACAGGAGGTTAAAGGGACTGACTCTCCAAGTCGGGAGGGTGTTAGTAAAGCGTCTGGAATGTTGCACCCGAGTACCAGGGTACGAAAACTGAGACATATTTGAACACGTCTCCCGATCACATGGTTGATCATACTCTAGGTTCCACATGCATGTTTTAGCTGAAGGAAGAATACCTTAAACCTGGGTAGTTGAAACCCGTGGAATGGGTACCATGCAATATGACTTCAAAGGGTCTTCATTTGCTCACCGAACCTCTCCAATCCTATCACTGCTGCGTTTATGCCCCTGTACACATGCTTGATTCTCTTTCGGAGACATAGCAATCCATAGGTTTTAAGATACTTACTAGTCAGGTACATTCTTAGGCATTTAATATGCGGTGTTGAGTCCATTTCGTTGAGCAAGCAGTAGCTCTTGTCTATTCCATATTTGGCTTAAGGAACTTTATCTGTGCTCATTTCAATCTCTGGTTTTATGCAGCACCCCAACTCACCTTTCCCCTTAAGCAAGCATAAGTTGGTTTTCTAAATTTGAGACCCTGTTCTGTTCTGTAATTCAGTTCCTGTGTAGCCAAGTTTACATTCCGTGTATTACTGATATCTTATGATGTTTCTTTTTCTGTGTGACTTATTTCAGTTAGAATCATCATACCTGAATCCACTCATTGTGCTGCTAAGGGCCTGATGACATAGATTTCATTGCTGAGTGATATTGCTTTGTAAGTAAATACCACAACTTCTTTATCCATTTTTCACTTTCTGCGATGTTGAACTTGTACGGTAAACGAGGTTCTTGTAAACAGAGGCGTCCCAAACTTTGGGGTGGCTGTGTCTTTTTGATTTTAATTTCCCTAAGCTATAGGACCATAAGTGGAAGTGCCCTAGGCTCTGTTGCTTTGTTTTTTAGATGTTTCAGGAAACACCATACACTTCTCCCGAGTGTCTGTTGGCAATTTACATCCCGCCCATCAGCATAACAAGGCTCCCAGTTCTCCATGGCCTGTCCTGCCTTTCTGGATTTTACACTTTTTTCAGATGGCCCTTTTGACCGGGGGGAAGTGAGACTTCATTGTAGTGCAGATTTCCTTTGCAAGCTTGCTTGGTTGGCCAAAAAGGGCGTATGCGTTTTTTCCTGAATATATTCAGGAAAAAACGCATACGCCCTTTTTGGCCAAGTGCATCATTGTGGACGTTCTGCCTCTTTTCCTATGCTTTCAATGCAATTCCAGTCTGCCTCCTGAAATCGGTTTCCTGCAATTCTGCCCCGCTTTCAAGTCCTCTTGGCAGCCTTACTTCAGTATATTTTTGGACGATAGCTGTCATTTATAACTCTGCAGGTTTGTGAATTACAGTGCCCCTGAGCTCCTTTCTTCAACTCGCTTTCTTTTGAGCTGGCCGCAACACCGCAGGATGGCTTCAGGCCCTAATCTGGTTCCGGCACGGCACGCTGAGCCTTTGGTTAATTCCTCTTCCTGGTGGGAAATGAGAGTTAAATTTGCCCGTCCAGACACCTTCCAGCTAGTCTCTCATTGGTTCTCGCTATTCCTGTTCATCTTCCGCAGAAATTGCAAACTGGGCCAAACAGGAGGTTAAAGGGACTGACTCTCCAAGTCGGGAGGGTGTTAGTAAAGCGTCTGGAATGTTGCACCCGAGTACCAGGGTACGAAAACTGAGACATATTTGAACACGTCTCCCGATCACATGGTTGATCATACTCTAGGTTCCACATGCATGTTTTAGCTGAAGGAAGAATACCTTAAACCTGGGTAGTTGAAACCCGTGGAATGGGTACCATGCAATATGACTTCAAAGGGTCTTCATTTGCTCACCGAACCTCTCCAATCCTATCACTGCTGCGTTTATGCCCCTGTACACATGCTTGATTCTCTTTCGGAGACATAGCAATCCATAGGTTTTAAGATACTTACTAGTCAGGTACATTCTTAGGCATTTAATATGCGGTGTTGAGTCCATTTCGTTGAGCAAGCAGTAGCTCTTGTCTATTCCATATTTGGCTTAAGGAACTTTATCTGTGCTCATTTCAATCTCTGGTTTTATGCAGCACCCCAACTCACCTTTCCCCTTAAGCAAGCATAAGTTGGTTTTCTAAATTTGAGACCCTGTTCTGTTCTGTAATTCAGTTCCTGTGTAGCCAAGTTTACATTCCGTGTATTACTGATATCTTATGATGTTTCTTTTTCTGTGTGACTTATTTCAGTTAGAATCATCATACCTGAATCCACTCATTGTGCTGCTAAGGGCCTGATGACATAGATTTCATTGCTGAGTGATATTGCTTTGTAAGTAAATACCACAACTTCTTTATCCATTTTTCACTTTCTGCGATGTTGAACTTGTACGGTAAACGAGGTTCTTGTAAACAGAGGCGTCCCAAACTTTGGGGTGGCTGTGTCTTTTTGATTTTAATTTCCCTAAGCTATAGGACCATAAGTGGAAGTGCCCTAGGCTCTGTTGCTTTGTTTTTTAGATGTTTCAGGAAACACCATACACTTCTCCCGAGTGTCTGTTGGCAATTTACATCCCGCCCATCAGCATAACAAGGCTCCCAGTTCTCCATGGCCTGTCCTGCCTTTCTGGATTTTACACTTTTTTCAGATGGCCCTTTTGACCGGGGGGAAGTGAGACTTCATTGTAGTGCAGATTTCCTTTGCAAGCTTGCTTGGTTGGCCAAAAAGGGCGTATGCGTTTTTTCCTGAATATATTCAGGAAAAAACGCATACGCCCTTTTTGGCCAAGTGCATCATTGTGGACGTTCTGCCTCTTTTCCTATGCTTTCAATGCAATTCCAGTCTGCCTCCTGAAATCGGTTTCCTGCAATTCTGCCCCGCTTTCAAGTCCTCTTGGCAGCCTTACTTCAGTATATTTTTGGACGATAGCTGTCATTTATAACTCTGCAGGTTTGTGAATTACAGTGCCCCTGAGCTCCTTTCTTCAACTCGCTTTCTTTTGAGCTGGCCGCAACACCGCAGGATGGCTTCAGGCCCTAATCTGGTTCCGGCACGGCACGCTGAGCCTTTGGTTAATTCCTCTTCCTGGTGGGAAATGAGAGTTAAATTTGCCCGTCCAGACACCTTCCAGCTAGTCTCTCATTGGTTCTCGCTATTCCTGTTCATCTTCCGCAGAAATTGCAAACTGGGCCAAACAGGAGGTTAAAGGGACTGACTCTCCAAGTCGGGAGGGTGTTAGTAAAGCGTCTGGAATGTTGCACCCGAGTACCAGGGTACGAAAACTGAGACATATTTGAACACGTCTCCCGATCACATGGTTGATCATACTCTAGGTTCCACATGCATGTTTTAGCTGAAGGAAGAATACCTTAAACCTGGGTAGTTGAAACCCGTGGAATGGGTACCATGCAATATGACTTCAAAGGGTCTTCATTTGCTCACCGAACCTCTCCAATCCTATCACTGCTGCGTTTATGCCCCTGTACACATGCTTGATTCTCTTTCGGAGACATAGCAATCCATAGGTTTTAAGATACTTACTAGTCAGGTACATTCTTAGGCATTTAATATGCGGTGTTGAGTCCATTTCGTTGAGCAAGGAGTAGCTCTTGTCTATTCCATATTTGGCTTAAGGAACTTTATCTGTGCTCATTTCAATCTCTGGTTTTATGCAGCACCCCAACTCACCTTTCCCCTTAAGCAAGCATAAGTTGGTTTTCTAAATTTGAGACCCTGTTCTGTTCTGTAATTCAGTTCCTGTGTAGCCAAGTTTACATTCCGTGTATTACTGATATCTTATGATGTTTCTTTTTCTGTGTGACTTATTTCAGTTAGAATCATCATACCTGAATCCACTCATTGTGCTGCTAAGGGCCTGATGACATAGATTTCATTGCTGAGTGATATTGCTTTGTAAGTAAATACCACAACTTCTTTATCCATTTTTCACTTTCTGCGATGTTGAACTTGTACGGTAAACGAGGTTCTTGTAAACAGAGGCGTCCCAAACTTTGGGGTGGCTGTGTCTTTTTGATTTTAATTTCCCTAAGCTATAGGACCATAAGTGGAAGTGCCCTAGGCTCTGTTGCTTTGTTTTTTAGATGTTTCAGGAAACACCATACACTTCTCCCGAGTGTCTGTTGGCAATTTACATCCCGCCCATCAGCATAACAAGGCTCCCAGTTCTCCATGGCCTGTCCTGCCTTTCTGGATTTTACACTTTTTTCAGATGGCCCTTTTGACCGGGGGGAAGTGAGACTTCATTGTAGTGCAGATTTCCTTTGCAAGCTTGCTTGGTTGGCCAAAAAGGGCGTATGCGTTTTTTCCTGAATATATTCAGGAAAAAACGCATACGCCCTTTTTGGCCAAGTGCATCATTGTGGACGTTCTGCCTCTTTTCCTATGCTTTCAATGCAATTCCAGTCTGCCTCCTGAAATCGGTTTCCTGCAATTCTGCCCCGCTTTCAAGTCCTCTTGGCAGCCTTACTTCAGTATATTTTTGGACGATAGCTGTCATTTATAACTCTGCAGGTTTGTGAATTACAGTGCCCCTGAGCTCCTTTCTTCAACTCGCATTCTTTTGAGCTGGCCGCAACACCGCAGGATGGCTTCAGGCCCTAATCTGGTTCCGGCACGGCACGCTGAGCCTTTGGTTAATTCCTCTTCCTGGTGGGAAATGAGAGTTAAATTTGCCCGTCCAGACACCTTCCAGCTAGTCTCTCATTGGTTCTCGCTATTCCTGTTCATCTTCCGCAGAAATTGCAAACTGGGCCAAACAGGAGGTTAAAGGGACTGACTCTCCAAGGCGGGAGGGTGTTAGTAAAGCGTCTGGAATGTTGCACCCGAGTACCAGGGTACGAAAACTGAGACATATTTGAACACGTCTCCCGATCACATGGTTGATCATACTCTAGGTTCCACATGCATGTTTTAGCTGAAGGAAGAATACCTTAAACCTGGGTAGTTGAAACCCGTGGAATGGGTACCATGCAATATGACTTCAAAGGGTCTTCATTTGCTCACCGAACCTCTCCAATCCTATCACTGCTGCGTTTATGCCCCTGTACACATGCTTGATTCTCTTTCGGAGACATAGCAATCCATAGGTTTTAAGATACTTACTAGTCAGGTACATTCTTAGGCATTTAATATGCGGTGTTGAGTCCATTTCGTTGAGCAAGGAGTAGCTCTTGTCTATTCCATATTTGGCTTAAGGAACTTTATCTGTGCTCATTTCAATCTCTGGTTTTATGCAGCACCCCAACTCACCTTTCCCCTTAAGCAAGCATAAGTTGGTTTTCTAAATTTGAGACCCTGTTCTGTTCTGTAATTCAGTTCCTGTGTAGCCAAGTTTACATTCCGTGTATTACTGATATCTTATGATGTTTCTTTTTCTGTGTGACTTATTTCAGTTAGAATCATCATACCTGAATCCACTCATTGTGCTGCTAAGGGCCTGATGACATAGATTTCATTGCTGAGTGATATTGCTTTGTAAGTAAATACCACAACTTCTTTATCCATTTTTCACTTTCTGCGATGTTGAACTTGTACGGTAAACGAGGTTCTTGTAAACAGAGGCGTCCCAAACTTTGGGGTGGCTGTGTCTTTTTGATTTTAATTTCCCTAAGCTATAGGACCATAAGTGGAAGTGCCCTAGGCTCTGTTGCTTTGTTTTTTAGATGTTTCAGGAAACACCATACACTTCTCCCGAGTGTCTGTTGGCAATTTACATCCCGCCCATCAGCATAACAAGGCTCCCAGTTCTCCATGGCCTGTCCTGCCTTTCTGGATTTTACACTTTTTTCAGATGGCCCTTTTGACCGGGGGGAAGTGAGACTTCATTGTAGTGCAGATTTCCTTTGCAAGCTTGCTTGGTTGGCCAAAAAGGGCGTATGCGTTTTTTCCTGAATATATTCAGGAAAAAACGCATACGCCCTTTTTGGCCAAGTGCATCATTGTGGACGTTCTGCCTCTTTTCCTATGCTTTCAATGCAATTCCAGTCTGCCTCCTGAAATCGGTTTCCTGCAATTCTGCCCCGCTTTCAAGTCCTCTTGGCAGCCTTACTTCAGTATATTTTTGGACGATAGCTGTCATTTATAACTCTGCAGGTTTGTGAATTACAGTGCCCCTGAGCTCCTTTCTTCAACTCGCTTTCTTTTGAGCTGGCCGCAACACCGCAGGATGGCTTCAGGCCCTAATCTGGTTCCGGCACGGCACGCTGAGCCTTTGGTTAATTCCTCTTCCTGGTGGGAAATGAGAGTTAAATTTGCCCGTCCAGACACCTTCCAGCTAGTCTCTCATTGGTTCTCGCTATTCCTGTTCATCTTCCGCAGAAATTGCAAACTGGGCCAAACAGGAGGTTAAAGGGACTGACTCTCCAAGGCGGGAGGGTGTTAGTAAAGCGTCTGGAATGTTGCACCCGAGTACCAGGGTACGAAAACTGAGACATATTTGAACACGTCTCCCGATCACATGGTTGATCATACTCTAGGTTCCACATGCATGTTTTAGCTGAAGGAAGAATACCTTAAACCTGGGTAGTTGAAACCCGTGGAATGGGTACCATGCAATATGACTTCAAAGGGTCTTCATTTGCTCACCGAACCTCTCCAATCCTATCACTGCTGCGTTTATGCCCCTGTACACATGCTTGATTCTCTTTCGGAGACATAGCAATCCATAGGTTTTAAGATACTTACTAGTCAGGTACATTCTTAGGCATTTAATATGCGGTGTTGAGTCCATTTCGTTGAGCAAGGAGTAGCTCTTGTCTATTCCATATTTGGCTTAAGGAACTTTATCTGTGCTCATTTCAATCTCTGGTTTTATGCAGCACCCCAACTCACCTTTCCCCTTAAGCAAGCATAAGTTGGTTTTCTAAATTTGAGACCCTGTTCTGTTCTGTAATTCAGTTCCTGTGTAGCCAAGTTTACATTCCGTGTATTACTGATATCTTATGATGTTTCTTTTTCTGTGTGACTTATTTCAGTTAGAATCATCATACCTGAATCCACTCATTGTGCTGCTAAGGGCCTGATGACATAGATTTCATTGCTGAGTGATATTGCTTTGTAAGTAAATACCACAACTTCTTTATCCATTTTTCACTTTCTGCGATGTTGAACTTGTACGGTAAACGAGGTTCTTGTAAACAGAGGCGTCCCAAACTTTGGGGTGGCTGTGTCTTTTTGATTTTAATTTCCCTAAGCTATAGGACCATAAGTGGAAGTGCCCTAGGCTCTGTTGCTTTGTTTTTTAGATGTTTCAGGAAACACCATACACTTCTCCCGAGTGTCTGTTGGCAATTTACATCCCGCCCATCAGCATAACAAGGCTCCCAGTTCTCCATGGCCTGTCCTGCCTTTCTGGATTTTACACTTTTTTCAGATGGCCCTTTTGACCGGGGGGAAGTGAGACTTCATTGTAGTGCAGATTTCCTTTGCAAGCTTGCTTGGTTGGCCAAAAAGGGCGTATGCGTTTTTTCCTGAATATATTCAGGAAAAAACGCATACGCCCTTTTTGGCCAAGTGCATCATTGTGGACGTTCTGCCTCTTTTCCTATGCTTTCAATGCAATTCCAGTCTGCCTCCTGAAATCGGTTTCCTGCAATTCTGCCCCGCTTTCAAGTCCTCTTGGCAGCCTTACTTCAGTATATTTTTGGACGATAGCTGTCATTTATAACTCTGCAGGTTTGTGAATTACAGTGCCCCTGAGCTCCTTTCTTCAACTCGCTTTCTTTTGAGCTGGCCGCAACACCGCAGGATGGCTTCAGGCCCTAATCTGGTTCCGGCACGGCACGCTGAGCCTTTGGTTAATTCCTCTTCCTGGTGGGAAATGAGAGTTAAATTTGCCCGTCCAGACACCTCCAGCTAGTCTCTCATTGGTTCTCGCTATTCCTGTTCATCTTCCTCAGAAATTGCAAACTGGGCCAAACAGGAGGTTAAAGGGACTGACTCTCCAAGGCGGGAGGGTGTTAGTAAAGCGTCTGGAATGTTGCACCCGAGTACCAGGGTACGAAAACTGAGACATATTTGAACACGTCTCCCGATCACATGGTTGATCATACTCTAGGTTCCACATGCATGTTTTAGCTGAAGGAAGAATACCTTAAACCTGGGTAGTTGAAACCCGTGGAATGGGTACCATGCTATATGACTTCAAAGGGTCTTCATTTGCTCACCGAACCTCTCCAATCCTATCACTGCTGCGTTTATGCCCCTGTACACATGCTTGATTCTCTTTCGGAGACATAGCAATCCATAGGTTTTAAGATACTTACTAGTCAGGTACATTCTTAGGCATTTAATATGCGGTGTTGAGTCCATTTCGTTGAGCAAGGAGTAGCTCTTGTCTATTCCATATTTGGCTTAAGGAACTTTATCTGTGCTCATTTCAATCTCTGGTTTTATGCAGCACCCCAACTCACCTTTCCCCTTAAGCAAGCATAAGTTGGTTTTCTAAATTTGAGACCCTGTTCTGTTCTGTAATTCAGTTCCTGTGTAGCCAAGTTTACATTCCGTGTATTACTGATATCTTATGATGTTTCTTTTTCTGTGTGACTTATTTCAGTTAGAATCATCATACCTGAATCCACTCATTGTGCTGCTAAGGGCCTGATGACATAGATTTCATTGCTGAGTGATATTGCTTTGTAAGTAAATACCACAAATTCTTTATCCATTTTTCACTTTCTGCAATGTTGAACTTGTACTGTAAACGAGGTTCTTGTAAACAGAGGCGTCCCAAACTTTGGGGTGGCTGTGTCTTTTTGATTTTAATTTCCCTAAGCTATAGGACCATAAGTGGAAGTGCCCTAGGCTCTGTTGCTTTGTTTTTTAGATGTTTCAGGAAACACCATACACTTCTCCCGAGTGTCTGTTGGCAATTTACATCCCGCCCATCAGCATAACAAGGCTCCCAGTTCTCCATGGCCTGTCCTGCCTTTCTGGATTTTACACTTTTTTCAGATGGCCCTTTTGACCGGGGGGAAGTGAGACTTCATTGTAGTGCAGATTTCCTTTGCAAGCTTGCTTGGTTGGCCAAAAAGGGCGTATGCGTTTTTTCCTGAATATATTCAGGAAAAAACACATACGCCCTTTTTGGCCAAGTGCATCATTGTGGACGTTCTGCCTCTTTTCCTATGCTTTCAATGCAATTCCAGTCTACCTCCTGAAATCGGTTTCCTGCAATTCTGCCCCGCTTTCAACTCCTCTTGGCAGCCTTACTTCAGTATATTTTTGGACGATAGCTGTCATTTATAACTCTGCAGGTTTGTGAATTACAGTGCCCCTGAGCTCCTTTCTTCAACTCGCTTTCTTTTGAGCTGGCCGCAACACCGCAGGATGGCTTCAGGCCCTAATCTGGTTCCGGCACGGCACGCTGAGCCTTTGGTTAATTCCTCTTCCTGGTGGGAAATGAGAGTTAAATTTGCCCGTCCAGACACCTCCAGCTAGTCTCTCATTGGTTCTCGCTATTCCTGTTCATCTTCCGCAGAAATTGCAAACTGGGCCAAACAGGAGGTTAAAGGGACTGACTCTCCAAGTCGGGAGGGTGTTAGTAAAGCGTCTGGAATGTTGCACCCGAGTACCAGGGTACGAAAACTGAGACATATTTGAACACGTCTCCCGATCACATGGTTGATCATACTCTAGGTTCCACATGCATGTTTTAGCTGAAGGAAGAATACCTTAAACCTGGGTAGTTGAAACCCGTGGAATGGGTACCATGCAATATGACTTCAAAGGGTCTTCATTTGCTCACCGAACCTCTCCAATCCTATCACTGCTGCGTTTATGCCCCTGTACACATGCTTGATTCTCTTTCGGAGACATAGCAATCCATAGGTTTTAAGATACTTACTAGTCAGGTACATTCTTAGGCATTTAATATGCGGTGTTGAGTCCATTTCGTTGAGCAAGGAGTAGCTCTTGTCTATTCCATATTTGGCTTAAGGAACTTTATCTGTGCTCATTTCAATCTCTGGTTTTATGCAGCACCCCAACTCACCTTTCCCCTTAAGCAAGCATAAGTTGGTTTTCTAAATTTGAGACCCTGTTCTGTTCTGTAATTCAGTTCCTGTGTAGCCAAGTTTACATTCCGTGTATTACTGATATCTTATGATGTTTCTTTTTCTGTGTGACTTATTTCAGTTAGAATCATCATACCTGAATCCACTCATTGTGCTGCTAAGGGCCTGATGACATAGATTTCATTGCTGAGTGATATTGCTTTGTAAGTAAATACCACAAATTCTTTATCCATTTTTCACTTTCTGCAATGTTGAACTTGTACTGTAAACGAGGTTCTTGTAAACAGAGGCGTCCCAAACTTTGGGGTGGCTGTGTCTTTTTGATTTTAATTTCCCTAAGCTATAGGACCATAAGTGGAAGTGCCCTAGGCTCTGTTGCTTTGTTTTTTAGATGTTTCAGGAAACACCATACACTTCTCCCGAGTGTCTGTTGGCAATTTACATCCCGCCCATCAGCATAACAAGGCTCCCAGTTCTCCATGGCCTGTCCTGCCTTTCTGGATTTTACACTTTTTTCAGATGGCCCTTTTGACCGGGGGGAAGTGAGACTTCATTGTAGTGCAGATTTCCTTTGCAAGCTTGCTTGGTTGGCCAAAAAGGGCGTATGCGTTTTTTCCTGAATATATTCAGGAAAAAACACATACGCCCTTTTTGGCCAAGTGCATCATTGTGGACGTTCTGCCTCTTTTCCTATGCTTTCAATGCAATTCCAGTCTACCTCCTGAAATCGGTTTCCTGCAATTCTGCCCCGCTTTCAACTCCTCTTGGCAGCCTTACTTCAGTATATTTTTGGACGATAGCTGTCATTTATAACTCTGCAGGTTTGTGAATTACAGTGCCCCTGAGCTCCTTTCTTCAACTCGCTTTCTTTTGAGCTGGCCGCAACACCGCAGGATGGCTTCAGGCCCTAATCTGGTTCCGGCACGGCACGCTGAGCCTTTGGTTAATTCCTCTTCCTGGTGGGAAATGAGAGTTAAATTTGCCCGTCCAGACACCTCCAGCTAGTCTCTCATTGGTTCTCGCTATTCCTGTTCATCTTCCGCAGAAATTGCAAACTGGGCCAAACAGGAGGTTAAAGGGACTGACTCTCCAAGTCGGGAGGGTGTTAGTAAAGCGTCTGGAATGTTGCACCCGAGTACCAGGGTACGAAAACTGAGACATATTTGAACACGTCTCCCGATCACATGGTTGATCATACTCTAGGTTCCACATGCATGTTTTAGCTGAAGGAAGAATACCTTAAACCTGGGTAGTTGAAACCCGTGGAATGGGTACCATGCAATATGACTTCAAAGGGTCTTCATTTGCTCACCGAACCTCTCCAATCCTATCACTGCTGCGTTTATGCCCCTGTACACATGCTTGATTCTCTTTCGGAGACATAGCAATCCATAGGTTTTAAGATACTTACTAGTCAGGTACATTCTTAGGCATTTAATATGCGGTGTTGAGTCCATTTCGTTGAGCAAGGAGTAGCTCTTGTCTATTCCATATTTGGCTTAAGGAACTTTATCTGTGCTCATTTCAATCTCTGGTTTTATGCAGCACCCCAACTCACCTTTCCCCTTAAGCAAGCATAAGTTGGTTTTCTAAATTTGAGACCCTGTTCTGTTCTGTAATTCAGTTCCTGTGTAGCCAAGTTTACATTCCGTGTATTACTGATATCTTATGATGGTTCTTTTTCTGTGTGACTTATTTCAGTTAGAATCATCATACCTGAATCCACTCATTGTGCTGCTAAGGGCCTGATGACATAGATTTCATTGCTGAGTGATATTGCTTTGTAAGTAAATACCACAACTTCTTTATCCATTTTTCACTTTCTGCGATGTTGAACTTGTACTGTAAACGAGGTTCTTGTAAACAGAGGCGTCCCAAACTTTGGGGTGGCTGTGTCTTTTTGATTTTAATTTCCCTAAGCTATAGGACCATAAGTGGAAGTGCCCTAGGCTCTGTTGCTTTGTTTTTTAGATGTTTCAGGAAACACCATACACATCTCCCGAGTGTCTGTTGGCAATTTACATCCCGCCCATCAGCATAACAAGGCTCCCAGTTCTCCATGGCCTGTCCTGTCTTTCTGGATTTTACACTTTTTTCAGATGGCCCTTTTGACCGGGGGGAAGTGAGACTTCATTGTAGTGCAGATTTCCTTTGCAAGCTTGCTTGGTTGGCCAAAAAGGGCGTATGCGTTTTTTCCTGAATATATTCAGGAAAAAACGCATACGCCCTTTTTGGCCAAGTGCATCATTGTGGACGTTCTGCCTCTTTTCCTATGCTTTCAATGCAATTCCAGTCTACCTCCTGAAATCGGTTTCCTGCAATTCTGCCCCGCTTTCAAGTCCTCTTGGCAGCCTTACTTCAGTATATTTTTGGACGATAGCTGTCATTTATAACTCTGCAGGTTTGTGAATTACAGTGCCCCTGAGCTCCTTTCTTCAACTCGCTTTCTTTTGAGCTGGCCGCAACACCGCAGGATGGCTTCAGGCCCTAATCTGGTTCCGGCACGGCACGCTGAGCCTTTGGTTAATTCCTCTTCCTGGTGGGAAATGAGAGTTAAATTTGCCCGTCCAGACACCTCCAGCTAGTCTCTCATTGGTTCTCGCTATTCCTGTTCATCTTCCGCAGAAATTGCAAACTGGGCCAAACAGGAGGTTAAAGGGACTGACTCTCCAAGTCGGGAGGGTGTTAGTAAAGCGTCTGGAATGTTGCACCCGAGTACCAGGGTACGAAAACTGAGACATATTTGAACACGTCTCCCGATCACATGGTTGATCATACTCTAGGTTCCACATGCATGTTTTAGCTGAAGGAAGAATACCTTAAACCTGGGTAGTTGAAACCCGTGGAATGGGTACCATGCAATATGACTTCAAAGGGTCTTCATTTGCTCACCGAACCTCTCCAATCCTATCACTGCTGCGTTTATGCCCCTGTACACATGCTTGATTCTCTTTCGGAGACATAGCAATCCATAGGTTTTAAGATACTTACTAGTCAGGTACATTCTTAGGCATTTAATATGCGGTGTTGAGTCCATTTCGTTGAGCAAGGAGTAGCTCTTGTCTATTCCATATTTGGCTTAAGGAACTTTATCTGTGCTCATTTCAATCTCTGGTTTTATGCAGCACCCCAACTCACCTTTCCCCTTAAGCAAGCATAAGTTGGTTTTCTAAATTTGAGACCCTGTTCTGTTCTGTAATTCAGTTCCTGTGTAGCCAAGTTTACATTCCGTGTATTACTGATATCTTATGATGTTTCTTTTTCTGTGTGACTTATTTCAGTTAGAATCATCATACCTGAATCCACTCATTGTGCTGCTAAGGGCCTGATGACATAGATTTCATTGCTGAGTGATATTGCTTTGTAAGTAAATACCACAACTTCTTTATCCATTTTTCACTTTCTGCGATGTTGAACTTGTACGGTAAATGAGGTTCTTGTAAACACAGGCGTCCCAAACTTTGGGGTGGCTGTGTCTTTTTGATTTTAATTTCCCTAAGCTATAGGACCATAAGTGGAAGTGCCCTAGGCTCTGTTGCTTTGTTTTTTAGATGTTTCAGGAAACACCATACACTTCTCCCGAGTGTCTGTTGGCAATTTACATCCCGCCCATCAGCATAACAAGGCTCCCAGTTCTCCATGGCCTGTCCTGCCTTTCTGGATTTTACACTTTTTTCAGATGGCCCTTTTGACCGGGGGGAAGTGAGACTTCATTGTAGTGCAGATTTCCTTTGCAAGCTTGCTTGGTTGGCCAAAAAGGGCGTATGCGTTTTTTCCTGAATATATTCAGGAAAAAACGCATACGCCCTTTTTGGCCAAGTGCATCATTGTGGACGTTCTGCCTCTTTTCCTATGCTTTCAATGCAATTCCAGTCTGCCTCCTGAAATCGGTTTCCTGCAATTCTGCCCCGCTTTCAAGTCCTCTTGGCAGCCTTACTTCAGTATATTTTTGGACGATAGCTGTCATTTATAACTCTGCAGGTTTGTGAATTACAGTGCCCCTGAGCTCCTTTCTTCAACTCGCTTTCTTTTGAGCTGGCCGCAACACCGCAGGATGGCTTCAGGCCCTAATCTGGTTCCGGCACGGCATGCTGAGCCTTTGGTTAATTCCTCTTCCTGGTGGGAAATGAGAGTTAAATTTGCCCGTCCAGACACCTTCCAGCTAGTCTCTCATTGGTTCTCGCTATTCCTGTTCATCTTCCGCAGAAATTGCAAACTGGGCCAAACAGGAGGTTAAAGGGACTGACTCTCCAAGTCGGGAGGGTGTTAGTAAAGCGTCTGGAATGTTGCACCCGAGTACCAGGGTACGAAAACTGAGACATATTTGAACACGTCTCCCGATCACATGGTTGATCATACTCTAGGTTCCACATGCATGTTTTAGCTGAAGGAAGAATACCTTAAACCTGGGTAGTTGAAACCCGTGGAATGGGTACCATGCAATATGACTTCAAAGGGTCTTCATTTGCTCACCGAACCTCTCCAATCCTATCACTGCTGCGTTTATGCCCCTGTACACATGCTTGATTCTCTTTCGGAGACATAGCAATCCATAGGTTTTAAGATACTTACTAGTCAGGTACATTCTTAGGCATTTAATATGCGGTGTTGAGTCCATTTCGTTGAGCAAGGAGTAGCTCTTGTCTATTCCATATTTGGCTTAAGGAACTTTATCTGTGCTCATTTCAATCTCTGGTTTTATGCAGCACCCCAACTCACCTTTCCCCTTAAGCAAGCATAAGTTGGTTTTCTAAATTTGAGACCCTGTTCTGTTCTGTAATTCAGTTCCTGTGTAGCCAAGTTTACATTCCGTGTATTACTGATATCTTATGATGTTTCTTTTTCTGTGTGACTTATTTCAGTTAGAATCGTCATACCTGAATCCACTCATTGTGCTGCTAAGGGCCTGATGACATAGATTTCATTGCTGAGTGATATTGCTTTGTAAGTAAATACCACAACTTCTTTATCCATTTTTCACTTTCTGCGATGTTGAACTTGTACGGAAAACGAGGTTCTTGTAAACAGAGGCGTCCCAAACTTTGGGGTGGCTGTGTCTTTTTGATTTTAATTTCCCTAAGCTATAGGACCATAAGTGGAAGTGCCCTAGGCTCTGTTGCTTTGTTTTTTAGATGTTTCAGGAAACACCATACACTTCTCCCGAGTGTCTGTTGGCAATTTACATCCCGCCCATCAGCATAACAAGGCTCCCAGTTCTCCATGGCCTGTCCTGCCTTTCTGGATTTTACACTTTTTTCAGATGGCCCTTTTGACCGGGGGGAAGTGAGACTTCATTGTAGTGCAGATTTCCTTTGCAAGCTTGCTTGGTTGGCCAAAAAGGGCGTATGCGTTTTTTCCTGAATATATTCAGGAAAAAACGCATACGCCCTTTTTGGCCAAGTGCATCATTGTGGACGTTCTGCCTCTTTTCCTATGCTTTCAATGCAATTCCAGTCTACCTCCTGAAATCGGTTTCCTGCAATTCTGCCCCGCTTTCAAGTCCTCTTGGCAGCCTTACTTCAGTATATTTTTGGACGATAGCTGTCATTTATAACTCTGCAGGTTTGTGAATTACAGTGCCCCTGAGCTCCTTTCTTCAACTCGCTTTCTTTTGAGCTGGCCGCAACACCGCAGGATGGCTTCAGGCCCTAATCTGGTTCCGGCACGGCACGCTGAGCCTTTGGTTAATTCCTCTTCCTGGTGGGAAATGAGAGTTAAATTTGCCCGTCCAGACACCTCCAGCTAGTCTCTCATTGGTTCTCGCTATTCCTGTTCATCTTCCGCAGAAATTGCAAACTGGGCCAAACAGGAGGTTAAAGGGACTGACTCTCCAAGTCGGGAGGGTGTTAGTAAAGCGTCTGGAATGTTGCACCCGAGTACCAGGGTACGAAAACTGAGACATATTTGAACACGTCTCCCGATCACATGGTTGATCATACTCTAGGTTCCACATGCATGTTTTAGCTGAAGGAAGAATACCTTAAACCTGGGTAGTTGAAACCCGTGGAATGGGTACCATGCAATATGACTTCAAAGGGTCTTCATTTGCTCACCGAACCTCTCCAATCCTATCACTGCTGCGTTTATGCCCCTGTACACATGCTTGATTCTCTTTCGGAGACATAGCAATCCATAGGTTTTAAGATACTTACTAGTCAGGTACATTCTTAGGCATTTAATATGCGGTGTTGAGTCCATTTCGTTGAGCAAGGAGTAGCTCTTGTCTATTCCATATTTGGCTTAAGGAACTTTATCTGTGCTCATTTCAATCTCTGGTTTTATGCAGCACCCCAACTCACCTTTCCCCTTAAGCAAGCATAAGTTGGTTTTCTAAATTTGAGACCCTGTTCTGTTCTGTAATTCAGTTCCTGTGTAGCCAAGTTTACATTCCGTGTATTACTGATATCTTATGATGTTTCTTTTTCTGTGTGACTTATTTCAGTTAGAATCATCATACCTGAATCCACTCATTGTGCTGCTAAGGGCCTGATGACATAGATTTCATTGCTGAGTGATATTGCTTTGTAAGTAAATACCACAAATTCTTTATCCATTTTTCACTTTCTGCGATGTTGAACTTGTACTGTAAACGAGGTTCTTGTAAACAGAGGCGTCCCAAACTTTGGGGTGGCTGTGTCTTTTTGATTTTAATTTCCCTAAGCTATAGGACCATAAGTGGAAGTGCCCTAGGCTCTGTTGCTTTGTTTTTTAGATGTTTCAGGAAACACCATACACTTCTCCCGAGTGTCTGTTGGCAATTTACATCCCGCCCATCAGCATAACAAGGCTCCCAGTTCTCCATGGCCTGTCCTGCCTTTCTGGATTTTACACTTTTTTCAGATGGCCCTTTTGACCGGGGGGAAGTGAGACTTCATTGTAGTGCAGATTTCCTTTGCAAGCTTGCTTGGTTGGCCAAAAAGGGCGTATGCGTTTTTTCCTGAATATATTCAGGAAAAAACGCATACGCCCTTTTTGGCCAAGTGCATCATTGTGGACGTTCTGCCTCTTTTCCTATGCTTTCAATGCAATTCCAGTCTACCTCCTGAAATCGGTTTCCTGCAATTCTGCCCCGCTTTCAAGTCCTCTTGGCAGCCTTACTTCAGTATATTTTTGGACGATAGCTGTCATTTATAACTCTGCAGGTTTGTGAATTACAGTGCCCCTGAGCTCCTTTCTTCAACTCGCTTTCTTTTGAGCTGGCCGCAACACCGCAGGATGGCTTCAGGCCCTAATCTGGTTCCGGCACGGCACGCTGAGCCTTTGGTTAATTCCTCTTCCTGGTGGGAAATGAGAGTTAAATTTGCCCGTCCAGACACCTCCAGCTAGTCTCTCATTGGTTCTCGCTATTCCTGTTCATCTTCCGCAGAAATTGCAAACTGGGCCAAACAGGAGGTTAAAAGGACTGACTCTCCAAGTCGGGAGGGTGTTAGTAAAGCGTCTGGAATGTTGCACCCGAGTACCAGGGTACGAAAACTGAGACATATTTGAACACGTCTCCCGATCACATGGTTGATCATACTCTAGGTTCCACATGCATGTTTTAGCTGAAGGAAGAATACCTTAAACCTGGGTAGTTGAAACCCGTGGAATGGGTACCATGCAATATGACTTCAAAGGGTCTTCATTTGCTCACCGAACCTCTCCAATCCTATCACTGCTGCGTTTATGCCCCTGTACACATGCTTGATTCTCTTTCGGAGACATAGCAATCCATAGGTTTTAAGATACTTACTAGTCAGGTACATTCTTAGGCATTTAATATGCGGTGTTGAGTCCATTTCGTTGAGCAAGGAGTAGCTCTTGTCTATTCCATATTTGGCTTAAGGAACTTTATCTGTGTTCATTTCAATCTCTGGTTTTATGCAGCACCCCAACTCACCTTTCCCCTTAAGCAAGCATAAGTTGGTTTTCTAAATTTGAGACCCTGTTCTGTTCTGTAATTCAGTTCCTGTGTAGCCAAGTTTACATTCCGTGTATTACTGATATGTTATGATGTTTCTTTTTCTGTGTGACTTATTTCAGTTAGAATCATCATACCTGAATCCACTCATTGTGCTGCTAAGGGCCTGATGACATAGATTTCATTGCTGAGTGATATTGCTTTGTAAGTAAATACCACAACTTCTTTATCCATTTTTCACTTTCTGCGATGTTGAACTTGTACTGTAAACGAGGTTCTTGTAAACAGAGGCGTCCCAAACTTTGGGGTGGCTGTGTCTTTTTGATTTTAATTTCCCTAAGCTATAGGACCATAAGTGGAAGTGCCCTAGGCTCTGTTGCTTTGTTTTTTAGATGTTTCAGGAAACACCATACACTTCTCCCGAGTGTCTGTTGGCAATTTACATCCCGCCCATCAGCATAACAAGGCTCCCAGTTCTCCATGGCCTGTCCTGCCTTTCTGGATTTTACACTTTTTTCAGATGGCCCTTTTGACCGGGGGGAAGTGAGACTTCATTGTAGTGCAGATTTCCTTTGCAAGCTTGCTTGGTTGGCCAAAAAGGGCGTATGCGTTTTTTCCTGAATATATTCAGGAAAAAACGCATACGCCCTTTTTGGCCAAGTGCATCATTGTGGACGTTCTGCCTCTTTTCCTATGCTTTCAATGCAATTCCAGTCTACCTCCTGAAATCGGTTTCCTGCAATTCTGCCCCGCTTTCAAGTCCTCTTGGCAGCCTTACTTCAGTATATTTTTGGACGATAGCTGTCATTTATAACTCTGCAGGTTTGTGAATTACAGTGCCCCTGAGCTCCTTTCTTCAACTCGCTTTCTTTTGAGCTGGCCGCAACACCGCAGGATGGCTTCAGGCCCTAATCTGGTTCCGGCACGGCACGCTGAGCCTTTGGTTAATTCCTCTTCCTGGTGGGAAATGAGAGTTAAATTTGCCCGTCCAGACACCTCCAGCTAGTCTCTCATTGGTTCTCGCTATTCCTGTTCATCTTCCGCAGAAATTGCAAACTGGGCCAAACAGGAGGTTAAAGGGACTGACTCTCCAAGTCGGGAGGGTGTTAGTAAAGCGTCTGGAATGTTGCACCCGAGTACCAGGGTACGAAAACTGAGACATATTTGAACACGTCTCCCGATCACATGGTTGATCATACTCTAGGTTCCACATGCATGTTTTAGCTGAAGGAAGAATACCTTAAACCTGGGTAGTTGAAACCCGTGGAATGGGTACCATGCAATATGACTTCAAAGGGTCTTCATTTGCTCACCGAACCTCTCCAATCCTATCACTGCTGCGTTTATGCCCCTGTACACATGCTTGATTCTCTTTCGGAGACATAGCAATCCATAGGTTTTAAGATACTTACTAGTCAGGTACATTCTTAGGCATTTAATATGCGGTGTTGAGTCCATTTCGTTGAGCAAGGAGTAGCTCTTGTCTATTCCATATTTGGCTTAAGGAACTTTATCTGTGCTCATTTCAATCTCTGGTTTTATGCAGCACCCCAACTCACCTTTCCCCTTAAGCAAGCATAAGTTGGTTTTCTAAATTTGAGACCCTGTTCTGTTCTGTAATTCAGTTCCTGTGTAGCCAAGTTTACATTCCGTGTATTACTGATATCTTATGATGTTTCTTTTTCTGTGTGACTTATTTCAGTTAGAATCATCATACCTGAATCCACTCATTGTGCTGCTAAGGGCCTGATGACATAGATTTCATTGCTGAGTGATATTGCTTTGTAAGTAAATACCACAACTTCTTTATCCATTTTTCACTTTCTGCGATGTTGAACTTGTACTGTAAACGAGGTTCTTGTAAACAGAGGCGTCCCAAACTTTGGGGTGGCTGTGTCTTTTTGATTTTAATTTCCCTAAGCTATAGGACCATAAGTGGAAGTGCCCTAGGCTCTGTTGCTTTGTTTTTTAGATGTTTCAGGAAACACCATACACTTCTCCCGAGTGTCTGTTGGCAATTTACATCCCGCCCATCAGCATAACAAGGCTCCCAGTTCTCCATGGCCTGTCCTGCCTTTCTGGATTTTACACTTTTTTCAGATGGCCCTTTTGACCGGGGGGAAGTGAGACTTCATTGTAGTGCAGATTTCCTTTGCAAGCTTGCTTGGTTGGCCAAAAAGGGCGTATGCGTTTTTTCCTGAATATATTCAGGAAAAAACGCATACGCCCTTTTTGGCCAAGTGCATCATTGTGGACGTTCTGCCTCTTTTCCTATGCTTTCAATGCAATTCCAGTCTACCTCCTGAAATCGGTTTCCTGCAATTCTGCCCCGCTTTCAAGTCCTCTTGGCAGCCTTACTTCAGTATATTTTTGGACGATAGCTGTCATTTATAACTCTGCAGGTTTGTGAATTACAGTGCCCCTGAGCTCCTTTCTTCAACTCGCTTTCTTTTGAGCTGGCCGCAACACCGCAGGATGGCTTCAGGCCCTAATCTGGTTCCGGCACGGCACGCTGAGCCTTTGGTTAATTCCTCTTCCTGGTGGGAAATGAGAGTTAAATTTGCCCGTCCAGACACCTCCAGCTAGTCTCTCATTGGTTCTCGCTATTCCTGTTCATCTTCCGCAGAAATTGCAAACTGGGCCAAACAGGAGGTTAAAGGGACTGACTCTCCAAGTCGGGAGGGTGTTAGTAAAGCGTCTGGAATGTTGCACCCGAGTACCAGGGTACGAAAACTGAGACATATTTGAACACGTCTCCCGATCACATGGTTGATCATACTCTAGGTTCCACATGCATGTTTTAGCTGAAGGAAGAATACCTTAAACCTGGGTAGTTGAAACCCGTGGAATGGGTACCATGCAATATGACTTCAAAGGGTCTTCATTTGCTCACCGAACCTCTCCAATCCTATCACTGCTGCGTTTATGCCCCTGTACACATGCTTGATTCTCTTTCGGAGACATAGCAATCCATAGGTTTTAAGATACTTACTAGTCAGGTACATTCTTAGGCATTTAATATGCGGTGTTGAGTCCATTTCGTTGAGCAAGGAGTAGCTCTTGTCTATTCCATATTTGGCTTAAGGAACTTTATCTGTGCTCATTTCAATCTCTGGTTTTATGCAGCACCCCAACTCACCTTTCCCCTTAAGCAAGCATAAGTTGGTTTTCTAAATTTGAGACCCTGTTCTGTTCTGTAATTCAGTTCCTGTGTAGCCAAGTTTACATTCCGTGTATTACTGATATCTTATGATGTTTCTTTTTCTGTGTGACTTATTTCAGTTAGAATCATCATACCTGAATCCACTCATTGTGCTGCTAAGGGCCTGATGACATAGATTTCATTGCTGAGTGATATTGCTTTGTAAGTAAATACCACAACTTCTTTATCCATTTTTCACTTTCTGCGATGTTGAACTTGTACGGTAAATGAGGTTCTTGTAAACAGAGGCGTCCCAAACTTTGGGGTGGCTGTGTCTTTTTGATTTTAATTTCCCTAAGCTATAGGACCATAAGTGGAAGTGCCCTAGGCTCTGTTGCTTTGTTTTTTAGATGTTTCAGGAAACACCATACACTTCTCCCGAGTGTCTGTTGGCAATTTACATCCCGCCCATCAGCATAACAAGGCTCCCAGTTCTCCATGGCCTGTCCTGCCTTTCTGGATTTTACACTTTTTTCAGATGGCCCTTTTGACCGGGGGGAAGTGAGACTTCATTGTAGTGCAGATTTCCTTTGCAAGCTTGCTTGGTTGGCCAAAAAGGGCGTATGCGTTTTTTCCTGAATATATTCAGGAAAAAACGCATACGCCCTTTTTGGCCAAGTGCATCATTGTGGACGTTCTGCCTCTTTTCCTATGCTTTCAATGCAATTCCAGTCTGCCTCCTGAAATCGGTTTCCTGCAATTCTGCCCCGCTTTCAAGTCCTCTTGGCAGCCTTACTTCAGTATATTTTTGGACGATAGCTGTCATTTATAACTCTGCAGGTTTGTGAATTACAGTGCCCCTGAGCTCCTTTCTTCAACTCGCTTTCTTTTGAGCTGGCCGCAACACCGCAGGATGGCTTCAGGCCCTAATCTGGTTCCGGCACGGCATGCTGAGCCTTTGGTTAATTCCTCTTCCTGGTGGGAAATGAGAGTTAAATTTGCCCGTCCAGACACCTTCCAGCTAGTCTCTCATTGGTTCTCGCTATTCCTGTTCATCTTCCGCAGAAATTGCAAACTGGGCCAAACAGGAGGTTAAAGGGACTGACTCTCCAAGTCGGGAGGGTGTTAGTAAAGCGTCTGGAATGTTGCACCCGAGTACCAGGGTACGAAAACTGAGACATATTTGAACACGTCTCCCGATCACATGGTTGATCATACTCTAGGTTCCACATGCATGTTTTAGCTGAAGGAAGAATACCTTAAACCTGGGTAGTTGAAACCCGTGGAATGGGTACCATGCAATATGACTTCAAAGGGTCTTCATTTGCTCACCGAACCTCTCCAATCCTATCACTGCTGCGTTTATGCCCCTGTACACATGCTTGATTCTCTTTCGGAGACATAGCAATCCATAGGTTTTAAGATACTTACTAGTCAGGTACATTCTTAGGCATTTAATATGCGGTGTTGAGTCCATTTCGTTGAGCAAGGAGTAGCTCTTGTCTATTCCATATTTGGCTTAAGGAACTTTATCTGTGCTCATTTCAATCTCTGGTTTTATGCAGCACCCCAACTCACCTTTCCCCTTAAGCAAGCATAAGTTGGTTTTCTAAATTTGAGACCCTGTTCTGTTCTGTAATTCAGTTCCTGTGTAGCCAAGTTTACATTCCGTGTATTACTGATATCTTATGATGTTTCTTTTTCTGTGTGACTTATTTCAGTTAGAATCGTCATACCTGAATCCACTCATTGTGCTGCTAAGGGCCTGATGACATAGATTTCATTGCTGAGTGATATTGCTTTGTAAGTAAATACCACAACTTCTTTATCCATTTTTCACTTTCTGCGATGTTGAACTTGTACGGAAAACGAGGTTCTTGTAAACAGAGGCGTCCCAAACTTTGGGGTGGCTGTGTCTTTTTGATTTTAATTTCCCTAAGCTATAGGACCATAAGTGGAAGTGCCCTAGGCTCTGTTGCTTTGTTTTTTAGATGTTTCAGGAAACACCATACACTTCTCCCGAGTGTCTGTTGGCAATTTACATCCCGCCCATCAGCATAACAAGGCTCCCAGTTCTCCATGGCCTGTCCTGCCTTTCTGGATTTTACACTTTTTTCAGATGGCCCTTTTGACCGGGGGGAAGTGAGACTTCATTGTAGTGCAGATTTCCTTTGCAAGCTTGCTTGGTTGGCCAAAAAGTGCGTATGCGTTTTTTCCTGAATATATTCAGGAAAAAACGCATACGCCCTTTTTGGCCAAGTGCATCATTGTGGACGTTCTGCCTCTTTTCCTACGCTTTCAATGCAATTCCAGTCTACCTCCTGAAATCGGTTTCCTGCAATTCTGCCCCGCTTTCAAGTCCTCTTGGCAGCCTTACTTCAGTATATTTTTGGACGATAGCTGTCATTTATAACTCTGCAGGTTTGTGAATTACAGTGCCCCTGAGCTCCTTTCTTCAACTCGCTTTCTTTTGAGCTGGCCGCAACACCGCAGGATGGCTTCAGGCCCTAATCTGGTTCCGGCACGGCACGCTGAGCCTTTGGTTAATTCCTCTTCCTGGTGGGAAATGAGAGTTAAATTTGCCCGTCCAGACACCTCCAGCTAGTCTCTCATTGGTTCTCGCTATTCCTGTTCATCTTCCGCAGAAATTGCAAACTGGGCCAAACAGGAGGTTAAAGGGACTGACTCTCCAAGTCGGGAGGGTGTTAGTAAAGCGTCTGGAATGTTGCACCCGAGTACCAGGGTACGAAAACTGAGACATATTTGAACACGTCTCCCGATCACATGGTTGATCATACTCTAGGTTCCACATGCATGTTTTAGCTGAAGGAAGAATACCTTAAACCTGGGTAGTTGAAACCCGTGGAATGGGTACCATGCAATATGACTTCAAAGGGTCTTCATTTGCTCACCGAACCTCTCCAATCCTATCACTGCTGCGTTTATGCCCCTGTACACATGCTTGATTCTCTTTCGGAGACATAGCAATCCATAGGTTTTAAGATACTTACTAGTCAGGTACATTCTTAGGCATTTAATATGCGGTGTTGAGTCCATTTCGTTGAGCAAGGAGTAGCTCTTGTCTATTCCATATTTGGCTTAAGGAACTTTATCTGTGCTCATTTCAATCTCTGGTTTTATGCAGCACCCCAACTCACCTTTCCCCTTAAGCAAGCATAAGTTGGTTTTCTAAATTTGAGACCCTGTTCTGTTCTGTAATTCAGTTCCTGTGTAGCCAAGTTTACATTCCGTGTATTACTGATATGTTATGATGTTTCTTTTTCTGTGTGACTTATTTCAGTTAGAATCATCATACCTGAATCCACTCATTGTGCTGCTAAGGGCCTGATGACATAGATTTCATTGCTGAGTGATATTGCTTTGTAAGTAAATACCACAACTTCTTTATCCATTTTTCACTTTCTGCGATGTTGAACTTGTACTGTAAACGAGGTTCTTGTAAACAGAGGCGTCCCAAACTTTGGGGTGGCTGTGTCTTTTTGATTTTAATTTCCCTAAGCTATAGGACCATAAGTGGAAGTGCCCTAGGCTCTGTTGCTTTGTTTTTTAGATGTTTCAGGAAACACCATACACATCTCCCGAGTGTCTGTTGGCAATTTACATCCCCCCCATCAGCATAACAAGGCTCCCAGTTCTCCATGGCCTGTCCTGTCTTTCTGGATTTTACACTTTTTTCAGATGGCCCTTTTGACCGGGGGGAAGTGAGACTTCATTGTAGTGCAGATTTCCTTTGCAAGCTTGCTTGGTTGGCCAAAAAGGGCGTATGCGTTTTTTCCTGAATATATTCAGGAAAAAACGCATACGCCCTTTTTGGCCAAGTGCATCATTGTGGACGTTCTGCCTCTTTTCCTATGCTTTCAATGCAATTCCAGTCTACCTCCTGAAATCGGTTTCCTGCAATTCTGCCCCGCTTTCAAGTCCTCTTGGCAGCCTTACTTCAGTATATTTTTGGACGATAGCTGTCATTTATAACTCTGCAGGTTTGTGAATTACAGTGCCCCTGAGCTCCTTTCTTCAACTCGCTTTCTTGTGACCTGGCCGCAACACCGCAGGATGGCTTCAGGCCCTAATCTGGTTCCGGCACGGCACGCTGAGCCTTTGGTTAATTCCTCTTCCTGGTGGGAAATGAGAGTTAAATTTGCCCGTCCAGACACCATCCAGCTAGTCTCTCATTGGTTCTCGCTATTCCTGTTCATCTTCCGCAGAAATTGCAAACTGGGCCAAACAGGAGGTTAAAGGGACTGACTCTCCAAGTCGGGAGGGTGTTAGTAAAGCGTCTGGAATGTTGCACCCGAGTACCAGGGTACGAAAACTGAGACATATTTGAACACGTTTCCCGATCACATGGTTGATCATACTCTAGGTTCCACATGCATGTTTTAGCTGAAGGAAGAATACCTTAAACCTGGGTAGTTGAAACCCGTGGAATGGGTACCATGCAATATGACTTCAAAGGGTCTTCATTTGCTCACCGAACCTCTCCAATCCTATCACTGCTGCGTTTATGCCCCTGTACACATGCTTGATTCTCTTTCGGAGACATAGCAATCCATAGGTTTTAAGATACTTACTAGTCAGGTACATTCTTAGGCATTTAATATGCGGTGTTGAGTCCATTTCATTGAGCAAGGAGTAGCTCTTGTCTATTCCATATTTGGCTTAAGGAACTTTATCTGTGCTCATTTCAATCTCTGGTTTTATGCAGCACCCCAAATCACCTTTCCCCTTAAGCAAGCATAAGTTGGTTTTCTAAATTTGAGACCCTGTTCTGTTCTGTAATTCAGTTCCTGTGTAGCCAAGTTTACATTCCATGTATTACTGATATCTTATGATGTTTCTTTTTCTGTGTGACTTATTTCAGTTAGAATCATCATACCTGAATCCACTCATTGTGCTGCTAAGGGCCTGATGACATAGATTTCATTGCTGAGTGATATTGCTTTGTAAGTAAATACCACAACTTCTTTATCCATTTTTCACTTTCTGCGATGTTGAACTTGCACGGTAAACGAGGTTCTTGTAAACAGAGGCGTCCCAAACTTTGGGGTGGCTGTGTCTTTTTGATTTTAATTTCCCTAAGCTATAGGACCATAAGTGGAAGTGCCCTAGGCTCTGTTGCTTTGTTTTTTAGATGTTTCAGGAAACACCATACACTTCTCCCGAGTGTCTGTTGGCAATTTACATCCCGCCCATCAGCATAACAAGGCTCCCAGTTCTCCATGGCCTGTCCTGCCTTTCTGGATTTTACACTTTTTTCAGATGGCCCTTTTGACCGGGGGGAAGTGAGACTTCATTGTAGTGCAGATTTCCTTTGCAAGCTTGCTTGGTTGGCCAAAAAGGGCGTATGCGTTTTTTCCTGAATATATTCAGGAAAAAACGCATACGCCCTTTTTGGCCAAGTGCATCATTGTGGACGTTCTGCCTCTTTTCCTATGCTTTCAATGCAATTCCAGTCTACCTCCTGAAATAGGTTTCCTGCAATTCTGCCCCGCTTTCAAGTCCTCTTGGCAGCCTTACTTCAGTATATTTTTGGACGATAGCTGTCATTTATAACTCTGCAGGTTTGTGAATTACAGTGCCCCTGAGCTCCTTTCTTCAACTCGTTTTCTTTTGAGCTGGCCGCAACACTGCAGGATGGCTTCAGGCCCTAATCTGGTTCCGGCACGGCACGCTGAGCCTTTGGTTAATTCCTCTTCCTGGTGGGAAATGAGAGTTAAATTTGCCCGTCCAGACACCTCCAGCTAGTCTCTCATTGGTTCTCGCTATTCCTGTTCATCTTCCGCAGAAATTGCAAACTGGGCCAAACAGGAGGTTAAAGGGACTGACTCTCCAAGTTGGGAGGGTGTTAGTAAAGCGTCTGGAATGTTGCACCCGAGTACCAGGGTACGAAAACTGAGACATATTTGAACACGTCTCCCGATCACATGGTTGATCATACTCTAGGTTCCACATGCATGTTTTAGCTGAAGGAAGAATACCTTAAACCTGGGTAGTTGAAACCCGTGGAATGGGTACCATGCAATATGACTTCAAAGGGTCTTCATTTGCTCACCGAACCTCTCCAATCCTATCACTGCTGCGTTTATGCCCCTGTACACATGCTTGATTCTCTTTCAGAGACATAGCAATCCATAGGTTTTAAGATACTTACTAGTCAGGTACATTCTTAGGCATTTAATATGCGGTGTTGAGTCCATTTCGTTGAGCAAGGAGTAGCTCTTGTCTATTCCATATTTGGCTTAAGGAACTTTATCTGTGCTCATTTCAATCTCTGGTTTTATGCAGCACCCCAACTCACCTTTACCCTTAAGCAAGCATAAGTTGGTTTTCTAAATTTGAGACCCTGTTCTGTTCTGTAATTCAGTTCCTGTGTAGCCAAGTTTACATTCCGTGTATTACTGATATCTTATGATGGTTCTTTTTCTGTGTGACTTATTTCAGTTAGAATCATCATACCTGAATCCACTCATTGTGCTGCTAAGGGCCTGATGACATAGATTTCATTGCTGAGTGATATTGCTTTGTAAGTAAATACCACAACTTCTTTATCCATTTTTCACTTTCTGCGATGTTGAACTTGTACGGTAAACGAGGTTCTTGTAAACAGAGGCGTCCCAAACTTTGGGGTGGCTGTGTCTTTTTGATTTTAATTTCCCTAAGCTATAGGACCATAAGTGGAAGTGCCCTAGGCTCTGTTGCTTTGTTTTTTAGATGTTTCAGGAAACACCATACACTTCTCCCGAGTGTCTGTTGGCAATTTACATCCCGCCCATCAGCATAACAAGGCTCCCAGTTCTCCATGGCCTGTCCTGCCTTTCTGGATTTTACACTTTTTTCAGATGGCCCTTTTGACCGGGGGGAAGTGAGACTTCATTGTAGTGCAGATTTCCTTTGCAAGCTTGCTTGGTTGGCCAAAAAGGGCGTATGCGTTTTTTCCTGAATATATTCAGGAAAAAACGCATACGCCCTTTTTGGCCAAGTGCATCATTGTGGACGTTCTGCCTCTTTTCCTATGCTTTCAATGCAATTCCAGTCTACCTCCTGAAATAGGTTTCCTGCAATTCTGCCCCGCTTTCAAGTCCTCTTGGCAGCCTTACTTCAGTATATTTTTGGACGATAGCTGTCATTTATAACTCTGCAGGTTTGTGAATTACAGTGCCCCTGAGCTCCTTTCTTCAACTCGCTTTCTTTTGAGCTGGCCGCAACACCGCAGGATGGCTTCAGGCCCTAATCTGGTTCCGGCACGGCACGCTGAGCCTTTGGTTAATTCCTCTTCCTGGTGGGAAATGAGAGTTAAATTTGCCCGTCCAGACACCTTCCAGCTAGTCTCTCATTGGTTCTCGCTATTCCTGTTCATCTTCCGCAGAAATTGCAAACTGGGCCAAACAGGAGGTTAAAGGGACTGACTCTCCAAGTCGGGAGGGTGTTAGTAAAGCGTCTGGAATGTTGCACCCGAGTACCAGGGTACGAAAACTGAGACATATTTGAACACGTCTCCCGATCACATGGTTGATCATACTCTAGGTTCCACATGCATGTTTTAGCTGAAGGAAGAATACCTTAAACCTGGGTAGTTGAAACCCGTGGAATGGGTACCATGCAATATGACTTCAAAGGGTCTTCATTTGCTCACCGAACCTCTCCAATCCTATCACTGCTGCGTTTATGCCCCTGTACACATGCTTGATTCTCTTTCGGAGACATAGCAATCCATAGGTTTTAAGATACTTACTAGTCAGGTACATTCTTAGGCATTTAATATGCGGTGTTGAGTCCATTTCGTTGAGCAAGGAGTAGCTCTTGTCTATTCCATATTTGGCTTAAGGAACTTTATCTGTGCTCATTTCAATCTCTGGTTTTATGCAGCACCCCAACTCACCTTTCCCCTTAAGCAAGCATAAGTTGGTTTTCTAAATTTGAGACCCTGTTCTGTTCTGTAATTCAGTTCCTGTGTAGCCAAGTTTACATTCCGTGTATTACTGATATCTTATGATGTTTCTTTTTCTGTGTGACTTATTTCAGTTAGAATCATCATACCTGAATCCACTCATTGTGCTGCTAAGGGCCTGATGACATAGATTTCATTGCTGAGTGATATTGCTTTGTAAGTAAATACCACAACTTCTTTATCCATTTTTCACTTTCTGCGATGTTGAACTTGTACGGTAAACGAGGTTCTTGTAAACAGAGGCGTCCCAAACTTTGGGGTGGCTGTGTCTTTTTGATTTTAATTTCCCTAAGCTATAGGACCATAAGTGGAAGTGCCCTAGGCTCTGTTGCTTTGTTTTTTAGATGTTTCAGGAAACACCATACACTTCTCCCGAGTGTCTGTTGGCAATTTACATCCCGCCCATCAGCATAACAAGGCTCCCAGTTCTCCATGGCCTGTCCTGCCTTTCTGGATTTTACACTTTTTTCAGATGGCCCTTTTGACCGGGGGGAAGTGAGACTTCATTGTAGTGCAGATTTCCTTTGCAAGCTTGCTTGGTTGGCCAAAAAGGGCGTATGCGTTTTTTCCTGAATATATTCAGGAAAAAACGCATACGCCCTTTTTGGCCAAGTGCATCATGGTGGACGTTCTGCCTCTTTTCCTATGCTTTCAATGCAATTCCAGTCTGCCTCCTGAAATCGGTTTCCTGCAATTCTGCCCCGCTTTCAAGTCCTCTTGGCAGCCTTACTTCAGTATATTTTTGGACGATAGCTGTCATTTATAACTCTGCAGGTTTGTGAATTACAGTGCCCCTGAGCTCCTTTCTTCAACTCGCTTTCTTGTGACCTGGCCGCAACACCGCAGGATGGCTTCAGGCCCTAATCTGGTTCCGGCACGGCACGCTGAGCCTTTGGTTAATTCCTCTTCCTGGTGGGAAATGAGAGTTAAATTTGCCCGTCCAGACACCTCCAGCTAGTCTCTCATTGGTTCTCGCTATTCCTGTTCATCTTCCGCAGAAATTGCAAACTGGGCCAAACAGGAGGTTAAAGGGACTGACTCTCCAAGTCGGGAGGGTGTTAGGAAAGCGTCTGGAATGTTGCACCCGAGTACCAGGGTACGAAAACTGAGACATATTTGAACACGTCTCCCGATCACATGGTTGATCATACTCTAGGTTCCACATGCATGTTTTAGCTGAAGGAAGAATACCTTAAACCTGGGTAGTTGAAACCCGTGGAATGGGTACCATGCAATATGACTTCAAAGGGTCTTCATTTGCTCACCGAACCTCTCCAATCCTATCACTGCTGCGTTTATGCCCCTGTACACATGCTTGATTCTCTTTCGGAGACATAGCAATCCATAGGTTTTAAGATACTTACTAGTCAGGTACATTCTTAGGCATTTAATATGCGGTGTTGAGTCCATTTCGTTGAGCAAGGAGTAGCTCTTGTCTATTCCATATTTGGCTTAAGGAACTTTATCTGTGCTCATTTCAATCTCTGGTTTTATGCAGCACCCCAACTCACCTTTACCCTTAAGAAAGCATAAGTTGGTTTTCTAAATTTGAGACCCTGTTCTGTTCTGTAATTCAGTTCCTGTGTAGCCAAGTTTACATTCCGTGTATTACTGATATCTTATGATGTTTCTTTTTCTGTGTGACTTATTTCAGTTAGAATCATCATACCTGAATCCACTCATTGTGCTGCTAAGGGCCTGATGACATAGATTTCATTGCTGAGTGATATTGCTTTGTAAGTAAATACCACAACTTCTTTATCCATTTTTCACTTTCTGCGATGTTGAACTTGTACGCTAAACGAGGTTCTTGTAAACAGAGGCGTCCCAAACTTTGGGGTGGCTGTGTCTTTTTTATTTTAATTTCCCTAAGCTATAGGACCATAAGTGGAAGTGCCCTAGGCTCTGTTGCTTTGTTTTTTAGATGTTTCAGGAAACACCATACACTTCTCCCGAGTGTCTGTTGGCAATTTACATCCCGCCCATCAGCATAACAAGGCTCCCAGTTCTCCATGGCCTGTCCTGCCTTTCTGGATTTTACACTTTTTTCAGATGGCCCTTTTGACCGGGGGGAAGTGAGACTTCATTGTAGTGCAGATTTCCTTTGCAAGCTTGCTTGGTTGGCCAAAAAGGGCGTATGCGTTTTTTCCTGAATATATTCAGGAAAAAATGCATACGCCCTTTTTGGCCAAGTGCATCATTGTGGACGTTCTGCCTCTTTTCCTATGCTTTCAATGCAATTCCAGTCTACCTCCTGAAATCGGTTTCCTGCAATTCTGCCCCGCTTTCAAGTCCTCTTGGCAGCCTTACTTCAGTATATTTTTGGACGATAGCTGTCATTTATAACTCTGCAGGTTTGTGAATTACAGTGCCCCTGAGCTCCTTTCTTCAACTCGCTTTCTTTTGAGCTGGCCGCAACACCGCAGGATGGCTTCAGGCCCTAATCTGGTTCCGGCACGGCACGCTGAGCCTTTGGTTAATTCCTCTTCCTGGTGGGAAATGAGAGTTAAATTTGCCCGTCCAGACACCTCCAGCTAGTCTCTCATTGGTTCTCGCTATTCCTGTTCATCTTCCGCAGAAATTGCAAACTGGGCCAAACAGGAGGTTAAAGGGACTGACTCTCCAAGTCGGGAGGGTGTTAGTAAAGCGTCTGGAATGTTGCACCCGAGTACCAGGGTACGAAAACTGAGACATATTTGAACACGTCTCCCGATCACATGGTTGATCATACTCTAGGTACCACATGCATGTTTTAGCTGAAGGAAGAATACCTTAAACCTGGGTAGTTGAAACCCGTGGAATGGGTACCATGCAATATGACTTCAAAGGGTCTTCATTTGCTCACCGAACCTCTCCAATCCTATCACTGCTGCGTTTATGCCCCTGTACACATGCTTGATTCTCTTTCGGAGACATAGCAATCCATAGGTTTTAAGATACTTACTAGTCAGGTACATTCTTAGGCATTTAATATGCGGTGTTGAGTCCATTTCGTTGAGCAAGCAGTAGCTCTTGTCTATTCCATATTTGGCTTAAGGAACTTTATCTGTGCTCATTTCAATCTCTGGTTTTATGCAGCACCCCAACTCACCTTTCCCCTTAAGCAAGCATAAGTTGGTTTTCTAAATTTGAGACCCTGTTCTGTTCTGTAATTCAGTTCCTGTGTAGCCAAGTTTACATTCCGTGTATTACAGATATCTTATGATGTTTCTTTTTCTGTGTGACTTATTTCAGTTAGAATCATCATACCTGAATCCACTCATTGTGCTGCTAAGGGCCTGATGACATAGATTTCATTGCTGAGTGATATTGCTTTGTAAGTAAATACCACAACTTCTTTATCCATTTTTCACTTTCTGCGATGTTGAACTTGTACGGTAAACGAGGTTCTTGTAAACAGAGGCGTCCCAAACTTTGGGGTGGCTGTGTCTTTTTGATTTTAATTTCCCTAAACTATAGGACCATAAGTGGAAGTGCCCTAGGCTCTGTTGCTTTGTTTTTTAGATGTTTCAGGAAACACCATACACTTCTCCCGAGTGTCTGTTGGCAATTTACATCCCGCCCATCAGCATAACAAGGCTCCCAGTTCTCCATGGCCTGTCCTGCCTTTCTGGATTTTACACTTTTTTCAGATGGCCCTTTTGACCGGGGGGAAGTGAGACTTCATTGTAGTGCAGATTTCCTTTGCAAGCTTGCTTGGTTGGCCAAAAAGGGCGTATGCGTTTTTTCCTGAATATATTCAGGAAAAAACTCATACGCCCTTTTTGGCCAAGTGCATCATTGTGGACGTTCTGCCTCTTTTCCTATGCTTTCAATGCAATTCCAGTCTACCTCCTGAAATCGGTTTCCTGCAATTCTGCCCCGCTTTCAAGTCCTCTTGGCAGCCTTACTTCAGTATATTTTTGGACGATAGCTGTCATTTATAACTCTGCAGGTTTGTGAATTACAGTGCCCCTGAGCTCCTTTCTTCAACTCGCTTTCTTTTGAGCTGGCCGCAACACCGCAGGATGGCTTCAGGCCCTAATCTTGTTCCGGCACGGCACGCTGAGCCTTTGGTTAATTCCTCTTCCTGGTGGGAAATGAGAGTTAAATTTGCCCGTCCAGACACCTCCAGCTAGTCTCTCATTGGTTCTCGCTATTCCTGTTCATCTTCCGCAGAAATTGCAAACTGGGCCAAACAGGAGGTTAAAGGGACTGACTCTCCAAGTCGGGAGGGTGTTAGTAAAGCGTCTGGAATGTTGCACCCGAGTACCAGGGTACGAAAACTGAGACATATTTGAACACGTCTCCCGATCACATGGTTGATCATACTCTAGGTACCACATGCATGTTTTAGCTGAAGGAAGAATACCTTAAACCTGGGTAGTTGAAACCCGTGGAATGGGTACCATGCAATATGATTTCAAAGGGTCTTCATTTGCTCACCGAACCTCTCCAATCCTATCACTGCTGCGTTTATGCCCCTGTACACATGCTTGATTCTCTTTCGGAGACATAGCAATCCATAGGTTTTAAGATACTTACTAGTCAGGTACATTCTTAGGCATTTAATATGCGGTGTTGAGTCCATTTCGTTGAGCAAGGAGTAGCTCTTGTCTATTCCATATTTGGCTTAAGGAACTTTATCTGTGCTCATTTCAATCTCTGGTTTTATGCAGCACCCCAACTCACCTTTCCCCTTAAGCAAGCATAAGTTGGTTTTCTAAATTTGAGACCCTGTTCTGTTCTGTAATTCAGTTCCTGTGTAGCCAAGTTTACATTCCGTGTATTACAGATATCTTATGATGTTTCTTTTTCTGTGTGACTTATTTCAGTTAGAATCATCATACCTGAATCCACTCATTGTGCTGCTAAGGGCCTGATGACATAGATTTCATTGCTGAGTGATATTGCTTTGTAAGTAAATACCACAACTTCTTTATCCATTTTTCACTTTCTGCGATGTTGAACTTGTACGGTAAACGAGGTTCTTGTAAACAGAGGCGTCCCAAACTTTGGGGTGGCTGTGTCTTTTTGATTTTAATTTCCCTAAGCTATAGGACCATAAGTGGAAGTGCCCTAGGCTCTGTTGCTTTGTTTTTTAGATGTTTCAGGAAACACCATACACTTCTCCTGAGTGTCTGTTGGCAATTTACATCCCGCCCATCAGCATAACAAGGCTCCCAGTTCTCCATGGCCTGTCCTGCCTTTCTGGATTTTACACTTTTTTCAGATGGCCCTTTTGACCGGGGGGAAGTGAGACTTCATTGTAGTGCAGATTTCCTTTGCAAGCTTGCTTGGTTGGCCAAAAAGGGCGTATGCGTTTTTTCCTGAATATATTCAGGAAAAAACGCATACGCCCTTTTTGGCCAAGTGCATCATTGTGGACGTTCTGCCTCTTATCCTATGCTTTCACTGCAATTCCAGTCTACCTCCTGAAATCGGTTTCCTGCAATTCTGCCCCGCTTTCAAGTCCTCTTGGCAGCCTTACTTCAGTATATTTTTGGACGATAGCTGTCATTTATAACTCTGCAGGTTTGTGAATTACAGTGCCCCTGAGCTCCTTTCTTCAACTCGCTTTCTTTTGAGCTGGCCGCAACACCGCAGGATGGCTTCAGGCCCTAATCTGGTTCCGGCACGGCACGCTGAGCCTTTGGTTAATTCCTCTTCCTGGTGGGAAATGAGAGTTAAATTTGCCCGTCCAGACACCATCCAGCTAGTCTCTCATTGGTTCTCGCTATTCCTGTTCATCTTCCGCAGAAATTGCAAACTGGGCCAAACAGGAGGTTAAAGGGACTGACTCTCCAAGTCGGGAGGGTGTTAGTAAAGCGTCTGGAATGTTGCACCCGAGTACCAGGGTACGAAAACTGAGACATATTTGAACACGTCTCCCGATCACATGGTTGATCATACTCTAGGTACCACATGCATGTTTTAGCTGAAGGAAGAATACCTTAAACCTGGGTAGTTGAAACCCGTGGAATGGGTACCATGCAATATGACTTCAAAGGGTCTTCATTTGCTCACCGAACCTCTCCAATCCTATCACTGCTGCGTTTATGCCCCTGTACACATGCTTGATTCTCTTTCGGAGACATAGCAATCCATAGGTTTTAAGATACTTACTAGTCAGGTACATTCTTAGGCATTTAATATGCGGTGTTGAGTCCATTTCGTTGAGCAAGGAGTAGCTCTTGTCTATTCCATATTTGGCTTAAGGAACTTTATCTGTGCTCATTTCAATCTCTGGTTTTATGCAGCACCCCAACTCACCTTTCCCCTTAAGCAAGCATAAGTTGGTTTTCTAAATTTGAGACCCTGTTCTGTTCTGTAATTCAGTTCCTGTGTAGCCAAGTTTACATTCCGTGTATTACAGATATCTTATGATGTTTCTTTTTCTGTGTGACTTATTTCAGTTAGAATCATCATACCTGAATCCACTCATTGTGCTGCTAAGGGCCTGATGACATAGATTTCATTGCTGAGTGATATTGCTTTGTAAGTAAATACCACAACTTCTTTATCCATTTTTCACTTTCTGCGATGTTGAACTTGTACGGTAAACGAGGTTCTTGTAAACAGAGGCGTCCCAAACTTTGGGGTGGCTGTGTCTTTTTGATTTTAATTTCCCTAAGCTATAGGACCATAAGTGGAAGTGCCCTAGGCTCTGTTGCTTTGTTTTTTAGATGTTTCAGGAAACACCATACACTTCTCCCGAGTGTCTGTTGGCAATTTACATCCCGCCCATCAGCATAACAAGGCTCCCAGTTCTCCATGGCCTGTCCTGCCTTTCTGGATTTTACACTTTTTTCAGATGGCCCTTTTGACCGGGGGGAAGTGAGACTTCATTGTAGTGCAGATTTCCTTTGCAAGCTTGCTTGGTTGGCCAAAAAGGGCGTATGCGTTTTTTCCTGAATATATTCAGGAAAAAACGCATTCGCCCTTTTTGGCCAAGTGCATCATTGTGGACGTTCTGCCTCTTTTCCTATGCTTTCAATGCAATTCCAGTCTACCTCCTGAAATCGGTTTCCTGCAATTCTGCCCCGCTTTCAAGTCCTCTTGGCAGCCTTACTTCAGTATATTTTTGGACGATAGCTGTCATTTATAACTCTGCAGGTTTGTGAATTACAGTGCCCCTGAGCTCCTTTCTTCAACTCGCTTTCTTTTGAGCTGGCCGCAACACCGCAGGATGGCTTCAGGCCCTAATCTGGTTCCGGCACGGCACGCTGAGCCTTTGGTTAATTCCTCTTCCTGGTGGGAAATGAGAGTTAAATTTGCCCGTCCAGACACCTCCAGCTAGTCTCTCATTGGTTCTCGCTATTCCTGTTCATCTTCCGCAGAAATTGCAAACTGGGCCAAACAGGAGGTTAAAGGGACTGACTCTCCAAGTCGGGAGGGTGTTAGTAAAGCGTCTGGAATGTTGCACCCGAGTACCAGGGTACGAAAACTGAGACATATTTGAACACGTCTCCCGATCACATGGTTGATCATACTCTAGGTTCCACATGCATGTTTTAGCTGAAGGAAGAATACCTTAAACCTGGGTAGTTGAAACCCGTGGAATGGGTACCATGCAATATGACTTCAAAGGGTCTTCATTTGCTCACCGAACCTCTCCAATCCTATCACTGCTGCGTTTATGCCCCTGTACACATGCTTGATTCTCTTTCGGAGACATAGCAATCCATAGGTTTTAAGATACTTACTAGTCAGGTACATTCTTAGGCATTTAATATGCGGTGTTGAGTCCATTTCGTTGAGCAAGGAGTAGCTCTTGTCTATTCCATATTTGGCTTAAGGAACTTTATCTGTGCTCATTTCAATCTCTGGTTTTATGCAGCACCCCAACTCACCTTTCCCCTTAAGCAAGCATAAGTTGGTTTTCTAAATTTGAGACCCTGTTCTGTTCTGTAATTCAGTTCCTGTGTAGCCAAGTTTACATTCCGTGTATTACTGATATCTTATGATGTTTCTTTTTCTGTGTGACTTATTTCAGTTAGAATCATCATACCTGAATCCACTCATTGTGCTGCTAAGGGCCTGATGACATAGATTTCATTGCTGAGTGATATTGCTTTGTAAGTAAATACCACAACTTCTTTATCCATTTTTCACTTTCTGCGATGTTGAACTTGTACGGTAAATGAGGTTCTTGTAAACAGAGGCGTCCCAAACTTTGGGGTGGCTGTGTCTTTTTGATTTTAATTTCCCTAAGCTATAGGACCATAAGTGGAAGTGCCCTAGGCTCTGTTGCTTTGTTTTTTAGATGTTTCAGGAAACACCATACACTTCTCCCGAGTGTCTGTTGGCAATTTACATCCCGCCCATCAGCATAACAAGGCTCCCAGTTCTCCATGGCCTGTCCTGCCTTTCTGGATTTTACACTTTTTTCAGATGGCCCTTTTGACCGGGGGGAAGTGAGACTTCATTGTAGTGCAGATTTCCTTTGCAAGCTTGCTTGGTTGGCCAAAAAGGGCGTATGCGTTTTTTCCTGAATATATTCAGGAAAAAACGCATACGCCCTTTTTGGCCAAGTGCATCATTGTGGACGTTCTGCCTCTTTTCCTATGCTTTCAATGCAATTCCAGTCTGCCTCCTGAAATCGGTTTCCTGCAATTCTGCCCCGCTTTCAAGTCCTCTTGGCAGCCTTACTTCAGTATATTTTTGGACGATAGTTGTCATTTATAACTCTGCAGGTTTGTGAATTACAGTGCCCCTGAGCTCCTTTCTTCAACTCGCGTTCTTTTGAGCTGGCCGCAACACCGCAGGATGGCTTCAGGCCCTAATCTGGTTCCGGCACGGCATGCTGAGCCTTTGGTTAATTCCTCTTCCTGGTGGGAAATGAGAGTTAAATTTGCCCGTCCAGACACCTTCCAGCTAGTCTCTCATTGGTTCTCGCTATTCCTGTTCATCTTCCGCAGAAATTGCAAACTGGGCCAAACAGGAGGTTAAAGGGACTGACTCTCCAAGTCGGGAGGGTGTTAGTAAAGCGTCTGGAATGTTGCACCCGAGTACCAGGGTACGAAAACTGAGACATATTTGAACACGTCTCCCGATCACATGGTTGATCATACTCTAGGTTCCACATGCATGTTTTAGCTGAAGGAAGAATACCTTAAACCTGGGTAGTTGAAACCCGTGGAATGGGTACCATGCAATATGACTTCAAAGGGTCTTCATTTGCTCACCGAACCTCTCCAATCCTATCACTGCTGCGTTTATGCCCCTGTACACATGCTTGATTCTCTTTCGGAGACATAGCAATCCATAGGTTTTAAGATACTTACTAGTCAGGTACATTCTTAGGCATTTAATATGCGGTGTTGAGTCCATTTCGTTGAGCAAGGAGTAGCTCTTGTCTATTCCATATTTGGCTTAAGGAACTTTATCTGTGCTCATTTCAATCTCTGGTTTTATGCAGCACCCCAACTCACCTTTCCCCTTAAGCAAGCATAAGTTGGTTTTCTAAATTTGAGACCCTGTTCTGTTCTGTAATTCAGTTCCTGTGTAGCCAAGTTTACATTCCGTGTATTACTGATATCTTATGATGTTTCTTTTTCTGTGTGACTTATTTCAGTTAGAATCGTCATACCTGAATCCACTCATTGTGCTGCTAAGGGCCTGATGACATAGATTTCATTGCTGAGTGATATTGCTTTGTAAGTAAATACCACAACTTCTTTATCCATTTTTCACTTTCTGCGATGTTGAACTTGTACGGAAAACGAGGTTCTTGTAAACAGAGGCGTCCCAAACTTTGGGGTGGCTGTGTCTTTTTGATTTTAATTTCCCTAAGCTATAGGACCATAAGTGGAAGTGCCCTAGGCTCTGTTGCTTTGTTTTTTAGATGTTTCAGGAAACACCATACACTTCTCCCGAGTGTCTGTTGGCAATTTACATCCCGCCCATCAGCATAACAAGGCTCCCAGTTCTCCATGGCCTGTCCTGCCTTTCTGGATTTTACACTTTTTTCAGATGGCCCTTTTGACCGGGGGGAAGTGAGACTTCATTGTAGTGCAGATTTCCTTTGCAAGCTTGCTTGGTTGGCCAAAAAGGGCGTATGCGTTTTTTCCTGAATATATTCAGGAAAAAACGCATACGCCCTTTTTGGCCAAGTGCATCATTGTGGACGTTCTGCCTCTTTTCCTATGCTTTCAATGCAATTCCAGTCTACCTCCTGAAATCGGTTTCCTGCAATTCTGCCCCGCTTTCAAGTCCTCTTGGCAGCCTTACTTCAGTATATTTTTGGACGATAGCTGTCATTTATAACTCTGCAGGTTTGTGAATTACAGTGCCCCTGAGCTCCTTTCTTCAACTCGCTTTCTTTTGAGCTGGCCGCAACACCGCAGGATGGCTTCAGGCCCTAATCTGGTTCCGGCACGGCACGCTGAGCCTTTGGTTAATTCCTCTTCCTGGTGGGAAATGAGAGTTAAATTTGCCCGTCCAGACACCTCCAGCTAGTCTCTCATTGGTTCTCGCTATTCCTGTTCATCTTCCGCAGAAATTGCAAACTGGGCCAAACAGGAGGTTAAAGGGACTGACTCTCCAAGTCGGGAGGGTGTTAGTAAAGCGTCTGGAATGTTGCACCCGAGTACCAGGGTACGAAAACTGAGACATATTTGAACACGTCTCCCGATCACATGGTTGATCATACTCTAGGTTCCACATGCATGTTTTAGCTGAAGGAAGAATACCTTAAACCTGGGTAGTTGAAACCCGTGGAATGGGTACCATGCAATATGACTTCAAAGGGTCTTCATTTGCTCACCGAACCTCTCCAATCCTATCACTGCTGCGTTTATGCCCCTGTACACATGCTTGATTCTCTTTCGGAGACATAGCAATCCATAGGTTTTAAGATACTTACTAGTCAGGTACATTCTTAGGCATTTAATATGCGGTGTTGAGTCCATTTCGTTGAGCAAGGAGTAGCTCTTGTCTATTCCATATTTGGCTTAAGGAACTTTATCTGTGCTCATTTCAATCTCTGGTTTTATGCAGCACCCCAACTCACCTTTCCCCTTAAGCAAGCATAAGTTGGTTTTCTAAATTTGAGACCCTGTTCTGTTCTGTAATTCAGTTCCTGTGTAGCCAAGTTTACATTCCGTGTATTACTGATATCTTATGATGGTTCTTTTTCTGTGTGACTTATTTCAGTTAGAATCATCATACCTGAATCCACTCATTGTGCTGCTAAGGGCCTGATGACATAGATTTCATTGCTGAGTGATATTGCTTTGTAAGTAAATACCACAACTTCTTTATCCATTTTTCACTTTCTGCGATGTTGAACTTGTACTGTAAACGAGGTTCTTGTAAACAGAGGCGTCCCAAACTTTGGGGTGGCTGTGTCTTTTTGATTTTAATTTCCCTAAGCTATAGGACCATAAGTGGAAGTGCCCTAGGCTCTGTTGCTTTGTTTTTTAGATGTTTCAGGAAACACCATACACATCTCCCGAGTGTCTGTTGGCAATTTACATCCCGCCCATCAGCATAACAAGGCTCCCAGTTCTCCATGGCCTGTCCTGTCTTTCTGGATTTTACACTTTTTTCAGATGGCCCTTTTGACCGGGGGGAAGTGAGACTTCATTGTAGTGCAGATTTCCTTTGCAAGCTTGCTTGGTTGGCCAAAAAGGGCGTATGCGTTTTTTCCTGAATATATTCAGGAAAAAACGCATACGCCCTTTTTGGCCAAGTGCATCATTGTGGACGTTCTGCCTCTTTTCTTATGCTTTCAATGCAATTCCAGTCTACCTCCTGAAATCAGTTTCCTGCAATTCTGCCCCGCTTTCAAGTCCTCTTGGCAGCCTTACTTCAGTATATTTTTGGACGATAGCTGTCATTTATAACTCTGCAGGTTTGTGAATTACAGTGCCCCTGAGCTCCTTTCTTCAACTCGCTTTCTTGTGACCTGGCCGCAACACCGCAGGATGGCTTCAGGCCCTAATCTGGTTCCGGCACGGCACGCTGAGCCTTTGGTTAATTCCTCTTCCTGGTGGGAAATGAGAGTTAAATTTGCCCGTCCAGACACCATCCAGCTAGTCTCTCATTGGTTCTCGCTATTCCTGTTCATCTTCCGCAGAAATTGCAAACTGGGCCAAACAGGAGGTTAAAGGGACTGACTCTCCAAGTCGGGAGGGTGTTAGTAAAGCGTCTGGAATGTTGCACCCGAGTACCAGGGTACGAAAACTGAGACATATTTGAACACGTTTCCCGATCACATGGTTGATCATACTCTAGGTTCCACATGCATGTTTTAGCTGAAGGAAGAATACCTTAAACCTGGGTAGTTGAAACCCGTGGAATGGGTACCATGCAATATGACTTCAAAGGGTCTTCATTTGCTCACCGAACCTCTCCAATCCTATCACTGCTGCGTTTATGCCCCTGTACACATGCTTGATTCTCTTTCGGAGACATAGCAATCCATAGGTTTTAAGATACTTACTAGTCAGGTACATTCTTAGGCATTTAATATGCGGTGTTGAGTCCATTTCATTGAGCAAGGAGTAGCTCTTGTCTATTCCATATTTGGCTTAAGGAACTTTATCTGTGCTCATTTCAATCTCTGGTTTTATGCAGCACCCCAAATCACCTTTCCCCTTAAGCAAGCATAAGTTGGTTTTCTAAATTTGAGACCCTGTTCTGTTCTGTAATTCAGTTCCTGTGTAGCCAAGTTTACATTCCATGTATTACTGATATCTTATGATGTTTCTTTTTCTGTGTGACTTATTTCAGTTAGAATCATCATACCTGAATCCACTCATTGTGCTGCTAAGGGCCTGATGACATAGATTTCATTGCTGAGTGATATTGCTTTGTAAGTAAATACCACAACTTCTTTATCCATTTTTCACTTTCTGCGATGTTGAACTTGCACGGTAAACGAGGTTCTTGTAAACAGAGGCGTCCCAAACTTTGGGGTGGCTGTGTCTTTTTGATTTTAATTTCCCTAAGCTATAGGACCATAAGTGGAAGTGCCCTAGGCTCTGTTGCTTTGTTTTTTAGATGTTTCAGGAAACACCATACACTTCTCCCGAGTGTCTGTTGGCAATTTACATCCCGCCCATCAGCATAACAAGGCTCCCAGTTCTCCATGGCCTGTCCTGCCTTTCTGGATTTTACACTTTTTTCAGATGGCCCTTTTGACCGGGGGGAAGTGAGACTTCATTGTAGTGCAGATTTCCTTTGCAAGCTTGCTTGGTTGGCCAAAAAGGGCGTATGCGTTTTTTCCTGAATATATTCAGGAAAAAACGCATACGCCCTTTTTGGCCAAGTGCATCATTGTGGACGTTCTGCCTCTTTTCCTATGCTTTCAATGCAATTCCAGTCTACCTCCTGAAATCGGTTTCCTGCAATTCTGCCCCGCTTTCAAGTCCTCTTGGCAGCCTTACTTCAGTATATTTTTGGACGATAGCTGTCATTTATAACTCTGCAGGTTTGTGAATTACAGTGCCCCTGAGCTCCTTTCTTCAACTCGTTTTCTTTTGAGCTGGCCGCAACACTGCAGGATGGCTTCAGGCCCTAATCTGGTTCCGGCACGGCACGCTGAGCCTTTGGTTAATTCCTCTTCCTGGTGGGAAATGAGAGTTAAATTTGCCCGTCCAGACACCTCCAGCTAGTCTCTCATTGGTTCTCGCTATTCCTGTTCATCTTCCGCAGAAATTGCAAACTGGGCCAAACAGGAGGTTAAAGGGACTGACTCTCCAAGTTGGGAGGGTGTTAGTAAAGCGTCTGGAATGTTGCACCCGAGTACCAGGGTACGAAAACTGAGACATATTTGAACACGTCTCCCGATCACATGGTTGATCATACTCTAGGTTCCACATGCATGTTTTAGCTGAAGGAAGAATACCTTAAACCTGGGTAGTTGAAACCCGTGGAATGGGTACCATGCAATATGACTTCAAAGGGTCTTCATTTGCTCACCGAACCTCTCCAATCCTATCACTGCTGCGTTTATGCCCCTGTACACATGCTTGATTCTCTTTCGGAGACATAGCAATCCATAGGTTTTAAGATACTTACTAGTCAGGTACATTCTTAGGCATTTAATATGCGGTGTTGAGTCCATTTCGTTGAGCAAGGAGTAGCTCTTGTCTATTCCATATTTGGCTTAAGGAACTTTATCTGTGCTCATTTCAATCTCTGGTTTTATGCAGCACCCCAACTCACCTTTACCCTTAAGCAAGCATAAGTTGGTTTTCTAAATTTGAGACCCTGTTCTGTTCTGTAATTCAGTTCCTGTGTAGCCAAGTTTACATTCCGTGTATTACTGATATCTTATGATGTTTCTTTTTCTGTGTGACTTATTTCAGTTAGAATCATCATACCTGAATCCACTCATTGTGCTGCTAAGGGCCTGATGACATAGATTTCATTGCTGAGTGATATTGCTTTGTAAGTAAATACCACAACTTCTTTATCCATTTTTCACTTTCTGCGATGTTGAACTTGTACGGTAAACGAGGTTCTTGTAAACAGAGGCGTCCCAAACTTTGGGGTGGCTGTGTCTTTTTGATTTTAATTTCCCTAAGCTATAGGACCATAAGTGGAAGTGCCCTAGGCTCTGTTGCTTTGTTTTTTAGATGTTTCAGGAAACACCATACACTTCTCCCGAGTGTCTGTTGGCAATTTACATCCCGCCCATCAGCATAACAAGGCTCCCAGTTCTCCATGGCCTGTCCTGCCTTTCTGGATTTTACACTTTTTTCAGATGGCCCTTTTGACCGGGGGGAAGTGAGACTTCATTGTAGTGCAGATTTCCTTTGCAAGCTTGCTTGGTTGGCCAAAAAGGGCGTATGCGTTTTTTCCTGAATATATTCAGGAAAAAACGCATACGCCCTTTTTGGCCAAGTGCATCATTGTGGACGTTCTGCCTCTTTTCCTATGCTTTCAATGCAATTCCAGTCTACCTCCTGAAATAGGTTTCCTGCAATTCTGCCCCGCTTTCAAGTCCTCTTGGCAGCCTTACTTCAGTATATTTTTGGACGATAGCTGTCATTTATAACTCTGCAGGTTTGTGAATTACAGTGCCCCTGAGCTCCTTTCTTCAACTCGCTTTCTTTTGAGCTGGCCGCAACACCGCAGGATGGCTTCAGGCCCTAATCTGGTTCCGGCACGGCACGCTGAGCCTTTGGTTAATTCCTCTTCCTGGTGGGAAATGAGAGTTAAATTTGCCCGTCCAGACACCTTCCAGCTAGTCTCTCATTGGTTCTCGCTATTCCTGTTCATCTTCCGCAGAAATTGCAAACTGGGCCAAACAGGAGGTTAAAGGGACTGACTCTCCAAGTCGGGAGGGTGTTAGTAAAGCGTCTGGAATGTTGCACCCGAGTACCAGGGTACGAAAACTGAGACATATTTGAACACGTCTCCCGATCACATGGTTGATCATACTCTAGGTTCCACATGCATGTTTTAGCTGAAGGAAGAATACCTTAAACCTGGGTAGTTGAAACCCGTGGAATGGGTACCATGCAATATGACTTCAAAGGGTCTTCATTTGCTCACCGAACCTCTCCAATCCTATCACTGCTGCGTTTATGCCCCTGTACACATGCTTGATTCTCTTTCGGAGACATAGCAATCCATAGGTTTTAAGATACTTACTAGTCAGGTACATTCTTAGGCATTTAATATGCGGTGTTGAGTCCATTTCGTTGAGCAAGGAGTAGCTCTTGTCTATTCCATATTTGGCTTAAGGAACTTTATCTGTGCTCATTTCAATCTCTGGTTTTATGCAGCACCCCAACTCACCTTTCCCCTTAAGCAAGCATAAGTTGGTTTTCTAAATTTGAGACCCTGTTCTGTTCTGTAATTCAGTTCCTGTGTAGCCAAGTTTACATTCCGTGTATTACTGATATCTTATGATGTTTCTTTTTCTGTGTGACTTATTTCAGTTAGAATCATCATACCTGAATCCACTCATTGTGCTGCTAAGGGCCTGATGACATAGATTTCATTGCTGAGTGATATTGCTTTGTAAGTAAATACCACAACTTCTTTATCCATTTTTCACTTTCTGCGATGTTGAACTTGTACGGTAAACGAGGTTCTTGTAAACAGAGGCGTCCCAAACTTTGGGGTGGCTGTGTCTTTTTGATTTTAATTTCCCTAAGCTATAGGACCATAAGTGGAAGTGCCCTAGGCTCTGTTGCTTTGTTTTTTAGATGTTTCAGGAAACACCATACACTTCTCCCGAGTGTCTGTTGGCAATTTACATCCCGCCCATCAGCATAACAAGGCTCCCAGTTCTCCATGGCCTGTCCTGCCTTTCTGGATTTTACACTTTTTTCAGATGGCCCTTTTGACCGGGGGGAAGTGAGACTTCATTGTAGTGCAGATTTCCTTTGCAAGCTTGCTTGGTTGGCCAAAAAGGGCGTATGCGTTTTTTCCTGAATATATTCAGGAAAAAACGCATACGCCCTTTTTGGCCAAGTGCATCATGGTGGACGTTCTGCCTCTTTTCCTATGCTTTCAATGCAATTCCAGTCTGCCTCCTGAAATCGGTTTCCTGCAATTCTGCCCCGCTTTCAAGTCCTCTTGGCAGCCTTACTTCAGTATATTTTTGGACGATAGCTGTCATTTATAACTCTGCAGGTTTGTGAATTACAGTGCCCCTGAGCTCCTTTCTTCAACTCGCTTTCTTGTGACCTGGCCGCAACACCGCAGGATGGCTTCAGGCCCTAATCTGGTTCCGGCACGGCACGCTGAGCCTTTGGTTAATTCCTCTTCCTGGTGGGAAATGAGAGTTAAATTTGCCCGTCCAGACACCTCCAGCTAGTCTCTCATTGGTTCTCGCTATTCCTGTTCATCTTCCGCAGAAATTGCAAACTGGGCCAAACAGGAGGTTAAAGGGACTGACTCTCCAAGTCGGGAGGGTGTTAGTAAAGCGTCTGGAATGTTGCACCCGAGTACCAGGGTACGAAAACTGAGACATATTTGAACACGTCTCCCGATCACATGGTTGATCATACTCTAGGTACCACATGCATGTTTTAGCTGAAGGAAGAATACCTTAAACCTGGGTAGTTGAAACCCGTGGAATGGGTACCATGCAATATGACTTCAAAGGGTCTTCATTTGCTCACCGAACCTCTCCAATCCTATCACTGCTGCGTTTATGCCCCTGTACACATGCTTGATTCTCTTTCGGAGACATAGCAATCCATAGGTTTTAAGATACTTACTAGTCAGGTACATTCTTAGGCATTTAATATGCGGTGTTGAGTCCATTTCGTTGAGCAAGGAGTAGCTCTTGTCTATTCCATATTTGGCTTAAGGAACTTTATCTGTGCTCATTTCAATCTCTGGTTTTATGCAGCACCCCAACTCACCTTTACCCTTAAGAAAGCATAAGTTGGTTTTCTAAATTTGAGACCCTGTTCTGTTCTGTAATTCAGTTCCTGTGTAGCCAAGTTTACATTCCGTGTATTACTGATATCTTATGATGTTTCTTTTTCTGTGTGACTTATTTCAGTTAGAATCATCATACCTGAATCCACTCATTGTGCTGCTAAGGGCCTGATGACATAGATTTCATTGCTGAGTGATATTGCTTTGTAAGTAAATACCACAACTTCTTTATCCATTTTTCACTTTCTGCGATGTTGAACTTGTACGCTAAACGAGGTTCTTGTAAACAGAGGCGTCCCAAACTTTGGGGTGGCTGTGTCTTTTTTATTTTAATTTCCCTAAGCTATAGGACCATAAGTGGAAGTGCCCTAGGCTCTGTTGCTTTGTTTTTTAGATGTTTCAGGAAACACCATACACTTCTCCCGAGTGTCTGTTGGCAATTTACATCCCGCCCATCAGCATAACAAGGCTCCCAGTTCTCCATGGCCTGTCCTGCCTTTCTGGATTTTACACTTTTTTCAGATGGCCCTTTTGACCGGGGGGAAGTGAGACTTCATTGTAGTGCAGATTTCCTTTGCAAGCTTGCTTGGTTGGCCAAAAAGGGCGTATGCGTTTTTTCCTGAATATATTCAGGAAAAAATGCATACGCCCTTTTTGGCCAAGTGCATCATTGTGGACGTTCTGCCTCTTTTCCTATGCTTTCAATGCAATTCCAGTCTACCTCCTGAAATCGGTTTCCTGCAATTCTGCCCCGCTTTCAAGTCCTCTTGGCAGCCTTACTTCAGTATATTTTTGGACGATAGCTGTCATTTATAACTCTGCAGGTTTGTGAATTACAGTGCCCCTGAGCTCCTTTCTTCAACTCGCTTTCTTTTGAGCTGGCCGCAACACCGCAGGATGGCTTCAGGCCCTAATCTGGTTCCGGCACGGCACGCTGAGCCTTTGGTTAATTCCTCTTCCTGGTGGGAAATGAGAGTTAAATTTGCCCGTCCAGACACCTCCAGCTAGTCTCTCATTGGTTCTCGCTATTCCTGTTCATCTTCCGCAGAAATTGCAAACTGGGCCAAACAGGAGGTTAAAGGGACTGACTCTCCAAGTCGGGAGGGTGTTAGTAAAGCGTCTGGAATGTTGCACCCGAGTACCAGGGTACGAAAACTGAGACATATTTGAACACGTCTCCCGATCACATGGTTGATCATACTCTAGGTACCACATGCATGTTTTAGCTGAAGGAAGAATACCTTAAACCTGGGTAGTTGAAACCCGTGGAATGGGTACCATGCAATATGACTTCAAAGGGTCTTCATTTGCTCACCGAACCTCTCCAATCCTATCACTGCTGCGTTTATGCCCCTGTACACATGCTTGATTCTCTTTCGGAGACATAGCAATCCATAGGTTTTAAGATACTTACTAGTCAGGTACATTCTTAGGCATTTAATATGCGGTGTTGAGTCCATTTCGTTGAGCAAGGAGTAGCTCTTGTCTATTCCATATTTGGCTTAAGGAACTTTATCTGTGCTCATTTCAATCTCTGGTTTTATGCAGCACCCCAACTCACCTTTCCCCTTAAGCAAGCATAAGTTGGTTTTCTAAATTTGAGACCCTGTTCTGTTCTGTAATTCAGTTCCTGTGTAGCCAAGTTTACATTCCGTGTATTACAGATATCTTATGATGTTTCTTTTTCTGTGTGACTTATTTCAGTTAGAATCATCATACCTGAATCCACTCATTGTGCTGCTAAGGGCCTGATGACATAGATTTCATTGCTGAGTGATATTGCTTTGTAAGTAAATACCACAACTTCTTTATCCATTTTTCACTTTCTGCGATGTTGAACTTGTACGGTAAACGAGGTTCTTGTAAACAGAGGCGTCCCAAACTTTGGGGTGGCTGTGTCTTTTTGATTTTAATTTCCCTAAGCTATAGGACCATAAGTGGAAGTGCCCTAGGCTCTGTTGCTTTGTTTTTTAGATGTTTCAGGAAACACCATACACTTCTCCCGAGTGTCTGTTGGCAATTTACATCCCGCCCATCAGCATAACAAGGCTCCCAGTTCTCCATGGTCTGTCCTGCCTTTCTGGATTTTACACTTTTTTCAGATGGCCCTTTTGACCGGGGGGAAGTGAGACTTCATTGTAGTGCAGATTTCCTTTGCAAGCTTGCTTGGTTGGCCAAAAAGGGCGTATGCGTTTTTTCCTGAATATATTCAGGAAAAAACGCATACGCCCTTTTTGGCCAAGTGCATCATTGTGGACGTTCTGCCTCTTTTCCTATGCTTTCACTGCAATTCCAGTCTACCTCCTGAAATCGGTTTCCTGCAATTCTGCCCCGCTTTCAAGTCCTCTTGGCAGCCTTACTTCAGTATATTTTTGGACGATAGCTGTCATTTATAACTCTGCAGGTTTGTGAATTACAGTGCCCCTGAGCTCCTTTCTTCAACTCGCTTTCTTTTGAGCTGGCCGCAACACCGCAGGATGGCTTCAGGCCCTAATCTGGTTCCGGCACGGCACGCTGAGCCTTTGGTTAATTCCTCTTCCTGGTGGGAAATGAGAGTTAAATTTGCCCGTCCAGACACCTCCAGCTAGTCTCTCATTGGTTCTCGCTATTCCTGTTCATCTTCCGCAGAAATTGCAAACTGGGCCAAACAGGAGGTTAAAGGGACTGACTCTCCAAGTCGGGAGGGTGTTAGTAAAGCGTCTGGAATGTTGCACCCGAGTACCAGGGTACGAAAACTGAGACATATTTGAACACGTCTCCCGATCACATGGTTGATCATACTCTAGGTACCACATGCATGTTTTAGCTGAAGGAAGAATACCTTAAACCTGGGTAGTTGAAACCCGTGGAATGGGTACCATGCAATATGACTTCAAAGGGTCTTCATTTGCTCACCGAACCTCTCCAATCCTATCACTGCTGCGTTTATGCCCCTGTACACATGCTTGATTCTCTTTCGGAGACATAGCAATCCATAGGTTTTAAGATACTTACTAGTCAGGTACATTCTTAGGCATTTAATATGCGGTGTTGAGTCCATTTCGTTGAGCAAGCAGTAGCTCTTGTCTATTCCATATTTGGCTTAAGGAACTTTATCTGTGCTCATTTCAATCTCTGGTTTTATGCAGCACCCCAACTCACCTTTCCCCTTAAGCAAGCATAAGTTGGTTTTCTAAATTTGAGACCCTGTTCTGTTCTGTAATTCAGTTCCTGTGTAGCCAAGTTTACATTCCGTGTATTACAGATATCTTATGATGTTTCTTTTTCTGTGTGACTTATTTCAGTTAGAATCATCATACCTGAATCCACTCATTGTGCTGCTAAGGGCCTGATGACATAGATTTCATTGCTGAGTGATATTGCTTTGTAAGTAAATACCACAACTTCTTTATCCATTTTTCACTTTCTGCGATGTTGAACTTGTACGGTAAACGAGGTTCTTGTAAACAGAGGCGTCCCAAACTTTGGGGTGGCTGTGTCTTTTTGATTTTAATTTCCCTAAACTATAGGACCATAAGTGGAAGTGCCCTAGGCTCTGTTGCTTTGTTTTTTAGATGTTTCAGGAAACACCATACACTTCTCCCGAGTGTCTGTTGGCAATTTACATCCCGCCCATCAGCATAACAAGGCTCCCAGTTCTCCATGGCCTGTCCTGCCTTTCTGGATTTTACACTTTTTTCAGATGGCCCTTTTGACCGGGGGGAAGTGAGACTTCATTGTAGTGCAGATTTCCTTTGCAAGCTTGCTTGGTTGGCCAAAAAGGGCGTATGCGTTTTTTCCTGAATATATTCAGGAAAAAACTCATACGCCCTTTTTGGCCAAGTGCATCATTGTGGACGTTCTGCCTCTTTTCCTATGCTTTCAATGCAATTCCAGTCTACCTCCTGAAATCGGTTTCCTGCAATTCTGCCCCGCTTTCAAGTCCTCTTGGCAGCCTTACTTCAGTATATTTTTGGACGATAGCTGTCATTTATAACTCTGCAGGTTTGTGAATTACAGTGCCCCTGAGCTCCTTTCTTCAACTCGCTTTCTTTTGAGCTGGCCGCAACACCGCAGGATGGCTTCAGGCCCTAATCTTGTTCCGGCACGGCACGCTGAGCCTTTGGTTAATTCCTCTTCCTGGTGGGAAATGAGAGTTAAATTTGCCCGTCCAGACACCTCCAGCTAGTCTCTCATTGGTTCTCGCTATTCCTGTTCATCTTCCGCAGAAATTGCAAACTGGGCCAAACAGGAGGTTAAAGGGACTGACTCTCCAAGTCGGGAGGGTGTTAGTAAAGCGTCTGGAATGTTGCACCCGAGTACCAGGGTACGAAAACTGAGACATATTTGAACACGTCTCCCGATCACATGGTTGATCATACTCTAGGTACCACATGCATGTTTTAGCTGAAGGAAGAATACCTTAAACCTGGGTAGTTGAAACCCGTGGAATGGGTACCATGCAATATGATTTCAAAGGGTCTTCATTTGCTCACCGAACCTCTCCAATCCTATCACTGCTGCGTTTATGCCCCTGTACACATGCTTGATTCTCTTTCGGAGACATAGCAATCCATAGGTTTTAAGATACTTACTAGTCAGGTACATTCTTAGGCATTTAATATGCGGTGTTGAGTCCATTTCGTTGAGCAAGGAGTAGCTCTTGTCTATTCCATATTTGGCTTAAGGAACTTTATCTGTGCTCATTTCAATCTCTGGTTTTATGCAGCACCCCAACTCACCTTTCCCCTTAAGCAAGCATAAGTTGGTTTTCTAAATTTGAGACCCTGTTCTGTTCTGTAATTCAGTTCCTGTGTAGCCAAGTTTACATTCCGTGTATTACAGATATCTTATGATGTTTCTTTTTCTGTGTGACTTATTTCAGTTAGAATCATCATACCTGAATCCACTCATTGTGCTGCTAAGGGCCTGATGACATAGATTTCATTGCTGAGTGATATTGCTTTGTAAGTAAATACCACAACTTCTTTATCCATTTTTCACTTTCTGCGATGTTGAACTTGTACGGTAAACGAGGTTCTTGTAAACAGAGGCGTCCCAAACTTTGGGGTGGCTGTGTCTTTTTGATTTTAATTTCCCTAAGCTATAGGACCATAAGTGGAAGTGCCCTAGGCTCTGTTGCTTTGTTTTTTAGATGTTTCAGGAAACACCATACACTTCTCCTGAGTGTCTGTTGGCAATTTACATCCCGCCCATCAGCATAACAAGGCTCCCAGTTCTCCATGGCCTGTCCTGCCTTTCTGGATTTTACACTTTTTTCAGATGGCCCTTTTGACCGGGGGGAAGTGAGACTTCATTGTAGTGCAGATTTCCTTTGCAAGCTTGCTTGGTTGGCCAAAAAGGGCGTATGCGTTTTTTCCTGAATATATTCAGGAAAAAACGCATACGCCCTTTTTGGCCAAGTGCATCATTGTGGACGTTCTGCCTCTTATCCTATGCTTTCACTGCAATTCCAGTCTACCTCCTGAAATCGGTTTCCTGCAATTCTGCCCCGCTTTCAAGTCCTCTTGGCAGCCTTACTTCAGTATATTTTTGGACGATAGCTGTCATTTATAACTCTGCAGGTTTGTGAATTACAGTGCCCCTGAGCTCCTTTCTTCAACTCGCTTTCTTTTGAGCTGGCCGCAACACCGCAGGATGGCTTCAGGCCCTAATCTGGTTCCGGCACGGCACGCTGAGCCTTTGGTTAATTCCTCTTCCTGGTGGGAAATGAGAGTTAAATTTGCCCGTCCAGACACCTCCAGCTAGTCTCTCATTGGTTCTCGCTATTCCTGTTCATCTTCCGCAGAAATTGCAAACTGGGCCAAACAGGAGGTTAAAGGGACTGACTCTCCAAGTCGGGAGGGTGTTAGTAAAGCGTCTGGAATGTTGCACCCGAGTACCAGGGTACGAAAACTGAGACATATTTGAACACGTCTCCCGATCACATGGTTGATCATACTCTAGGTACCACATGCATGTTTTAGCTGAAGGAAGAATACCTTAAACCTGGGTAGTTGAAACCCGTGGAATGGGTACCATGCAATATGACTTCAAAGGGTCTTCATTTGCTCACCGAACCTCTCCAATCCTATCACTGCTGCGTTTATGCCCCTGTACACATGCTTGATTCTCTTTCGGAGACATAGCAATCCATAGGTTTTAAGATACTTACTAGTCAGGTACATTCTTAGGCATTTAATATGCGGTGTTGAGTCCATTTCGTTGAGCAAGGAGTAGCTCTTGTCTATTCCATATTTGGCTTAAGGAACTTTATCTGTGCTCATTTCAATCTCTGGTTTTATGCAGCACCCCAACTCACCTTTCCCCTTAAGCAAGCATAAGTTGGTTTTCTAAATTTGAGACCCTGTTCTGTTCTGTAATTCAGTTCCTGTGTAGCCAAGTTTACATTCCGTGTATTACAGATATCTTATGATGTTTCTTTTTCTGTGTGACTTATTTCAGTTAGAATCATCATACCTGAATCCACTCATTGTGCTGCTAAGGGCCTGATGACATAGATTTCATTGCTGAGTGATATTGCTTTGTAAGTAAATACCACAACTTCTTTATCCATTTTTCACTTTCTGCGATGTTGAACTTGTACGGTAAACGAGGTTCTTGTAAACAGAGGCGTCCCAAACTTTGGGGTGGCTGTGTCTTTTTGATTTTAATTTCCCTAAGCTATAGGACCATAAGTGGAAGTGCCCTAGGCTCTGTTGCTTTGTTTTTTAGATGTTTCAGGAAACACCATACACTTCTCCCGAGTGTCTGTTGGCAATTTACATCCCGCCCATCAGCATAACAAGGCTCCCAGTTCTCGATGGCCTGTCCTGCCTTTCTGGATTTTACACTTTTTTCAGATGGCCCTTTTGACCGGGGGGAAGTGAGACTTCATTGTAGTGCAGATTTCCTTTGCAAGCTTGCTTGGTTGGCCAAAAAGGGCGTATGCGTTTTTTCCTGAATATATTCAGGAAAAAACGCATACGCCCTTTTTGGCCAAGTGCATCATGGTGGACGTTCTGCCTCTTTTCCTATGCTTTCAATGCAATTCCAGTCTGCCTCCTGAAATCGGTTTCCTGCAATTCTGCCCCGCTTTCAAGTCCTCTTGGCAGCCTTACTTCAGTATATTTTTGGACGATAGCTGTCATTTATAACTCTGCAGGTTTGTGAATTACAGTGCCCCTGAGCTCCTTTCTTCAACTCGCTTTCTTTTGAGCTGGCCGCAACACCGCAGGATGGCTTCAGGCTCTAATCTGGTTCCGGCACGGCACGCTGAGCCTTTGGTTAATTCCTCTTCCTGGTGGGAAATGAGAGTTAAATTTGCCCGTCCAGACACCTTCCAGCTAGTCTCTCATTGGTTCTCGCTATTCCTGTTCATCTTCCGCAGAAATTGCAAACTGGGCCAAACAGGAGGTTAAAGGGACTGACTCTCCAAGTCGGGAGGGTGTTAGTAAAGCGTCTGGAATGTTGCACCCGAGTACCAGGGTACGAAAACTGAGACATATTTGAACACGTCTCCCGATCACATGGTTGATCATACTCTAGGTTCCACATGCATGTTTTAGCTGAAGGAAGAATACCTTAAACCTGGGTAGTTGAAACCCGTGGAATGGGTACCATGCAATATGACTTCAAAGGGTCTTCATTTGCTCACCGAACCTCTCCAATCCTATCACTGCTGCGTTTATGCCCCTGTACACATGCTTGATTCTCTTTCGGAGACATAGCAATCCATAGGTTTTAAGATACTTACTAGTCAGGTACATTCTTAGGCATTTAATATGCGGTGTTGAGTCCATTTCGTTGAGCAAGGAGTAGCTCTTGTCTATTCCATATTTGGCTTAAGGAACTTTATCTGTGCTCATTTCAATCTCTGGTTTTATGCAGCACCCCAACTCACCTTTCCCCTTAAGCAAGCATAAGTTGGTTTTCTAAATTTGAGACCCTGTTCTGTTCTGTAATTCAGTTCCTGTGTAGCCAAGTTTACATTCCGTGTATTACTGATATCTTATGATGTTTCTTTTTCTGTGTGACTTATTTCAGTTAGAATCATCATACCTGAATCCACTCATTGTGCTGCTAAGGGCCTGATGACATAGATTTCATTGCTGAGTGATATTGCTTTGTAAGTAAATACCACAACTTCTTTATCCATTTTTCACTTTCTGCGATGTTGAACTTGTACGGTAAACGAGGTTCTTGTAAACAGAGGCGTCCCAAACTTTGGGGTGGCTGTGTCTTTTTGATTTTAATTTCCCTAAGCTATAGGACCATAAGTGGAAGTGCCCTAGGCTCTGTTGCTTTGTTTTTTAGATGTTTCAGGAAACACCATACACTTCTCCCGAGTGTCTGTTGGCAATTTACATCCCGCCCATCAGCATAACAAGGCTCCCAGTTCTCCATGGCCTGTCCTGCCTTTCTGGATTTTACACTTTTTTCAGATGGCCCTTTTGACCGGGGGGAAGTGAGACTTCATTGTAGTGCAGATTTCCTTTGCAAGCTTGCTTGGTTGGCCAAAAAGGGCGTATGTGTTTTTTCCTGAATATATTCAGGAAAAAACGCATACGCCCTTTTTGGCCAAGTGCATCATTGTGGACGTTCTGCCTCTTTTCCTATGCTTTCAATGCAATTCCAGTCTACCTCCTGAAATCGGTTTCCTGCAATTCTGCCCCGCTTTCAAGTCCTCTTGGCAGCCTTACTTCAGTATATTTTTGGACGATAGCTGTCATTTATAACTCTGCAGGTTTGTGAATTACAGTGCCCCTGAGCTCCTTTCTTCAACTCGCTTTCTTTTGAGCTGGCCGCAACACCGCAGGATGGCTTCAGGCCCTAATCTGGTTCCGGCACGGCACGCTGAGCCTTTGGTTAATTCCTCTTCCTGGTGGGAAATGAGAGTTAAATTTGCCCGTCCAGACACCTCCAGCTAGTCTCTCATTGGTTCTCGCTATTCCTGTTCATCTTCCGCAGAAATTGCAAACTGGGCCAAACAGGAGGTTAAAGGGACTGACTCTCCAAGTCGGGAGGGTGTTAGTAAAGCGTCTGGAATGTTGCACCCGAGTACCAGGGTACGAAAACTGAGACATATTTGAACACGTCTCCCGATCACATGGTTGATCATACTCTAGGTTCCACATGCATGTTTTAGCTGAAGGAAGAATACCTTAAACCTGGGTAGTTGAAACCCGTGGAATGGGTACCATGCAATATGACTTCAAAGGGTCTTCATTTGCTCACCGAACCTCTCCAATCCTATCACTGCTGCGTTTATGCCCCTGTACACATGCTTGATTCTCTTTCGGAGACATAGCAATCCATAGGTTTTAAGATACTTACTAGTCAGGTACATTCTTAGGCGTTTAATATGCGGTGTTGAGTCCATTTCGTTGAGCAAGGAGTAGCTCTTGTCTATTCCATATTTGGCTTAAGGAACTTTATCTGTGCTCATTTCAATCTCTGGTTTTATGCAGCACCCCAACTCACCTTTCCCCTTAAGCAAGCATAAGTTGGTTTTCTAAATTTGAGACCCTGTTCTGTTCTGTAATTCAGTTCCTGTGTAGCCAAGTTTACATTCCGTGTATTACTGATATCTTATGATGTTTCTTTTTCTGTGTGACTTATTTCAGTTAGAATCATCATACCTGAATCCACTCATTGTGCTGCTAAGGGCCTGATGACATAGATTTCATTGCTGAGTGATATTGCTTTGTAAGTAAATACCACAACTTCTTTATCCATTTTTCACTTTCTGCGATGTTGAACTTGTACGGTAAACGAGGTTCTTGTAAACAGAGGCGTCCCAAACTTTGGGGTGGCTGTGTCTTTTTGATTTTAATTTCCCTAAGCTATAGGACCATAAGTGGAAGTGCCCTAGGCTCTGTTGCTTTGTTTTTTAGATGTTTCAGGAAACACCATACACTTCTCCCGAGTGTCTGTTGGCAATTTACATCCCGCCCATCAGCATAACAAGGCTCCCAGTTCTCCATGGCCTGTCCTGCCTTTCTGGATTTTACACTTTTTTCAGATGGCCCTTTTGACCGGGGGGAAGTGAGACTTCATTGTAGTGCAGATTTCCTTTGCAAGCTTGCTTGGTTGGCCAAAAAGGGCGTATGCGTTTTTTCCTGAATATATTCAGGAAAAAACGCATACGCCCTTTTTGGCCAAGTGCATCATGGTGGACGTTCTGCCTCTTTTCCTATGCTTTCAATGCAATTCCAGTCTGCCTCCTGAAATCGGTTTCCTGCAATTCTGCCCCGCTTTCAAGTCCTCTTGGCAGCCTTACTTCAGTATATTTTTGGAGGATAGCTGTCATTTATAACTCTGCAGGTTTGTGAATTACAGTGCCCCTGAGCTCCTTTCTTCAACTCGCTTTCTTTTGAGCTGGCCGCAACACCGCAGGATGGCTTCAGGCCCTAATCTGGTTCCGGCACGGCACGCTGAGCCTTTGGTTAATTCCTCTTCCTGGTGGGAAATGAGAGTTAAATTTGCCCGTCCAGACACCTTCCAGCTAGTCTCTCATTGGTTCTCGCTATTCCTGTTCATCTTCCGCAGAAATTGCAAACTGGGCCAAACAGGAGGTTAAAGGGACTGACTCTCCAAGTCGGGAGGGTGTTAGTAAAGCGTCTGGAATGTTGCACCCGAGTACCAGGGTACGAAAACTGAGACATATTTGAACACGTCTCCCGATCACATGGTTGATCATACTCTAGGTTCCACATGCATGTTTTAGCTGAAGGAAGAATACCTTAAACCTGGGTAGTTGAAACCCATGGAATGGGTACCATGCGATATGACTTCAAAGGGTCTTCATTTGCTCACCGAACCTCTCCAATCCTATCACTGCTGCGTTTATGCCCCTGTACACATGCTTGATTCTCTTTCGGAGACATAGCAATCCATAGGTTTTAAGATACTTACTAGTCAGGTACATTCTTAGGCATTTAATATGCGGTGTTGAGTCCATTTCGTTGAGCAAGGAGTAGCTCTTGTCTATTCCATATTTGGCTTAAGGAACTTTATCTGTGCTCATTTCAATCTCTGGTTTTATGCAGCACCCCAACTCACCTTTCCCCTTAAGCAAGCATAAGTTGGTTTTCTAAATTTGAGACCCTGTTCTGTTCTGTAATTCAGTTCCTGTGTAGCCAAGTTTACATTCCGTGTATTACTGATATCTTATGATGTTTCTTTTTCTGTGTGACTTATTTCAGTTAGAATCATCATACCTGAATCCACTCATTGTGCTGCTAAGGGCCTGATGACATAGATTTCATTGCTGAGTGATATTGCTTTGTAAGTAAATACCACAACTTCTTTATCCATTTTTCACTTTCTGCGATGTTGAACTTGTACGGTAAACGAGGTTCTTGTAAACAGAGGCGTCCCAAACTTTGGGGTGGCTGTGTCTTTTTGATTTTAATTTCCCTAAGCTATAGGACCATAAGTGGAAGTGCCCTAGGCTCTGTTGCTTTGTTTTTTAGATGTTTCAGGAAACACCATACACTTCTCCCGAGTGTCTGTTGGCAATTTACATCCCGCCCATCAGCATAACAAGGCTCCCAGTTCTCCATGGCCTGTCCTGCCTTTCTGGATTTTACACTTTTTTCAGATGGCCCTTTTGACCGGGGGGAAGTGAGACTTCATTGTAGTGCAGATTTCCTTTGCAAGCTTGCTTGGTTGGCCAAAAAGGGCGTATGCGTTTTTTCCTGAATATATTCAGGAAAAAACGCATACGCCCTTTTTGGCCAAGTGCATCATGGTGGACGTTCTGCCTCTTTTCCTATGCTTTCAATGCAATTCCAGTCTGCCTCCTGAAATCGGTTTCCTGCAATTCTGCCCCGCTTTCAAGTCCTCTTGGCAGCCTTACTTCAGTATATTTTTGGACGATAGCTGTCATTTATAACTCTGCAGGTTTGTGAATTACAGTGCCCCTGAGCTCCTTTCTTCAACTCGCTTTCTTTTGAGCTGGCCGCAACACCGCAGGATGGCTTCAGGCCCTAATCTGGTTCCGGCACGGCACGCTGAGCCTTTGGTTAATTCCTCTTCCTGGTGGGAAATGAGAGTTAAATTTGCCCGTCCAGACACCTTCCAGCTAGTCTCTCATTGGTTCTCGCTATTCCTGTTCATCTTCCGCAGAAATTGCAAACTGGGCCAAACAGGAGGTTAAAGGGACTGACTCTCCAAGTCGGGAGGGTGTTAGTAAAGCGTCTGGAATGTTGCACCCGAGTACCAGGGTACGAAAACTGAGACATATTTGAACACGTCTCCCGATCACATGGTTGATCATACTCTAGGTTCCACATGCATGTTTTAGCTGAAGGAAGAATACCTTAAACCTGGGTAGTTGAAACCCGTGGAATGGGTACCATGCAATATGACTTCAAAGGGTCTTCATTTGCTCACCGAACCTCTCCAATCCTATCACTGCTGCGTTTATGCCCCTGTACACATGCTTGATTCTCTTTCGGAGACATAGCAATCCATAGGTTTTAAGATACTTACTAGTCAGGTACATTCTTAGGCGTTTAATATGCGGTGTTGAGTCCATTTCGTTGAGCAAGGAGTAGCTCTTGTCTATTCCATATTTGGCTTAAGGAACTTTATCTGTGCTCATTTCAATCTCTGGTTTTATGCAGCACCCGAACTCACCTTTCCCCTTAAGCAAGCATAAGTTGGTTTTCTAAATTTGAGACCCTGTTCTGTTCTGTAATTCAGTTCCTGTGTAGCCAAGTTTACATTCCGTGTATTACTGATATCTTATGATGTTTCTTTTTCTGTGTGACTTATTTCAGTTAGAATCATCATACCTGAATCCACTCATTGTGCTGCTAAGGGCCTGATGACATAGATTTCATTGCTGAGTGATATTGCTTTGTAAGTAAATACCACAACTTCTTTATCCATTTTTCACTTTCTGCGATGTTGAACTTGTACTGTAAACGAGGTTCTTGTAAACAGAGGCGTCCCAAACTTTGGGGTGGCTGTGTCTTTTTGATTTTAATTTCCCTAAGCTATAGGACCATAAGTGGAAGTGCCCTAGGCTCTGTTGCTTTGTTTTTTAGATGTTTCAGGAAACACCATACACTTCTCCCGAGTGTCTGTTGGCAATTTACATCCCGCCCATCAGCATAACAAGGCTCCCAGTTCTCCATGGCCTGTCCTGCCTTTCTGGATTTTACACTTTTTTCAGATGGCCCTTTTGACCGGGGGGAAGTGAGACTTCATTGTAGTGCAGATTTCCTTTGCAAGCTTGCTTGGTTGGCCAAAAAGGGCGTATGCGTTTTTTCCTGAATATATTCAGGAAAAAACGCATACGCCCTTTTTGGCCAAGTGCATCATGGTGGACGTTCTGCCTCTTTTCCTATGCTTTCAATGCAATTCCAGTCTGCCTCCTGAAATCGGTTTCCTGCAATTCTGCCCCGCTTTCAAGTCCTCTTGGCAGCCTTACTTCAGTATATTTTTGGACGATAGCTGTCATTTATAACTCTGCAGGTTTGTGAATTACAGTGCCCCTGAGCTCCTTTCTTCAACTCGCTTTCTTTTGAGCTGGCCGCAACACCGCAGGATGGCTTCAGGCCCTAATCTTGTTCCGGCACGGCACGCTGAGCCTTTGGTTAATTCCTCTTCCTGGTGGGAAATGAGAGTTAAATTTGCCCGTCCAGACACCTTCCAGCTAGTCTCTCATTGGTTCTCGCTATTCCTGTTCATCTTCCGCAGAAATTGCAAACTGGGCCAAACAGGAGGTTAAAGGGACTGACTCTCCAAGTCGGGAGGGTGTTAGTAAAGCGTCTGGAATGTTGCACCCGAGTACCAGGGTACGAAAACTGAGACATATTTGAACACGTCTCCCGATCACATGGTTGATCATACTCTAGGTTCCACATGCATGTTTTAGCTGAAGGAAGAATACCTTAAACCTGGGTAGTTGAAACCCGTGGAATGGGTACCATGCGATATGACTTCAAAGGGTCTTCATTTGCTCACCGAACCTCTCCAATCCTATCACTGCTGTGTTTATGCCCCTGTACACATGCTTGATTCTCTTTCGGAGACATAGCAATCCATAGGTTTTAAGATACTTACTAGTCAGGTACATTCTTAGGCATTTAATATGCGGTGTTGAGTCCATTTCGTTGAGCAAGGAGTAGCTCTTGTCTATTCCATATTTGGCTTAAGGAACTTTATCTGTGCTCATTTCAATCTCTGGTTTTATGCAGCACCCCAACTCACCTTTCCCCTTAAGCAAGCATAAGTTGGTTTTCTAAATTTGAGACCCTGTTCTGTTCTGTAATTCAGTTCCTGTGTAGCCAAGTTTACATTCCGTGTATTACTGATATCTTATGATGTTTCTTTTTCTGTGTGACTTATTTCAGTTAGAATCATCATACCTGAATCCACTCATTGTGCTGCTAAGGGCCTGATGACATAGATTTCATTGCTGAGTGATATTGCTTTGTAAGTAAATACCACAACTTCTTTATCCATTTTTCACTTTCTGCGATGTTGAACTTGTACGGTAAACGAGGTTCTTGTAAACAGAGGCGTCCCAAACTTTGGGGTGGCTGTGTCTTTTTGATTTTAATTTCCCTAAGCTATAGGACCATAAGTGGAAGTGCCCTAGGCTCTGTTGCTTTGTTTTTTAGATGTTTCAGGAAACACCATACACTTCTCCCGAGTGTCTGTTGGCAATTTACATCCCGCCCATCAGCATAACAAGGCTCCCAGTTCTCCATGGCCTGTCCTGCCTTTCTGGATTTTACACTTTTTTCAGATGGCCCTTTTGACCGGGGGGAAGTGAGACTTCATTGTAGTGCAGATTTCCTTTGCAAGCTTGCTTGGTTGGCCAAAAAGGGCGTATGCGTTTTTTCCTGAATATATTCAGGAAAAAAACGCATACGCCCTTTTTGGCCAAGTGCATCATTGTGGACGTTCTGCCTCTTTTCCTATGCTTTCAATGCAATTCCAGTCTGCCTCCTGAAATCGGTTTCCTGCAATTCTGCCCCGCTTTCAAGTCCTCTTGGCAGCCTTACTTCAGTATATTTTTGGACGATAGCTGTCATTTATAACTCTGCAGGTTTGTGAATTACAGTGCCCCTGAGCTCCTTTCTTCAACTCGCTTTCTTTTGAGCTGGCCGCAACACCGCAGGATGGCTTCAGGCCCTAATCTGGTTCCGGCACGGCACGCTGAGCCTTTGGTTAATTCCTCTTCCTGGTGGGAAATGAGAGTTAAATTTGCCCGTCCAGACACCTTCCAGCTAGTCTCTCATTGGTTCTCGCTATTCCTGTTCATCTTCCGCAGAAATTGCAAACTGGGCCAAACAGGAGGTTAAAGGGACTGACTCTCCAAGTCGGGAGGGTGTTAGTAAAGCGTCTGGAATGTTGCACCCGAGTACCAGGGTACGAAAACTGAGACATATTTGAACACGTCTCCCGATCACATGGTTGATCATACTCTAGGTTCCACATGCATGTTTTAGCTGAAGGAAGAATACCTTAAACCTGGGTAGTTGAAACCCGTGGAATGGGTACCATGCGATATGACTTCAAAGGGTCTTCATTTGCTCACCGAACCTCTCCAATCCTATCACTGCTGTGTTTATGCCCCTGTACACATGCTTGATTCTCTTTCGGAGACATAGCAATCCATAGGTTTTAAGATACTTACTAGTCAGGTACATTCTTAGGCATTTAATATGCGGTGTTGAGTCCATTTCGTTGAGCAAGGAGTAGCTCTTGTCTATTCCATATTTGGCTTAAGGAACTTTATCTGTGCTCATTTCAATCTCTGGTTTTATGCAGCACCCCAACTCACCTTTCCCCTTAAGCAAGCATAAGTTGGTTTTCTAAATTTGAGACCCTGTTCTGTTCTGTAATTCAGTTCCTGTGTAGCCAAGTTTACATTCCGTGTATTACTGATATCTTATGATGTTTCTTTTTCTGTGTGACTTATTTCAGTTAGAATCATCATACCTGAATCCACTCATTGTGCTGCTAAGGGCCTGATGACATAGATTTCATTGCTGAGTGATATTGCTTTGTAAGTAAATACCACAACTTCTTTATCCATTTTTCACTTTCTGCGATGTTGAACTTGTACGGTAAACGAGGTTCTTGTAAACAGAGGCGTCCCAAACTTTGGGGTGGCTGTGTCTTTTTGATTTTAATTTCCCTAAGCTATAGGACCATAAGTGGAAGTGCCCTAGGCTCTGTTGCTTTGTTTTTTAGATGTTTCAGGAAACACCATACACTTCTCCCGAGTGTCTGTTGGCAATTTACATCCCGCCCATCAGCATAACAAGGCTCCCAGTTCTCCATGGCCTGTCCTGCCTTTCTGGATTTTACACTTTTTTCAGATGGCCCTTTTGACCGGGGGGAAGTGAGACTTCATTGTAGTGCAGATTTCCTTTGCAAGCTTGCTTGGTTGGCCAAAAAGGGCGTATGCGTTTTTTCCTGAATATATTCAGGAAAAAACGCATACGCCCTTTTTGGCCAAGTGCATCATGGTGGACGTTCTGCCTCTTTTCCTATGCTTTCAATGCAATTCCAGTCTGCCTCCTGAAATCGGTTTCCTGCAATTCTGCCCCGCTTTCAAGTCCTCTTGGCAGCCTTACTTCAGTATATTTTTGGACGATAGCTGTCATTTATAACTCTGCAGGTTTGTGAATTACAGTGCCCCTGAGCTCCTTTCTTCAACTCGCTTTCTTTTGAGCTGGCCGCAACACCGCAGGATGGCTTCAGGCCCTAATCTTGTTCCGGCACGGCACGCTGAGCCTTTGGTTAATTCCTCTTCCTGGTGGGAAATGAGAGTTAAATTTGCCCGTCCAGACACCTTCCAGCTAGTCTCTCATTGGTTCTCGCTATTCCTGTTCATCTTCCGCAGAAATTGCAAACTGGGCCAAACAGGAGGTTAAAGGGACTGACTCTCCAAGTCGGGAGGGTGTTAGTAAAGCGTCTGGAATGTTGCACCCGAGTACCAGGGTACGAAAACTGAGACATATTTGAACACGTCTCCCGATCACATGGTTGATCATACTCTAGGTTCCACATGCATGTTTTAGCTGAAGGAAGAATACCTTAAACCTGGGTAGTTGAAACCCGTGGAATGGGTACCATGCGATATGACTTCAAAGGGTCTTCATTTGCTCACCGAACCTCTCCAATCCTATCACTGCTGTGTTTATGCCCCTGTACACATGCTTGATTCTCTTTCGGAGACATAGCAATCCATAGGTTTTAAGATACTTACTAGTCAGGTACATTCTTAGGCATTTAATATGCGGTGTTGAGTCCATTTCGTTGAGCAAGGAGTAGCTCTTTTCTATTCCATATTTGGCTTAAGGAACTTTATCTGTGCTCATTTCAATCTCTGGTTTTATGCAGCACCCCAACTCACCTTTCCCCTTAAGCAAGCATAAGTTGGTTTTCTAAATTTGAGACCCTGTTCTGTTCTGTAATTCAGTTCCTGTGTAGCCAAGTTTACATTCCGTGTATTACTGATATCTTATGATGTTTCTTTTTCTGTGTGACTTATTTCAGTTAGAATCATCATACCTGAATCCACTCATTGTGCTGCTAAGGGCCTGATGACATAGATTTCATTGCTGAGTGATATTGCTTTGTAAGTAAATACCACAACTTCTTTATCCATTTTTCACTTTCTGCGATGTTGAACTTGTACGGTAAACGAGGTTCTTGTAAACAGAGGCGTCCCAAACTTTGGGGTGGCTGTGTCTTTTTGATTTTAATTTCCCTAAGCTATAGGACCATAAGTGGAAGTGCCCTAGGCTCTGTTGCTTTGTTTTTTAGATGTTTCAGGAAACACCATACACTTCTCCCGAGTGTCTGTTGGCAATTTACATCCCGCCCATCAGCATAACAAGGCTCCCAGTTCTCGATGGCCTGTCCTGCCTTTCTGGATTTTACACTTTTTTCAGATGGCCCTTTTGACCGGGGGGAAGTGAGACTTCATTGTAGTGCAGATTTCCTTTGCAAGCTTGCTTGGTTGGCCAAAAAGGGCGTATGCGTTTTTTCCTGAATATATTCAGGAAAAAAACGCATACGCCCTTTTTGGCCAAGTGCATCATTGTGGACGTTCTGCCTCTTTTCCTATGCTTTCAATGCAATTCCAGTCTGCCTCCTGAAATCGGTTTCCTGCAATTCTGCCCTGCTTTCAAGTCCTCTTGGCAGCCTTACTTCAGTATATTTTTGGACGATAGCTGTCATTTATAACTCTGCAGGTTTGTGAATTACAGTGCCCCTGAGCTCCTTTCTTCAACTCGCTTTCTTTTGAGCTGGCCGCAACACCGCAGGATGGCTTCAGGCCCTAATCTGGTTCCGGCACGGCACGCTGAGCCTTTGGTTAATTCCTCTTCCTGGTGGGAAATGAGAGTTAAATTTGCCCGTCCAGACACCTTCCAGCTAGTCTCTCATTGGTTCTCGCTATTCCTGTTCATCTTCCGCAGAAATTGCAAACTGGGCCAAACAGGAGGTTAAAGGGACTGACTCTCCAAGTCGGGAGGGTGTTAGTAAAGCGTCTGGAATGTTGCACCCGAGTACCAGGGTACGAAAACTGTGACATATTGGAACACGTCTCCCGATCACATGGTTGATCATACTCTAGGTTCCACATGCATGTTTTAGCTGAAGGAAGAATACCTTAAACCTGGGTAGTTGAAACCCGTGGAATGGGTACCATGCAATATGACTTCAAAGGGTCTTCATTTGCTCACCGAACCTCTCCAATCCTATCACTGCTGTGTTTATGCCCCTGTACACATGCTTGATTCTCTTTCGGAGACATAGCAATCCATAGGTTTTAAGATACTTACTAGTCAGGTACATTCTTAGGCATTTAATATGCGGTGTTGAGTCCATTTCGTTGAGCAAGGAGTAGCTCTTGTCTATTCCATATTTGGCTTAAGGAACTTTATCTGTGCTCATTTCAATCTCTGGTTTTATGCAGCACCCCAACTCACCTTTCCCCTTAAGCAAGCATAAGTTGGTTTTCTAAATTTGAGACCCTGTTCTGTTCTGTAATTCAGTTCTTGTGTAGCCAAGTTTACATTCCGTGTATTACTGATATCTTATGATGTTTCTTTTTCTGTGTGACTTATTTCAGTTAGAATCATCATACCTGAATCCACTCATTGTGCTGCTAAGGGCCTGATGACATAGATTTCATTGCTGAGTGATATTGCTTTGTAAGTAAATACCACAACTTCTTTATCCATTTTTCACTTTCTGCGATGTTGAACTTGTACTGTAAACGAGGTTCTTGTAAACAGAGGCGTCCCAAACTTTGGGGTGGCTGTGTCTTTTTGATTTTAATTTCCCTAAGCTATAGGACCATAAGTGGAAGTGCCCTAGGCTCTGTTGCTTTGTTTTTTAGATGTTTCAGGAAACACCATACACTTCTCCCGAGTGTCTGTTGGCAATTTACATCCCGCCCATCAGCATAACAAGGCTCCCAGTTCTCCATGGCCTGTCCTGCCTTTCTGGATTTTACACTTTTTTCAGATGGCCCTTTTGACCGGGGGGAAGTGAGACTTCATTGTAGTGCAGATTTCCTTTGCAAGCTTGCTTGGTTGGCCAAAAAGGGCGTATGCGTTTTTTCCTGAATATATTCAGGAAAAAAACGCATACGCCCTTTTTGGCCAAGTGCATCATGGTGGACGTTCTGCCTCTTTTCCTATGCTTTCAATGCAATTCCAGTCTGCCTCCTGAAATCGGTTTCCTGCAATTCTGCCCTGCTTTCAAGTCCTCTTGGCAGCCTTACTTCAGTATATTTTTGGACGATAGCTGTCATTTATAACTCTGCAGGTTTGTGAATTACAGTGCCCCTGAGCTCCTTTCTTCAACTCGCTTTCTTTTGAGCTGGCCGCAACACCGCAGGATGGCTTCAGGCCCTAATCTGGTTCCGGCACGGCACGCTGAGCCTTTGGTTAATTCCTCTTCCTGGTGGGAAATGAGAGTTAAATTTGCCCGTCCAGACACCTTCCAGCTAGTCTCTCATTGGTTCTCGCTATTCCTGTTCATCTTCCGCAGAAATTGCAAACTGGGCCAAACAGGAGGTTAAAGGGACTGACTCTCCAAGTCGGGAGGGTGTTAGTAAAGCGTCTGGAATGTTGCACCCGAGTACCAGGGTACGAAAACTGAGACATATTTGAACACGTCTCCCGATCACATGGTTGATCATACTCTAGGTTCCACATGCATGTTTTAGCTGAAGGAAGAATACCTTAAACCTGGGTAGTTGAAACCCGTGGAATGGGTACCATGCGATATGACTTCAAAGGGTCTTCATTTGCTCACCGAACCTCTCCAATCCTATCACTGCTGTGTTTATGCCCCTGTACACATGCTTGATTCTCTTTCGGAGACATAGCAATCCATAGGTTTTAAGATACTTACTAGTCAGGTACATTCTTAGGCATTTAATATGCGGTGTTGAGTCCATTTCGTTGAGCAAGGAGTAGCTCTTGTCTATTCCATATTTGGCTTAAGGAACTTTATCTGTGCTCATTTCAATCTCTGGTTTTATGCAGCACCCCAACTCACCTTTCCCCTTAAGCAAGCATAAGTTGGTTTTCTAAATTTGAGACCCTGTTCTGTTCTGTAATTCAGTTCTTGTGTAGCCAAGTTTACATTCCGTGTATTACTGATATCTTATGATGTTTCTTTTTCTGTGTGACTTATTTCAGTTAGAATCATCATACCTGAATCCACTCATTGTGCTGCTAAGGGCCTGATGACATAGATTTCATTGCTGAGTGATATTGCTTTGTAAGTAAATACCACAACTTCTTTATCCATTTTTCACTTTCTGCGATGTTGAACTTGTACGGTAAACGAGGTTCTTGTAAACAGAGGCGTCCCAAACTTTGGGGTGGCTGTGTCTTTTTGATTTTAATTTCCCTAAGCTATAGGACCATAAGTGGAAGTGCCCTAGGCTCTGTTGCTTTGTTTTTTAGATGTTTCAGGAAACACCATACACTTCTCCCGAGTGTCTGTTGGCAATTTACATCCCGCCCATCAGCATAACAAGGCTCCCAGTTCTCGATGGCCTGTCCTGCCTTTCTGGATTTTACACTTTTTTCAGATGGCCCTTTTGACCGGGGGGAAGTGAGACTTCATTGTAGTGCAGATTTCCTTTGCAAGCTTGCTTGGTTGGCCAAAAAGGGCGTATGCGTTTTTTCCTGAATATATTCAGGAAAAAACGCATACGCCCTTTTTGGCCAAGTGCATCATGGTGGACGTTCTGCCTCTTTTCCTATGCTTTCAATGCAATTCCAGTCTGCCTCCTGAAATCGGTTTCCTGCAATTCTGCCCCGCTTTCAAGTCCTCTTGGCAGCCTTACTTCAGTATATTTTTGGACGATAGCTGTCATTTATAACTCTGCAGGTTTGTGAATTACAGTGCCCCTGAGCTCCTTTCTTCAACTCGCTTTCTTTTGAGCTGGCCGCAACACCGCAGGATGGCTTCAGGCCCTAATCTGGTTCCGGCACGGCACGCTGAGCCTTTGGTTAATTCCTCTTCCTGGTGGGAAATGAGAGTTAAATTTGCCCGTCCAGACACCTTCCAGCTAGTCTCTCATTGGTTCTCGCTATTCCTGTTCATCTTCCGCAGAAATTGCAAACTGGGCCAAACAGGAGGTTAAAGGGACTGACTCTCCAAGTTGGGAGGGTGTTAGTAAAGCGTCTGGAATGTTGCACCCGAGTACTAGGGTACGAAAACTGAGACATATTTGAACACGTCTCCCGATCACATGGTTGATCATACTCTAGGTTCCACATGCATGTTTTAGCTGAAGGAAGAATACCTTAAACCTGGGTAGTTGAAACCCGTGGAATGGGTACCATGCGATATGACTTCAAAGGGTCTTCATTTGCTCACCGAACCTCTCCAATCCTATCACTGCTGCGTTTATGCCCCTGTACACATGCTTGATTCTCTTTCGGAGACATATCAATCCATAGGTTTTAAGATACTTACTAGTCAGGTACATTCTTAGGCATTTAATATGCGGTGTTGAGTCCATTTCGTTGAGCAAGGAGTAGCTCTTGTCTATTCCATATTTGGCTTAAGGAACTTTATCTGTGCTCATTTCAATCTCTGGTTTTATGCAGCACCCCAACTCACCTTTCCCCTTAAGCAAGCATAAGTTGGTTTTCTAAATTTGAGACCCTGTTCTGTTCTGTAATTCAGTTCTTGTGTAGCCAAGTTTACATTCCGTGTATTACTGATATCTTATGATGTTTCTTTTTCTGTGTGACTTATTTCAGTTAGAATCATCATACCTGAATCCACTCATTGTGCTGCTAAGGGCCTGATGACATAGATTTCATTGCTGAGTGATATTGCTTTGTAAGTAAATACCACAACTTCTTTATCCATTTTTCACTTTCTGCGATGTTGAACTTGTACTGTAAACGAGGTTCTTGTAAACAGAGGCGTCCCAAACTTTGGGGTGGCTGTGTCTTTTTGATTTTAATTTCCCTAAGCTATAGGACCATAAGTGGAAGTGCCCTAGGCTCTGTTGCTTTGTTTTTTAGATGTTTCAGGAAACACCATACACTTCTCCCGAGTGTCTGTTGGCAATTTACATCCCGCCCATCAGCATAACAAGGCTCCCAGTTCTCCATGGCCTGTCCTGCCTTTCTGGATTTTACACTTTTTTCAGATGGCCCTTTTGACCGGGGGGAAGTGAGACTTCATTGTAGTGCAGATTTCCTTTGCAAGCTTGCTTGGTTGGCCAAAAAGGGCGTATGCGTTTTTTCCTGAATATATTCAGGAAAAAAACGCATACGCCCTTTTTGGCCAAGTGCATCATGGTGGACGTTCTGCCTCTTTTCCTATGCTTTCAATGCAATTCCAGTCTGCCTCCTGAAATCGGTTTCCTGCAATTCTGCCCTGCTTTCAAGTCCTCTTGGCAGCCTTACTTCAGTATATTTTTGGACGATAGCTGTCATTTATAACTCTGCAGGTTTGTGAATTACAGTGCCCCTGAGCTCCTTTCTTCAACTCGCTTTCTTTTGAGCTGGCCGCAACACCGCAGGATGGCTTCAGGCCCTAATCTGGTTCCGGCACGGCACGCTGAGCCTTTGGTTAATTCCTCTTCCTGGTGGGAAATGAGAGTTAAATTTGCCCGTCCAGACACTTTCCAGCTAGTCTCTCATTGGTTCTCGCTATTCCTGTTCATCTTCCGCAGAAATTGCAAACTGGGCCAAACAGGAGGTTAAAGGGACTGACTCTCCAAGTCGGGAGGGTGTTAGTAAAGCGTCTGGAATGTTGCACCCGAGTACCAGGGTACGAAAACTGAGACATATTTGAACACGTCTCCCGATCACATGGTTGATCATACTCTAGGTTCCACATGCATGTTTTAGCTGAAGGAAGAATACCTTAAACCTGGGTAGTTGAAACCCGTGGAATGGGTACCATGCGATATGACTTCAAAGGGTCTTCATTTGCTCACCGAACCTCTCCAATCCTATCACTGCTGTGTTTATGCCCCTGTACACATGCTTGATTCTCTTTCGGAGACATAGCAATCCATAGGTTTTAAGATACTTACTAGTCAGGTACATTCTTAGGCATTTAATATGCGGTGTTGAGTCCATTTCGTTGAGCAAGGAGTAGCTCTTGTCTATTCCATATTTGGCTTAAGGAACTTTATCTGTGCTCATTTCAATCTCTGGTTTTATGCAGCACCCCAACTCACCTTTCCCCTTAAGCAAGCATAAGTTGGTTTTCTAAATTTGAGACCCTGTTCTGTTCTGTAATTCAGTTCTTGTGTAGCCAAGTTTACATTCCGTGTATTACTGATATCTTATGATGTTTCTTTTTCTGTGTGACTTATTTCAGTTAGAATCATCATACCTGAATCCACTCATTGTGCTGCTAAGGGCCTGATGACATAGATTTCATTGCTGAGTGATATTGCTTTGTAAGTAAATACCACAACTTCTTTATCCATTTTTCACTTTCTGCGATGTTGAACTTGTACGGTAAACGAGGTTCTTGTAAACAGAGGCGTCCCAAACTTTGGGGTGGCTGTGTCTTTTTGATTTTAATTTCCCTAAGCTATAGGACCATAAGTGGAAGTGCCCTAGGCTCTGTTGCTTTGTTTTTTAGATGTTTCAGGAAACACCATACACTTCTCCCGAGTGTCTGTTGGCAATTTACATCCCGCCCATCAGCATAACAAGGCTCCCAGTTCTCCATGGCCTGTCCTGCCTTTCTGGATTTTACACTTTTTTCAGATGGCCCTTTTGACCGGGGGGAAGTGAGACTTCATTGTAGTGCAGATTTCCTTTGCAAGCTTGCTTGGTTGGCCAAAAAGGGCGTATGCGTTTTTTCCTGAATATATTCAGGAAAAAACGCATACGCCCTTTTTGGCCAAGTGCATCATGGTGGACGTTCTGCCTCTTTTCCTATGCTTTCAATGCAATTCCAGTCTGCCTCCTGAAATCGGTTTCCTGCAATTCTGCCCCGCTTTCAAGTCCTCTTGGCAGCCTTACTTCAGTATATTTTTGGACGATAGCTGTCATTTATAACTCTGCAGGTTTGTGAATTACAGTGCCCCTGAGCTCCTTTCTTCAACTCGCTTTCTTTTGAGCTGGCCGCAACACCGCAGGATGGCTTCAGGCCCTAATCTGGTTCCGGCACGGCACGCTGAGCCTTTGGTTAATTCCTCTTCCTGGTGGGAAATGAGAGTTAAATTTGCCCGTCCAGACACCTCCAGCTAGTCTCTCATTGGTTCTCGCTATTCCTGTTCATCTTCCGCAGAAATTGCAAACTGGGCCAAACAGGAGGTTAAAGGGACTGACTCTCCAAGTCGGGAGGGTGTTAGTAAAGCGTCTGGAATGTTGCACCCGAGTACCAGGGTACGAAAACTGAGACATATTTGAACACGTCTCCCGATCACATGGTTGATCATACTCTAGGTTCCACATGCATGTTTTAGCTGAAGGAAGAATACCTTAAACCTGGGTAGTTGAAACCCGTGGAATGGGTACCATGCGATATGACTTCAAAGGGTCTTCATTTGCTCACCGAACCTCTCCAATCCTATCACTGCTGCGTTTATGCCCCTGTACACATGCTTGATTCTCTTTCGGAGACATATCAATCCATAGGTTTTAAGATACTTACTAGTCAGGTACATTCTTAGGCATTTAATATGCGGTGTTGAGTCCATTTCGTTGAGCAAGGAGTAGCTCTTGTCTATTCCATATTTGGCTTAAGGAACTTTATCTGTGCTCATTTCAATCTCTGGTTTTATGCAGCACCCCAACTCACCTTTCCCCTTAAGCAAGCATAAGTTGGTTTTCTAAATTTGAGACCCTGTTCTGTTCTGTAATTCAGTTCCTGTGTAGCCAAGTTTACATTCCGTGTATTACTGATATCTTATGATGTTTCTTTTTCTGTGTGACTTATTTCAGTTAGAATCATCATACCTGAATCCACTCATTGTGCTGCTAAGGGCCTGATGACATAGATTTCATTGCTGAGTGATATTGCTTTGTAAGTAAATACCACAACTTCTTTATCCATTTTTCACTTTCTGCGATGTTGAACTTGTACGGTAAACGAGGTTCTTGTAAACAGAGGCGTCCCAAACTTTGGGGTGGCTGTGTCTTTTTGATTTTAATTTCCCTAAGCTATAGGACCATAAGTGGAAGTGCCCTAGGCTCTGTTGCTTTGTTTTTTAGATGTTTCAGGAAACACCATACACTTCTCCCGAGTGTCTGTTGGCAATTTACATCCCGCCCATCAGCATAACAAGGCTCCCAGTTCTCCATGGCCTGTCCTGCCTTTCTGGATTTTACACTTTTTTCAGATGGCCCTTTTGACCGGGGGGAAGTGAGACTTCATTGTAGTGCAGATTTCCTTTGCAAGCTTGCTTGGTTGGCCAAAAAGGGCGTATGCGTTTTTTCCTGAATATATTCAGGAAAAAACGCATACGCCCTTTTTGGCCAAGTGCATCATGGTGGACGTTCTGCCTCTTTTCCTATGCTTTCAATGCAATTCCAGTCTGCCTCCTGAAATCGGTTTCCTGCAATTCTGCCCCGCTTTCAAGTCCTCTTGGCAGCCTTACTTCAGTATATTTTTGGACGATAGCTGTCATTTATAACTCTGCAGGTTTGTGAATTACAGTGCCCCTGAGCTCCTTTCTTCAACTCGCTTTCTTTTGAGCTGGCCGCAACACCGCAGGATGGCTTCAGGCCCTAATCTGGTTCCGGCACGGCACGCTGAGCCTTTGGTTAATTCCTCTTCCTGGTGGGAAATGAGAGTTAAATTTGCCCGTCCAGACACCTTCCAGCTAGTCTCTCATTGGTTCTCGCTATTCCTGTTCATCTTCCGCAGAAATTGCAAACTGGGCCAAACAGGAGGTTAAAGGGACTGACTCTCCAAGTCGGGAGGGTGTTAGTAAAGCGTCTGGAATGTTGCACCCGAGTACCAGGGTACGAAAACTGAGACATATTTGAACACGTCTCCCGATCACATGGTTGATCATACTCTAGGTTCCACATGCATGTTTTAGCTGAAGGAAGAATACCTTAAACCTGGGTAGTTGAAACCCGTGGAATGGGTACCATGCGATATGACTTCAAAGGGTCTTCATTTGCTCACCGAACCTCTCCAATCCTATCACTGCTGCGTTTATGCCCCTGTACACATGCTTGATTCTCTTTCGGAGACATAGCAATCCATAGGTTTTAAGATACTTACTAGTCAGGTACATTCTTAGGCATTTAATATGCGGTGTTGAGTCCATTTCGTTGAGCAAGGAGTAGCTCTTGTCTATTCCATATTTGGCTTAAGGAACTTTATCTGTGCTCATTTCAATCTCTGGTTTTATGCAGCACCCCAACTCACCTTTCCCCTTAAGCAAGCATAAGTTGGTTTTCTAAATTTGAGACCCTGTTCTGTTCTGTAATTCAGTTCCTGTGTAGCCAAGTTTACATTCCGTGTATTACTGATATCTTATGATGTTTCTTTTTCTGTGTGACTTATTTCAGTTAGAATCATCATACCTGAATCCACTCATTGTGCTGCTAAGGGCCTGATGACATAGATTTCATTGCTGAGTGATATTGCTTTGTAAGTAAATACCACAACTTCTTTATCCATTTTTCACTTTCTGTGATGTTGAACTTGTACGGTAAACGAGGTTCTTGTAAACAGAGGCGTCCCAAACTTTGGGGTGGCTGTGTCTTTTTGATTTTAATTTCCCTAAGCTATAGGACCATAAGTGGAAGTGCCCTAGGCTCTGTTGCTTTGTTTTTTAGATGTTTCAGGAAACACCATACACTTCTCCCGAGTGTCTGTTGGCAATTTACATCCCGCCCATCAGCATAACAAGGCTCCCAGTTCTCCATGGCCTGTCCTGCCTTTCTGGATTTTACACTTTTTTCAGATGGCCCTTTTGACCGGGGGGAAGTGAGACTTCATTGTAGTGCAGATTTCCTTTGCAAGCTTGCTTGGTTGGCCAAAAAGGGCGTATGCGTTTTTTCCTGAATATATTCAGGAAAAAACGCATACGCCCTTTTTGGCCAAGTGCATCATGGTGGACGTTCTGCCTCTTTTCCTATGCTTTCAATGCAATTCCAGTCTGCCTCCTGAAATCGGTTTCCTGCAATTCTGCCCCGCTTTCAAGTCCTCTTGGCAGCCTTACTTCAGTATATTTTTGGACGATAGCTGTCATTTATAACTCTGCAGGTTTGTGAATTACAGTGCCCCTGAGCTCCTTTCTTCAACTCGCTTTCTTTTGAGCTGGCCGCAACACCGCAGGATGGCTTCAGGCCCTAATCTGGTTCCGGCACGGCACGCTGAGCCTTTGGTTAATTCCTCTTCCTGGTGGGAAATGAGAGTTAAATTTGCCCGTCCAGACACCTCCAGCTAGTCTCTCATTGGTTCTCGCTATTCCTGTTCATCTTCCGCAGAAATTGCAAACTGGGCCAAACAGGAGGTTAAAGGGACTGACTCTCCAAGTCGGGAGGGTGTTAGTAAAGCGTCTGGAATGTTGCACCCGAGTACCAGGGTACGAAAACTGAGACATATTTGAACACGTCTCCCGATCACATGGTTGATCATACTCTAGGTTCCACATGCATGTTTTAGCTGAAGGAAGAATACCTTAAACCTGGGTAGTTGAAACCCGTGGAATGGGTACCATGCGATATGACTTCAAAGGGTCTTCATTTGCTCACCGAACCTCTCCAATCCTATCACTGCTGCGTTTATGCCCCTGTACACATGCTTGATTCTCTTTCGGAGACATAGCAATCCATAGGTTTTAAGATACTTACTAGTCAGGTACATTCTTAGGCATTTAATATGCGGTGTTGAGTCCATTTCGTTGAGCAAGGAGTAGCTCTTGTCTATTCCATATTTGGCTTAAGGAACTTTATCTGTGCTCATTTCAATCTCTGGTTTTATGCAGCACCCCAACTCACCTTTCCCCTTAAGCAAGCATAAGTTGGTTTTCTAAATTTGAGACCCTGTTCTGTTCTGTAATTCAGTTCCTGTGTAGCCAAGTTTACATTCCGTGTATTACTGATATCTTATGATGTTTCTTTTTCTGTGTGACTTATTTCAGTTAGAATCATCATACCTGAATCCACTCATTGTGCTGCTAAGGGCCTGATGACATAGATTTCATTGCTGAGTGATATTGCTTTGTAAGTAAATACCACAACTTCTTTATCCATTTTTCACTTTCTGCGATGTTGAACTTGTACGGTAAACGAGGTTCTTGTAAACAGAGGCGTCCCAAACTTTGGGGTGGCTGTGTCTTTTTGATTTTAATTTCCCTAAGCTATAGGACCATAAGTGGAAGTGCCCTAGGCTCTGTTGCTTTGTTTTTTAGATGTTTCAGGAAACACCATACACTTCTCCCGAGTGTCTGTTGGCAATTTACATCCCGCCCATCAGCATAACAAGGCTCCCAGTTCTCCATGGCCTGTCCTGCCTTTCTGGATTTTACACTTTTTTCAGATGGCCCTTTTGACCGGGGGGAAGTGAGACTTCATTGTAGTGCAGATTTCCTTTGCAAGCTTGCTTGGTTGGCCAAAAAGGGCGTATGCGTTTTTTCCTGAATATATTCAGGAAAAAACGCATACGCCCTTTTTGGCCAAGTGCATCATGGTGGACGTTCTGCCTCTTTTCCTATGCTTTCAATGCAATTCCAGTCTGCCTCCTGAAATCGGTTTCCTGCAATTCTGCCCCGCTTTCAAGTCCTCTTGGCAGCCTTACTTCAGTATATTTTTGGACGATAGCTGTCATTTATAACTCTGCAGGTTTGTGAATTACAGTGCCCCTGAGCTCCTTTCTTCAACTCGCTTTCTTTTGAGCTGGCCGCAACACCGCAGGATGGCTTCAGGCCCTAATCTGGTTCCGGCACGGCACGCTGAGCCTTTGGTTAATTCCTCTTCCTGGTGGGAAATGAGAGTTAAATTTGCCCGTCCAGACACCTTCCAGCTAGTCTCTCATTGGTTCTCGCTATTCCTGTTCATCTTCCGCAGAAATTGCAAACTGGGCCAAACAGGAGGTTAAAGGGACTGACTCTCCAAGTCGGGAGGGTGTTAGTAAAGCGTCTGGAATGTTGCACCCGAGTACCAGGGTACGAAAACTGAGACATATTTGAACACGTCTCCCGATCACATGGTTGATCATACTCTAGGTTCCACATGCATGTTTTAGCTGAAGGAAGAATACCTTAAACCTGGGTAGTTGAAACCCGTGGAATGGGTACCATGCGATATGACTTCAAAGGGTCTTCATTTGCTCACCGAACCTCTCCAATCCTATCACTGCTGCGTTTATGCCCCTGTACACATGCTTGATTCTCTTTCGGAGACATAGCAATCCATAGGTTTTAAGATACTTACTAGTCAGGTACATTCTTAGGCATTTAATATGCGGTGTTGAGTCCATTTCGTTGAGCAAGGAGTAGCTCTTGTCTATTCCATATTTGGCTTAAGGAACTTTATCTGTGCTCATTTCAATCTCTGGTTTTATGCAGCACCCCAACTCACCTTTCCCCTTAAGCAAGCATAAGTTGGTTTTCTAAATTTGAGACCCTGTTCTGTTCTGTAATTCAGTTCCTGTGTAGCCAAGTTTACATTCCGTGTATTACTGATATCTTATGATGTTTCTTTTTCTGTGTGACTTATTTCAGTTAGAATCATCATACCTGAATCCACTCATTGTGCTGCTAAGGGCCTGATGACATAGATTTCATTGCTGAGTGATATTGCTTTGTAAGTAAATACCACAACTTCTTTATCCATTTTTCACTTTCTGCGATGTTGAACTTGTACGGTAAACGAGGTTCTTGTAAACAGAGGCGTCCCAAACTTTGGGGTGGCTGTGTCTTTTTGATTTTAATTTCCCTAAGCTATAGGACCATAAGTGGAAGTGCCCTAGGCTCTGTTGCTTTGTTTTTTAGATGTTTCAGGAAACACCATACACTTCTCCCGAGTGTCTGTTGGCAATTTACATCCCGCCCATCAGCATAACAAGGCTCCCAGTTCTCCATGGCCTGTCCTGCCTTTCTGGATTTTACACTTTTTTCAGATGGCCCTTTTGACCGGGGGGAAGTGAGACTTCATTGTAGTGCAGATTTCCTTTGCAAGCTTGCTTGGTTGGCCAAAAAGGGCGTATGCGTTTTTTCCTGAATATATTCAGGAAAAAACGCATACGCCCTTTTTGGCCAAGTGCATCATGGTGGACGTTCTGCCTCTTTTCCTATGCTTTCAATGCAATTCCAGTCTGCCTCCTGAAATCGGTTTCCTGCAATTCTGCCCCGCTTTCAAGTCCTCTTGGCAGCCTTACTTCAGTATATTTTTGGACGATAGCTGTCATTTATAACTCTGCAGGTTTGTGAATTACAGTGCCCCTGAGCTCCTTTCTTCAACTCGCTTTCTTTTGAGCTGGCCGCAACACCGCAGGATGGCTTCAGGCCCTAATCTGGTTCCGGCACGGCACGCTGAGCCTTTGGTTAATTCCTCTTCCTGGTGGGAAATGAGAGTTAAATTTGCCCGTCCAGACACCTTCCAGCTAGTCTCTCATTGGTTCTCGCTATTCCTGTTCATCTTCCGCAGAAATTGCAAACTGGGCCAAACAGGAGGTTAAAGGGACTGACTCTCCAAGGCGGGAGGGTGTTAGTAAAGCGTCTGGAATGTTGCACCCGAGTACCAGGGTACGAAAACTGAGACATATTTGAACACGTCTCCCGATCACATGGTTGATCATACTCTAGGTTCCACATGCATGTTTTAGCTGAAGGAAGAATACCTTAAACCTGGGTAGTTGAAACCCGTGGAATGGGTACCATGCGATATGACTTCAAAGGGTCTTCATTTGCTCACCGAACCTCTCCAATCCTATCACTGCTGCGTTTATGCCCCTGTACACATGCTTGATTCTCTTTCGGAGACATAGCAATCCATAGGTTTTAAGATACTTACTAGTCAGGTACATTCTTAGGCATTTAATATGCGGTGTTGAGTCCATTTCGTTGAGCAAGGAGTAGCTCTTGTCTATTCCATATTTGGCTTAAGGAACTTTATCTGTGCTCATTTCAATCTCTGGTTTTATGCAGCACCCCAACTCACCTTTCCCCTTAAGCAAGCATAAGTTGGTTTTCTAAATTTGAGACCCTGTTCTGTTCTGTAATTCAGTTCCTGTGTAGCCAAGTTTACATTCCGTGTATTACTGATATCTTATGATGTTTCTTTTTCTGTGTGACTTATTTCAGTTAGAATCATCATACCTGAATCCACTCATTGTGCTGCTAAGGGCCTGATGACATAGATTTCATTGCTGAGTGATATTGCTTTGTAAGTAAATACCACAACTTCTTTATCCATTTTTCACTTTCTGTGATGTTGAACTTGTACGGTAAACGAGGTTCTTGTAAACAGAGGCGTCCCAAACTTTGGGGTGGCTGTGTCTTTTTGATTTTAATTTCCCTAAGCTATAGGACCATAAGTGGAAGTGCCCTAGGCTCTGTTGCTTTGTTTTTTAGATGTTTCAGGAAACACCATACACTTCTCCCGAGTGTCTGTTGGCAATTTACATCCCGCCCATCAGCATAACAAGGCTCCCAGTTCTCCATGGCCTGTCCTGCCTTTCTGGATTTTACACTTTTTTCAGATGGCCCTTTTGACCGGGGGGAAGTGAGACTTCATTGTAGTGCAGATTTCCTTTGCAAGCTTGCTTGGTTGGCCAAAAAGGGCGTATGCGTTTTTTCCTGAATATATTCAGGAAAAAACGCATACGCCCTTTTTGGCCAAGTGCATCATGGTGGACGTTCTGCCTCTTTTCCTATGCTTTCAATGCAATTCCAGTCTGCCTCCTGAAATCGGTTTCCTGCAATTCTGCCCCGCTTTCAAGTCCTCTTGGCAGCCTTACTTCAGTATATTTTTGGACGATAGCTGTCATTTATAACTCTGCAGGTTTGTGAATTACAGTGCCCCTGAGCTCCTTTCTTCAACTCGCTTTCTTTTGAGCTGGCCGCAACACCGCAGGATGGCTTCAGGCCCTAATCTGGTTCCGGCACGGCACGCTGAGCCTTTGGTTAATTCCTCTTCCTGGTGGGAAATGAGAGTTAAATTTGCCCGTCCAGACACCTTCCAGCTAGTCTCTCATTGGTTCTCGCTATTCCTGTTCATCTTCCGCAGAAATTGCAAACTGGGCCAAACAGGAGGTTAAAGGGACTGACTCTCCAAGTCGGGAGGGTGTTAGTAAAGCGTCTGGAATGTTGCACCCGAGTACCAGGGTACGAAAACTGAGACATATTTGAACACGTCTCCCGATCACATGGTTGATCATACTCTAGGTTCCACATGCATGTTTTAGCTGAAGGAAGAATACCTTAAACCTGGGTAGTTGAAACCCGTGGAATGGGTACCATGCGATATGACTTCAAAGGGTCTTCATTTGCTCACCGAACCTCTCCAATCCTATCACTGCTGCGTTTATGCCCCTGTACACATGCTTGATTCTCTTTCGGAGACATAGCAATCCATAGGTTTTAAGATACTTACTAGTCAGGTACATTCTTAGGCATTTAATATGCGGTGTTGAGTCCATTTCGTTGAGCAAGGAGTAGCTCTTGTCTATTCCATATTTGGCTTAAGGAACTTTATCTGTGCTCATTTCAATCTCTGGTTTTATGCAGCACCCCAACTCACCTTTCCCCTTAAGCAAGCATAAGTTGGTTTTCTAAATTTGAGACCCTGTTCTGTTCTGTAATTCAGTTCCTGTGTAGCCAAGTTTACATTCCGTGTATTACTGATATCTTATGATGTTTCTTTTTCTGTGTGACTTATTTCAGTTAGAATCATCATACCTGAATCCACTCATTGTGCTGCTAAGGGCCTGATGACATAGATTTCATTGCTGAGTGATATTGCTTTGTAAGTAAATACCACAACTTCTTTATCCATTTTTCACTTTCTGCGATGTTGAACTTGTACGGTAAACGAGGTTCTTGTAAACAGAGGCGTCCCAAACTTTGGGGTGGCTGTGTCTTTTTGATTTTAATTTCCCTAAGCTATAGGACCATAAGTGGAAGTGCCCTAGGCTCTGTTGCTTTGTTTTTTAGATGTTTCAGGAAACACCATACACTTCTCCCGAGTGTCTGTTGGCAATTTACATCCCGCCCATCAGCATAACAAGGCTCCCAGTTCTCCATGGCCTGTCCTGCCTTTCTGGATTTTACACTTTTTTCAGATGGCCCTTTTGACCGGGGGGAAGTGAGACTTCATTGTAGTGCAGATTTCCTTTGCAAGCTTGCTTGGTTGGCCAAAAAGGGCGTATGCGTTTTTTCCTGAATATATTCAGGAAAAAACGCATACGCCCTTTTTGGCCAAGTGCATCATGGTGGACGTTCTGCCTCTTTTCCTATGCTTTCAATGCAATTCCAGTCTGCCTCCTGAAATCGGTTTCCTGCAATTCTGCCCCGCTTTCAAGTCCTCTTGGCAGCCTTACTTCAGTATATTTTTGGACGATAGCTGTCATTTATAACTCTGCAGGTTTGTGAATTACAGTGCCCCTGAGCTCCTTTCTTCAACTCGCTTTCTTTTGAGCTGGCCGCAACACCGCAGGATGGCTTCAGGCCCTAATCTGGTTCCGGCACGGCACGCTGAGCCTTTGGTTAATTCCTCTTCCTGGTGGGAAATGAGAGTTAAATTTGCCCGTCCAGACACCTTCCAGCTAGTCTCTCATTGGTTCTCGCTATTCCTGTTCATCTTCCGCAGAAATTGCAAACTGGGCCAAACAGGAGGTTAAAGGGACTGACTCTCCAAGGCGGGAGGGTGTTAGTAAAGCGTCTGGAATGTTGCACCCGAGTACCAGGGTACGAAAACTGAGACATATTTGAACACGTCTCCCGATCACATGGTTGATCATACTCTAGGTTCCACATGCATGTTTTAGCTGAAGGAAGAATACCTTAAACCTGGGTAGTTGAAACCCGTGGAATGGGTACCATGCGATATGACTTCAAAGGGTCTTCATTTGCTCACCGAACCTCTCCAATCCTATCACTGCTGCGTTTATGCCCCTGTACACATGCTTGATTCTCTTTCGGAGACATAGCAATCCATAGGTTTTAAGATACTTACTAGTCAGGTACATTCTTAGGCATTTAATATGCGGTGTTGAGTCCATTTCGTTGAGCAAGGAGTAGCTCTTGTCTATTCCATATTTGGCTTAAGGAACTTTATCTGTGCTCATTTCAATCTCTGGTTTTATGCAGCACCCCAACTCACCTTTCCCCTTAAGCAAGCATAAGTTGGTTTTCTAAATTTGAGACCCTGTTCTGTTCTGTAATTCAGTTCCTGTGTAGCCAAGTTTACATTCCGTGTATTACTGATATCTTATGATGTTTCTTTTTCTGTGTGACTTATTTCAGTTAGAATCATCATACCTGAATCCACTCATTGTGCTGCTAAGGGCCTGATGACATAGATTTCATTGCTGAGTGATATTGCTTTGTAAGTAAATACCACAACTTCTTTATCCATTTTTCACTTTCTGTGATGTTGAACTTGTACGGTAAACGAGGTTCTTGTAAACAGAGGCGTCCCAAACTTTGGGGTGGCTGTGTCTTTTTGATTTTAATTTCCCTAAGCTATAGGACCATAAGTGGAAGTGCCCTAGGCTCTGTTGCTTTGTTTTTTAGATGTTTCAGGAAACACCATACACTTCTCCCGAGTGTCTGTTGGCAATTTACATCCCGCCCATCAGCATAACAAGGCTCCCAGTTCTCCATGGCCTGTCCTGCCTTTCTGGATTTTACACTTTTTTCAGATGGCCCTTTTGACCGGGGGGAAGTGAGACTTCATTGTAGTGCAGATTTCCTTTGCAAGCTTGCTTGGTTGGCCAAAAAGGGCGTATGCGTTTTTTCCTGAATATATTCAGGAAAAAACGCATACGCCCTTTTTGGCCAAGTGCATCATGGTGGACGTTCTGCCTCTTTTCCTATGCTTTCAATGCAATTCCAGTCTGCCTCCTGAAATCGGTTTCCTGCAATTCTGCCCCGCTTTCAAGTCCTCTTGGCAGCCTTACTTCAGTATATTTTTGGACGATAGCTGTCATTTATAACTCTGCAGGTTTGTGAATTACAGTGCCCCTGAGCTCCTTTCTTCAACTCGCTTTCTTTTGAGCTGGCCGCAACACCGCAGGATGGCTTCAGGCCCTAATCTGGTTCCGGCACGGCACGCTGAGCCTTTGGTTAATTCCTCTTCCTGGTGGGAAATGAGAGTTAAATTTGCCCGTCCAGACACCTCCAGCTAGTCTCTCATTGGTTCTCGCTATTCCTGTTCATCTTCCGCAGAAATTGCAAACTGGGCCAAACAGGAGGTTAAAGGGACTGACTCTCCAAGTCGGGAGGGTGTTAGTAAAGCGTCTGGAATGTTGCACCCGAGTACCAGGGTACGAAAACTGAGACATATTTGAACACGTCTCCCGATCACATGGTTGATCATACTCTAGGTTCCACATGCATGTTTTAGCTGAAGGAAGAATACCTTAAACCTGGGTAGTTGAAACCCGTGGAATGGGTACCATGCGATATGACTTCAAAGGGTCTTCATTTGCTCACCGAACCTCTCCAATCCTATCACTGCTGCGTTTATGCCCCTGTACACATGCTTGATTCTCTTTCGGAGACATAGCAATCCATAGGTTTTAAGATACTTACTAGTCAGGTACATTCTTAGGCATTTAATATGCGGTGTTGAGTCCATTTCGTTGAGCAAGGAGTAGCTCTTGTCTATTCCATATTTGGCTTAAGGAACTTTATCTGTGCTCATTTCAATCTCTGGTTTTATGCAGCACCCCAACTCACCTTTCCCCTTAAGCAAGCATAAGTTGGTTTTCTAAATTTGAGACCCTGTTCTGTTCTGTAATTCAGTTCCTGTGTAGCCAAGTTTACATTCCGTGTATTACTGATATCTTATGATGTTTCTTTTTCTGTGTGACTTATTTCAGTTAGAATCATCATACCTGAATCCACTCATTGTGCTGCTAAGGGCCTGATGACATAGATTTCATTGCTGAGTGATATTGCTTTGTAAGTAAATACCACAACTTCTTTATCCATTTTTCACTTTCTGCGATGTTGAACTTGTACGGTAAACGAGGTTCTTGTAAACAGAGGCGTCCCAAACTTTGGGGTGGCTGTGTCTTTTTGATTTTAATTTCCCTAAGCTATAGGACCATAAGTGGAAGTGCCCTAGGCTCTGTTGCTTTGTTTTTTAGATGTTTCAGGAAACACCATACACTTCTCCCGAGTGTCTGTTGGCAATTTACATCCCGCCCATCAGCATAACAAGGCTCCCAGTTCTCCATGGCCTGTCCTGCCTTTCTGGATTTTACACTTTTTTCAGATGGCCCTTTTGACCGGGGGGAAGTGAGACTTCATTGTAGTGCAGATTTCCTTTGCAAGCTTGCTTGGTTGGCCAAAAAGGGCGTATGCGTTTTTTCCTGAATATATTCAGGAAAAAACGCATACGCCCTTTTTGGCCAAGTGCATCATGGTGGACGTTCTGCCTCTTTTCCTATGCTTTCAATGCAATTCCAGTCTGCCTCCTGAAATCGGTTTCCTGCAATTCTGCCCCGCTTTCAAGTCCTCTTGGCAGCCTTACTTCAGTATATTTTTGGACGATAGCTGTCATTTATAACTCTGCAGGTTTGTGAATTACAGTGCCCCTGAGCTCCTTTCTTCAACTCGCTTTCTTTTGAGCTGGCCGCAACACCGCAGGATGGCTTCAGGCCCTAATCTGGTTCCGGCACGGCACGCTGAGCCTTTGGTTAATTCCTCTTCCTGGTGGGAAATGAGAGTTAAATTTGCCCGTCCAGACACCTCCAGCTAGTCTCTCATTGGTTCTCGCTATTCCTGTTCATCTTCCGCAGAAATTGCAAACTGGGCCAAACAGGAGGTTAAAGGGACTGACTCTCCAAGTCGGGAGGGTGTTAGTAAAGCGTCTGGAATGTTGCACCCGAGTACCAGGGTACGAAAACTGAGACATATTTGAACACGTCTCCCGATCACATGGTTGATCAGACTCTAGGTTCCACATGCATGTTTTAGCTGAAGGAAGAATACCTTAAACCTGGGTAGTTGAAACCCGTGGAATGGGTACCATGCAATATGACTTCAAAGGGTCTTCATTTGCTCACCGAACCTCTCCAATCCTATCACTGCTGCGTTTATGCCCCTGTACACATGCTTGATTCTCTTTCGGAGACATAGCAATCCATAGGTTTTAAGATACTTACTAGTCAGGTACATTCTTAGGCATTTAATATGCGGTGTTGAGTCCATTTCGTTGAGCAAGGAGTAGCTCTTGTCTATTCCATATTTGGCTTAAGGAACTTTATCTGTGCTCATTTCAATCTCTGGTTTTATGCAGCACCCCAACTCACCTTTCCCCTTAAGCAAGCATAAGTTGGTTTTCTAAATTTGAGACCCTGTTCTGTTCTGTAATTCAGTTCCTGTGTAGCCAAGTTTACATTCCGTGTATTACTGATATCTTATGATGTTTCTTTTTCTGTGTGACTTATTTCAGTTAGAATCATCATACCTGAATCCACTCATTGTGCTGCTAAGGGCCTGATGACATAGATTTCATTGCTGAGTGATATTGCTTTGTAAGTAAATACCACAACTTCTTTATCCATTTTTCACTTTCTGCGATGTTGAACTTGTACGGTAAACGAGGTTCTTGTAAACAGAGGCGTCCCAAACTTTGGGGTGGCTGTGTCTTTTTGATTTTAATTTCCCTAAGCTATAGGACCATAAGTGGAAGTGCCCTAGGCTCTGTTGCTTTGTTTTTTAGATGTTTCAGGAAACACCATACACTTCTCCCGAGTGTCTGTTGGCAATTTACATCCCGCCCATCAGCATAACAAGGCTCCCAGTTCTCCATGGCCTGTCCTGCCTTTCTGGATTTTACACTTTTTTCAGATGGCCCTTTTGACCGGGGGGAAGTGAGACTTCATTGTAGTGCAGATTTCCTTTGCAAGCTTGCTTGGTTGGCCAAAAAGGGCGTATGCGTTTTTTCCTGAATATATTCAGGAAAAAACGCATACGCCCTTTTTGGCCAAGTGCATCATGGTGGACGTTCTGCCTCTTTTCCTATGCTTTCAATGCAATTCCAGTCTGCCTCCTGAAATCGGTTTCCTGCAATTCTGCCCCGCTTTCAAGTCCTCTTGGCAGCCTTACTTCAGTATATTTTTGGACGATAGCTGTCATTTATAACTCTGCAGGTTTGTGAATTACAGTGCCCCTGAGCTCCTTTCTTCAACTCGCTTTCTTTTGAGCTGGCCGCAACACCGCAGGATGGCTTCAGGCCCTAATCTGGTTCCGGCACGGCACGCTGAGCCTTTGGTTAATTCCTCTTCCTGGTGGGAAATGAGAGTTAAATTTGCCCGTCCAGACACCTCCAGCTAGTCTCTCATTGGTTCTCGCTATTCCTGTTCATCTTCCGCAGAAATTGCAAACTGGGCCAAACAGGAGGTTAAAGGGACTGACTCTCCAAGTCGGGAGGGTGTTAGTAAAGCGTCTGGAATGTTGCACCCGAGTACCAGGGTACGAAAACTGAGACATATTTGAACACGTCTCCCGATCACATGGTTGATCAGACTCTAGGTTCCACATGCATGTTTTAGCTGAAGGAAGAATACCTTAAACCTGGGTAGTTGAAACCCGTGGAATGGGTACCATGCAATATGACTTCAGAGGGTCTTCATTTGCTCACCGAACCTCTCCAATCCTATCACTGCTGCGTTTATGCCCCTGTACACATGCTTGATTCTCTTTCGGAGACATAGCAATCCATAGGTTTTAAGATACTTACTAGTCAGGTACATTCTTAGGCATTTAATATGCGGTGTTGAGTCCATTTCGTTGAGCAAGGAGTAGCTCTTGTCTATTCCATATTTGGCTTAAGGAACTTTATCTGTGCTCATTTCAATCTCTGGTTTTATGCAGCACCCCAACTCACCTTTCCCCTTAAGCAAGCATAAGTTGGTTTTCTAAATTTGAGACCCTGTTCTGTTCTGTAATTCAGTTCCTGTGTAGCCAAGTTTACATTCCGTGTATTACTGATATCTTATGATGTTTCTTTTTCTGTGTGACTTATTTCAGTTAGAATCATCATACCTGAATCCACTCATTGTGCTGCTAAGGGCCTGATGACATAGATTTCATTGCTGAGTGATATTGCTTTGTAAGTAAATACCACAACTTCTTTATCCATTTTTCACTTTCTGCGATGTTGAACTTGTACTGTAAACGAGGTTCTTGTAAACAGAGGCGTCCCAAACTTTGGGGTGGCTGTGTCTTTTTGATTTTAATTTCCCTAAGCTATAGGACCATAAGTGGAAGTGCCCTAGGCTCTGTTGCTTTGTTTTTTAGATGTTTCAGGAAACACCATACACTTCTCCCGAGTGTCTGTTGGCAATTTACATCCCGCCCATCAGCATAACAAGGCTCCCAGTTCTCGATGGCCTGTCCTGCCTTTCTGGATTTTACACTTTTTTCAGATGGCCCTTTTGACCTGGGGGAAGTGAGACTTCATTGTAGTGCAGATTTCCTTTGCAAGCTTGCTTGGTTGGCCAAAAAGGGCGTATGCGTTTTATCCTGAATATATTCAGGAAAAAACTCATACGCCCTTTTTGGCCAAGTGCATCATGGTGGACGTTCTGCCTCTTTTCCTATGCTTTCAATGCAATTCCAGTCTGCCTCCTGAAATCGGTTTCCTGCAATTCTGCCCCGCTTTCAAGTCCTCTTGGCAGCCTTACTTCAGTATATTTTTGGACGATAGCTGTCATTTATAACTCTGCAGGTTTGTGAATTACAGTGCCCCTGAGCTCCTTTCTTCAACTCGCTTTCTTTTGAGCTGGCCGCAACACCGCAGGATGGCTTCAGGCCCTAATCTGGTTCCGGCACGGCACGCTGAGCCTTTGGTTAATTCCTCTTCCTGGTGGGAAATGAGAGTTAAATTTGCCCGTCCAGACACCTTCCAGCTAGTCTCTCATTGGTTCTCACTATTCCTGTTCATCTTCCGCAGAAATTGCAAACTGGGCCAAACAGGAGGTTAAAGGGACTGACTCTCCAAGGCGGGAGGGTGTTAGTAAAGCGTCTGGAATGTTGCACCCGAGTACCAGGGTACGAAAACTGAGACATATTTGAACACGTCTCCCGATCACATGGTTGATCATACTCTAGGTTCCACATGCATGTTTTAGCTGAAGGAAGAATACCTTAAACCTGGGTAGTTGAAACCCGTGGAATGGGTACCATGCAATATGACTTCAAAGGGTCTTCATTTGCTCACCGAACCTCTCCAATCCTATCACTGCTGCGTTTATGCCCCTGTACACATGCTTGATTCTCTTTCGGAGACATAGCAATCCATAGGTTTTAAGATACTTACTAGTCAGGTACATTCTTAGGCGTTTAATATGCGGTGTTGAGTCCATTTCGTTGAGCAAGGAGTAGCTCTTGTCTATTCCATATTTGGCTTAAGGAACTTTATCTGTGCTCATTTCAATCTCTGGTTTTATGCAGCACCCCAACTCACCTTTCCCCTTAAGCAAGCATAAGTTGGTTTTCTAAATTTGAGACCCTGTTCTGTTCTGTAATTCAGTTCCTGTGTAGCCAAGTTTACATTCCGTGTATTACAGATATCTTATGATGTTTCTTTTTCTGTGTGATTTATTTCAGTTAGAATCATCATACCTGAATCCACTCATTGTGCTGCTAAGGGCCTGATGACATAGATTTCATTGCTGAGTGATATTGCTTTGTAAGTAAATACCACAACTTCTTTATCCATTTTTCACTTTCTGCGATGTTGAACTTGTACGGTAAACGAGGTTCTTGTAAACAAAGGCGTCCCAAACTTTGGGGTGGCTGTGTCTTTTTGATTTTAATTTCCCTAAGCTATAGGACCATAAGTGGAAGTGCCCTAGGCTCTGTTGCTTTGTTTTTTAGATGTTTCAGGAAACACCATACACTTCTCCCGAGTGTCTGTTGGCAATTTACATCCCGCCCATCAGCATAACAAGGCTCCCAGTTCTCCATGGCCTGTCCTGCCTTTCTGGATTTTACACTTTTTTCAGATGGCCCTTTTGACCGGGGGGAAGTGAGACTTCATTGTAGTGCAGATTTCCTTTGCAAGCTTGCTTGGTTGGCCAAAAAGGGCGTATGCGTTTTTTCCTGAATATATTCAGGAAAAAACGCATACGCCCTTTTTGGCCAAGTGCATCATGGTGGACGTTCTGCCTCTTTTCCTATGCTTTCAATGCAATTCCAGTCTGCCTCCTGAAATCGGTTTCCTGCAATTCTGCCCCGCTTTCAAGTCCTCTTGGCAGCCTTACTTCAGTATATTTTTGGACGATAGCTGTCATTTATAACTCTGCAGGTTTGTGAATTACAGTGCCCCTGAGCTCCTTTCTTCAACTCGCTTTCTTTTGAGCTGGCCGCAACACCGCAGGATGGCTTCAGGCCCTAATCTGGTTCCGGCACGGCACGCTGAGCCTTTGGTTAATTCCTCTTCCTGGTGGGAAATGAGAGTTAAATTTGCCCGTCCAGACACCTCCAGCTAGTCTCTCATTGGTTCTCGCTATTCCTGTTCATCTTCCGCAGAAATTGCAAACTGGGCCAAACAGGAGGTTAAAGGGACTGACTCTCCAAGTCGGGAGGGTGTTAGTAAAACGTCTGGAATGTTGCACCCGAGTACCAGGGTACGAAAACTGAGACATATTTGAACACGTCTCCCGATCACATGGTTGATCATACTCTAGGTTCCACATGCATGTTTTAGCTGAAGGAAGAATACCTTAAACCTGGGTAGTTGAAACCCGTGGAATGGGTACCATGCAATATGACTTCAAAGGGTCTTCATTTGCTCACCGAACCTCTCCAATCCTATCACTGCTGCGTTTATGCCCCTGTACACATGCTTGATTCTCTTTCGGAGACATAGCAATCCATAGGTTTTAAGATACTTACTAGTCAGGTACATTCTTAGGCATTTAATATGCGGTGTTGAGTCCATTTCGTTGAGCAAGCAGTAGCTCTTGTCTATTCCATATTTGGCTTAAGGAACTTTATCTGTGCTCATTTCAATCTCTGGTTTTATGCAGCACCCCAACTCACCTTTCCCCTTTTAGCAAGCATAAGTTGGTTTTCTAAATTTGAGACCCTGTTCTGTTCTGTAATTCAGTTCCTGTGTAGCCAAGTTTACATTCCGTGTATTACTGATATCTTATGATGTTTCTTTTTCTGTGTGACTTATTTCAGTTAGAATCATCATACCTGAATCCACTCATTGTGCTGCTAAGGGCCTGATGACATAGATTTCATTGCTGAGTGATATTGCTTTGTAAGTAAATACCACAACTTCTTTATCCATTTTTCACTTTCTGCGATGTTGAACTTGTACGGTAAACGAGGTTCTTGTAAACAGAGGCGTCCCAAACTTTGGGGTGGCTGTGTCTTTTTGATTTTAATTTCCCTAAGCTATAGGACCATAAGTGGAAGTGCCCTAGGCTCTGTTGCTTTGTTTTTTAGATGTTTCAGGAAACACCATACACTTCTCCCGAGTGTCTGTTGGCAATTTACATCCCGCCCATCAGCATAACAAGGCTCCCAGTTCTCCATGGCCTGTCCTGCCTTTCTGGATTTTACACTTTTTTCAGATGGCCCTTTTGACCGGGGGGAAGTGAGACTTCATTGTAGTGCAGATTTCCTTTGCAAGCTTGCTTGGTTGGCCAAAAAGGGCGTATGCGTTTTTTCCTGAATATATTCAGGAAAAAACGCATACGCCCTTTTTGGCCAAGTGCATCATGGTGGACGTTCTGCCTCTTTTCCTATGCTTTCAATGCAATTCCAGTCTGCCTCCTGAAATCGGTTTCCTGCAATTCTGCCCCGCTTTCAAGTCCTCTTGGCAGCCTTACTTCAGTATATTTTTGGACGATAGCTGTCATTTATAACTCTGCAGGTTTGTGAATTACAGTGCCCCTGAGCTCCTTTCTTCAACTCGCTTTCTTTTGAGCTGGCCGCAACACCGCAGGATGGCTTCAGGCCCTAATCTGGTTCCGGCACGGCACGCTGAGCCTTTGGTTAATTCCTCTTCCTGGTGGGAAATGAGAGTTAAATTTGCCCGTCCAGACACCTCCAGCTAGTCTCTCATTGGTTCTCGCTATTCCTGTTCATCTTCCGCAGAAATTGCAAACTGGGCCAAACAGGAGGTTAAAGGGACTGACTCTCCAAGTCGGGAGGGTGTTAGTAAAACGTCTGGAATGTTGCACCCGAGTACCAGGGTACGAAAACTGAGACATATTTGAACACGTCTCCCGATCACATGGTTGATCATACTCTAGGTTCCACATGCATGTTTTAGCTGAAGGAAGAATACCTTAAACCTGGGTAGTTGAAACCCGTGGAATGGGTACCATGCAATATGACTTCAAAGGGTCTTCATTTGCTCACCGAACCTCTCCAATCCTATCACTGCTGCGTTTATGCCCCTGTACACATGCTTGATTCTCTTTCGGAGACATAGCAATCCATAGGTTTTAAGATACTTACTAGTCAGGTACATTCTTAGGCATTTAATATGCGGTGTTGAGTCCATTTCGTTGAGCAAGCAGTAGCTCTTGTCTATTCCATATTTGGCTTAAGGAACTTTATCTGTGCTCATTTCAATCTCTGGTTTTATGCAGCACCCCAACTCACCTTTCCCCTTTTAGCAAGCATAAGTTGGTTTTCTAAATTTGAGACCCTGTTCTGTTCTGTAATTCAGTTCCTGTGTAGCCAAGTTTACATTCCGTGTATTACTGATATCTTATGATGTTTCTTTTTCTGTGTGACTTATTTCAGTTAGAATCATCATACCTGAATCCACTCATTGTGCTGCTAAGGGCCTGATGACATAGATTTCATTGCTGAGTGATATTGCTTTGTAAGTAAATACCACAACTTCTTTATCCATTTTTCACTTTCTGCGATGTTGAACTTGTACGGTAAACGAGGTTCTTGTAAACAGAGGCGTCCCAAACTTTGGGGTGGCTGTGTCTTTTTTATTTTAATTTCCCTAAGCTATAGGACCATAAGTGGAAGTGCCCTAGGCTCTGTTGCTTTGTTTTTTAGATGTTTCAGGAAACACCATACACTTCTCCCGAGTGTCTGTTGGCAATTTACATCCCGCCCATCAGCATAACAAGGCTCCCAGTTCTCCATGGCCTGTCCTGCCTTTCTGGATTTTACACTTTTTTCAGATGGCCCTTTTGATCGGGGGGAAGTGAGACTTCATTGTAGTGCAGATTTCCTTTGCAAGCTTGCTTGGTTGGCCAAAAAGGGCGTATGTGTTTTTTCCTGAATATATTCAGGAAAAAACGCATACGCCCTTTTTGGCCAAGTGCATCATTGTGGACGTTCTGCCTCTTTTCCTATGCTTTCAATGCAATTCCAGTCTACCTCCTGAAATCGGTTTCCTGCAATTCTGCCCCGCTTTCAACTCCTCTTGGCAGCCTTACTTCAGTATATTTTTGGACGATAGCTGTCATTTATAACTCTGCAGGTTTGTGAATTACAGTGCCCCTGAGCTCCTTTCTTCAACTCGCTTTCTTTTGAGCTGGCCGCAACACCGCAAGATGGCTTCAGGCCCTAATCTGGTTCCGGCACGGCACGCTGAGCCTTTGGTTAATTCCTCTTCCTGGTGGGAAATGAGAGTTAAATTTGCCCGTCCAGACACCTCCAGCTAGTCTCTCATTGGTTCTCGCTATTCCTGTTCATCTTCCGCAGAAATTGCAAACTGGGCCAAACAGGAGGTTAAAGGGACTGACTCTCCAAGTCGGGAGGGTGTTAGTAAAGCGTCTGGAATGTTGCACACGAGTACCAGGGTACGAAAACTGAGACATATTTGAACACGTCTCCCGATCACATGGTTGATCATACTCTAGGTTCCACATGCATGTTTTAGCTGAAGGAAGAATACCTTAAACCTGGGTAGTTGAAACCCGTGGAATGGGTACCATGCAATATGACTTCAAAGGGTCTTCATTTGCTCACCGAACCTCTCCAATCCTATCACTGCTGCGTTTATGCCCCTGTACACATGCTTGATTCTCTTTCGGAGACATAGCAATCCATAGGTTTTAAGATACTTACTAGTCAGGTACATTCTTAGGCGTTTAATATGCGGTGTTGAGTCCATTTCGTTGAGCAAGGAGTAGCTCTTGTCTATTCCATATTTGGCTTAAGGAACTTTATCTGTGCTCATTTCAATCTCTGGTTTTATGCAGCACCCCAACTCACCTTTCCCCTTAAGCAAGCATAAGTTGGTTTTCTAAATTTGAGACCCTGTTCTGTTCTGTAATTCAGTTCCTGTGTAGCCAAGTTTACATTCCATGTATTACTGATATCTTATGATGTTTCTTTTTCTGTGTGACTTATTTCAGTTAGAATCATCATACCTGAATCCACTCATTGTGCTGCTAAGGGCCTGATGACATAGATTTCATTGCTGAGTGATATTGCTTTGTAAGTAAATACCACAACTTCTTTATCCATTTTTCACTTTCTGCGATGTTGAACTTGTACGGTAAATGAGGTTCTTGTAAACAGAGGCGTCCCAAACTTTGGGGTGGCTGTGTCTTTTTGATTTTAATTTCCCTAAGCTATAGGACCATAAGTGGAAGTGCCCTAGGCTCTGTTGCTTTGTTTTTTAGATGTTTCAGGAAACACCATACACTTCTCCCGAGTGTCTGTTGGCAATTTACATCCCGCCCATCAGCATAACAAGGCTCCCAGTTCTCCATGGCCTGTCCTGCCTTTCTGGATTTTACACTTTTTTCAGATGGCCCTTTTGACCGGGGGGAAGTGAGACTTCATTGTAGTGCAGATTTCCTTTGCAAGCTTGCTTGGTTGGCCAAAAAGGGCGTATGCGTTTTTTCCTGAATATATTCAGGAAAAAACGCATACGCCCTTTTTGGCCAAGTGCATCATGGTGGACGTTCTGCCTCTTTTCCTATGCTTTCAATGCAATTCCAGTCTGCCTCCTGAAATCGGTTTCCTGCAATTCTGCCCCGCTTTCAAGTCCTCTTGGCAGCCTTACTTCAGTATATTTTTGGACGATAGCTGTCATTTATAACTCTGCAGGTTTGTGAATTACAGTGCCCCTGAGCTCCTTTCTTCAACTCGCTTTCTTTTGAGCTGGCCGCAACACCGCAGGATGGCTTCAGGCCCTAATCTGGTTCCGGCACGGCACGCTGAGCCTTTGGTTAATTCCTCTTCCTGGTGGGAAATGAGAGTTAAATTTGCCCGTCCAGACACCTCCAGCTAGTCTCTCATTGGTTCTCGCTATTCCTGTTCATCTTCCGCAGAAATTGCAAACTGGGCCAAACAGGAGGTTAAAGGGACTGACTCTCCAAGTCGGGAGGGTGTTAGTAAAACGTCTGGAATGTTGCACCCGAGTACCAGGGTACGAAAACTGAGACATATTTGAACACGTCTCCCGATCACATGGTTGATCATACTCTAGGTTCCACATGCATGTTTTAGCTGAAGGAAGAATACCTTAAACCTGGGTAGTTGAAACCCGTGGAATGGGTACCATGCAATATGACTTCAAAGGGTCTTCATTTGCTCACCGAACCTCTCCAATCCTATCACTGCTGCGTTTATGCCCCTGTACACATGCTTGATTCTCTTTCGGAGACATAGCAATCCATAGGTTTTAAGATATTTACTAGTCAGGTACATTCTTAGGCATTTAATATGCGGTGTTGAGTCCATTTCGTTGAGCAAGGAGTAGCTCTTGTCTATTCCATATTTGGCTTAAGGAACTTTATCTGTGCTCATTTCAATCTCTGGTTTTATGCAGCACCCCAACTCACCTTTCCCCTTAAGCAAGCATAAGTTGGTTTTCTAAATTTGAGACCCTGTTCTGTTCTGTAATTCAGTTCCTGTGTAGCCAAGTTTACATTCCGTGTATTACTGATATCTTATGATGTTTCTTTTTCTGTGTGACTTATTTCAGTTAGAATCATCATACCTGAATCCACTCATTGTGCTGCTAAGGGCCTGATGACATAGATTTCATTGCTGAGTGATATTGCTTTGTAAGTAAATACCACAACTTCTTTATCCATTTTTCACTTTCTGCGATGTTGAACTTGTACGGTAAACGAGGTTCTTGTAAACAGAGGCGTCCCAAACTTTGGGGTGGCTGTGTCTTTTTGATTTTAATTTCCCTAAGCTATAGGACCATAAGTGGAAGTGCCCTAGGCTCTGTTGCTTTGTTTTTTAGATGTTTCAGGAAACACCATACACTTCTCCCGAGTGTCTGTTGGCAATTTACATCCCGCCCATCAGCATAACAAGGCTCCCAGTTCTCCATGGCCTGTCCTGCCTTTCTGGATTTTACACTTTTTTCAGATGGCCCTTTTGATCGGGGGGAAGTGAGACTTCATTGTAGTGCAGATTTCCTTTGCAAGCTTGCTTGGTTGGCCAAAAAGGGCGTATGTGTTTTTTCCTGAATATATTCAGGAAAAAACGCATACGCCCTTTTTGGCCAAGTGCATCATTGTGGACGTTCTGCCTCTTTTCCTATGCTTTCAATGCAATTCCAGTCTACCTCCTGAAATCGGTTTCCTGCAATTCTGCCCCGCTTTCAAGTCCTCTTGGCAGCCTTACTTCAGTATATTTTTGGACGATAGCTGTCATTTATAACTCTGCAGGTTTGTGAATTACAGTGCCCCTGAGCTCCTTTCTTCAACTCGCTTTCTTTTGAGCTGGCCGCAACACCGCAAGATGGCTTCAGGCCCTAATCTGGTTCCGGCACGGCACGCTGAGCCTTTGGTTAATTCCTCTTACTGGTGGGAAATGAGAGTTAAATTTGCCCGTCCAGACACCTCCAGCTAGTCTCTCATTGGTTCTCGCTATTCCTGTTCATCTTCCGCAGAAATTGCAAACTGGGCCAAACAGGAGGTTAAAGGGACTGACTCTCCAAGTCGGGAGGGTGTTAGTAAAGCGTCTGGAATGTTGCACCCGAGTACCAGGGTACGAAAACTGAGACATATTTGAACACGTCTCCCGATCACATGGTTGATCATACTCTAGGTTCCACATGCATGTTTTAGCTGAAGGAAGAATACCTTAAACCTGGGTAGTTGAAACCCGTGGAATGGGTACCATGCAATATGACTTCAAAGGGTCTTCATTTGCTCACCGAACCTCTCCAATCCTATCACTGCTGCGTTTATGCCCCTGTACACATGCTTGATTCTCTTTCGGAGACATAGCAATCCATAGGTTTTAAGATACTTACTAGTCAGGTACATTCTTAGGCGTTTAATATGCGGTGTTGAGTCCATTTCGTTGAGCAAGGAGTAGCTCTTGTCTATTCCATATTTGGCTTAAGGAACTTTATCTGTGCTCATTTCAATCTCTGGTTTTATGCAGCACCCCAACTCACCTTTCCCCTTAAGCAAGCATAAGTTGGTTTTCTAAATTTGAGACCCTGTTCTGTTCTGTAATTCAGTTCCTGTGTAGCCAAGTTTACATTCCATGTATTACTGATATCTTATGATGTTTCTTTTTCTGTGTGACTTATTTCAGTTAGAATCATCATACCTGAATCCACTCATTGTGCTGCTAAGGGCCTGATGACATAGATTTCATTGCTGAGTGATATTGCTTTGTAAGTAAATACCACAACTTCTTTATCCATTTTTCACTTTCTGCGATGTTGAACTTGTACGGTAAACGAGGTTCTTGTAAACAGAGGCGTCCCAAACTTTGGGGTGGCTGTGTCTTTTTGATTTTAATTTCCCTAAGCTATAGGACCATAAGTGGAAGTGCCCTAGGCTCTGTTGCTTTGTTTTTTAGATGTTTCAGGAAACACCATACACTTCTCCCGAGTGTCTGTTGGCAATTTACATCCCGCCCATCAGCATAACAAGGCTCCCAGTTCTCCATGGCCTGTCCTGCCTTTCTGGATTTTACACTTTTTTCAGATGGCCCTTTTGACCGGGGGGAAGTGAGACTTCATTGTAGTGCAGATTTCCTTTGCAAGCTTGCTTGGTTGGCCAAAAAGGGCGTATGCGTTTTTTCCTGAATATATTCAGGAAAAAACGCATACGCCCTTTTTGGCCAAGTGCATCATGGTGGACGTTCTGCCTCTTTTCCTATGCTTTCAATGCAATTCCAGTCTGCCTCCTGAAATCGGTTTCCTGCAATTCTGCCCCGCTTTCAAGTCCTCTTGGCAGCCTTACTTCAGTATATTTTTGGACGATAGCTGTCATTTATAACTCTGCAGGTTTGTGAATTACAGTGCCCCTGAGCTCCTTTCTTCAACTCGCTTTCTTTTGAGCTGGCCGCAACACCGCAGGATGGCTTCAGGCCCTAATCTGGTTCCGGCACGGCACGCTGAGCCTTTGGTTAATTCCTCTTCCTGGTGGGAAATGAGAGTTAAATTTGCCCGTCCAGACACCTTCCAGCTAGTCTCTCATTGGTTCTCGCTATTCCTGTTCATCTTCCGCAGAAATTGCAAACTGGGCCAAACAGGAGGTTAAAGGGACTGACTCTCCAAGTCGGGAGGGTGTTAGTAAAACGTCTGGAATGTTGCACCCGAGTACCAGGGTACGAAAACTGAGACATATTTGAACACATCACCCGATCACATGGTTGATCATACTCTAGGTTCCACATGCATGTTTTAGCTGAAGGAAGAATACCTTAAACCTGGGTAGTTGAAACCCGTGGAATGGGTACCATGCAATATGACTTCAAAGGGTCTTCATTTGCTCACCGAACCTCTCCAATCCTATCACTGCTGCGTTTATGCCCCTGTACACATGCTTGATTCTCTTTCGGAGACATAGCAATCCATAGGTTTTAAGATACTTATTAGTCAGGTACATTCTTAGGCATTTAATATGCGGTGTTGAGTCCATTTCGTTGAGCAAGGAGTAGCTCTTGTCTATTCCATATTTGGCTTAAGGAACTTTATCTGTGCTCATTTCAATCTCTGGTTTTATGCAGCACCCCAACTCACCTTTACCCTTAAGCAAGCATAAGTTGGTTTTCTAAATTTGAGACCCTGTTCTGTTCTGTAATTCAGTTCCTGTGTAGCCAAGTTTACATTCCGTGTATTACTGATATCTTATGATGTTTCTTTTTCTGTGTGACTTATTTCAGTTAGAATCATCATACCTGAATCCACTCATTGTGCTGCTAAGGGCCTGATGACATAGATTTCATTGCTGAGTGATATTGCTTTGTAAGTAAATACCACAACTTCTTTATCCATTTTTCACTTTCTGCGATGTTGAACTTGTACTGTAAACGAGGTTCTTGTAAACAGAGGCGTCCCAAACTTTGGGGTGGCTGTGTCTTTTTGATTTTAATTTCCCTAAGCTATAGGACCATAAGTGGAAGTGCCCTAGGCTCTGTTGCTTTGTTTTTTAGATGTTTCAGGAAACACCATACACTTCTCCCGAGTGTCTGTTGGCAATTTACATCCCGCCCATCAGCATAACAAGGCTCCCAGTTCTCCATGGCCTGTCCTGCCTTTCTGGATTTTACACTTTTTTCAGATGGCCCTTTTGACCGGGGGGAAGTGAGACTTCATTGTAGTGCAGATTTCCTTTGCAAGCTTGCTTGGTTGGCCAAAAAGGGCGTATGCGTTTTTTCCTGAATATATTCAGGAAAAAACGCATACGCCCTTTTTGGCCAAGTGCATCATTGTGGACGTTCTGCCTCTTTTCCTATGCTTTCACTGCAATTCCAGTCTACCTCCTGAAATCGGTTTCCTGCAATTCTGCCCCGCTTTCAAGTCCTCTTGGCAGCCTTACTTCAGTATATTTTTGGACGATAGCTGTCATTTATAACTCTGCAGGTTTGTGAATTACAGTGCCCCTGAGCTCCTTTCTTCAACTCGCTTTCTTTTGAGCTGGCCGCAACACCGCAGGATGGCTTCAGGCCCTAATCTGGTTCCGGCACGGCACGCTGAGCCTTTGGTTAATTCCTCTTCCTGGTGGGAAATGAGAGTTAAATTTGCCCGTCCAGACACCTCCAGCTAGTCTCTCATTGGTTCTCGCTATTCCTGTTCATCTTCCGCAGAAATTGCAAACTGGGCCAAACAGGAGGTTAAAGGGACTGACTCTCCAAGTCGGGAGGGTGTTAGTAAAGCGTCTGGAATGTTGCACCCGAGTACCAGGGTACGAAAACTGAGACATATTTGAACACGTCTCCCGATCACATGGTTGATCATACTCTAGGTTCCACATGCATGTTTTACCTGAAGGAAGAATACCTTAAACCTGGGTAGTTGAAACCCGTGGAATGGGTACCATGCAATATGACTTCAAAGGGTCTTCATTTGCTCACCGAACCTCTCCAATCCTATCACTGCTGCGTTTATGCCCCTGTACACATGCTTGATTCTCTTTCGGAGACATAGCAATCCATAGGTTTTAAGATACTTACTAGTCAGGTACATTCTTAGGCGTTTAATATGCGGTGTTGAGTCCATTTCGTTGAGCAAGGAGTAGCTCTTGTCTATTCCATATTTGGCTTAAGGAACTTTATCTGTGCTCATTTCAATCTCTGGTTTTATGCAGCACCCCAACTCACCTTTCCCCTTAAGCAAGCATAAGTTGGTTTTCTAAATTTGAGACCCTGTTCTGTTCTGTAATTCAGTTCCTGTGTAGCCAAGTTTACATTCCGTGTATTACTGATATCTTATGATGTTTCTTTTTCTGTGTGACTTATTTCAGTTAGAATCATCATACCTGAATCCACTCATTGTGCTGCTAAGGGCCTGATGACATAGATTTCATTGCTGAGTGATATTGCTTTGTAAGTAAATACCACAACTTCTTTATCCATTTTTCACTTTCTGCGATGTTGAACTTGTACGGTAAACGAGGTTCTTGTAAACAGAGGCGTCCCAAACTTTGGGGTGGCTGTGTCTTTTTGATTTTAATTTCCCTAAGCTATAGGACCATAAGTGGAAGTGCCCTAGGCTCTGTTGCTTTGTTTTTTAGATGTTTCAGGAAACACCATACACTTCTCCCGAGTGTCTGTTGGCAATTTACATCCCGCCCATCAGCATAACAAGGCTCCCAGTTCTCGATGGCCTGTCCTGCCTTTCTGGATTTTACACTTTTTTCAGATGGCCCTTTTGACCGGGGGGAAGTGAGACTTCATTGTAGTGCAGATTTCCTTTGCAAGCTTGCTTGGTTGGCCAAAAAGGGCGTATGCGTTTTTTCCTGAATATATTCAGGAAAAAACGCATACGCCCTTTTTGGCCAAGTGCATCATGGTGGACGTTCTGCCTCTTTTCCTATGCTTTCAATGCAATTCCAGTCTGCCTCCTGAAATCGGTTTCCTGCAATTCTGCCCCGCTTTCAAGTCCTCTTGGCAGCCTTACTTCAGTATATTTTTGGACGATAGCTGTCATTTATAACTCTGCAGGTTTGTGAATTACAGTGCCCCTGAGCTCCTTTCTTCAACTCGCTTTCTTTTGAGCTGGCCGCAACACCGCAGGATGGCTTCAGGCCCTAATCTGGTTCCGGCACGGCACGCTGAGCCTTTGGTTAATTCCTCTTCCTGGTGGGAAATGAGAGTTAAATTTGCCCGTCCAGACACCTTCCAGCTAGTCTCTCATTGGTTCTCGCTATTCCTGTTCATCTTCCGCAGAAATTGCAAACTGGGCCAAACAGGAGGTTAAAGGGACTGACTCTCCAAGTCGGGAGGGTGTTAGTAAAACGTCTGGAATGTTGCACCCGAGTACCAGGGTACGAAAACTGAGACATATTTGAACACGTCTCCCGATCACATGGTTGATCATACTCTAGGTTCCACATGCATGTTTTAGCTGAAGGAAGAATACCTTAAACCTGGGTAGTTGAAACCCGTGGAATGGGTACCATGCAATATGACTTCAAAGGGTCTTCATTTGCTCACCGAACCTCTCCAATCCTATCACTGCTGCGTTTATGCCCCTGTACACATGCTTGATTCTCTTTCGGAGACATAGCAATCCATAGGTTTTAAGATACTTACTAGTCAGGTACATTCTTAGGCATTTAATATGCGGTGTTGAGTCCATTTCGTTGAGCAAGGAGTAGCTCTTGTCTATTCCATATTTGGCTTAAGGAACTTTATCTGTGCTCATTTCAATCTCTGGTTTTATGCAGCACCCCAACTCACCTTTCCCCTTAAGCAAGTATAAGTTGGTTTTCTAAATTTGAGACCCTGTTCTGTTCTGTAATTCAGTTCTTGTGTAGCCAAGTTTACATTCCGTGTATTACTGATATCTTATGATGTTTCTTTTTCTGTGTGACTTATTTCAGTTAGAATCATCATACCTAAATCCACTCATTGTGCTGCTAAGGGCCTGATGACATAGATTTCATTGCTGAGTGATATTGCTTTGTAAGTAAATACCACAACTTCTTTATCCATTTTTCACTTTCTGCGATGTTGAACTTGTACGGTAAACGAGGTTCTTGTAAACAGAGGCGTCCCAAACTTTGGGGTGGCTGTGTCTTTTTGATTTTAATTTCCCTAAGCTATAGGACCATAAGTGGAAGTGCCCTAGGCTCTGTTGCTTTGTTTTTTAGATGTTTCAGGAAACACCATACACTTCTCCCGAGTGTCTGTTGGCAATTTACATCCCGCCCATCAGCATAACAAGGCTCCCAGTTCTCCATGGCCTGTCCTGCCTTTCTGGATTTTACACTTTTTTCAGATGGCCCTTTTGACCGGGGGGAAGTGAGACTTCATTGTAGTGCAGATTTCCTTTGCAAGCTTGCTTGGTTGGCCAAAAAGGGCGTATGCGTTTTTTCCTGAATATATTCAGGAAAAAACGCATACGCCCTTTTTGGCCAAGTGCATCATTGTGGACGTTCTGCCTCTTTTCCTATGCTTTCAATGCAATTCCAGTCTACCTCCTGAAATCGGTTTCCTGCAATTCTGCCCCGCTTTCAAGTCCTCTTGGCAGCCTTACTTCAGTATATTTTTGGACGATAGCTGTCATTTATAACTCTGCAGGTTTGTGAATTACAGTGCCCCTGAGCTCCTTTCTTCAACTCGCTTTCTTTTGAGCTGGCCGCAACACCGCAGGATGGCTTCAGGCCCTAATCTGGTTCCGGCACGGCACGCTGAGCCTTTGGTTAATTCCTCTTCCTGGTGGGAAATGAGAGTTAAATTTGCCCGTCCAGACACCTCCAGCTAGTCTCTCATTGGTTCTCGCTATTCCTGTTCATCTTCCGCAGAAATTGCAAACTGGGCCAAACAGGAGGTTAAAGGGACTGACTCTCCAAGTCGGGAGGGTGTTAGTAAAGCGTCTGGAATGTTGCACCCGAGTACCAGGGTACGAAAACTGAGACATATTTGAACACGTCTCCCGATCACATGGTTGATCATACTCTAGGTTCCACATGCATGTTTTAGCTGAAGGAAGAATACCTTAAACCTGGGTAGTTGAAACCCGTGGAATGGGTACCATGCGATATGACTTCAAAGGGTCTTCATTTGCTCACCGAACCTCTCCAATCCTATCACTGCTGCGTTTATGCCCCTGTACACATGCTTGATTCTCTTTCGGAGACATAGCAATCCATAGGTTTTAAGATACTTACTAGTCAGGTACATTCTTAGGCGTTTAATATGCGGTGTTGAGTCCATTTCGTTGAGCAAGGAGTAGCTCTTGTCTATTCCATATTTGGCTTAAGGAACTTTATCTGTGCTCATTTCAATCTCTGGTTTTATGCAGCACCCCAACTCACCTTTCCCCTTAAGCAAGCATAAGTTGGTTTTCTAAATTTGAGACCCTGTTCTGTTCTGTAATTCAGTTCCTGTGTAGCCAAGTTTACATTCCGTGTATTACTGATATCTTATGATGTTTCTTTTTCTGTGTGACTTATTTCAGTTAGAATCATCATACCTGAATCCACTCATTGTGCTGCTAAGGGCCTGATGACATAGATTTCATTGCTGAGTGATATTGCTTTGTAAGTAAATACCACAACTTCTTTATCCATTTTTCACTTTCTGCGATGTTGAACTTGTACGGTAAACGAGGTTCTTGTAAACAGAGGCGTCCCAAACTTTGGGGTGGCTGTGTCTTTTTGATTTTAATTTCCCTAAGCTATAGGACCATAAGTGGAAGTGCCCTAGGCTCTGTTGCTTTGTTTTTTAGATGTTTCAGGAAACACCATACACTTCTCCCGAGTGTCTGTTGGCAATTTACATCCCGCCCATCAGCATAACAAGGCTCCCAGTTCTCCATGGCCTGTCCTGCCTTTCTGGATTTTACACTTTTTTCAGATGGCCCTTTTGACCGGGGGGAAGTGAGACTTCATTGTAGTGCAGATTTCCTTTGCAAGCTTGCTTGGTTGGCCAAAAAGGGCGTATGCGTTTTTTCCTGAATATATTCAGGAAAAAACGCATACGCCCTTTTTGGCCAAGTGCATCATGGTGGACGTTCTGCCTCTTTTCCTATGCTTTCAATGCAATTCCAGTCTGCCTCCTGAAATCGGTTTCCTGCAATTCTGCCCCGCTTTCAAGTCCTCTTGGCAGCCTTACTTCAGTATATTTTTGGACGATAGCTGTCATTTATAACTCTGCAGGTTTGTGAATTACAGTGCCCCTGAGCTCCTTTCTTCAACTCGCTTTCTTGTGACCTGGCCGCAACACCGCAGGATGGCTTCAGGCCCTAATCTGGTTCCGGCACGGCACGCTGAGCCTTTGGTTAATTCCTCTTCCTGGTGGGAAATGAGAGTTAAATTTGCCCGTCCAGACACCTCCAGCTAGTCTCTCATTGGTTCTCGCTATTCCTGTTCATCTTCCGCAGAAATTGCAAACTGGGCCAAACAGGAGGTTAAAGGGACTGACTCTCCAAGTCGGGAGGGTGTTAGGAAAGCGTCTGGAATGTTGCACCCGAGTACCAGGGTACGAAAACTGAGACATATTTGAACACGTCTCCCGATCACATGGTTGATCATACTCTAGGTTCCACATGCATGTTTTAGCTGAAGGAAGAATACCTTAAACCTGGGTAGTTGAAACCCGTGGAATGGGTACCATGCAATATGACTTCAAAGGGTCTTCATTTGCTCACCGAACCTCTCCAATCCTATCACTGCTGCGTTTATGCCCCTGTACACATGCTTGATTCTCTTTCGGAGACATAGCAATCCATAGGTTTTAAGATACTTACTAGTCAGGTACATTCTTAGGCATTTAATATGCGGTGTTGAGTCCATTTCGTTGAGCAAGGAGTAGCTCTTGTCTATTCCATATTTGGCTTAAGGAACTTTATCTGTGCTCATTTCAATCTCTGGTTTTATGCAGCACCCCAACTCACCTTTACCCTTAAGAAAGCATAAGTTGGTTTTCTAAATTTGAGACCCTGTTCTGTTCTGTAATTCAGTTCCTGTGTAGCCAAGTTTACATTCCGTGTATTACTGATATCTTATGATGTTTCTTTTTCTGTGTGACTTATTTCAGTTAGAATCATCATACCTGAATCCACTCATTGTGCTGCTAAGGGCCTGATGACATAGATTTCATTGCTGAGTGATATTGCTTTGTAAGTAAATACCACAACTTCTTTATCCATTTTTCACTTTCTGCGATGTTGAACTTGTACGCTAAACGAGGTTCTTGTAAACAGAGGCGTCCCAAACTTTGGGGTGGCTGTGTCTTTTTTATTTTAATTTCCCTAAGCTATAGGACCATAAGTGGAAGTGCCCTAGGCTCTGTTGCTTTGTTTTTTAGATGTTTCAGGAAACACCATACACTTCTCCCGAGTGTCTGTTGGCAATTTACATCCCGCCCATCAGCATAACAAGGCTCCCAGTTCTCCATGGCCTGTCCTGCCTTTCTGGATTTTACACTTTTTTCAGATGGCCCTTTTGACCGGGGGGAAGTGAGACTTCATTGTAGTGCAGATTTCCTTTGCAAGCTTGCTTGGTTGGCCAAAAAGGGCGTATGCGTTTTTTCCTGAATATATTCAGGAAAAAATGCATACGCCCTTTTTGGCCAAGTGCATCATTGTGGACGTTCTGCCTCTTTTCCTATGCTTTCAATGCAATTCCAGTCTACCTCCTGAAATCGGTTTCCTGCAATTCTGCCCCGCTTTCAAGTCCTCTTGGCAGCCTTACTTCAGTATATTTTTGGACGATAGCTGTCATTTATAACTCTGCAGGTTTGTGAATTACAGTGCCCCTGAGCTCCTTTCTTCAACTCGCTTTCTTTTGAGCTGGCCGCAACACCGCAGGATGGCTTCAGGCCCTAATCTGGTTCCGGCACGGCACGCTGAGCCTTTGGTTAATTCCTCTTCCTGGTGGGAAATGAGAGTTAAATTTGCCCGTCCAGACACCTCCAGCTAGTCTCTCATTGGTTCTCGCTATTCCTGTTCATCTTCCGCAGAAATTGCAAACTGGGCCAAACAGGAGGTTAAAGGGACTGACTCTCCAAGTCGGGAGGGTGTTAGTAAAGCGTCTGGAATGTTGCACCCGAGTACCAGGGTACGAAAACTGAGACATATTTGAACACGTCTCCCGATCACATGGTTGATCATACTCTAGGTACCACATGCATGTTTTAGCTGAAGGAAGAATACCTTAAACCTGGGTAGTTGAAACCCGTGGAATGGGTACCATGCAATATGACTTCAAAGGGTCTTCATTTGCTCACCGAACCTCTCCAATCCTATCACTGCTGCGTTTATGCCCCTGTACACATGCTTGATTCTCTTTCGGAGACATAGCAATCCATAGGTTTTAAGATACTTACTAGTCAGGTACATTCTTAGGCATTTAATATGCGGTGTTGAGTCCATTTCGTTGAGCAAGGAGTAGCTCTTGTCTATTCCATATTTGGCTTAAGGAACTTTATCTGTGCTCATTTCAATCTCTGGTTTTATGCAGCACCCCAACTCACCTTTCCCCTTAAGCAAGCATAAGTTGGTTTTCTAAATTTGAGACCCTGTTCTGTTCTGTAATTCAGTTCCTGTGTAGCCAAGTTTACATTCCGTGTATTACAGATATCTTATGATGTTTCTTTTTCTGTGTGACTTATTTCAGTTAGAATCATCATACCTGAATCCACTCATTGTGCTGCTAAGGGCCTGATGACATAGATTTCATTGCTGAGTGATATTGCTTTGTAAGTAAATACCACAACTTCTTTATCCATTTTTCACTTTCTGCGATGTTGAACTTGTACGGTAAACGAGGTTCTTGTAAACAGAGGCGTCCCAAACTTTGTGGTGGCTGTGTCTTTTTGATTTTAATTTCCCTAAGCTATAGGACCATAAGTGGAAGTGCCCTAGGCTCTGTTGCTTTGTTTTTTAGATGTTTCAGGAAACACCATACACTTCTCCCGAGTGTCTGTTGGCAATTTACATCCCGCCCATCAGCATAACAAGGCTCCCAGTTCTCCATGGTCTGTCCTGCCTTTCTGGATTTTACACTTTTTTCAGATGGCCCTTTTGACCGGGGGGAAGTGAGACTTCATTGTAGTGCAGATTTCCTTTGCAAGCTTGCTTGGTTGGCCAAAAAGGGCGTATGCGTTTTTTCCTGAATATATTCAGGAAAAAACGCATACGCCCTTTTTGGCCAAGTGCATCATTGTGGACGTTCTGCCTCTTTTCCTATGCTTTCACTGCAATTCCAGTCTACCTCCTGAAATCGGTTTCCTGCAATTCTGCCCCGCTTTCAAGTCCTCTTGGCAGCCTTACTTCAGTATATTTTTGGACGATAGCTGTCATTTATAACTCTGCAGGTTTGTGAATTACAGTGCCCCTGAGCTCCTTTCTTCAACTCGCTTTCTTTTGAGCTGGCCGCAACACCGCAGGATGGCTTCAGGCCCTAATCTGGTTCCGGCACGGCACGCTGAGCCTTTGGTTAATTCCTCTTCCTGGTGGGAAATGAGAGTTAAATTTGCCCGTCCAGACACCTCCAGCTAGTCTCTCATTGGTTCTCGCTATTCCTGTTCATCTTCCGCAGAAATTGCAAACTGGGCCAAACAGGAGGTTAAAGGGACTGACTCTCCAAGTCGGGAGGGTGTTAGTAAAGCGTCTGGAATGTTGCACCCGAGTACCAGGGTACGAAAACTGAGACATATTTGAACACGTCTCCCGATCACATGGTTGATCATACTCTAGGTACCACATGCATGTTTTAGCTGAAGGAAGAATACCTTAAACCTGGGTAGTTGAAACCCGTGGAATGGGTACCATGCAATATGACTTCAAAGGGTCTTCATTTGCTCACCGAACCTCTCCAATCCTATCACTGCTGCGTTTATGCCCCTGTACACATGCTTGATTCTCTTTCGGAGACATAGCAATCCATAGGTTTTAAGATACTTACTAGTCAGGTACATTCTTAGGCATTTAATATGCGGTGTTGAGTCCATTTCGTTGAGCAAGCAGTAGCTCTTGTCTATTCCATATTTGGCTTAAGGAACTTTATCTGTGCTCATTTCAATCTCTGGTTTTATGCAGCACCCCAACTCACCTTTCCCCTTAAGCAAGCATAAGTTGGTTTTCTAAATTTGAGACCCTGTTCTGTTCTGTAATTCAGTTCCTGTGTAGCCAAGTTTACATTCCGTGTATTACAGATATCTTATGATGTTTCTTTTTCTGTGTGACTTATTTCAGTTAGAATCATCATACCTGAATCCACTCATTGTGCTGCTAAGGGCCTGATGACATAGATTTCATTGCTGAGTGATATTGCTTTGTAAGTAAATACCACAACTTCTTTATCCATTTTTCACTTTCTGCGATGTTGAACTTGTACGGTAAACGAGGTTCTTGTAAACAGAGGCGTCCCAAACTTTGGGGTGGCTGTGTCTTTTTGATTTTAATTTCCCTAAACTATAGGACCATAAGTGGAAGTGCCCTAGGCTCTGTTGCTTTGTTTTTTAGATGTTTCAGGAAACACCATACACTTCTCCCGAGTGTCTGTTGGCAATTTACATCCCGCCCATCAGCATAACAAGGCTCCCAGTTCTCCATGGCCTGTCCTGCCTTTCTGGATTTTACACTTTTTTCAGATGGCCCTTTTGACCGGGGGGAAGTGAGACTTCATTGTAGTGCAGATTTCCTTTGCAAGCTTGCTTGGTTGGCCAAAAAGGGCGTATGCGTTTTTTCCTGAATATATTCAGGAAAAAACTCATACGCCCTTTTTGGCCAAGTGCATCATTGTGGACGTTCTGCCTCTTTTCCTATGCTTTCAATGCAATTCCAGTCTACCTCCTGAAATCGGTTTCCTGCAATTCTGCCCCGCTTTCAAGTCCTCTTGGCAGCCTTACTTCAGTATATTTTTGGACGATAGCTGTCATTTATAACTCTGCAGGTTTGTGAATTACAGTGCCCCTGAGCTCCTTTCTTCAACTCGCTTTCTTTTGAGCTGGCCGCAACACCGCAGGATGGCTTCAGGCCCTAATCTTGTTCCGGCACGGCACGCTGAGCCTTTGGTTAATTCCTCTTCCTGGTGGGAAATGAGAGTTAAATTTGCCCGTCCAGACACCTCCAGCTAGTCTCTCATTGGTTCTCGCTATTCCTGTTCATCTTCCGCAGAAATTGCAAACTGGGCCAAACAGGAGGTTAAAGGGACTGACTCTCCAAGTCGGGAGGGTGTTAGTAAAGCGTCTGGAATGTTGCACCCGAGTACCAGGGTACGAAAACTGAGACATATTTGAACACGTCTCCCGATCACATGGTTGATCATACTCTAGGTACCACATGCATGTTTTAGCTGAAGGAAGAATACCTTAAACCTGGGTAGTTGAAACCCGTGGAATGGGTACCATGCAATATGATTTCAAAGGGTCTTCATTTGCTCACCGAACCTCTCCAATCCTATCACTGCTGCGTTTATGCCCCTGTACACATGCTTGATTCTCTTTCGGAGACATAGCAATCCATAGGTTTTAAGATACTTACTAGTCAGGTACATTCTTAGGCATTTAATATGCGGTGTTGAGTCCATTTCGTTGAGCAAGGAGTAGCTCTTGTCTATTCCATATTTGGCTTAAGGAACTTTATCTGTGCTCATTTCAATCTCTGGTTTTATGCAGCACCCCAACTCACCTTTCCCCTTAAGCAAGCATAAGTTGGTTTTCTAAATTTGAGACCCTGTTCTGTTCTGTAATTCAGTTCCTGTGTAGCCAAGTTTACATTCCGTGTATTACAGATATCTTATGATGTTTCTTTTTCTGTGTGACTTATTTCAGTTAGAATCATCATACCTGAATCCACTCATTGTGCTGCTAAGGGCCTGATGACATAGATTTCATTGCTGAGTGATATTGCTTTGTAAGTAAATACCACAACTTCTTTATCCATTTTTCACTTTCTGCGATGTTGAACTTGTACGGTAAACGAGGTTCTTGTAAACAGAGGCGTCCCAAACTTTGGGGTGGCTGTGTCTTTTTGATTTTAATTTCCCTAAGCTATAGGACCATAAGTGGAAGTGCCCTAGGCTCTGTTGCTTTGTTTTTTAGATGTTTCAGGAAACACCATACACTTCTCCTGAGTGTCTGTTGGCAATTTACATCCCGCCCATCAGCATAACAAGGCTCCCAGTTCTCCATGGCCTGTCCTGCCTTTCTGGATTTTACACTTTTTTCAGATGGCCCTTTTGACCGGGGGGAAGTGAGACTTCATTGTAGTGCAGATTTCCTTTGCAAGCTTGCTTGGTTGGCCAAAAAGGGCGTATGTGTTTTTTCCTGAATATATTCAGGAAAAAACGCATACGCCCTTTTTGGCCAAGTGCATCATTGTGGACGTTCTGCCTCTTATCCTATGCTTTCACTGCAATTCCAGTCTACCTCCTGAAATCGGTTTCCTGCAATTCTGCCCCGCTTTCAAGTCCTCTTGGCAGCCTTACTTCAGTATATTTTTGGACGATAGCTGTCATTTATAACTCTGCAGGTTTGTGAATTACAGTGCCCCTGAGCTCCTTTCTTCAACTCGCTTTCTTTTGAGCTGGCCGCAACACCGCAGGATGGCTTCAGGCCCTAATCTGGTTCCGGCACGGCACGCTGAGCCTTTGGTTAATTCCTCTTCCTGGTGGGAAATGAGAGTTAAATTTGCCCGTCCAGACACCTCCAGCTAGTCTCTCATTGGTTCTCGCTATTCCTGTTCATCTTCCGCAGAAATTGCAAACTGGGCCAAACAGGAGGTTAAAGGGACTGACTCTCCAAGTCGGGAGGGTGTTAGTAAAGCATCTGGAATGTTGCACCCGAGTACCAGGGTACGAAAACTGAGACATATTTGAACACGTCTCCCGATCACATGGTTGATCATACTCTAGGTACCACATGCATGTTTTAGCTGAAGGAAGAATACCTTAAACCTGGGTAGTTGAAACCCGTGGAATGGGTACCATGCAATATGACTTCAAAGGGTCTTCATTTGCTCACCGAACCTCTCCAATCCTATCACTGCTGCGTTTATGCCCCTGTACACATGCTTGATTCTCTTTCGGAGACATAGCAATCCATAGGTTTTAAGATACTTACTAGTCAGGTACATTCTTAGGCATTTAATATGCGGTGTTGAGTCCATTTCGTTGAGCAAGGAGTAGCTCTTGTCTATTCCATATTTGGCTTAAGGAACTTTATCTGTGCTCATTTCAATCTCTGGTTTTATGCAGCACCCCAACTCACCTTTCCCCTTAAGCAAGCATAAGTTGGTTTTCTAAATTTGAGACCCTGTTCTGTTCTGTAATTCAGTTCCTGTGTAGCCAAGTTTACATTCCGTGTATTACAGATATCTTATGATGTTTCTTTTTCTGTGTGACTTATTTCAGTTAGAATCATCATACCTGAATCCACTCATTGTGCTGCTAAGGGCCTGATGACATAGATTTCATTGCTGAGTGATATTGCTTTGTAAGTAAATACCACAACTTCTTTATCCATTTTTCACTTTCTGCGATGTTGAACTTGTACGGTAAACGAGGTTCTTGTAAACAGAGGCGTCCCAAACTTTGGGGTGGCTGTGTCTTTTTGATTTTAATTTCCCTAAGCTATAGGACCATAAGTGGAAGTGCCCTAGGCTCTGTTGCTTTGTTTTTTAGATGTTTCAGGAAACACCATACACTTCTCCCGAGTGTCTGTTGGCAATTTACATCCCGCCCATCAGCATAACAAGGCTCCCAGTTCTCGATGGCCTGTCCTGCCTTTCTGGATTTTACACTTTTTTCAGATGGCCCTTTTGACCGGGGGGAAGTGAGACTTCATTGTAGTGCAGATTTCCTTTGCAAGCTTGCTTGGTTGGCCAAAAAGGGCGTATGCGTTTTTTCCTGAATATATTCAGGAAAAAACGCATACGCCCTTTTTGGCCAAGTGCATCATGGTGGACGTTCTGCCTCTTTTCCTATGCTTTCAATGCAATTCCAGTCTGCCTCCTGAAATCGGTTTCCTGCAATTCTGCCCCGCTTTCAAGTCCTCTTGGCAGCCTTACTTCAGTATATTTTTGGACGATAGCTGTCATTTATAACTCTGCAGGTTTGTGAATTACAGTGCCCCTGAGCTCCTTTCTTCAACTCGCTTTCTTTTGAGCTGGCCGCAACACCGCAGGATGGCTTCAGGCCCTAATCTGGTTCCGGCACGGCACGCTGAGCCTTTGGTTAATTCCTCTTCCTGGTGGGAAATGAGAGTTAAATTTGCCCGTCCAGACACCTTCCAGCTAGTCTCTCATTGGTTCTCGCTATTCCTGTTCATCTTCCGCAGAAATTGCAAACTGGGCCAAACAGGAGGTTAAAGGGACTGACTCTCCAAGTCGGGAGGGTGTTAGTAAAGCGTCTGGAATGTTGCACCCGAGTACCAGGGTACGAAAACTGAGACATATTTGAACACGTCTCCCGATCACATGGTTGATCATACTCTAGGTTCCACATGCATGTTTTAGCTGAAGGAAGAATACCTTAAACCTGGGTAGTTGAAACCCGTGGAATGGGTACCATGCAATATGACTTCAAAGGGTCTTCATTTGCTCACCGAACCTCTCCAATCCTATCACTGCTGCGTTTATGCCCCTGTACACATGCTTGATTCTCTTTCGGAGACATAGCAATCCATAGGTTTTAAGATACTTACTAGTCAGGTACATTCTTAGGCATTTAATATGCGGTGTTGAGTCCATTTCGTTGAGCAAGGAGTAGCTCTTGTCTATTCCATATTTGGCTTAAGGAACTTTATCTGTGCTCATTTCAATCTCTGGTTTTATGCAGCACCCCAACTCACCTTTCCCCTTAAGCAAGCATAAGTTGGTTTTCTAAATTTGAGACCCTGTTCTGTTCTGTAATTCAGTTCCTGTGTAGCCAAGTTTACATTCCGTGTATTACTGATATCTTATGATGTTTCTTTTTCTGTGTGACTTATTTCAGTTAGAATCATCATACCTGAATCCACTCATTGTGCTGCTAAGGGCCTGATGACATAGATTTCATTGCTGAGTGATATTGCTTTGTAAGTAAATACCACAACTTCTTTATCCATTTTTCACTTTCTGCGATGTTGAACTTGTACGGTAAACGAGGTTCTTGTAAACAGAGGCGTCCCAAACTTTGGGGTGGCTGTGTCTTTTTGATTTTAATTTCCCTAAGCTATAGGACCATAAGTGGAAGTGCCCTAGGCTCTGTTGCTTTGTTTTTTAGATGTTTCAGGAAACACCATACACTTCTCCCGAGTGTCTGTTGGCAATTTACATCCCGCCCATCAGCATAACAAGGCTCCCAGTTCTCCATGGCCTGTCCTGCCTTTCTGGATTTTACACTTTTTTCAGATGGCCCTTTTGACCGGGGGGAAGTGAGACTTCATTGTAGTGCAGATTTCCTTTGCAAGCTTGCTTGGTTGGCCAAAAAGGGCGTATGTGTTTTTTCCTGAATATATTCAGGAAAAAACGCATACGCCCTTTTTGGCCAAGTGCATCATTGTGGACGTTCTGCCTCTTTTCCTATGCTTTCAATGCAATTCCAGTCTACCTCCTGAAATCGGTTTCCTGCAATTCTGCCCCGCTTTCAAGTCCTCTTGGCAGCCTTACTTCAGTATATTTTTGGACGATAGCTGTCATTTATAACTCTGCAGGTTTGTGAATTACAGTGCCCCTGAGCTCCTTTCTTCAACTCGCTTTCTTTTGAGCTGGCCGCAACACCGCAGGATGGCTTCAGGCCCTAATCTGGTTCCGGCACGGCACGCTGAGCCTTTGGTTAATTCCTCTTCCTGGTGGGAAATGAGAGTTAAATTTGCCCGTCCAGACACCTCCAGCTAGTCTCTCATTGGTTCTCGCTATTCCTGTTCATCTTCCGCAGAAATTGCAAACTGGGCCAAACAGGAGGTTAAAGGGACTGACTCTCCAAGTCGGGAGGGTGTTAGTAAAGCGTCTGGAATGTTGCACCCGAGTACCAGGGTACGAAAACTGAGACATATTTGAACACGTCTCCCGATCACATGGTTGATCATACTCTAGGTTCCACATGCATGTTTTAGCTGAAGGAAGAATACCTTAAACCTGGGTAGTTGAAACCCGTGGAATGGGTACCATGCAATATGACTTCAAAGGGTCTTCATTTGCTCACCGAACCTCTCCAATCCTATCACTGCTGCGTTTATGCCCCTGTACACATGCTTGATTCTCTTTCGGAGACATAGCAATCCATAGGTTTTAAGATACTTACTAGTCAGGTACATTCTTAGGCGTTTAATATGCGGTGTTGAGTCCATTTCGTTGAGCAAGGAGTAGCTCTTGTCTATTCCATATTTGGCTTAAGGAACTTTATCTGTGCTCATTTCAATCTCTGGTTTTATGCAGCACCCCAACTCACCTTTCCCCTTAAGCAAGCATAAGTTGGTTTTCTAAATTTGAGACCCTGTTCTGTTCTGTAATTCAGTTCCTGTGTAGCCAAGTTTACATTCCGTGTATTACTGATATCTTATGATGTTTCTTTTTCTGTGTGACTTATTTCAGTTAGAATCATCATACCTGAATCCACTCATTGTGCTGCTAAGGGCCTGATGACATAGATTTCATTGCTGAGTGATATTGCTTTGTAAGTAAATACCACAACTTCTTTATCCATTTTTCACTTTCTGCGATGTTGAACTTGTACGGTAAACGAGGTTCTTGTAAACAGAGGCGTCCCAAACTTTGGGGTGGCTGTGTCTTTTTGATTTTAATTTCCCTAAGCTATAGGACCATAAGTGGAAGTGCCCTAGGCTCTGTTGCTTTGTTTTTTAGATGTTTCAGGAAACACCATACACTTCTCCCGAGTGTCTGTTGGCAATTTACATCCCGCCCATCAGCATAACAAGGCTCCCAGTTCTCCATGGCCTGTCCTGCCTTTCTGGATTTTACACTTTTTTCAGATGGCCCTTTTGACCGGGGGGAAGTGAGACTTCATTGTAGTGCAGATTTCCTTTGCAAGCTTGCTTGGTTGGCCAAAAAGGGCGTATGCGTTTTTTCCTGAATATATTCAGGAAAAAACGCATACGCCCTTTTTGGCCAAGTGCATCATGGTGGACGTTCTGCCTCTTTTCCTATGCTTTCAATGCAATTCCAGTCTGCCTCCTGAAATCGGTTTCCTGCAATTCTGCCCCGCTTTCAAGTCCTCTTGGCAGCCTTACTTCAGTATATTTTTGGAGGATAGCTGTCATTTATAACTCTGCAGGTTTGTGAATTACAGTGCCCCTGAGCTCCTTTCTTCAACTCGCTTTCTTTTGAGCTGGCCGCAACACCGCAGGATGGCTTCAGGCCCTAATCTGGTTCCGGCACGGCACGCTGAGCCTTTGGTTAATTCCTCTTCCTGGTGGGAAATGAGAGTTAAATTTGCCCGTCCAGACACCTTCCAGCTAGTCTCTCATTGGTTCTCGCTATTCCTGTTCATCTTCCGCAGAAATTGCAAACTGGGCCAAACAGGAGGTTAAAGGGACTGACTCTCCAAGTCGGGAGGGTGTTAGTAAAGCGTCTGGAATGTTGCACCCGAGTACCAGGGTACGAAAACTGAGACATATTTGAACACGTCTCCCGATCACATGGTTGATCATACTCTAGGTTCCACATGCATGTTTTAGCTGAAGGAAGAATACCTTAAACCTGGGTAGTTGAAACCCATGGAATGGGTACCATGCGATATGACTTCAAAGGGTCTTCATTTGCTCACCGAACCTCTCCAATCCTATCACTGCTGCGTTTATGCCCCTGTACACATGCTTGATTCTCTTTCGGAGACATAGCAATCCATAGGTTTTAAGATACTTACTAGTCAGGTACATTCTTAGGCATTTAATATGCGGTGTTGAGTCCATTTCGTTGAGCAAGGAGTAGCTCTTGTCTATTCCATATTTGGCTTAAGGAACTTTATCTGTGCTCATTTCAATCTCTGGTTTTATGCAGCACCCCAACTCACCTTTCCCCTTAAGCAAGCATAAGTTGGTTTTCTAAATTTGAGACCCTGTTCTGTTCTGTAATTCAGTTCCTGTGTAGCCAAGTTTACATTCCGTGTATTACTGATATCTTATGATGTTTCTTTTTCTGTGTGACTTATTTCAGTTAGAATCATCATACCTGAATCCACTCATTGTGCTGCTAAGGGCCTGATGACATAGATTTCATTGCTGAGTGATATTGCTTTGTAAGTAAATACCACAACTTCTTTATCCATTTTTCACTTTCTGCGATGTTGAACTTGTACGGTAAACGAGGTTCTTGTAAACAGAGGCGTCCCAAACTTTGGGGTGGCTGTGTCTTTTTGATTTTAATTTCCCTAAGCTATAGGACCATAAGTGGAAGTGCCCTAGGCTCTGTTGCTTTGTTTTTTAGATGTTTCAGGAAACACCATACACTTCTCCCGAGTGTCTGTTGGCAATTTACATCCCGCCCATCAGCATAACAAGGCTCCCAGTTCTCCATGGCCTGTCCTGCCTTTCTGGATTTTACACTTTTTTCAGATGGCCCTTTTGACCGGGGGGAAGTGAGACTTCATTGTAGTGCAGATTTCCTTTGCAAGCTTGCTTGGTTGGCCAAAAAGGGCGTATGCGTTTTTTCCTGAATATATTCAGGAAAAAACGCATACGCCCTTTTTGGCCAAGTGCATCATGGTGGACGTTCTGCCTCTTTTCCTATGCTTTCAATGCAATTCCAGTCTGCCTCCTGAAATCGGTTTCCTGCAATTCTGCCCCGCTTTCAAGTCCTCTTGGCAGCCTTACTTCAGTATATTTTTGGACGATAGCTGTCATTTATAACTCTGCAGGTTTGTGAATTACAGTGCCCCTGAGCTCCTTTCTTCAACTCGCTTTCTTTTGAGCTGGCCGCAACACCGCAGGATGGCTTCAGGCCCTAATCTGGTTCCGGCACGGCACGCTGAGCCTTTGGTTAATTCCTCTTCCTGGTGGGAAATGAGAGTTAAATTTGCCCGTCCAGACACCTTCCAGCTAGTCTCTCATTGGTTCTCGCTATTCCTGTTCATCTTCCGCAGAAATTGCAAACTGGGCCAAACAGGAGGTTAAAGGGACTGACTCTCCAAGTCGGGAGGGTGTTAGTAAAGCGTCTGGAATGTTGCACCCGAGTACCAGGGTACGAAAACTGAGACATATTTGAACACGTCTCCCGATCACATGGTTGATCATACTCTAGGTTCCACATGCATGTTTTAGCTGAAGGAAGAATACCTTAAACCTGGGTAGTTGAAACCCGTGGAATGGGTACCATGCAATATGACTTCAAAGGGTCTTCATTTGCTCACCGAACCTCTCCAATCCTATCACTGCTGCGTTTATGCCCCTGTACACATGCTTGATTCTCTTTCGGAGACATAGCAATCCATAGGTTTTAAGATACTTACTAGTCAGGTACATTCTTAGGCGTTTAATATGCGGTGTTGAGTCCATTTCGTTGAGCAAGGAGTAGCTCTTGTCTATTCCATATTTGGCTTAAGGAACTTTATCTGTGCTCATTTCAATCTCTGGTTTTATGCAGCACCCGAACTCACCTTTCCCCTTAAGCAAGCATAAGTTGGTTTTCTAAATTTGAGACCCTGTTCTGTTCTGTAATTCAGTTCCTGTGTAGCCAAGTTTACATTCCGTGTATTACTGATATCTTATGATGTTTCTTTTTCTGTGTGACTTATTTCAGTTAGAATCATCATACCTGAATCCACTCATTGTGCTGCTAAGGGCCTGATGACATAGATTTCATTGCTGAGTGATATTGCTTTGTAAGTAAATACCACAACTTCTTTATCCATTTTTCACTTTCTGCGATGTTGAACTTGTACTGTAAACGAGGTTCTTGTAAACAGAGGCGTCCCAAACTTTGGGGTGGCTGTGTCTTTTTGATTTTAATTTCCCTAAGCTATAGGACCATAAGTGGAAGTGCCCTAGGCTCTGTTGCTTTGTTTTTTAGATGTTTCAGGAAACACCATACACTTCTCCCGAGTGTCTGTTGGCAATTTACATCCCGCCCATCAGCATAACAAGGCTCCCAGTTCTCCATGGCCTGTCCTGCCTTTCTGGATTTTACACTTTTTTCAGATGGCCCTTTTGACCGGGGGGAAGTGAGACTTCATTGTAGTGCAGATTTCCTTTGCAAGCTTGCTTGGTTGGCCAAAAAGGGCGTATGCGTTTTTTCCTGAATATATTCAGGAAAAAACGCATACGCCCTTTTTGGCCAAGTGCATCATGGTGGACGTTCTGCCTCTTTTCCTATGCTTTCAATGCAATTCCAGTCTGCCTCCTGAAATCGGTTTCCTGCAATTCTGCCCCGCTTTCAAGTCCTCTTGGCAGCCTTACTTCAGTATATTTTTGGACGATAGCTGTCATTTATAACTCTGCAGGTTTGTGAATTACAGTGCCCCTGAGCTCCTTTCTTCAACTCGCTTTCTTTTGAGCTGGCCGCAACACCGCAGGATGGCTTCAGGCCCTAATCTTGTTCCGGCACGGCACGCTGAGCCTTTGGTTAATTCCTCTTCCTGGTGGGAAATGAGAGTTAAATTTGCCCGTCCAGACACCTTCCAGCTAGTCTCTCATTGGTTCTCGCTATTCCTGTTCATCTTCCGCAGAAATTGCAAACTGGGCCAAACAGGAGGTTAAAGGGACTGACTCTCCAAGTCGGGAGGGTGTTAGTAAAGCGTCTGGAATGTTGCACCCGAGTACCAGGGTACGAAAACTGAGACATATTTGAACACGTCTCCCGATCACATGGTTGATCATACTCTAGGTTCCACATGCATGTTTTAGCTGAAGGAAGAATACCTTAAACCTGGGTAGTTGAAACCCGTGGAATGGGTACCATGCGATATGACTTCAAAGGGTCTTCATTTGCTCACCGAACCTCTCCAATCCTATCACTGCTGTGTTTATGCCCCTGTACACATGCTTGATTCTCTTTCGGAGACATAGCAATCCATAGGTTTTAAGATACTTACTAGTCAGGTACATTCTTAGGCATTTAATATGCGGTGTTGAGTCCATTTCGTTGAGCAAGGAGTAGCTCTTGTCTATTCCATATTTGGCTTAAGGAACTTTATCTGTGCTCATTTCAATCTCTGGTTTTATGCAGCACCCCAACTCACCTTTCCCCTTAAGCAAGCATAAGTTGGTTTTCTAAATTTGAGACCCTGTTCTGTTCTGTAATTCAGTTCCTGTGTAGCCAAGTTTACATTCCGTGTATTACTGATATCTTATGATGTTTCTTTTTCTGTGTGACTTATTTCAGTTAGAATCATCATACCTGAATCCACTCATTGTGCTGCTAAGGGCCTGATGACATAGATTTCATTGCTGAGTGATATTGCTTTGTAAGTAAATACCACAACTTCTTTATCCATTTTTCACTTTCTGCGATGTTGAACTTGTACGGTAAACGAGGTTCTTGTAAACAGAGGCGTCCCAAACTTTGGGGTGGCTGTGTCTTTTTGATTTTAATTTCCCTAAGCTATAGGACCATAAGTGGAAGTGCCCTAGGCTCTGTTGCTTTGTTTTTTAGATGTTTCAGGAAACACCATACACTTCTCCCGAGTGTCTGTTGGCAATTTACATCCCGCCCATCAGCATAACAAGGCTCCCAGTTCTCCATGGCCTGTCCTGCCTTTCTGGATTTTACACTTTTTTCAGATGGCCCTTTTGACCGGGGGGAAGTGAGACTTCATTGTAGTGCAGATTTCCTTTGCAAGCTTGCTTGGTTGGCCAAAAAGGGCGTATGCGTTTTTTCCTGAATATATTCAGGAAAAAAACGCATACGCCCTTTTTGGCCAAGTGCATCATTGTGGACGTTCTGCCTCTTTTCCTATGCTTTCAATGCAATTCCAGTCTGCCTCCTGAAATCGGTTTCCTGCAATTCTGCCCTGCTTTCAAGTCCTCTTGGCAGCCTTACTTCAGTATATTTTTGGACGATAGCTGTCATTTATAACTCTGCAGGTTTGTGAATTACAGTGCCCCTGAGCTCCTTTCTTCAACTCGCTTTCTTTTGAGCTGGCCGCAACACCGCAGGATGGCTTCAGGCCCTAATCTGGTTCCGGCACGGCACGCTGAGCCTTTGGTTAATTCCTCTTCCTGGTGGGAAATGAGAGTTAAATTTGCCCGTCCAGACACCTTCCAGCTAGTCTCTCATTGGTTCTCGCTATTCCTGTTCATCTTCCGCAGAAATTGCAAACTGGGCCAAACAGGAGGTTAAAGGGACTGACTCTCCAAGTCGGGAGGGTGTTAGTAAAGCGTCTGGAATGTTGCACCCGAGTACCAGGGTAAGAAAACTGAGACATATTTGAACACGTCTCCCGATCACATGGTTGATCATACTCTAGGTTCCACATGCATGTTTTAGCTGAAGGAAGAATACCTTAAACCTGGGTAGTTGAAACCCGTGGAATGGGTACCATGCAATATGACTTCAAAGGGTCTTCATTTGCTCACCGAACCTCTCCAATCCTATCACTGCTGTGTTTATGCCCCTGTACACATGCTTGATTCTCTTTCGGAGACATAGCAATCCATAGGTTTTAAGATACTTACTAGTCAGGTACATTCTTAGGCATTTAATATGCGGTGTTGAGTCCATTTCGTTGAGCAAGGAGTAGCTCTTGTCTATTCCATATTTGGCTTAAGGAACTTTATCTGTGCTCATTTCAATCTCTGGTTTTATGCAGCACCCCAACTCACCTTTCCCCTTAAGCAAGCATAAGTTGGTTTTCTAAATTTGAGACCCTGTTCTGTTCTGTAATTCAGTTCTTGTGTAGCCAAGTTTACATTCCGTGTATTACTGATATCTTATGATGTTTCTTTTTCTGTGTGACTTATTTCAGTTAGAATCATCATACCTGAATCCACTCATTGTGCTGCTAAGGGCCTGATGACATAGATTTCATTGCTGAGTGATATTGCTTTGTAAGTAAATACCACAACTTCTTTATCCATTTTTCACTTTCTGCGATGTTGAACTTGTACGGTAAACGAGGTTCTTGTAAACAGAGGCGTCCCAAACTTTGGGGTGGCTGTGTCTTTTTGATTTTAATTTCCCTAAGCTATAGGACCATAAGTGGAAGTGCCCTAGGCTCTGTTGCTTTGTTTTTTAGATGTTTCAGGAAACACCATACACTTCTCCCGAGTGTCTGTTGGCAATTTACATCCCGCCCATCAGCATAACAAGGCTCCCAGTTCTCGATGGCCTGTCCTGCCTTTCTGGATTTTACACTTTTTTCAGATGGCCCTTTTGACCGGGGGGAAGTGAGACTTCATTGTAGTGCAGATTTCCTTTGCAAGCTTGCTTGGTTGGCCAAAAAGGGCGTATGCGTTTTTTCCTGAATATATTCAGGAAAAAACGCATACGCCCTTTTTGGCCAAGTGCATCATGGTGGACGTTCTGCCTCTTTTCCTATGCTTTCAATGCAATTCCAGTCTGCCTCCTGAAATCGGTTTCCTGCAATTCTGCCCCGCTTTCAAGTCCTCTTGGCAGCCTTACTTCAGTATATTTTTGGACGATAGCTGTCATTTATAACTCTGCAGGTTTGTGAATTACAGTGCCCCTGAGCTCCTTTCTTCAACTCGCTTTCTTTTGAGCTGGCCGCAACACCGCAGGATGGCTTCAGGCCCTAATCTGGTTCCGGCACGGCACGCTGAGCCTTTGGTTAATTCCTCTTCCTGGTGGGAAATGAGAGTTAAATTTGCCCGTCCAGACACCTTCCAGCTAGTCTCTCATTGGTTCTCGCTATTCCTGTTCATCTTCCGCAGAAATTGCAAACTGGGCCAAACAGGAGGTTAAAGGGACTGACTCTCCAAGTCGGGAGGGTGTTAGTAAAGCGTCTGGAATGTTGCACCCGAGTACCAGGGTACGAAAACTGAGACATATTTGAACACGTCTCCCGATCACATGGTTGATCATACTCTAGGTTCCACATGCATGTTTTAGCTGAAGGAAGAATACCTTAAACCTGGGTAGTTGAAACCCGTGGAATGGGTACCATGCAATATGACTTCAAAGGGTCTTCATTTGCTCACCGAACCTCTCCAATCCTATCACTGCTGCGTTTATGCCCCTGTACACATGCTTGATTCTCTTTCGGAGACATAGCAATCCATAGGTTTTAAGATACTTACTAGTCAGGTACATTCTTAGGCGTTTAATATGCGGTGTTGAGTCCATTTCGTTGAGCAAGGAGTAGCTCTTGTCTATTCCATATTTGGCTTAAGGAACTTTATCTGTGCTCATTTCAATCTCTGGTTTTATGCAGCACCCGAACTCACCTTTCCCCTTAAGCAAGCATAAGTTGGTTTTCTAAATTTGAGACCCTGTTCTGTTCTGTAATTCAGTTCCTGTGTAGCCAAGTTTACATTCCGTGTATTACTGATATCTTATGATGTTTCTTTTTCTGTGTGACTTATTTCAGTTAGAATCATCATACCTGAATCCACTCATTGTGCTGCTAAGGGCCTGATGACATAGATTTCATTGCTGAGTGATATTGCTTTGTAAGTAAATACCACAACTTCTTTATCCATTTTTCACTTTCTGCGATGTTGAACTTGTACTGTAAACGAGGTTCTTGTAAACAGAGGCGTCCCAAACTTTGGGGTGGCTGTGTCTTTTTGATTTTAATTTCCCTAAGCTATAGGACCATAAGTGGAAGTGCCCTAGGCTCTGTTGCTTTGTTTTTTAGATGTTTCAGGAAACACCATACACTTCTCCCGAGTGTCTGTTGGCAATTTACATCCCGCCCATCAGCATAACAAGGCTCCCAGTTCTCCATGGCCTGTCCTGCCTTTCTGGATTTTACACTTTTTTCAGATGGCCCTTTTGACCGGGGGGAAGTGAGACTTCATTGTAGTGCAGATTTCCTTTGCAAGCTTGCTTGGTTGGCCAAAAAGGGCGTATGCGTTTTTTCCTGAATATATTCAGGAAAAAACGCATACGCCCTTTTTGGCCAAGTGCATCATGGTGGACGTTCTGCCTCTTTTCCTATGCTTTCAATGCAATTCCAGTCTGCCTCCTGAAATCGGTTTCCTGCAATTCTGCCCCGCTTTCAAGTCCTCTTGGCAGCCTTACTTCAGTATATTTTTGGACGATAGCTGTCATTTATAACTCTGCAGGTTTGTGAATTACAGTGCCCCTGAGCTCCTTTCTTCAACTCGCTTTCTTTTGAGCTGGCCGCAACACCGCAGGATGGCTTCAGGCCCTAATCTTGTTCCGGCACGGCACGCTGAGCCTTTGGTTAATTCCTCTTCCTGGTGGGAAATGAGAGTTAAATTTGCCCGTCCAGACACCTTCCAGCTAGTCTCTCATTGGTTCTCGCTATTCCTGTTCATCTTCCGCAGAAATTGCAAACTGGGCCAAACAGGAGGTTAAAGGGACTGACTCTCCAAGTCGGGAGGGTGTTAGTAAAGCGTCTGGAATGTTGCACCCGAGTACCAGGGTACGAAAACTGAGACATATTTGAACACGTCTCCCGATCACATGGTTGATCATACTCTAGGTTCCACATGCATGTTTTAGCTGAAGGAAGAATACCTTAAACCTGGGTAGTTGAAACCCGTGGAATGGGTACCATGCGATATGACTTCAAAGGGTCTTCATTTGCTCACCGAACCTCTCCAATCCTATCACTGCTGTGTTTATGCCCCTGTACACATGCTTGATTCTCTTTCGGAGACATAGCAATCCATAGGTTTTAAGATACTTACTAGTCAGGTACATTCTTAGGCATTTAATATGCGGTGTTGAGTCCATTTCGTTGAGCAAGGAGTAGCTCTTTTCTATTCCATATTTGGCTTAAGGAACTTTATCTGTGCTCATTTCAATCTCTGGTTTTATGCAGCACCCCAACTCACCTTTCCCCTTAAGCAAGCATAAGTTGGTTTTCTAAATTTGAGACCCTGTTCTGTTCTGTAATTCAGTTCCTGTGTAGCCAAGTTTACATTCCGTGTATTACTGATATCTTATGATGTTTCTTTTTCTGTGTGACTTATTTCAGTTAGAATCATCATACCTGAATCCACTCATTGTGCTGCTAAGGGCCTGATGACATAGATTTCATTGCTGAGTGATATTGCTTTGTAAGTAAATACCACAACTTCTTTATCCATTTTTCACTTTCTGCGATGTTGAACTTGTACGGTAAACGAGGTTCTTGTAAACAGAGGCGTCCCAAACTTTGGGGTGGCTGTGTCTTTTTGATTTTAATTTCCCTAAGCTATAGGACCATAAGTGGAAGTGCCCTAGGCTCTGTTGCTTTGTTTTTTAGATGTTTCAGGAAACACCATACACTTCTCCCGAGTGTCTGTTGGCAATTTACATCCCGCCCATCAGCATAACAAGGCTCCCAGTTCTCGATGGCCTGTCCTGCCTTTCTGGATTTTACACTTTTTTCAGATGGCCCTTTTGACCGGGGGGAAGTGAGACTTCATTGTAGTGCAGATTTCCTTTGCAAGCTTGCTTGGTTGGCCAAAAAGGGCGTATGCGTTTTTTCCTGAATATATTCAGGAAAAAAACGCATACGCCCTTTTTGGCCAAGTGCATCATTGTGGACGTTCTGCCTCTTTTCCTATGCTTTCAATGCAATTCCAGTCTGCCTCCTGAAATCGGTTTCCTGCAATTCTGCCCTGCTTTCAAGTCCTCTTGGCAGCCTTACTTCAGTATATTTTTGGACGATAGCTGTCATTTATAACTCTGCAGGTTTGTGAATTACAGTGCCCCTGAGCTCCTTTCTTCAACTCGCTTTCTTTTGAGCTGGCCGCAACACCGCAGGATGGCTTCAGGCCCTAATCTGGTTCCGGCACGGCACGCTGAGCCTTTGGTTAATTCCTCTTCCTGGTGGGAAATGAGAGTTAAATTTGCCCGTCCAGACACCTTCCAGCTAGTCTCTCATTGGTTCTCGCTATTCCTGTTCATCTTCCGCAGAAATTGCAAACTGGGCCAAACAGGAGGTTAAAGGGACTGACTCTCCAAGTCGGGAGGGTGTTAGTAAAGCGTCTGGAATGTTGCACCCGAGTACCAGGGTACGAAAACTGAGACATATTTGAACACGTCTCCCGATCACATGGTTGATCATACTCTAGGTTCCACATGCATGTTTTAGCTGAAGGAAGAATACCTTAAACCTGGGTAGTTGAAACCCGTGGAATGGGTACCATGCGATATGACTTCAAAGGGTCTTCATTTGCTCACCGAACCTCTCCAATCCTATCACTGCTGCGTTTATGCCCCTGTACACATGCTTGATTCTCTTTCGGAGACATATCAATCCATAGGTTTTAAGATACTTACTAGTCAGGTACATTCTTAGGCATTTAATATGCGGTGTTGAGTCCATTTCGTTGAGCAAGGAGTAGCTCTTGTCTATTCCATATTTGGCTTAAGGAACTTTATCTGTGCTCATTTCAATCTCTGGTTTTATGCAGCACCCCAACTCACCTTTCCCCTTAAGCAAGCATAAGTTGGTTTTCTAAATTTGAGACCCTGTTCTGTTCTGTAATTCAGTTCCTGTGTAGCCAAGTTTACATTCCGTGTATTACTGATATCTTATGATGTTTCTTTTTCTGTGTGACTTATTTCAGTTAGAATCATCATACCTGAATCCACTCATTGTGCTGCTAAGGGCCTGATGACATAGATTTCATTGCTGAGTGATATTGCTTTGTAAGTAAATACCACAACTTCTTTATCCATTTTTCACTTTCTGCGATGTTGAACTTGTACGGTAAACGAGGTTCTTGTAAACAGAGGCGTCCCAAACTTTGGGGTGGCTGTGTCTTTTTGATTTTAATTTCCCTAAGCTATAGGACCATAAGTGGAAGTGCCCTAGGCTCTGTTGCTTTGTTTTTTAGATGTTTCAGGAAACACCATACACTTCTCCCGAGTGTCTGTTGGCAATTTACATCCCGCCCATCAGCATAACAAGGCTCCCAGTTCTCCATGGCCTGTCCTGCCTTTCTGGATTTTACACTTTTTTCAGATGGCCCTTTTGACCGGGGGGAAGTGAGACTTCATTGTAGTGCAGATTTCCTTTGCAAGCTTGCTTGGTTGGCCAAAAAGGGCGTATGCGTTTTTTCCTGAATATATTCAGGAAAAAACGCATACGCCCTTTTTGGCCAAGTGCATCATGGTGGACGTTCTGCCTCTTTTCCTATGCTTTCAATGCAATTCCAGTCTGCCTCCTGAAATCGGTTTCCTGCAATTCTGCCCCGCTTTCAAGTCCTCTTGGCAGCCTTACTTCAGTATATTTTTGGACGATAGCTGTCATTTATAACTCTGCAGGTTTGTGAATTACAGTGCCCCTGAGCTCCTTTCTTCAACTCGCTTTCTTTTGAGCTGGCCGCAACACCGCAGGATGGCTTCAGGCCCTAATCTGGTTCCGGCACGGCACGCTGAGCCTTTGGTTAATTCCTCTTCCTGGTGGGAAATGAGAGTTAAATTTGCCCGTCCAGACACCTTCCAGCTAGTCTCTCATTGGTTCTCGCTATTCCTGTTCATCTTCCGCAGAAATTGCAAACTGGGCCAAACAGGAGGTTAAAGGGACTGACTCTCCAAGTCGGGAGGGTGTTAGTAAAGCGTCTGGAATGTTGCACCCGAGTACCAGGGTACGAAAACTGAGACATATTTGAACACGTCTCCCGATCACATGGTTGATCATACTCTAGGTTCCACATGCATGTTTTAGCTGAAGGAAGAATACCTTAAACCTGGGTAGTTGAAACCCGTGGAATGGGTACCATGCAATATGACTTCAAAGGGTCTTCATTTGCTCACCGAACCTCTCCAATCCTATCACTGCTGCGTTTATGCCCCTGTACACATGCTTGATTCTCTTTCGGAGACATAGCAATCCATAGGTTTTAAGATACTTACTAGTCAGGTACATTCTTAGGCGTTTAATATGCGGTGTTGAGTCCATTTCGTTGAGCAAGGAGTAGCTCTTGTCTATTCCATATTTGGCTTAAGGAACTTTATCTGTGCTCATTTCAATCTCTGGTTTTATGCAGCACCCGAACTCACCTTTCCCCTTAAGCAAGCATAAGTTGGTTTTCTAAATTTGAGACCCTGTTCTGTTCTGTAATTCAGTTCCTGTGTAGCCAAGTTTACATTCCGTGTATTACTGATATCTTATGATGTTTCTTTTTCTGTGTGACTTATTTCAGTTAGAATCATCATACCTGAATCCACTCATTGTGCTGCTAAGGGCCTGATGACATAGATTTCATTGCTGAGTGATATTGCTTTGTAAGTAAATACCACAACTTCTTTATCCATTTTTCACTTTCTGCGATGTTGAACTTGTACTGTAAACGAGGTTCTTGTAAACAGAGGCGTCCCAAACTTTGGGGTGGCTGTGTCTTTTTGATTTTAATTTCCCTAAGCTATAGGACCATAAGTGGAAGTGCCCTAGGCTCTGTTGCTTTGTTTTTTAGATGTTTCAGGAAACACCATACACTTCTCCCGAGTGTCTGTTGGCAATTTACATCCCGCCCATCAGCATAACAAGGCTCCCAGTTCTCCATGGCCTGTCCTGCCTTTCTGGATTTTACACTTTTTTCAGATGGCCCTTTTGACCGGGGGGAAGTGAGACTTCATTGTAGTGCAGATTTCCTTTGCAAGCTTGCTTGGTTGGCCAAAAAGGGCGTATGCGTTTTTTCCTGAATATATTCAGGAAAAAACGCATACGCCCTTTTTGGCCAAGTGCATCATGGTGGACGTTCTGCCTCTTTTCCTATGCTTTCAATGCAATTCCAGTCTGCCTCCTGAAATCGGTTTCCTGCAATTCTGCCCCGCTTTCAAGTCCTCTTGGCAGCCTTACTTCAGTATATTTTTGGACGATAGCTGTCATTTATAACTCTGCAGGTTTGTGAATTACAGTGCCCCTGAGCTCCTTTCTTCAACTCGCTTTCTTTTGAGCTGGCCGCAACACCGCAGGATGGCTTCAGGCCCTAATCTTGTTCCGGCACGGCACGCTGAGCCTTTGGTTAATTCCTCTTCCTGGTGGGAAATGAGAGTTAAATTTGCCCGTCCAGACACCTTCCAGCTAGTCTCTCATTGGTTCTCGCTATTCCTGTTCATCTTCCGCAGAAATTGCAAACTGGGCCAAACAGGAGGTTAAAGGGACTGACTCTCCAAGTCGGGAGGGTGTTAGTAAAGCGTCTGGAATGTTGCACCCGAGTACCAGGGTACGAAAACTGAGACATATTTGAACACGTCTCCCGATCACATGGTTGATCATACTCTAGGTTCCACATGCATGTTTTAGCTGAAGGAAGAATACCTTAAACCTGGGTAGTTGAAACCCGTGGAATGGGTACCATGCGATATGACTTCAAAGGGTCTTCATTTGCTCACCGAACCTCTCCAATCCTATCACTGCTGTGTTTATGCCCCTGTACACATGCTTGATTCTCTTTCGGAGACATAGCAATCCATAGGTTTTAAGATACTTACTAGTCAGGTACATTCTTAGGCATTTAATATGCGGTGTTGAGTCCATTTCGTTGAGCAAGGAGTAGCTCTTGTCTATTCCATATTTGGCTTAAGGAACTTTATCTGTGCTCATTTCAATCTCTGGTTTTATGCAGCACCCCAACTCACCTTTCCCCTTAAGCAAGCATAAGTTGGTTTTCTAAATTTGAGACCCTGTTCTGTTCTGTAATTCAGTTCCTGTGTAGCCAAGTTTACATTCCGTGTATTACTGATATCTTATGATGTTTCTTTTTCTGTGTGACTTATTTCAGTTAGAATCATCATACCTGAATCCACTCATTGTGCTGCTAAGGGCCTGATGACATAGATTTCATTGCTGAGTGATATTGCTTTGTAAGTAAATACCACAACTTCTTTATCCATTTTTCACTTTCTGCGATGTTGAACTTGTACGGTAAACGAGGTTCTTGTAAACAGAGGCGTCCCAAACTTTGGGGTGGCTGTGTCTTTTTGATTTTAATTTCCCTAAGCTATAGGACCATAAGTGGAAGTGCCCTAGGCTCTGTTGCTTTGTTTTTTAGATGTTTCAGGAAACACCATACACTTCTCCCGAGTGTCTGTTGGCAATTTACATCCCGCCCATCAGCATAACAAGGCTCCCAGTTCTCCATGGCCTGTCCTGCCTTTCTGGATTTTACACTTTTTTCAGATGGCCCTTTTGACCGGGGGGAAGTGAGACTTCATTGTAGTGCAGATTTCCTTTGCAAGCTTGCTTGGTTGGCCAAAAAGGGCGTATGCGTTTTTTCCTGAATATATTCAGGAAAAAAACGCATACGCCCTTTTTGGCCAAGTGCATCATTGTGGACGTTCTGCCTCTTTTCCTATGCTTTCAATGCAATTCCAGTCTGCCTCCTGAAATCGGTTTCCTGCAATTCTGCCCTGCTTTCAAGTCCTCTTGGCAGCCTTACTTCAGTATATTTTTGGACGATAGCTGTCATTTATAACTCTGCAGGTTTGTGAATTACAGTGCCCCTGAGCTCCTTTCTTCAACTCGCTTTCTTTTGAGCTGGCCGCAACACCGCAGGATGGCTTCAGGCCCTAATCTGGTTCCGGCACGGCACGCTGAGCCTTTGGTTAATTCCTCTTCCTGGTGGGAAATGAGAGTTAAATTTGCCCGTCCAGACACCTTCCAGCTAGTCTCTCATTGGTTCTCGCTATTCCTGTTCATCTTCCGCAGAAATTGCAAACTGGGCCAAACAGGAGGTTAAAGGGACTGACTCTCCAAGTCGGGAGGGTGTTAGTAAAGCGTCTGGAATGTTGCACCCGAGTACCAGGGTAAGAAAACTGAGACATATTTGAACACGTCTCCCGATCACATGGTTGATCATACTCTAGGTTCCACATGCATGTTTTAGCTGAAGGAAGAATACCTTAAACCTGGGTAGTTGAAACCCGTGGAATGGGTACCATGCAATATGACTTCAAAGGGTCTTCATTTGCTCACCGAACCTCTCCAATCCTATCACTGCTGTGTTTATGCCCCTGTACACATGCTTGATTCTCTTTCGGAGACATAGCAATCCATAGGTTTTAAGATACTTACTAGTCAGGTACATTCTTAGGCATTTAATATGCGGTGTTGAGTCCATTTCGTTGAGCAAGGAGTAGCTCTTGTCTATTCCATATTTGGCTTAAGGAACTTTATCTGTGCTCATTTCAATCTCTGGTTTTATGCAGCACCCCAACTCACCTTTCCCCTTAAGCAAGCATAAGTTGGTTTTCTAAATTTGAGACCCTGTTCTGTTCTGTAATTCAGTTCCTGTGTAGCCAAGTTTACATTCCGTGTATTACTGATATCTTATGATGTTTCTTTTTCTGTGTGACTTATTTCAGTTAGAATCATCATACCTGAATCCACTCATTGTGCTGCTAAGGGCCTGATGACATAGATTTCATTGCTGAGTGATATTGCTTTGTAAGTAAATACCACAACTTCTTTATCCATTTTTCACTTTCTGCGATGTTGAACTTGTACTGTAAACGAGGTTCTTGTAAACAGAGGCGTCCCAAACTTTGGGGTGGCTGTGTCTTTTTGATTTTAATTTCCCTAAGCTATAGGACCATAAGTGGAAGTGCCCTAGGCTCTGTTGCTTTGTTTTTTAGATGTTTCAGGAAACACCATACACTTCTCCCGAGTGTCTGTTGGCAATTTACATCCCGCCCATCAGCATAACAAGGCTCCCAGTTCTCCATGGCCTGTCCTGCCTTTCTGGATTTTACACTTTTTTCAGATGGCCCTTTTGACCGGGGGGAAGTGAGACTTCATTGTAGTGCAGATTTCCTTTGCAAGCTTGCTTGGTTGGCCAAAAAGGGCGTATGCGTTTTTTCCTGAATATATTCAGGAAAAAAACGCATACGCCCTTTTTGGCCAAGTGCATCATGGTGGACGTTCTGCCTCTTTTCCTATGCTTTCAATGCAATTCCAGTCTGCCTCCTGAAATCGGTTTCCTGCAATTCTGCCCTGCTTTCAAGTCCTCTTGGCAGCCTTACTTCAGTATATTTTTGGACGATAGCTGTCATTTATAACTCTGCAGGTTTGTGAATTACAGTGCCCCTGAGCTCCTTTCTTCAACTCGCTTTCTTTTGAGCTGGCCGCAACACCGCAGGATGGCTTCAGGCCCTAATCTGGTTCCGGCACGGCACGCTGAGCCTTTGGTTAATTCCTCTTCCTGGTGGGAAATGAGAGTTAAATTTGCCCGTCCAGACACCTTCCAGCTAGTCTCTCATTGGTTCTCGCTATTCCTGTTCATCTTCCGCAGAAATTGCAAACTGGGCCAAACAGGAGGTTAAAGGGACTGACTCTCCAAGTCGGGAGGGTGTTAGTAAAGCGTCTGGAATGTTGCACCCGAGTACCAGGGTACGAAAACTGAGACATATTTGAACACGTCTCCCGATCACATGGTTGATCATACTCTAGGTTCCACATGCATGTTTTAGCTGAAGGAAGAATACCTTAAACCTGGGTAGTTGAAACCCGTGGAATGGGTACCATGCAATATGACTTCAAAGGGTCTTCATTTGCTCACCGAACCTCTCCAATCCTATCACTGCTGTGTTTATGCCCCTGTACACATGCTTGATTCTCTTTCGGAGACATAGCAATCCATAGGTTTTAAGATACTTACTAGTCAGGTACATTCTTAGGCATTTAATATGCGGTGTTGAGTCCATTTCGTTGAGCAAGGAGTAGCTCTTGTCTATTCCATATTTGGCTTAAGGAACTTTATCTGTGCTCATTTCAATCTCTGGTTTTATGCAGCACCCCAACTCACCTTTCCCCTTAAGCAAGCATAAGTTGGTTTTCTAAATTTGAGACCCTGTTCTGTTCTGTAATTCAGTTCTTGTGTAGCCAAGTTTACATTCCGTGTATTACTGATATCTTATGATGTTTCTTTTTCTGTGTGACTTATTTCAGTTAGAATCATCATACCTGAATCCACTCATTGTGCTGCTAAGGGCCTGATGACATAGATTTCATTGCTGAGTGATATTGCTTTGTAAGTAAATACCACAACTTCTTTATCCATTTTTCACTTTCTGCGATGTTGAACTTGTACGGTAAACGAGGTTCTTGTAAACAGAGGCGTCCCAAACTTTGGGGTGGCTGTGTCTTTTTGATTTTAATTTCCCTAAGCTATAGGACCATAAGTGGAAGTGCCCTAGGCTCTGTTGCTTTGTTTTTTAGATGTTTCAGGAAACACCATACACTTCTCCCGAGTGTCTGTTGGCAATTTACATCCCGCCCATCAGCATAACAAGGCTCCCAGTTCTCCATGGCCTGTCCTGCCTTTCTGGATTTTACACTTTTTTCAGATGGCCCTTTTGACCGGGGGGAAGTGAGACTTCATTGTAGTGCAGATTTCCTTTGCAAGCTTGCTTGGTTGGCCAAAAAGGGCGTATGCGTTTTTTCCTGAATATATTCAGGAAAAAACGCATACGCCCTTTTTGGCCAAGTGCATCATGGTGGACGTTCTGCCTCTTTTCCTATGCTTTCAATGCAATTCCAGTCTGCCTCCTGAAATCGGTTTCCTGCAATTCTGCCCCGCTTTCAAGTCCTCTTGGCAGCCTTACTTCAGTATATTTTTGGACGATAGCTGTCATTTATAACTCTGCAGGTTTGTGAATTACAGTGCCCCTGAGCTCCTTTCTTCAACTCGCTTTCTTTTGAGCTGGCCGCAACACCGCAGGATGGCTTCAGGCCCTAATCTGGTTCCGGCACGGCACGCTGAGCCTTTGGTTAATTCCTCTTCCTGGTGGGAAATGAGAGTTAAATTTGCCCGTCCAGACACCTTCCAGCTAGTCTCTCATTGGTTCTCGCTATTCCTGTTCATCTTCCGCAGAAATTGCAAACTGGGCCAAACAGGAGGTTAAAGGGACTGACTCTCCAAGTCGGGAGGGTGTTAGTAAAGCGTCTGGAATGTTGCACCCGAGTACCAGGGTACGAAAACTGAGACATATTTGAACACGTCTCCCGATCACATGGTTGATCATACTCTAGGTTCCACATGCATGTTTTAGCTGAAGGAAGAATACCTTAAACCTGGGTAGTTGAAACCCGTGGAATGGGTACCATGCAATATGACTTCAAAGGGTCTTCATTTGCTCACCGAACCTCTCCAATCCTATCACTGCTGCGTTTATGCCCCTGTACACATGCTTGATTCTCTTTCGGAGACATAGCAATCCATAGGTTTTAAGATACTTACTAGTCAGGTACATTCTTAGGCGTTTAATATGCGGTGTTGAGTCCATTTCGTTGAGCAAGGAGTAGCTCTTGTCTATTCCATATTTGGCTTAAGGAACTTTATCTGTGCTCATTTCAATCTCTGGTTTTATGCAGCACCCCAACTCACCTTTCCCCTTAAGCAAGCATAAGTTGGTTTTCTAAATTTGAGACCCTGTTCTGTTCTGTAATTCAGTTCCTGTGTAGCCAAGTTTACATTCCGTGTATTACTGATATCTTATGATGTTTCTTTTTCTGTGTGACTTATTTCAGTTAGAATCATCATACCTGAATCCACTCATTGTGCTGCTAAGGGCCTGATGACATAGATTTCATTGCTGAGTGATATTGCTTTGTAAGTAAATACCACAACTTCTTTATCCATTTTTCACTTTCTGCGATGTTGAACTTGTACTGTAAACGAGGTTCTTGTAAACAGAGGCGTCCCAAACTTTGGGGTGGCTGTGTCTTTTTGATTTTAATTTCCCTAAGCTATAGGACCATAAGTGGAAGTGCCCTAGGCTCTGTTGCTTTGTTTTTTAGATGTTTCAGGAAACACCATACACTTCTCCCGAGTGTCTGTTGGCAATTTACATCCCGCCCATCAGCATAACAAGGCTCCCAGTTCTCCATGGCCTGTCCTGCCTTTCTGGATTTTACACTTTTTTCAGATGGCCCTTTTGACCGGGGGGAAGTGAGACTTCATTGTAGTGCAGATTTCCTTTGCAAGCTTGCTTGGTTGGCCAAAAAGGGCGTATGCGTTTTTTCCTGAATATATTCAGGAAAAAACGCATACGCCCTTTTTGGCCAAGTGCATCATGGTGGACGTTCTGCCTCTTTTCCTATGCTTTCAATGCAATTCCAGTCTGCCTCCTGAAATCGGTTTCCTGCAATTCTGCCCCGCTTTCAAGTCCTCTTGGCAGCCTTACTTCAGTATATTTTTGGACGATAGCTGTCATTTATAACTCTGCAGGTTTGTGAATTACAGTGCCCCTGAGCTCCTTTCTTCAACTCGCTTTCTTTTGAGCTGGCCGCAACACCGCAGGATGGCTTCAGGCCCTAATCTTGTTCCGGCACGGCACGCTGAGCCTTTGGTTAATTCCTCTTCCTGGTGGGAAATGAGAGTTAAATTTGCCCGTCCAGACACCTTCCAGCTAGTCTCTCATTGGTTCTCGCTATTCCTGTTCATCTTCCGCAGAAATTGCAAACTGGGCCAAACAGGAGGTTAAAGGGACTGACTCTCCAAGTCGGGAGGGTGTTAGTAAAGCGTCTGGAATGTTGCACCCGAGTACCAGGGTACGAAAACTGAGACATATTTGAACACGTCTCCCGATCACATGGTTGATCATACTCTAGGTTCCACATGCATGTTTTAGCTGAAGGAAGAATACCTTAAACCTGGGTAGTTGAAACCCGTGGAATGGGTACCATGCGATATGACTTCAAAGGGTCTTCATTTGCTCACCGAACCTCTCCAATCCTATCACTGCTGTGTTTATGCCCCTGTACACATGCTTGATTCTCTTTCGGAGACATAGCAATCCATAGGTTTTAAGATACTTACTAGTCAGGTACATTCTTAGGCATTTAATATGCGGTGTTGAGTCCATTTCGTTGAGCAAGGAGTAGCTCTTTTCTATTCCATATTTGGCTTAAGGAACTTTATCTGTGCTCATTTCAATCTCTGGTTTTATGCAGCACCCCAACTCACCTTTCCCCTTAAGCAAGCATAAGTTGGTTTTCTAAATTTGAGACCCTGTTCTGTTCTGTAATTCAGTTCCTGTGTAGCCAAGTTTACATTCCGTGTATTACTGATATCTTATGATGTTTCTTTTTCTGTGTGACTTATTTCAGTTAGAATCATCATACCTGAATCCACTCATTGTGCTGCTAAGGGCCTGATGACATAGATTTCATTGCTGAGTGATATTGCTTTGTAAGTAAATACCACAACTTCTTTATCCATTTTTCACTTTCTGCGATGTTGAACTTGTACGGTAAACGAGGTTCTTGTAAACAGAGGCGTCCCAAACTTTGGGGTGGCTGTGTCTTTTTGATTTTAATTTCCCTAAGCTATAGGACCATAAGTGGAAGTGCCCTAGGCTCTGTTGCTTTGTTTTTTAGATGTTTCAGGAAACACCATACACTTCTCCCGAGTGTCTGTTGGCAATTTACATCCCGCCCATCAGCATAACAAGGCTCCCAGTTCTCCATGGCCTGTCCTGCCTTTCTGGATTTTACACTTTTTTCAGATGGCCCTTTTGACCGGGGGGAAGTGAGACTTCATTGTAGTGCAGATTTCCTTTGCAAGCTTGCTTGGTTGGCCAAAAAGGGCGTATGCGTTTTTTCCTGAATATATTCAGGAAAAAAACGCATACGCCCTTTTTGGCCAAGTGCATCATTGTGGACGTTCTGCCTCTTTTCCTATGCTTTCAATGCAATTCCAGTCTGCCTCCTGAAATCGGTTTCCTGCAATTCTGCCCTGCTTTCAAGTCCTCTTGGCAGCCTTACTTCAGTATATTTTTGGACGATAGCTGTCATTTATAACTCTGCAGGTTTGTGAATTACAGTGCCCCTGAGCTCCTTTCTTCAACTCGCTTTCTTTTGAGCTGGCCGCAACACCGCAGGATGGCTTCAGGCCCTAATCTGGTTCCGGCACGGCACGCTGAGCCTTTGGTTAATTCCTCTTCCTGGTGGGAAATGAGAGTTAAATTTGCCCGTCCAGACACCTTCCAGCTAGTCTCTCATTGGTTCTCGCTATTCCTGTTCATCTTCCGCAGAAATTGCAAACTGGGCCAAACAGGAGGTTAAAGGGACTGACTCTCCAAGTCGGGAGGGTGTTAGTAAAGCGTCTGGAATGTTGCACCCGAGTACCAGGGTACGAAAACTGAGACATATTTGAACACGTCTCCCGATCACATGGTTGATCATACTCTAGGTTCCACATGCATGTTTTAGCTGAAGGAAGAATACCTTAAACCTGGGTAGTTGAAACCCGTGGAATGGGTACCATGCGATATGACTTCAAAGGGTCTTCATTTGCTCACCGAACCTCTCCAATCCTATCACTGCTGTGTTTATGCCCCTGTACACATGCTTGATTCTCTTTCGGAGACATAGCAATCCATAGGTTTTAAGATACTTACTAGTCAGGTACATTCTTAGGCATTTAATATGCGGTGTTGAGTCCATTTCGTTGAGCAAGGAGTAGCTCTTGTCTATTCCATATTTGGCTTAAGGAACTTTATCTGTGCTCATTTCAATCTCTGGTTTTATGCAGCACCCCAACTCACCTTTCCCCTTAAGCAAGCATAAGTTGGTTTTCTAAATTTGAGACCCTGTTCTGTTCTGTAATTCAGTTCTTGTGTAGCCAAGTTTACATTCCGTGTATTACTGATATCTTATGATGTTTCTTTTTCTGTGTGACTTATTTCAGTTAGAATCATCATACCTGAATCCACTCATTGTGCTGCTAAGGGCCTGATGACATAGATTTCATTGCTGAGTGATATTGCTTTGTAAGTAAATACCACAACTTCTTTATCCATTTTTCACTTTCTGCGATGTTGAACTTGTACGGTAAACGAGGTTCTTGTAAACAGAGGCGTCCCAAACTTTGGGGTGGCTGTGTCTTTTTGATTTTAATTTCCCTAAGCTATAGGACCATAAGTGGAAGTGCCCTAGGCTCTGTTGCTTTGTTTTTTAGATGTTTCAGGAAACACCATACACTTCTCCCGAGTGTCTGTTGGCAATTTACATCCCGCCCATCAGCATAACAAGGCTCCCAGTTCTCGATGGCCTGTCCTGCCTTTCTGGATTTTACACTTTTTTCAGATGGCCCTTTTGACCGGGGGGAAGTGAGACTTCATTGTAGTGCAGATTTCCTTTGCAAGCTTGCTTGGTTGGCCAAAAAGGGCGTATGCGTTTTTTCCTGAATATATTCAGGAAAAAACGCATACGCCCTTTTTGGCCAAGTGCATCATGGTGGACGTTCTGCCTCTTTTCCTATGCTTTCAATGCAATTCCAGTCTGCCTCCTGAAATCGGTTTCCTGCAATTCTGCCCCGCTTTCAAGTCCTCTTGGCAGCCTTACTTCAGTATATTTTTGGACGATAGCTGTCATTTATAACTCTGCAGGTTTGTGAATTACAGTGCCCCTGAGCTCCTTTCTTCAACTCGCTTTCTTTTGAGCTGGCCGCAACACCGCAGGATGGCTTCAGGCCCTAATCTGGTTCCGGCACGGCACGCTGAGCCTTTGGTTAATTCCTCTTCCTGGTGGGAAATGAGAGTTAAATTTGCCCGTCCAGACACCTTCCAGCTAGTCTCTCATTGGTTCTCGCTATTCCTGTTCATCTTCCGCAGAAATTGCAAACTGGGCCAAACAGGAGGTTAAAGGGACTGACTCTCCAAGTTGGGAGGGTGTTAGTAAAGCGTCTGGAATGTTGCACCCGAGTACTAGGGTACGAAAACTGAGACATATTTGAACACGTCTCCCGATCACATGGTTGATCATACTCTAGGTTCCACATGCATGTTTTAGCTGAAGGAAGAATACCTTAAACCTGGGTAGTTGAAACCCGTGGAATGGGTACCATGCGATATGACTTCAAAGGGTCTTCATTTGCTCACCGAACCTCTCCAATCCTATCACTGCTGCGTTTATGCCCCTGTACACATGCTTGATTCTCTTTCGGAGACATATCAATCCATAGGTTTTAAGATACTTACTAGTCAGGTACATTCTTAGGCATTTAATATGCGGTGTTGAGTCCATTTCGTTGAGCAAGGAGTAGCTCTTGTCTATTCCATATTTGGCTTAAGGAACTTTATCTGTGCTCATTTCAATCTCTGGTTTTATGCAGCACCCCAACTCACCTTTCCCCTTAAGCAAGCATAAGTTGGTTTTCTAAATTTGAGACCCTGTTCTGTTCTGTAATTCAGTTCTTGTGTAGCCAAGTTTACATTCCGTGTATTACTGATATCTTATGATGTTTCTTTTTCTGTGTGACTTATTTCAGTTAGAATCATCATACCTGAATCCACTCATTGTGCTGCTAAGGGCCTGATGACATAGATTTCATTGCTGAGTGATATTGCTTTGTAAGTAAATACCACAACTTCTTTATCCATTTTTCACTTTCTGCGATGTTGAACTTGTACTGTAAACGAGGTTCTTGTAAACAGAGGCGTCCCAAACTTTGGGGTGGCTGTGTCTTTTTGATTTTAATTTCCCTAAGCTATAGGACCATAAGTGGAAGTGCCCTAGGCTCTGTTGCTTTGTTTTTTAGATGTTTCAGGAAACACCATACACTTCTCCCGAGTGTCTGTTGGCAATTTACATCCCGCCCATCAGCATAACAAGGCTCCCAGTTCTCCATGGCCTGTCCTGCCTTTCTGGATTTTACACTTTTTTCAGATGGCCCTTTTGACCGGGGGGAAGTGAGACTTCATTGTAGTGCAGATTTCCTTTGCAAGCTTGCTTGGTTGGCCAAAAAGGGCGTATGCGTTTTTTCCTGAATATATTCAGGAAAAAAACGCATACGCCCTTTTTGGCCAAGTGCATCATGGTGGACGTTCTGCCTCTTTTCCTATGCTTTCAATGCAATTCCAGTCTGCCTCCTGAAATCGGTTTCCTGCAATTCTGCCCTGCTTTCAAGTCCTCTTGGCAGCCTTACTTCAGTATATTTTTGGACGATAGCTGTCATTTATAACTCTGCAGGTTTGTGAATTACAGTGCCCCTGAGCTCCTTTCTTCAACTCGCTTTCTTTTGAGCTGGCCGCAACACCGCAGGATGGCTTCAGGCCCTAATCTGGTTCCGGCACGGCACGCTGAGCCTTTGGTTAATTCCTCTTCCTGGTGGGAAATGAGAGTTAAATTTGCCCGTCCAGACACCTTCCAGCTAGTCTCTCATTGGTTCTCGCTATTCCTGTTCATCTTCCGCAGAAATTGCAAACTGGGCCAAAGAGGAGGTTAAAGGGACTGACTCTCCAAGTCGGGAGGGTGTTAGTAAAGCGTCTGGAATGTTGCACCCGAGTACCAGGGTACGAAAACTGAGACATATTTGAACACGTCTCCCGATCACATGGTTGATCATACTCTAGGTTCCACATGCATGTTTTAGCTGAAGGAAGAATACCTTAAACCTGGGTAGTTGAAACCCGTGGAATGGGTACCATGCGATATGACTTCAAAGGGTCTTCATTTGCTCACCGAACCTCTCCAATCCTATCACTGCTGTGTTTATGCCCCTGTACACATGCTTGATTCTCTTTCGGAGACATAGCAATCCATAGGTTTTAAGATACTTACTAGTCAGGTACATTCTTAGGCATTTAATATGCGGTGTTGAGTCCATTTCGTTGAGCAAGGAGTAGCTCTTGTCTATTCCATATTTGGCTTAAGGAACTTTATCTGTGCTCATTTCAATCTCTGGTTTTATGCAGCACCCCAACTCACCTTTCCCCTTAAGCAAGCATAAGTTGGTTTTCTAAATTTGAGACCCTGTTCTGTTCTGTAATTCAGTTCTTGTGTAGCCAAGTTTACATTCCGTGTATTACTGATATCTTATGATGTTTCTTTTTCTGTGTGACTTATTTCAGTTAGAATCATCATACCTGAATCCACTCATTGTGCTGCTAAGGGCCTGATGACATAGATTTCATTGCTGAGTGATATTGCTTTGTAAGTAAATACCACAACTTCTTTATCCATTTTTCACTTTCTGCGATGTTGAACTTGTACGGTAAACGAGGTTCTTGTAAACAGAGGCGTCCCAAACTTTGGGGTGGCTGTGTCTTTTTGATTTTAATTTCCCTAAGCTATAGGACCATAAGTGGAAGTGCCCTAGGCTCTGTTGCTTTGTTTTTTAGATGTTTCAGGAAACACCATACACTTCTCCCGAGTGTCTGTTGGCAATTTACATCCCGCCCATCAGCATAACAAGGCTCCCAGTTCTCCATGGCCTGTCCTGCCTTTCTGGATTTTACACTTTTTTCAGATGGCCCTTTTGACCGGGGGGAAGTGAGACTTCATTGTAGTGCAGATTTCCTTTGCAAGCTTGCTTGGTTGGCCAAAAAGGGCGTATGCGTTTTTTCCTGAATATATTCAGGAAAAAACGCATACGCCCTTTTTGGCCAAGTGCATCATGGTGGACGTTCTGCCTCTTTTCCTATGCTTTCAATGCAATTCCAGTCTGCCTCCTGAAATCGGTTTCCTGCAATTCTGCCCCGCTTTCAAGTCCTCTTGGCAGCCTTACTTCAGTATATTTTTGGACGATAGCTGTCATTTATAACTCTGCAGGTTTGTGAATTACAGTGCCCCTGAGCTCCTTTCTTCAACTCGCTTTCTTTTGAGCTGGCCGCAACACCGCAGGATGGCTTCAGGCCCTAATCTGGTTCCGGCACGGCACGCTGAGCCTTTGGTTAATTCCTCTTCCTGGTGGGAAATGAGAGTTAAATTTGCCCGTCCAGACACCTCCAGCTAGTCTCTCATTGGTTCTCGCTATTCCTGTTCATCTTCCGCAGAAATTGCAAACTGGGCCAAACAGGAGGTTAAAGGGACTGACTCTCCAAGTCGGGAGGGTGTTAGTAAAGCGTCTGGAATGTTGCACCCGAGTACCAGGGTACGAAAACTGAGACATATTTGAACACGTCTCCCGATCACATGGTTGATCATACTCTAGGTTCCACATGCATGTTTTAGCTGAAGGAAGAATACCTTAAACCTGGGTAGTTGAAACCCGTGGAATGGGTACCATGCGATATGACTTCAAAGGGTCTTCATTTGCTCACCGAACCTCTCCAATCCTATCACTGCTGCGTTTATGCCCCTGTACACATGCTTGATTCTCTTTCGGAGACATATCAATCCATAGGTTTTAAGATACTTACTAGTCAGGTACATTCTTAGGCATTTAATATGCGGTGTTGAGTCCATTTCGTTGAGCAAGGAGTAGCTCTTGTCTATTCCATATTTGGCTTAAGGAACTTTATCTGTGCTCATTTCAATCTCTGGTTTTATGCAGCACCCCAACTCACCTTTCCCCTTAAGCAAGCATAAGTTGGTTTTCTAAATTTGAGACCCTGTTCTGTTCTGTAATTCAGTTCCTGTGTAGCCAAGTTTACATTCCGTGTATTACTGATATCTTATGATGTTTCTTTTTCTGTGTGACTTATTTCAGTTAGAATCATCATACCTGAATCCACTCATTGTGCTGCTAAGGGCCTGATGACATAGATTTCATTGCTGAGTGATATTGCTTTGTAAGTAAATACCACAACTTCTTTATCCATTTTTCACTTTCTGCGATGTTGAACTTGTACGGTAAACGAGGTTCTTGTAAACAGAGGCGTCCCAAACTTTGGGGTGGCTGTGTCTTTTTGATTTTAATTTCCCTAAGCTATAGGACCATAAGTGGAAGTGCCCTAGGCTCTGTTGCTTTGTTTTTTAGATGTTTCAGGAAACACCATACACTTCTCCCGAGTGTCTGTTGGCAATTTACATCCCGCCCATCAGCATAACAAGGCTCCCAGTTCTCCATGGCCTGTCCTGCCTTTCTGGATTTTACACTTTTTTCAGATGGCCCTTTTGACCGGGGGGAAGTGAGACTTCATTGTAGTGCAGATTTCCTTTGCAAGCTTGCTTGGTTGGCCAAAAAGGGCGTATGCGTTTTTTCCTGAATATATTCAGGAAAAAACGCATACGCCCTTTTTGGCCAAGTGCATCATGGTGGACGTTCTGCCTCTTTTCCTATGCTTTCAATGCAATTCCAGTCTGCCTCCTGAAATCGGTTTCCTGCAATTCTGCCCCGCTTTCAAGTCCTCTTGGCAGCCTTACTTCAGTATATTTTTGGACGATAGCTGTCATTTATAACTCTGCAGGTTTGTGAATTACAGTGCCCCTGAGCTCCTTTCTTCAACTCGCTTTCTTTTGAGCTGGCCGCAACACCGCAGGATGGCTTCAGGCCCTAATCTGGTTCCGGCACGGCACGCTGAGCCTTTGGTTAATTCCTCTTCCTGGTGGGAAATGAGAGTTAAATTTGCCCGTCCAGACACCTTCCAGCTAGTCTCTCATTGGTTCTCGCTATTCCTGTTCATCTTCCGCAGAAATTGCAAACTGGGCCAAACAGGAGGTTAAAGGGACTGACTCTCCAAGTCGGGAGGGTGTTAGTAAAGCGTCTGGAATGTTGCACCCGAGTACCAGGGTACGAAAACTGAGACATATTTGAACACGTCTCCCGATCACATGGTTGATCATACTCTAGGTTCCACATGCATGTTTTAGCTGAAGGAAGAATACCTTAAACCTGGGTAGTTGAAACCCGTGGAATGGGTACCATGCGATATGACTTCAAAGGGTCTTCATTTGCTCACCGAACCTCTCCAATCCTATCACTGCTGCGTTTATGCCCCTGTACACATGCTTGATTCTCTTTCGGAGACATAGCAATCCATAGGTTTTAAGATACTTACTAGTCAGGTACATTCTTAGGCATTTAATATGCGGTGTTGAGTCCATTTCGTTGAGCAAGGAGTAGCTCTTGTCTATTCCATATTTGGCTTAAGGAACTTTATCTGTGCTCATTTCAATCTCTGGTTTTATGCAGCACCCCAACTCACCTTTCCCCTTAAGCAAGCATAAGTTGGTTTTCTAAATTTGAGACCCTGTTCTGTTCTGTAATTCAGTTCCTGTGTAGCCAAGTTTACATTCCGTGTATTACTGATATCTTATGATGTTTCTTTTTCTGTGTGACTTATTTCAGTTAGAATCATCATACCTGAATCCACTCATTGTGCTGCTAAGGGCCTGATGACATAGATTTCATTGCTGAGTGATATTGCTTTGTAAGTAAATACCACAACTTCTTTATCCATTTTTCACTTTCTGTGATGTTGAACTTGTACGGTAAACGAGGTTCTTGTAAACAGAGGCGTCCCAAACTTTGGGGTGGCTGTGTCTTTTTGATTTTAATTTCCCTAAGCTATAGGACCATAAGTGGAAGTGCCCTAGGCTCTGTTGCTTTGTTTTTTAGATGTTTCAGGAAACACCATACACTTCTCCCGAGTGTCTGTTGGCAATTTACATCCCGCCCATCAGCATAACAAGGCTCCCAGTTCTCCATGGCCTGTCCTGCCTTTCTGGATTTTACACTTTTTTCAGATGGCCCTTTTGACCGGGGGGAAGTGAGACTTCATTGTAGTGCAGATTTCCTTTGCAAGCTTGCTTGGTTGGCCAAAAAGGGCGTATGCGTTTTTTCCTGAATATATTCAGGAAAAAACGCATACGCCCTTTTTGGCCAAGTGCATCATGGTGGACGTTCTGCCTCTTTTCCTATGCTTTCAATGCAATTCCAGTCTGCCTCCTGAAATCGGTTTCCTGCAATTCTGCCCCGCTTTCAAGTCCTCTTGGCAGCCTTACTTCAGTATATTTTTGGACGATAGCTGTCATTTATAACTCTGCAGGTTTGTGAATTACAGTGCCCCTGAGCTCCTTTCTTCAACTCTCTTTCTTTTGAGCTGGCCGCAACACCGCAGGATGGCTTCAGGCCCTAATCTGGTTCCGGCACGGCACGCTGAGCCTTTGGTTAATTCCTCTTCCTGGTGGGAAATGAGAGTTAAATTTGCCCGTCCAGACACCTCCAGCTAGTCTCTCATTGGTTCTCGCTATTCCTGTTCATCTTCCGCAGAAATTGCAAACTGGGCCAAACAGGAGGTTAAAGGGACTGACTCTCCAAGTCGGGAGGGTGTTAGTAAAGCGTCTGGAATGTTGCACCCGAGTACCAGGGTACGAAAACTGAGACATATTTGAACACGTCTCCCGATCACATGGTTGATCATACTCTAGGTTCCACATGCATGTTTTAGCTGAAGGAAGAATACCTTAAACCTGGGTAGTTGAAACCCGTGGAATGGGTACCATGCGATATGACTTCAAAGGGTCTTCATTTGCTCACCGAACCTCTCCAATCCTATCACTGCTGCGTTTATGCCCCTGTACACATGCTTGATTCTCTTTCGGAGACATAGCAATCCATAGGTTTTAAGATACTTACTAGTCAGGTACATTCTTAGGCATTTAATATGCGGTGTTGAGTCCATTTCGTTGAGCAAGGAGTAGCTCTTGTCTATTCCATATTTGGCTTAAGGAACTTTATCTGTGCTCATTTCAATCTCTGGTTTTATGCAGCACCCCAACTCACCTTTCCCCTTAAGCAAGCATAAGTTGGTTTTCTAAATTTGAGACCCTGTTCTGTTCTGTAATTCAGTTCCTGTGTAGCCAAGTTTACATTCCGTGTATTACTGATATCTTATGATGTTTCTTTTTCTGTGTGACTTATTTCAGTTAGAATCATCATACCTGAATCCACTCATTGTGCTGCTAAGGGCCTGATGACATAGATTTCATTGCTGAGTGATATTGCTTTGTAAGTAAATACCACAACTTCTTTATCCATTTTTCACTTTCTGCGATGTTGAACTTGTACGGTAAACGAGGTTCTTGTAAACAGAGGCGTCCCAAACTTTGGGGTGGCTGTGTCTTTTTGATTTTAATTTCCCTAAGCTATAGGACCATAAGTGGAAGTGCCCTAGGCTCTGTTGCTTTGTTTTTTAGATGTTTCAGGAAACACCATACACTTCTCCCGAGTGTCTGTTGGCAATTTACATCCCGCCCATCAGCATAACAAGGCTCCCAGTTCTCCATGGCCTGTCCTGCCTTTCTGGATTTTACACTTTTTTCAGATGGCCCTTTTGACCGGGGGGAAGTGAGACTTCATTGTAGTGCAGATTTCCTTTGCAAGCTTGCTTGGTTGGCCAAAAAGGGCGTATGCGTTTTTTCCTGAATATATTCAGGAAAAAACGCATACGCCCTTTTTGGCCAAGTGCATCATGGTGGACGTTCTGCCTCTTTTCCTATGCTTTCAATGCAATTCCAGTCTGCCTCCTGAAATCGGTTTCCTGCAATTCTGCCCCGCTTTCAAGTCCTCTTGGCAGCCTTACTTCAGTATATTTTTGGACGATAGCTGTCATTTATAACTCTGCAGGTTTGTGAATTACAGTGCCCCTGAGCTCCTTTCTTCAACTCGCTTTCTTTTGAGCTGGCCGCAACACCGCAGGATGGCTTCAGGCCCTAATCTGGTTCCGGCACGGCACGCTGAGCCTTTGGTTAATTCCTCTTCCTGGTGGGAAATGAGAGTTAAATTTGCCCGTCCAGACACCTTCCAGCTAGTCTCTCATTGGTTCTCGCTATTCCTGTTCATCTTCCGCAGAAATTGCAAACTGGGCCAAACAGGAGGTTAAAGGGACTGACTCTCCAAGGCGGGAGGGTGTTAGTAAAGCGTCTGGAATGTTGCACCCGAGTACCAGGGTACGAAAACTGAGACATATTTGAACACGTCTCCCGATCACATGGTTGATCATACTCTAGGTTCCACATGCATGTTTTAGCTGAAGGAAGAATACCTTAAACCTGGGTAGTTGAAACCCGTGGAATGGGTACCATGCGATATGACTTCAAAGGGTCTTCATTTGCTCACCGAACCTCTCCAATCCTATCACTGCTGCGTTTATGCCCCTGTACACATGCTTGATTCTCTTTCGGAGACATAGCAATCCATAGGTTTTAAGATACTTACTAGTCAGGTACATTCTTAGGCATTTAATATGCGGTGTTGAGTCCATTTCGTTGAGCAAGGAGTAGCTCTTGTCTATTCCATATTTGGCTTAAGGAACTTTATCTGTGCTCATTTCAATCTCTGGTTTTATGCAGCACCCCAACTCACCTTTCCCCTTAAGCAAGCATAAGTTGGTTTTCTAAATTTGAGACCCTGTTCTGTTCTGTAATTCAGTTCCTGTGTAGCCAAGTTTACATTCCGTGTATTACTGATATCTTATGATGTTTCTTTTTCTGTGTGACTTATTTCAGTTAGAATCATCATACCTGAATCCACTCATTGTGCTGCTAAGGGCCTGATGACATAGATTTCATTGCTGAGTGATATTGCTTTGTAAGTAAATACCACAACTTCTTTATCCATTTTTCACTTTCTGTGATGTTGAACTTGTACGGTAAACGAGGTTCTTGTAAACAGAGGCGTCCCAAACTTTGGGGTGGCTGTGTCTTTTTGATTTTAATTTCCCTAAGCTATAGGACCATAAGTGGAAGTGCCCTAGGCTCTGTTGCTTTGTTTTTTAGATGTTTCAGGAAACACCATACACTTCTCCCGAGTGTCTGTTGGCAATTTACATCCCGCCCATCAGCATAACAAGGCTCCCAGTTCTCCATGGCCTGTCCTGCCTTTCTGGATTTTACACTTTTTTCAGATGGCCCTTTTGACCGGGGGGAAGTGAGACTTCATTGTAGTGCAGATTTCCTTTGCAAGCTTGCTTGGTTGGCCAAAAAGGGCGTATGCGTTTTTTCCTGAATATATTCAGGAAAAAACGCATACGCCCTTTTTGGCCAAGTGCATCATGGTGGACGTTCTGCCTCTTTTCCTATGCTTTCAATGCAATTCCAGTCTGCCTCCTGAAATCGGTTTCCTGCAATTCTGCCCCGCTTTCAAGTCCTCTTGGCAGCCTTACTTCAGTATATTTTTGGACGATAGCTGTCATTTATAACTCTGCAGGTTTGTGAATTACAGTACCCCTGAGCTCCTTTCTTCAACTCGCTTTCTTTTGAGCTGGCCGCAACACCGCAGGATGGCTTCAGGCCCTAATCTGGTTCCGGCACGGCACGCTGAGCCTTTGGTTAATTCCTCTTCCTGGTGGGAAATGAGAGTTAAATTTGCCCGTCCAGACACCTCCAGCTAGTCTCTCATTGGTTCTCGCTATTCCTGTTCATCTTCCGCAGAAATTGCAAACTGGGCCAAACAGGAGGTTAAAGGGACTGACTCTCCAAGTCGGGAGGGTGTTAGTAAAGCGTCTGGAATGTTGCACCCGAGTACCAGGGTACGAAAACTGAGACATATTTGAACACGTCTCCCGATCACATGGTTGATCATACTCTAGGTTCCACATGCATGTTTTAGCTGAAGGAAGAATACCTTAAACCTGGGTAGTTGAAACCCGTGGAATGGGTACCATGCGATATGACTTCAAAGGGTCTTCATTTGCTCACCGAACCTCTCCAATCCTATCACTGCTGCGTTTATGCCCCTGTACACATGCTTGATTCTCTTTCGGAGACATAGCAATCCATAGGTTTTAAGATACTTACTAGTCAGGTACATTCTTAGGCATTTAATATGCGGTGTTGAGTCCATTTCGTTGAGCAAGGAGTAGCTCTTGTCTATTCCATATTTGGCTTAAGGAACTTTATCTGTGCTCATTTCAATCTCTGGTTTTATGCAGCACCCCAACTCACCTTTCCCCTTAAGCAAGCATAAGTTGGTTTTCTAAATTTGAGACCCTGTTCTGTTCTGCAATTCAGTTCCTGTGTAGCCAAGTTTACATTCCGTGTATTACTGATATCTTATGATGTTTCTTTTTCTGTGTGACTTATTTCAGTTAGAATCATCATACCTGAATCCACTCATTGTGCTGCTAAGGGCCTGATGACATAGATTTCATTGCTGAGTGATATTGCTTTGTAAGTAAATACCACAACTTCTTTATCCATTTTTCACTTTCTGCGATGTTGAACTTGTACGGTAAACGAGGTTCTTGTAAACAGAGGCGTCCCAAACTTTGGGGTGGCTGTGTCTTTTTGATTTTAATTTCCCTAAGCTATAGGACCATAAGTGGAAGTGCCCTAGGCTCTGTTGCTTTGTTTTTTAGATGTTTCAGGAAACACCATACACTTCTCCCGAGTGTCTGTTGGCAATTTACATCCCGCCCATCAGCATAACAAGGCTCCCAGTTCTCCATGGCCTGTCCTGCCTTTCTGGATTTTACACTTTTCTCAGATGGCCCTTTTGACCGGGGGGAAGTGAGACTTCATTGTAGTGCAGATTTCCTTTGCAAGCTTGCTTGGTTGGCCAAAAAGGGCGTATGCGTTTTTTCCTGAATATATTCAGGAAAAAACGCATACGCCCTTTTTGGCCAAGTGCATCATGGTGGACGTTCTGCCTCTTTTCCTATGCTTTCAATGCAATTCCAGTCTGCCTCCTGAAATCGGTTTCCTGCAATTCTGCCCCGCTTTCAAGTCCTCTTGGCAGCCTTACTTCAGTATATTTTTGGACGATAGCTGTCATTTATAACTCTGCAGGTTTGTGAATTACAGTGCCCCTGAGCTCCTTTCTTCAACTCGCTTTCTTTTGAGCTGGCCGCAACACCGCAGGATGGCTTCAGGCCCTAATCTGGTTCCGGCACAGCACGCTGAGCCTTTGGTTAATTCCTCTTCCTGGTGGGAAATGAGAGTTAAATTTGCCCGTCCAGACACCTTCCAGCTAGTCTCTCATTGGTTCTCGCTATTCCTGTTCATCTTCCGCAGAAATTGCAAACTGGGCCAAACAGGAGGTTAAAGGGACTGACTCTCCAAGTCGGGAGGGTGTTAGTAAAGCGTCTGGAATGTTGCACCCGAGTACCAGGGTACGAAAACTGAGACATATTTGAACACGTCTCCCGATCACATGGTTGATCATACTCTAGGTTCCACATGCATGTTTTAGCTGAAGGAAGAATACCTTAAACCTGGGTAGTTGAAACCCGTGGAATGGGTACCATGCGATATGACTTCAAAGGGTCTTCATTTGCTCACCGAACCTCTCCAATCCTATCACTGCTGCGTTTATGCCCCTGTACACATGCTTGATTCTCTTTCGGAGACATAGCAATCCATAGGTTTTAAGATACTTACTAGTCAGGTACATTCTTAGGCATTTAATATGCGGTGTTGAGTCCATTTCGTTGAGCAAGGAGTAGCTCTTGTCTATTCCATATTTGGCTTAAGGAACTTTATCTGTGCTCATTTCAATCTCTGGTTTTATGCAGCACCCCAACTCACCTTTCCCCTTAAGCAAGCATAAGTTGGTTTTCTAAATTTGAGACCCTGTTCTGTTCTGTAATTCAGTTCCTGTGTAGCCAAGTTTACATTCCGTGTATTACTGATATCTTATGATGTTTCTTTTTCTGTGTGACTTATTTCAGTTAGAATCATCATACCTGAATCCACTCATTGTGCTGCTAAGGGCCTGATGACATAGATTTCATTGCTGAGTGATATTGCTTTGTAAGTAAATACCACAACTTCTTTATCCATTTTTCACTTTCTGCGATGTTGAACTTGTACGGTAAACGAGGTTCTTGTAAACAGAGGCGTCCCAAACTTTGGGGTGGCTGTGTCTTTTTGATTTTAATTTCCCTAAGCTATAGGACCATAAGTGGAAGTGCCCTAGGCTCTGTTGCTTTGTTTTTTAGATGTTTCAGGAAACACCATACACTTCTCCCGAGTGTCTGTTGGCAATTTACATCCCGCCCATCAGCATAACAAGGCTCCCAGTTCTCCATGGCCTGTCCTGCCTTTCTGGATTTTACACTTTTTTCAGATGGCCCTTTTGACCGGGGGGAAGTGAGACTTCATTGTAGTGCAGATTTCCTTTGCAAGCTTGCTTGGTTGGCCAAAAAGGGCGTATGCGTTTTTTCCTGAATATATTCAGGAAAAAACGCATACGCCCTTTTTGGCCAAGTGCATCATGGTGGACGTTCTGCCTCTTTTCCTATGCTTTCAATGCAATTCCAGTCTGCCTCCTGAAATCGGTTTCCTGCAATTCTGCCCCGCTTTCAAGTCCTCTTGGCAGCCTTACTTCAGTATATTTTTGGACGATAGCTGTCATTTATAACTCTGCAGGTTTGTGAATTACAGTGCCCCTGAGCTCCTTTCTTCAACTCGCTTTCTTTTGAGCTGGCCGCAACACCGCAGGATGGCTTCAGGCCCTAATCTGGTTCCGGCACGGCACGCTGAGCCTTTGGTTAATTCCTCTTCCTGGTGGGAAATGAGAGTTAAATTTGCCCGTCCAGACACCTTCCAGCTAGTCTCTCATTGGTTCTCGCTATTCCTGTTCATCTTCCGCAGAAATTGCAAACTGGGCCAAACAGGAGGTTAAAGGGACTGACTCTCCAAGGCGGGAGGGTGTTAGTAAAGCGTCTGGAATGTTGCACCCGAGTACCAGGGTACGAAAACTGAGACATATTTGAACACGTCTCCCGATCACATGGTTGATCATACTCTAGGTTCCACATGCATGTTTTAGCTGAAGGAAGAATACCTTAAACCTGGGTAGTTGAAACCCGTGGAATGGGTACCATGCGATATGACTTCAAAGGGTCTTCATTTGCTCACCGAACCTCTCCAATCCTATCACTGCTGCGTTTATGCCCCTGTACACATGCTTGATTCTCTTTCGGAGACATAGCAATCCATAGGTTTTAAGATACTTACTAGTCAGGTACATTCTTAGGCATTTAATATGCGGTGTTGAGTCCATTTCGTTGAGCAAGGAGTAGCTCTTGTCTATTCCATATTTGGCTTAAGGAACTTTATCTGTGCTCATTTCAATCTCTGGTTTTATGCAGCACCCCAACTCACCTTTCCCCTTAAGCAAGCATAAGTTGGTTTTCTAAATTTGAGACCCTGTTCTGTTCTGTAATTCAGTTCCTGTGTAGCCAAGTTTACATTCCGTGTATTACTGATATCTTATGATGTTTCTTTTTCTGTGTGACTTATTTCAGTTAGAATCATCATACCTGAATCCACTCATTGTGCTGCTAAGGGCCTGATGACATAGATTTCATTGCTGAGTGATATTGCTTTGTAAGTAAATACCACAACTTCTTTATCCATTTTTCACTTTCTGTGATGTTGAACTTGTACGGTAAACGAGGTTCTTGTAAACAGAGGCGTCCCAAACTTTGGGGTGGCTGTGTCTTTTTGATTTTAATTTCCCTAAGCTATAGGACCATAAGTGGAAGTGCCCTAGGCTCTGTTGCTTTGTTTTTTAGATGTTTCAGGAAACACCATACACTTCTCCCGAGTGTCTGTTGGCAATTTACATCCCGCCCATCAGCATAACAAGGCTCCCAGTTCTCCATGGCCTGTCCTGCCTTTCTGGATTTTACACTTTTTTCAGATGGCCCTTTTGACCGGGGGGAAGTGAGACTTCATTGTAGTGCAGATTTCCTTTGCAAGCTTGCTTGGTTGGCCAAAAAGGGCGTATGCGTTTTTTCCTGAATATATTCAGGAAAAAACGCATACGCCCTTTTTGGCCAAGTGCATCATGGTGGACGTTCTGCCTCTTTTCCTATGCTTTCAATGCAATTCCAGTCTGCCTCCTGAAATCGGTTTCCTGCAATTCTGCCCCGCTTTCAAGTCCTCTTGGCAGCCTTACTTCAGTATATTTTTGGACGATAGCTGTCATTTATAACTCTGCAGGTTTGTGAATTACAGTGCCCCTGAGCTCCTTTCTTCAACTCGCTTTCTTTTGAGCTGGCCGCAACACCGCAGGATGGCTTCAGGCCCTAATCTGGTTCCGGCACGGCACGCTGAGCCTTTGGTTAATTCCTCTTCCTGGTGGGAAATGAGAGTTAAATTTGCCCGTCCAGACACCTCCAGCTAGTCTCTCATTGGTTCTCGCTATTCCTGTTCATCTTCTGCAGAAATTGCAAACTGGGCCAAACAGGAGGTTAAAGGGACTGACTCTCCAAGTCGGGAGGGTGTTAGTAAAGCGTCTGGAATGTTGCACCCGAGTACCAGGGTACGAAAACTGAGACATATTTGAACACGTCTCCCGATCACATGGTTGATCATACTCTAGGTTCCACATGCATGTTTTAGCTGAAGGAAGAATACCTTAAACCTGGGTAGTTGAAACCCGTGGAATGGGTACCATGCGATATGACTTCAAAGGGTCTTCATTTGCTCACCGAACCTCTCCAATCCTATCACTGCTGCGTTTATGCCCCTGTACACATGCTTGATTCTCTTTCGGAGACATAGCAATCCATAGGTTTTAAGATACTTACTAGTCAGGTACATTCTTAGGCATTTAATATGCGGTGTTGAGTCCATTTCGTTGAGCAAGGAGTAGCTCTTGTCTATTCCATATTTGGCTTAAGGAACTTTATCTGTGCTCATTTCAATCTCTGGTTTTATGCAGCACCCCAACTCACCTTTCCCCTTAAGCAAGCATAAGTTGGTTTTCTAAATTTGAGACCCTGTTCTGTTCTGTAATTCAGTTCCTGTGTAGCCAAGTTTACATTCCGTGTATTACTGATATCTTATGATGTTTCTTTTTCTGTGTGACTTATTTCAGTTAGAATCATCATACCTGAATCCACTCATTGTGCTGCTAAGGGCCTGATGACATAGATTTCATTGCTGAGTGATATTGCTTTGTAAGTAAATACCACAACTTCTTTATCCATTTTTCACTTTCTGCGATGTTGAACTTGTACGGTAAACGAGGTTCTTGTAAACAGAGGCGTCCCAAACTTTGGGGTGGCTGTGTCTTTTTGATTTTAATTTCCCTAAGCTATAGGACCATAAGTGGAAGTGCCCTAGGCTCTGTTGCTTTGTTTTTTAGATGTTTCAGGAAACACCATACACTTCTCCCGAGTGTCTGTTGGCAATTTACATCCCGCCCATCAGCATAACAAGGCTCCCAGTTCTCCATGGCCTGTCCTGCCTTTCTGGATTTTACACTTTTTTCAGATGACCCTTTTGACCGGGGGGAAGTGAGACTTCATTGTAGTGCAGATTTCCTTTGCAAGCTTGCTTGGTTGGCCAAAAAGGGCGTATGCGTTTTTTCCTGAATATATTCAGGAAAAAACGCATACGCCCTTTTTGGCCAAGTGCATCATGGTGGACGTTCTGCCTCTTTTCCTATGCTTTCAATGCAATTCCAGTCTGCCTCCTGAAATCGGTTTCCTGCAATTCTGCCCCGCTTTCAAGTCCTCTTGGCAGCCTTACTTCAGTATATTTTTGGACGATAGCTGTCATTTATAACTCTGCAGGTTTGTGAATTACAGTGCCCCTGAGCTCCTTTCTTCAACTCGCTTTCTTTTGAGCTGGCCGCAACACCGCAGGATGGCTTCAGGCCCTAATCTGGTTCCGGCACGGCACGCTGAGCCTTTGGTTAATTCCTCTTCCTGGTGGGAAATGAGAGTTAAATTTGCCCGTCCAGACACCTCCAGCTAGTCTCTCATTGGTTCTCGCTATTCCTGTTCATCTTCCGCAGAAATTGCAAACTGGGCCAAACAGGAGGTTAAAGGGACTGACTCTCCAAGTCGGGAGGGTGTTAGTAAAGCGTCTGGAATGTTGCACCCGAGTACCAGGGTACGAAAACTGAGACATATTTGAACACGTCTCCCGATCACATGGTTGATCAGACTCTAGGTTCCACATGCATGTTTTAGCTGAAGGAAGAATACCTTAAACCTGGGTAGTTGAAACCCGTGGAATGGGTACCATGCAATATGACTTCAAAGGGTCTTCATTTGCTCACCGAACCTCTCCAATCCTATCACTGCTGCGTTTATGCCCCTGTACACATGCTTGATTCTCTTTCGGAGACATAGCAATCCATAGGTTTTAAGATACTTACTAGTCAGGTACATTCTTAGGCATTTAATATGCGGTGTTGAGTCCATTTCGTTGAGCAAGGAGTAGCTCTTGTCTATTCCATATTTGGCTTAAGGAACTTTATCTGTGCTCATTTCAATCTCTGGTTTTATGCAGCACCCCAACTCACCTTTCCCCTTAAGCAAGCATAAGTTGGTTTTCTAAATTTGAGACCCTGTTCTGTTCTGTAATTCAGTTCCTGTGTAGCCAAGTTTACATTCCGTGTATTACTGATATCTTATGATGTTTCTTTTTCTGTGTGACTTATTTCAGTTAGAATCATCATACCTGAATCCACTCATTGTGCTGCTAAGGGCCTGATGACATAGATTTCATTGCTGAGTGATATTGCTTTGTAAGTAAATACCACAACTTCTTTATCCATTTTTCACTTTCTGCGATGTTGAACTTGTACCGTAAACGAGGTTCTTGTAAACAGAGGCGTCCCAAACTTTGGGGTGGCTGTGTCTTTTTGATTTTAATTTCCCTAAGCTATAGGACCATAAGTGGAAGTGCCCTAGGCTCTGTTGCTTTGTTTTTTCGATGTTTCAGGAAACACCATACACTTCTCCCGAGTGTCTGTTGGCAATTTACATCCCGCCCATCAGCATAACAAGGCTCCCAGTTCTCCATGGCCTGTCCTGTCTTTCTGGATTTTACACTTTTTTCAGATGGCCCTTTTGACCGGGGGGAAGTGAGACTTCATTGTAGTGCAGATTTCCTTTGCAAGCTTGCTTGGTTGGCCAAAAAGGGCGTATGCGTTTTTTCCTGAATATATTCAGGAAAAAACGCATACGCCCTTTTTGGCCAAGTGCATCATGGTGGACGTTCTGCCTCTTTTCCTATGCTTTCAATGCAATTCCAGTCTGCCTCCTGAAATCGGTTTCCTGCAATTCTGCCCCGCTTTCAAGTCCTCTTGGCAGCCTTACTTCAGTATATTTTTGGACGATAGCTGTCATTTATAACTCTGCAGGTTTGTGAATTACAGTGCCCCTGAGCTCCTTTCTTCAACTCGCTTTCTTTTGAGCTGGCCGCAACACCGCAGGATGGCTTCAGGCCCTAATCTGGTTCCGGCACGGCACGCTGAGCCTTTGGTTAATTCCTCTTCCTGGTGGGAAATGAGAGTTAAATTTGCCCGTCCAGACACCTCCAGCTAGTCTCTCATTGGTTCTCGCTATTCCTGTTCATCTTCCGCAGAAATTGCAAACTGGGCCAAACAGGAGGTTAAAGGGACTGACTCTCCAAGTCGGGAGGGTGTTAGTAAAGCGTCTGGAATGTTGCACCCGAGTACCAGGGTACGAAAACTGAGACATATTTGAACACGTCTCCCGATCACATGGTTGATCAGACTCTAGGTTCCACATGCATGTTTTAGCTGAAGGAAGAATACCTTAAACCTGGGTAGTTGAAACCCGTGGAATGGGTACCATGCAATATGACTTCAGAGGGTCTTCATTTGCTCACCGAACCTCTCCAATCCTATCACTGCTGCGTTTATGCCCCTGTACACATGCTTGATTCTCTTTCGGAGACATAGCAATCCATAGGTTTTAAGATACTTACTAGTCAGGTACATTCTTAGGCATTTAATATGCGGTGTTGAGTCCATTTCGTTGAGCAAGGAGTAGCTCTTGTCTATTCCATATTTGGCTTAAGGAACTTTATCTGTGCTCATTTCAATCTCTGGTTTTATGCAGCACCCCAACTCACCTTTCCCCTTAAGCAAGCATAAGTTGGTTTTCTAAATTTGAGACCCTGTTCTGTTCTGTAATTCAGTTCCTGTGTAGCCAAGTTTACATTCCGTGTATTACTGATATCTTATGATGTTTCTTTTTCTGTGTGACTTATTTCAGTTAGAATCATCATACCTGAATCCACTCATTGTGCTGCTAAGGGCCTGATGACATAGATTTCATTGCTGAGTGATATTGCTTTGTAAGTAAATACCACAACTTCTTTATCCATTTTTCACTTTCTGCGATGTTGAACTTGTACTGTAAACGAGGTTCTTGTAAACAGAGGCGTCCCAAACTTTGGGGTGGCTGTGTCTTTTTGATTTTAATTTCCCTAAGCTATAGGACCATAAGTGGAAGTGCCCTAGGCTCTGTTGCTTTGTTTTTTAGATGTTTCAGGAAACACCATACACTTCTCCCGAGTGTCTGTTGGCAATTTACATCCCGCCCATCAGCATAACAAGGCTCCCAGTTCTCGATGGCCTGTCCTGCCTTTCTGGATTTTACACTTTTTTCAGATGGCCCTTTTGACCGGGGGGAAGTGAGACTTCATTGTAGTGCAGATTTCCTTTGCAAGCTTGCTTGGTTGGCCAAAAAGGGCGTATGCGTTTTATCCTGAATATATTCAGGAAAAAACTCATACGCCCTTTTTGGCCAAGTGCATCATGGTGGACGTTCTGCCTCTTTTCCTATGCTTTCAATGCAATTCCAGTCTGCCTCCTGAAATCGGTTTCCTGCAATTCTGCCCCGCTTTCAAGTCCTCTTGGCAGCCTTACTTCAGTATATTTTTGGACGATAGCTGTCATTTATAACTCTGCAGGTTTGTGAATTACAGTGCCCCTGAGCTCCTTTCTTCAACTCGCTTTCTTTTGAGCTGGCCGCAACACCGCAGGATGGCTTCAGGCCCTAATCTGGTTCCGGCACGGCACGCTGAGCCTTTGGTTAATTCCTCTTCCTGGTGGGAAATGAGAGTTAAATTTGCCCGTCCAGACACCTTCCAGCTAGTCTCTCATTGGTTCTCACTATTCCTGTTCATCTTCCGCAGAAATTGCAAACTGGGCCAAACAGGAGGTTAAAGGGACTGACTCTCCAAGTCGGGAGGGTGTTAGTAAAGCGTCTGGAATGTTGCACCCGAGTACCAGGGTACGAAAACTGAGACATATTTGAACACGTCTCCCGATCACATGGTTGATCATACTCTAGGTTCCACATGCATGTTTTAGCTGAAGGAAGAATACCTTAAACCTGGGTAGTTGAAACCCGTGGAATGGGTACCATGCAATATGACTTCAAAGGGTCTTCATTTGCTCACCGAACCTCTCCAATCCTATCACTGCTGCGTTTATGCCCCTGTACACATGCTTGATTCTCTTTCGGAGACATAGCAATCCATAGGTTTTAAGATACTTACTAGTCAGGTACATTCTTAGGCGTTTAATATGCGGTGTTGAGTCCATTTCGTTGAGCAAGGAGTAGCTCTTGTCTATTCCATATTTGGCTTAAGGAACTTTATCTGTGCTCATTTCAATCTCTGGTTTTATGCAGCACCCCAACTCACCTTTCCCCTTAAGCAAGCATAAGTTGGTTTTCTAAATTTGAGACCCTGTTCTGTTCTGTAATTCAGTTCCTGTGTAGCCAAGTTTACATTCCGTGTATTACAGATATCTTATGATGTTTCTTTTTCTGTGTGATTTATTTCAGTTAGAATCATCATACCTGAATCCACTCATTGTGCTGCTAAGGGCCTGATGACATAGATTTCATTGCTGAGTGATATTGCTTTGTAAGTAAATACCACAACTTCTTTATCCATTTTTCACTTTCTGCGATGTTGAACTTGTACGGTAAACGAGGTTCTTGTAAACAAAGGCGTCCCAAACTTTGGGGTGGCTGTGTCTTTTTGATTTTAATTTCCCTAAGCTATAGGACCATAAGTGGAAGTGCCCTAGGCTCTGTTGCTTTGTTTTTTAGATGTTTCAGGAAACACCATACACTTCTCCCGAGTGTCTGTTGGCAATTTACATCCCGCCCATCAGCATAACAAGGCTCCCAGTTCTCCATGGCCTGTCCTGCCTTTCTGGATTTTACACTTTTTTCAGATGGCCCTTTTGACCGGGGGGAAGTGAGACTTCATTGTAGTGCAGATTTCCTTTGCAAGCTTGCTTGGTTGGCCAAAAAGGGCGTATGCGTTTTTTCCTGAATATATTCAGGAAAAAACGCATACGCCCTTTTTGGCCAAGTGCATCATGGTGGACGTTCTGCCTCTTTTCCTATGCTTTCAATGCAATTCCAGTCTGCCTCCTGAAATCGGTTTCCTGCAATTCTGCCCCGCTTTCAAGTCCTCTTGGCAGCCTTACTTCAGTATATTTTTGGACGATAGCTGTCATTTATAACTCTGCAGGTTTGTGAATTACAGTGCCCCTGAGCTCCTTTCTTCAACTCGCTTTCTTTTGAGCTGGCCGCAACACCGCAGGATGGCTTCAGGCCCTAATCTGGTTCCGGCACGGCACGCTGAGCCTTTGGTTAATTCCTCTTCCTGGTGGGAAATGAGAGTTAAATTTGCCCGTCCAGACACCTCCAGCTAGTCTCTCATTGGTTCTCGCTATTCCTGTTCATCTTCCGCAGAAATTGCAAACTGGGCCAAACAGGAGGTTAAAGGGACTGACTCTCCAAGTCGGGAGGGTGTTAGTAAAACGTCTGGAATGTTGCACCCGAGTACCAGGGTACGAAAACTGAGACATATTTGAACACGTCTCCCGATCACATGGTTGATCATACTCTAGGTTCCACATGCATGTTTTAGCTGAAGGAAGAATACCTTAAACCTGGGTAGTTGAAACCCGTGGAATGGGTACCATGCAATATGACTTCAAAGGGTCTTCATTTGCTCACCGAACCTCTCCAATCCTATCACTGCTGCGTTTATGCCCCTGTACACATGCTTGATTCTCTTTCGGAGACATAGCAATCCATAGGTTTTAAGATACTTACTAGTCAGGTACATTCTTAGGCATTTAATATGCGGTGTTGAGTCCATTTCGTTGAGCAAGGAGTAGCTCTTGTCTATTCCATATTTGGCTTAAGGAACTTTATCTGTGCTCATTTCAATCTCTGGTTTTATGCAGCACCCCAACTCACCTTTCCCCTTAAGCAAGCATAAGTTGGTTTTCTAAATTTGAGACCCTGTTCTGTTCTGTAATTCAGTTCCTGTGTAGCCAAGTTTACATTCCGTGTATTACTGATATCTTATGATGTTTCTTTTTCTGTGTGACTTATTTCAGTTAGAATCATCATACCTGAATCCACTCATTGTGCTGCTAAGGGCCTGATGACATAGATTTCATTGCTGAGTGATATTGCTTTGTAAGTAAATACCACAACTTCTTTATCCATTTTTCACTTTCTGCGATGTTGAACTTGTACGGTAAACGAGGTTCTTGTAAACAGAGGCGTCCCAAACTTTGGGGTGGCTGTGTCTTTTTGATTTTAATTTCCCTAAGCTATAGGACCATAAGTGGAAGTGCCCTAGGCTCTGTTGCTTTGTTTTTTAGATGTTTCAGGAAACACCATACACTTCTCCCGAGTGTCTGTTGGCAATTTACATCCCGCCCATCAGCATAACAAGGCTCCCAGTTCTCCATGGCCTGTCCTGCCTTTCTGGATTTTACACTTTTTTCAGATGGCCCTTTTGATCGGGGGGAAGTGAGACTTCATTGTAGTGCAGATTTCCTTTGCAAGCTTGCTTGGTTGGCCAAAAAGGGCGTATGTGTTTTTTCCTGAATATATTCAGGAAAAAACGCATACGCCCTTTTTGGCCAAGTGCATCATTGTGGACGTTCTGCCTCTTTTCCTATGCTTTCAATGCAATTCCAGTCTACCTCCTGAAATCGGTTTCCTGCAATTCTGCCCCGCTTTCAAGTCCTCTTGGCAGCCTTACTTCAGTATATTTTTGGACGATAGCTGTCATTTATAACTCTGCAGGTTTGTGAATTACAGTGCCCCTGAGCTCCTTTCTTCAACTCGCTTTCTTTTGAGCTGGCCGCAACACCGCAAGATGGCTTCAGGCCCTAATCTGGTTCCGGCACGGCACGCTGAGCCTTTGGTTAATTCCTCTTCCTGGTGGGAAATGAGAGTTAAATTTGCCCGTCCAGACACCTCCAGCTAGTCTCTCATTGGTTCTCGCTATTCCTGTTCATCTTCCGCAGAAATTGCAAACTGGGCCAAACAGGAGGTTAAAGGGACTGACTCTCCAAGTCGGGAGGGTGTTAGTAAAGCGTCTGGAATGTTGCACCCGAGTACCAGGGTACGAAAACTGAGACATATTTGAACACGTCTCCCGATCACATGGTTGATCATACTCTAGGTTCCACATGCATGTTTTAGCTGAAGGAAGAATACCTTAAACCTGGGTAGTTGAAACCCGTGGAATGGGTACCATGCAATATGACTTCAAAGGGTCTTCATTTGCTCACCGAACCTCTCCAATCCTATCACTGCTGCGTTTATGCCCCTGTACACATGCTTGATTCTCTTTCGGAGACATAGCAATCCATAGGTTTTAAGATACTTACTAGTCAGGTACATTCTTAGGCGTTTAATATGCGGTGTTGAGTCCATTTCGTTGAGCAAGGAGTAGCTCTTGTCTATTCCATATTTGGCTTAAGGAACTTTATCTGTGCTCATTTCAATCTCTGGTTTTATGCAGCACCCCAACTCACCTTTCCCCTTAAGCAAGCATAAGTTGGTTTTCTAAATTTGAGACCCTGTTCTGTTCTGTAATTCAGTTCCTGTGTAGCCAAGTTTACATTCCATGTATTACTGATATCTTATGATGTTTCTTTTTCTGTGTGACTTATTTCAGTTAGAATCATCATACCTGAATCCACTCATTGTGCTGCTAAGGGCCTGATGACATAGATTTCATTGCTGAGTGATATTGCTTTGTAAGTAAATACCACAACTTCTTTATCCATTTTTCACTTTCTGCGATGTTGAACTTGTACGGTAAATGAGGTTCTTGTAAACAGAGGCGTCCCAAACTTTGGGGTGGCTGTGTCTTTTTGATTTTAATTTCCCTAAGCTATAGGACCATAAGTGGAAGTGCCCTAGGCTCTGTTGCTTTGTTTTTTAGATGTTTCAGGAAACACCATACACTTCTCCCGAGTGTCTGTTGGCAATTTACATCCCGCCCATCAGCATAACAAGGCTCCCAGTTCTCCATGGCCTGTCCTGCCTTTCTGGATTTTACACTTTTTTCAGATGGCCCTTTTGACCGGGGGGAAGTGAGACTTCATTGTAGTGCAGATTTCCTTTGCAAGCTTGCTTGGTTGGCCAAAAAGGGCGTATGCGTTTTTTCCTGAATATATTCAGGAAAAAACGCATACGCCCTTTTTGGCCAAGTGCATCATGGTGGACGTTCTGCCTCTTTTCCTATGCTTTCAATGCAATTCCAGTCTGCCTCCTGAAATCGGTTTCCTGCAATTCTGCCCCGCTTTCAAGTCCTCTTGGCAGCCTTACTTCAGTATATTTTTGGACGATAGCTGTCATTTATAACTCTGCAGGTTTGTGAATTACAGTGCCCCTGAGCTCCTTTCTTCAACTCGCTTTCTTTTGAGCTGGCCGCAACACCGCAGGATGGCTTCAGGCCCTAATCTGGTTCCGGCACGGCACGCTGAGCCTTTGGTTAATTCCTCTTCCTGGTGGGAAATGAGAGTTAAATTTGCCCGTCCAGACACCTTCCAGCTAGTCTCTCATTGGTTCTCGCTATTCCTGTTCATCTTCCGCAGAAATTGCAAACTGGGCCAAACAGGAGGTTAAAGGGACTGACTCTCCAAGTCGGGAGGGTGTTAGTAAAGCGTCTGGAATGTTGCACCCGAGTACCAGGGTACGAAAACTGAGACATATTTGAACACGTCTCCCGATCACATGGTTGATCATACTCTAGGTTCCACATGCATGTTTTAGCTAAAGGAAGAATACCTTAAACCTGGGTAGTTGAAACCCGTGGAATGGGTACCATGCAATATGACTTCAAAGGGTCTTCATTTGCTCACCGAACCTCTCCAATCCTATCACTGCTGCGTTTATGCCCCTGTACACATGCTTGATTCTCTTTCGGAGACATAGCAATCCATAGGTTTTAAGATACTTACTAGTCAGGTACATTCTTAGGCATTTAATATGCGGTGTTGAGTCCATTTCGTTGAGCAAGGAGTAGCTCTTGTCTATTCCATATTTGGCTTAAGGAACTTTATCTGTGCTCATTTCAATCTCTGGTTTTATGCAGCACCCCAACTCACCTTTCCCCTTAAGCAAGCATAAGTTGGTTTTCTAAATTTGAGACCCTGTTCTGTTCTGTAATTCAGTTCCTGTGTAGCCAAGTTTACATTCCGTGTATTACAGATATCTTATGATGTTTCTTTTTCTGTGTGATTTATTTCAGTTAGAATCATCATACCTGAATCCACTCATTGTGCTGCTAAGGGCCTGATGACATAGATTTCATTGCTGAGTGATATTGCTTTGTAAGTAAATACCACAACTTCTTTATCCATTTTTCACTTTCTGCGATGTTGAACTTGTACGGTAAACGAGGTTCTTGTAAACAGAGGCGTCCCAAACTTTGGGGTGGCTGTGTCTTTTTGATTTTAATTTCCCTAAGCTATAGGACCATAAGTGGAAGTGCCCTAGGCTCTGTTGCTTTGTTTTTTAGATGTTTCAGGAAACACCATACACTTCTCCCGAGTGTCTGTTGGCAATTTACATCCCGCCCATCAGCATAACAAGGCTCCCAGTTCTCCATGGCCTGTCCTGCCTTTCTGGATTTTACACTTTTTTCAGATGGCCCTTTTGACCGGGGGGAAGTGAGACTTCATTGTAGTGCAGATTTCCTTTGCAAGCTTGCTTGGTTGGCCAAAAAGGGCGTATGCGTTTTTTCCTGAATATATTCAGGAAAAAACGCATACGCCCTTTTTGGCCAAGTGCATCATGGTGGACGTTCTGCCTCTTTTCCTATGCTTTCAATGCAATTCCAGTCTGCCTCCTGAAATCGGTTTCCTGCAATTCTGCCCCGCTTTCAAGTCCTCTTGGCAGCCTTACTTCAGTATATTTTTGGACGATAGCTGTCATTTATAACTCTGCAGGTTTGTGAATTACAGTGCCCCTGAGCTCCTTTCTTCAACTCGCTTTCTTTTGAGCTGGCCGCAACACCGCAGGATGGCTTCAGGCCCTAATCTGGTTCCGGCACGGCACGCTGAGCCTTTGGTTAATTCCTCTTCCTGGTGGGAAATGAGAGTTAAATTTGCCCGTCCAGACACCTCCAGCTAGTCTCTCATTGGTTCTCGCTATTCCTGTTCATCTTCCGCAGAAATTGCAAACTGGGCCAAACAGGAGGTTAAAGGGACTGACTCTCCAAGTCGGGAGGGTGTTAGTAAAACGTCTGGAATGTTGCACCCGAGTACCAGGGTACGAAAACTGAGACATATTTGAACACGTCTCCCGATCACATGGTTGATCATACTCTAGGTTCCACATGCATGTTTTAGCTGAAGGAAGAATACCTTAAACCTGGGTAGTTGAAACCCGTGGAATGGGTACCATGCAATATGACTTCAAAGGGTCTTCATTTGCTCACCGAACCTCTCCAATCCTATCACTGCTGCGTTTATGCCCCTGTACACATGCTTGATTCTCTTTCGGAGACATAGCAATCCATAGGTTTTAAGATATTTACTAGTCAGGTACATTCTTAGGCATTTAATATGCGGTGTTGAGTCCATTTCGTTGAGCAAGGAGTAGCTCTTGTCTATTCCATATTTGGCTTAAGGAACTTTATCTGTGCTCATTTCAATCTCTGGTTTTATGCAGCACCCCAACTCACCTTTCCCCTTAAGCAAGCATAAGTTGGTTTTCTAAATTTGAGACCCTGTTCTGTTCTGTAATTCAGTTCCTGTGTAGCCAAGTTTACATTCCGTGTATTACTGATATCTTATGATGTTTCTTTTTCTGTGTGACTTATTTCAGTTAGAATCATCATACCTGAATCCACTCATTGTGCTGCTAAGGGCCTGATGACATAGATTTCATTGCTGAGTGATATTGCTTTGTAAGTAAATACCACAACTTCTTTATCCATTTTTCACTTTCTGCGATGTTGAACTTGTACGGTAAACGAGGTTCTTGTAAACAGAGGCGTCCCAAACTTTGGGGTGGCTGTGTCTTTTTGATTTTAATTTCCCTAAGCTATAGGACCATAAGTGGAAGTGCCCTAGGCTCTGTTGCTTTGTTTTTTAGATGTTTCAGGAAACACCATACACTTCTCCCGAGTGTCTGTTGGCAATTTACATCCCGCCCATCAGCATAACAAGGCTCCCAGTTCTCCATGGCCTGTCCTGCCTTTCTGGATTTTACACTTTTTTCAGATGGCCCTTTTGATCGGGGGGAAGTGAGACTTCATTGTAGTGCAGATTTCCTTTGCAAGCTTGCTTGGTTGGCCAAAAAGGGCGTATGTGTTTTTTCCTGAATATATTCAGGAAAAAACGCATACGCCCTTTTTGGCCAAGTGCATCATTGTGGACGTTCTGCCTCTTTTCCTATGCTTTCAATGCAATTCCAGTCTACCTCCTGAAATCGGTTTCCTGCAATTCTGCCCCGCTTTCAAGTCCTCTTGGCAGCCTTACTTCAGTATATTTTTGGACGATAGCTGTCATTTATAACTCTGCAGGTTTGTGAATTACAGTGCCCCTGAGCTCCTTTCTTCAACTCGCTTTCTTTTGAGCTGGCCGCAACACCGCAAGATGGCTTCAGGCCCTAATCTGGTTCCGGCACGGCACGCTGAGCCTTTGGTTAATTCCTCTTCCTGGTGGGAAATGAGAGTTAAATTTGCCCGTCCAGACACCTCCAGCTAGTCTCTCATTGGTTCTCGCTATTCCTGTTCATCTTCCGCAGAAATTGCAAACTGGGCCAAACAGGAGGTTAAAGGGACTGACTCTCCAAGTCGGGAGGGTGTTAGTAAAGCGTCTGGAATGTTGCACCCGAGTACCAGGGTACGAAAACTGAGACATATTTGAACACGTCTCCCGATCACATGGTTGATCATACTCTAGGTTCCACATGCATGTTTTAGCTGAAGGAAGAATACCTTAAACCTGGGTAGTTGAAACCCGTGGAATGGGTACCATGCAATATGACTTCAAAGGGTCTTCATTTGCTCACCGAACCTCTCCAATCCTATCACTGCTGCGTTTATGCCCCTGTACACATGCTTGATTCTCTTTCGGAGACATAGCAATCCATAGGTTTTAAGATACTTACTAGTCAGGTACATTCTTAGGCGTTTAATATGCGGTGTTGAGTCCATTTCGTTGAGCAAGGAGTAGCTCTTGTCTATTCCATATTTGGCTTAAGGAACTTTATCTGTGCTCATTTCAATCTCTGGTTTTATGCAGCACCCCAACTCACCTTTCCCCTTAAGCAAGCATAAGTTGGTTTTCTAAATTTGAGACCCTGTTCTGTTCTGTAATTCAGTTCCTGTGTAGCCAAGTTTACATTCCATGTATTACTGATATCTTATGATGTTTCTTTTTCTGTGTGACTTATTTCAGTTAGAATCATCATACCTGAATCCACTCATTGTGCTGCTAAGGGCCTGATGACATAGATTTCATTGCTGAGTGATATTGCTTTGTAAGTAAATACCACAACTTCTTTATCCATTTTTCACTTTCTGCGATGTTGAACTTGTACGGTAAACGAGGTTCTTGTAAACAGAGGCGTCCCAAACTTTGGGGTGGCTGTGTCTTTTTGATTTTAATTTCCCTAAGCTATAGGACCATAAGTGGAAGTGCCCTAGGCTCTGTTGCTTTGTTTTTTAGATGTTTCAGGAAACACCATACACTTCTCCCGAGTGTCTGTTGGCAATTTACATCCCGCCCATCAGCATAACAAGGCTCCCAGTTCTCCATGGCCTGTCCTGCCTTTCTGGATTTTACACTTTTTTCAGATGGCCCTTTTGACCGGGGGGAAGTGAGACTTCATTGTAGTGCAGATTTCCTTTGCAAGCTTGCTTGGTTGGCCAAAAAGGGCGTATGCGTTTTTTCCTGAATATATTCAGGAAAAAACGCATACGCCCTTTTTGGCCAAGTGCATCATGGTGGACGTTCTGCCTCTTTTCCTATGCTTTCAATGCAATTCCAGTCTGCCTCCTGAAATCGGTTTCCTGCAATTCTGCCCCGCTTTCAAGTCCTCTTGGCAGCCTTACTTCAGTATATTTTTGGACGATAGCTGTCATTTATAACTCTGCAGGTTTGTGAATTACAGTGCCCCTGAGCTCCTTTCTTCAACTCGCTTTCTTTTGAGCTGGCCGCAACACCGCAGGATGGCTTCAGGCCCTAATCTGGTTCCGGCACGGCACGCTGAGCCTTTGGTTAATTCCTCTTCCTGGTGGGAAATGAGAGTTAAATTTGCCCGTCCAGACACCTTCCAGCTAGTCTCTCATTGGTTCTCGCTATTCCTGTTCATCTTCCGCAGAAATTGCAAACTGGGCCAAACAGGAGGTTAAAGGGACTGACTCTCCAAGTCGGGAGGGTGTTAGTAAAACGTCTGGAATGTTGCACCCGAGTACCAGGGTACGAAAACTGAGACATATTTGAACACATCTCCCGATCACATGGTTGATCATACTCTAGGTTCCACATGCATGTTTTAGCTGAAGGAAGAATACCTTAAACCTGGGTAGTTGAAACCCGTGGAATGGGTACCATGCAATATGACTTCAAAGGGTCTTCATTTGCTCACCGAACCTCTCCAATCCTATCACTGCTGCGTTTATGCCCCTGTACACATGCTTGATTCTCTTTCGGAGACATAGCAATCCATAGGTTTTAAGATACTTACTAGTCAGGTACATTCTTAGGCATTTAATATGCGGTGTTGAGTCCATTTCGTTGAGCAAGGAGTAGCTCTTGTCTATTCCATATTTGGCTTAAGGAACTTTATCTGTGCTCATTTCAATCTCTGGTTTTATGCAGCACCCCAACTCACCTTTACCCTTAAGCAAGCATAAGTTGGTTTTCTAAATTTGAGACCCTGTTCTGTTCTGTAATTCAGTTCCTGTGTAGCCAAGTTTACATTCCGTGTATTACTGATATCTTATGATGTTTCTTTTTCTGTGTGACTTATTTCAGTTAGAATCATCATACCTGAATCCACTCATTGTGCTGCTAAGGGCCTGATGACATAGATTTCATTGCTGAGTGATATTGCTTTGTAAGTAAATACCACAACTTCTTTATCCATTTTTCACTTTCTGCGATGTTGAACTTGTACTGTAAACGAGGTTCTTGTAAACAGAGGCGTCCCAAACTTTGGGGTGGCTGTGTCTTTTTGATTTTAATTTCCCTAAGCTATAGGACCATAAGTGGAAGTGCCCTAGGCTCTGTTGCTTTGTTTTTTAGATGTTTCAGGAAACACCATACACTTCTCCCGAGTGTCTGTTGGCAATTTACATCCCGCCCATCAGCATAACAAGGCTCCCAGTTCTCCATGGCCTGTCCTGCCTTTCTGGATTTTACACTTTTTTCAGATGGCCCTTTTGACCGGGGGGAAGTGAGACTTCATTGTAGTGCAGATTTCCTTTGCAAGCTTGCTTGGTTGGCCAAAAAGGGCGTATGCGTTTTTTCCTGAATATATTCAGGAAAAAACGCATACGCCCTTTTTGGCCAAGTGCATCATTGTGGACGTTCTGCCTCTTTTCCTATGCTTTCACTGCAATTCCAGTCTACCTCCTGAAATCGGTTTCCTGCAATTCTGCCCCGCTTTCAAGTCCTCTTGGCAGCCTTACTTCAGTATATTTTTGGACGATAGCTGTCATTTATAACTCTGCAGGTTTGTGAATTACAGTGCCCCTGAGCTCCTTTCTTCAACTCGCTTTCTTTTGAGCTGGCCGCAACACCGCAGGATGGCTTCAGGCCCTAATCTGGTTCCGGCACGGCACGCTGAGCCTTTGGTTAATTCCTCTTCCTGGTGGGAAATGAGAGTTAAATTTGCCCGTCCAGACACCTCCAGCTAGTCTCTCATTGGTTCTCGCTATTCCTGTTCATCTTCCGCAGAAATTGCAAACTGGGCCAAACAGGAGGTTAAAGGGACTGACTCTCCAAGTCGGGAGGGTGTTAGTAAAGCGTCTGGAATGTTGCACCCGAGTACCAGGGTACGAAAACTGAGACATATTTGAACACGTCTCCCGATCACATGGTTGATCATACTCTAGGTTCCACATGCATGTTTTACCTGAAGGAAGAATACCTTAAACCTGGGTAGTTGAAACCCGTGGAATGGGTACCATGCAATATGACTTCAAAGGGTCTTCATTTGCTCACCGAACCTCTCCAATCCTATCACTGCTGCGTTTATGCCCCTGTACACATGCTTGATTCTCTTTCGGAGACATAGCAATCCATAGGTTTTAAGATACTTACTAGTCAGGTACATTCTTAGGCGTTTAATATGCGGTGTTGAGTCCATTTCGTTGAGCAAGGAGTAGCTCTTGTCTATTCCATATTTGGCTTAAGGAACTTTATCTGTGCTCATTTCAATCTCTGGTTTTATGCAGCACCCCAACTCACCTTTCCCCTTAAGCAAGCATAAGTTGGTTTTCTAAATTTGAGACCCTGTTCTGTTCTGTAATTCAGTTCCTGTGTAGCCAAGTTTACATTCCGTGTATTACTGATATCTTATGATGTTTCTTTTTCTGTGTGACTTATTTCAGTTAGAATCATCATACCTGAATCCACTCATTGTGCTGCTAAGGGCCTGATGACATAGATTTCATTGCTGAGTGATATTGCTTTGTAAGTAAATACCACAACTTCTTTATCCATTTTTCACTTTCTGCGATGTTGAACTTGTACGGTAAACGAGGTTCTTGTAAACAGAGGCGTCCCAAACTTTGGGGTGGCTGTGTCTTTTTGATTTTAATTTCCCTAAGCTATAGGACCATAAGTGGAAGTGCCCTAGGCTCTGTTGCTTTGTTTTTTAGATGTTTCAGGAAACACCATACACTTCTCCCGAGTGTCTGTTGGCAATTTACATCCCGCCCATCAGCATAACAAGGCTCCCAGTTCTCGATGGCCTGTCCTGCCTTTCTGGATTTTACACTTTTTTCAGATGGCCCTTTTGACCGGGGGGAAGTGAGACTTCATTGTAGTGCAGATTTCCTTTGCAAGCTTGCTTGGTTGGCCAAAAAGGGCGTATGCGTTTTTTCCTGAATATATTCAGGAAAAAACGCATACGCCCTTTTTGGCCAAGTGCATCATGGTGGACGTTCTGCCTCTTTTCCTATGCTTTCAATGCAATTCCAGTCTGCCTCCTGAAATCGGTTTCCTGCAATTCTGCCCCGCTTTCAAGTCCTCTTGGCAGCCTTACTTCAGTATATTTTTGGACGATAGCTGTCATTTATAACTCTGCAGGTTTGTGAATTACAGTGCCCCTGAGCTCCTTTCTTCAACTCGCTTTCTTTTGAGCTGGCCGCAACACCGCAGGATGGCTTCAGGCCCTAATCTGGTTCCGGCACGGCACGCTGAGCCTTTGGTTAATTCCTCTTCCTGGTGGGAAATGAGAGTTAAATTTGCCCGTCCAGACACCTTCCAGCTAGTCTCTCATTGGTTCTCGCTATTCCTGTTCATCTTCCGCAGAAATTGCAAACTGGGCCAAACAGGAGGTTAAAGGGACTGACTCTCCAAGTCGGGAGGGTGTTAGTAAAACGTCTGGAATGTTGCACCCGAGTACCAGGGTACGAAAACTGAGACATATTTGAACACGTCTCCCGATCACATGGTTGATCATACTCTAGGTTCCACATGCATGTTTTAGCTGAAGGAAGAATACCTTAAACCTGGGTAGTTGAAACCCGTGGAATGGGTACCATGCAATATGACTTCAAAGGGTCTTCATTTGCTCACCGAACCTCTCCAATCCTATCACTGCTGCGTTTATGCCCCTGTACACATGCTTGATTCTCTTTCGGAGACATAGCAATCCATAGGTTTTAAGATACTTACTAGTCAGGTACATTCTTAGGCATTTAATATGCGGTGTTGAGTCCATTTCGTTGAGCAAGGAGTAGCTCTTGTCTATTCCATATTTGGCTTAAGGAACTTTATCTGTGCTCATTTCAATCTCTGGTTTTATGCAGCACCCCAACTCACCTTTACCCTTAAGCAAGCATAAGTTGGTTTTCTAAATTTGAGACCCTGTTCTGTTCTGTAATTCAGTTCTTGTGTAGCCAAGTTTACATTCCGTGTATTACTGATATCTTATGATGTTTCTTTTTCTGTGTGACTTATTTCAGTTAGAATCATCATACCTAAATCCACTCATTGTGCTGCTAAGGGCCTGATGACATAGATTTCATTGCTGAGTGATATTGCTTTGTAAGTAAATACCACAACTTCTTTATCCATTTTTCACTTTCTGCGATGTTGAACTTGTACGGTAAACGAGGTTCTTGTAAACAGAGGCGTCCCAAACTTTGGGGTGGCTGTGTCTTTTTGATTTTAATTTCCCTAAGCTATAGGACCATAAGTGGAAGTGCCCTAGGCTCTGTTGCTTTGTTTTTTAGATGTTTCAGGAAACACCATACACTTCTCCCGAGTGTCTGTTGGCAATTTACATCCCGCCCATCAGCATAACAAGGCTCCCAGTTCTCCATGGCCTGTCCTGCCTTTCTGGATTTTACACTTTTTTCAGATGGCCCTTTTGACCGGGGGGAAGTGAGACTTCATTGTAGTGCAGATTTCCTTTGCAAGCTTGCTTGGTTGGCCAAAAAGGGCGTATGCGTTTTTTCCTGAATATATTCAGGAAAAAACGCATACGCCCTTTTTGGCCAAGTGCATCATTGTGGACGTTCTGCCTCTTTTCCTATGCTTTCACTGCAATTCCAGTCTACCTCCTGAAATCGGTTTCCTGCAATTCTGCCCCGCTTTCAAGTCCTCTTGGCAGCCTTACTTCAGTATATTTTTGGACGATAGCTGTCATTTATAACTCTGCAGGTTTGTGAATTACAGTGCCCCTGAGCTCCTTTCTTCAACTCGCTTTCTTTTGAGCTGGCCGCAACACCGCAGGATGGCTTCAGGCCCTAATCTGGTTCCGGCACGGCACGCTGAGCCTTTGGTTAATTCCTCTTCCTGGTGGGAAATGAGAGTTAAATTTGCCCGTCCAGACACCTCCAGCTAGTCTCTCATTGGTTCTCGCTATTCCTGTTCATCTTCCGCAGAAATTGCAAACTGGGCCAAACAGGAGGTTAAAGGGACTGACTCTCCAAGTCGGGAGGGTGTTAGTAAAGCGTCTGGAATGTTGCACCCGAGTACCAGGGTACGAAAACTGAGACATATTTGAACACGTCTCCCGATCACATGGTTGATCATACTCTAGGTTCCACATGCATGTTTTACCTGAAGGAAGAATACCTTAAACCTGGGTAGTTGAAACCCGTGGAATGGGTACCATGCAATATGACTTCAAAGGGTCTTCATTTGCTCACCGAACCTCTCCAATCCTATCACTGCTGCGTTTATGCCCCTGTACACATGCTTGATTCTCTTTCGGAGACATAGCAATCCATAGGTTTTAAGATACTTACTAGTCAGGTACATTCTTAGGTGTTTAATATGCGGTGTTGAGTCCATTTCGTTGAGCAAGGAGTAGCTCTTGTCTATTCCATATTTGGCTTAAGGAACTTTATCTGTGCTCATTTCAATCTCTGGTTTTATGCAGCACCCCAACTCACCTTTACCCTTAAGCAAGCATAAGTTGGTTTTCTAAATTTGAGACCCTGTTCTGTTCTGTAATTCAGTTCCTGTGTAGCCAAGTTTACATTCCGTGTATTACTGATATCTTATGATGTTTCTTTTTCTGTGTGACTTATTTCAGTTAGAATCATCATACCTGAATCCACTCATTGTGTTGCTAAGGGCCTGATGACATAGATTTCATTGCTGAGTGATATTGCTTTGTAAGTAAATACCACAACTTCTTTATCCATTTTTCACTTTCTGCGATGTTGAACTTGTACTGTAAACGAGGTTCTTGTAAACAGAGGCGTCCCAAACTTTGGGGTGGCTGTGTCTTTTTGATTTTAATTTCCCTAAGCTATAGGACCATAAGTGGAAGTGCCCTAGGCTCTGTTGCTTTGTTTTTTAGATGTTTCAGGAAACACCATACACTTCTCCCGAGTGTCTGTTGGCAATTTACATCCCGCCCATCAGCATAACAAGGCTCCCAGTTCTCCATGGCCTGTCCTGTCTTTCTGGATTTTACACTTTTTTCAGATGGCCCTTTTGACCGGGGGGAAGTGAGACTTCATTGTAGTGCAGATTTCCTTTGCAAGCTTGCTTGGTTGGCCAAAAAGGGCGTATGCGTTTTTTCCTGAATATATTCAGGAAAAAACGCATACGCCCTTTTTGGCCAAGTGCATCATGGTGGACGTTCTGCCTCTTTTCCTATGCTTTCAATGCAATTCCAGTCTACCTCCTGAAATCGGTTTCCTGCAATTCTGCCCCGCTTTCAAGTCCTCTTGGCAGCCTTACTTCAGTATATTTTTGGACGATAGCTGTCATTTATAACTCTGCAGGTTTGTGAATTACAGTGCCCCTGAGCTCCTTTCTTCAACTCGCTTTCTTTTGAGCTGGCCGCAACACCGCAGGATGGCTTCAGGCCCTAATCTGGTTCCGGCACGGCACGCTGAGCCTTTGGTTAATTCCTCTTCCTGGTGGGAAATGAGAGTTAAATTTGCCCGTCCAGACACCTCCAGCTAGTCTCTCATTGGTTCTCGCTATTCCTGTTCATCTTCCGCAGAAATTGCAAACTGGGCCAAACAGGAGGTTAAAGGGACTGACTCTCCAAGTCGGGAGAGTGTTAGTAAAGCGTCTGGAGTGTTGCACCCGAGTACCAGGGTACGAAAACTGAGACATATTTGAACACGTCTCCCGATCACATGGTTGATCATACTCTAGGTTCCACATGCATGTTTTAGCTGAAGGAAGAATACCTTAAACCTGGGTAGTTGAAACCCGTGGAATGGGTACCATGCAATATGACTTCAAAGGGTCTTCATTTGCTCACCGAACCTCTCCAATCCTATCACTGCTGCGTTTATGCCCCTGTACACATGCTTGATTCTCTTTCGGAGACATAGCAATCCATAGGTTTTAAGATACTTACTAGTCAGGTACATTCTTAGGCGTTTAATATGCGGTGTTGAGTCCATTTCGTTGAGCAAGGAGTAGCTCTTGTCTATTCCATATTTGGCTTAAGGAACTTTATCTGTGCTCATTTCAATCTCTGGTTTTATGCAGCACCCCAACTCACCTTTACCCTTAAGCAAGCATAAGTTGGTTTTCTAAATTTGAGACCCTGTTCTGTTCTGTAATTCAGTTCCTGTGTAGCCAAGTTTACATTCCGTGTATTACTGATATCTTATGATGTTTCTTTTTCTGTGTGACTTATTTCAGTTAGAATCATCATACCTGAATCCACTCATTGTGCTGCTAAGGGCCTGATGACATAGATTTCATTGCTGAGTGATATTGCTTTGTAAGTAAATACCACAACTTCTTTATCCATTTTTCACTTTCTGCGATGTTGAACTTGTACTGTAAACGAGGTTCTTGTAAACAGAGGCGTCCCAAACTTTGGGGTGGCTGTGTCTTTTTGATTTTAATTTCCCTAAGCTATAGGACCATAAGTGGAAGTGCCCTAGGCTCTGTTGCTTTGTTTTTTAGATGTTTCAGGAAACACCATACACTTCTCCCGAGTGTCTGTTGGCAATTTACATCCCGCCCATCAGCATAACAAGGCTCCCAGTTCTCCATGGCCTGTCCTGTCTTTCTGGATTTTACACTTTTTTCAGATGGCCCTTTTGACCGGGGGGAAGTGAGACTTCATTGTAGTGCAGATTTCCTTTGCAAGCTTGCTTGGTTGGCCAAAAAGGGCGTATGCGTTTTTTCCTGAATATATTCAGGAAAAAACGCATACGCCCTTTTTGGCCAAGTGCATCATTGTGGACGTTCTGCCTCTTTTCCTATGCTTTCACTGCAATTCCAGTCTACCTCCTGAAATCGGTTTCCTGCAATTCTGCCCCGCTTTCAAGTCCTCTTGGCAGCCTTACTTCAGTATATTTTTGGAGGATAGCTGTCATTTATAACTCTGCAGGTTTGTGAATTACAGTGCCCCTGAGCTCCTTTCTTCAACTCGCTTTCTTTTGAGCTGGCCGCAACACCGCAGGATGGCTTCAGGCCCTAATCTGGTTCCGGCACGGCACGCTGAGCCTTTGGTTAATTCCTCTTCCTGGTGGGAAATGAGAGTTAAATTTGCCCATCCAGACACCTCCAGCTAGTCTCTCATTGGTTCTCGCTATTCCTGTTCATCTTCCACAGAAATTGCAAACTGGGCCAAACAGGAGGTTAAAGGGACTGACTCTCCAAGTCGGGAGGATGTTAGTAAAGCGTCTGGAATGTTGCACCCGAGTACCAGGGTACGAAAACTGAGACATATTTGAACACGTCTCCCGATCACATGGTTGATCATACTCTAGGTTCCACATGCATGTTTTACCTGAAGGAAGAATACCTTAAACCTGGGTAGTTGAAACCCGTGGAATGGGTACCATGCAATATGACTTCAAAGGGTCTTCATTTGCTCACCGAACCTCTCCAATCCTATCACTGCTGCGTTTATGCCCCTGTACACATGCTTGATTCTCTTTCGGAGACATAGCAATCCATAGGTTTTAAGATACTTACTAGTCAGGTACATTCTTAGGCGTTTAATATGCGGTGTTGAGTCCATTTCGTTGAGCAAGGAGTAGCTCTTGTCTATTCCATATTTGGCTTAAGGAACTTTATCTGTGCTCATTTCAATCTCTGGTTTTATGCAGCACCCCAACTCACCTTTACCCTTAAGCAAGCATAAGTTGGTTTTCTAAATTTGAGACCCTGTTCTGTTCTGTAATTCAGTTCCTGTGTAGCCAAGTTTACATTCCGTGTATTACTGATATCTTATGATGTTTCTTTTTCTGTGTGACTTATTTCAGTTAGAATCATCATACCTGAATCCACTCATTGTGCTGCTAAGGGCCTGATGACATAGATTTCATTGCTGAGTGATATTGCTTTGTAAGTAAATACCACAACTTCTTTATCCATTTTTCACTTTCTGCGATGTTGAACTTGTACGGTAAACGAGGTTCTTGTAAACAGAGGCGTCCCAAACTTTGGGGTGGCTGTGTCTTTTTGATTTTAATTTCCCTAAGCTATAGGACCATAAGTGGAAGTGCCCTAGGCTCTGTTGCTTTGTTTTTTAGATGTTTCAGGAAACACCATACACTTCTCCCGAGTGTCTGTTGGCAATTTACATCCCGCCCATCAGCATAACAAGGCTCCCAGTTCTCCATGGGCTGTCCTGTCTTTCTGGATTTTACACTTTTTTCAGATGGCCCTTTTGACCGGGGGGAAGTGAGACTTCATTGTAGTGCAGATTTCCTTTGCAAGCTTGCTTGGTTGGCCAAAAAGGGCGTATGCGTTTTTTCCTGAATATATTCAGGAAAAAACGCATACGCCCTTTTTGGCCAAGTGCATCATTGTGGACGTTCTGCCTCTTTTCCTATGCTTTCAATGCAATTCCAGTCTGCCTCCTGAAATCGGTTTCCTGCAATTCTGCCCCGCTTTCAAGTCCTCTTGGCAGCCTTACTTCAGTATATTTTTGGACGATAGCTGTCATTTATAACTCTGCAGGTTTGTGAATTACAGTGCCCCTGAGCTCCTTTCTTCAACTCGCTTTCTTTTGAGCTGGCCGCAACACCGCAGGATGGCTTCAGGCCCTAATCTGGTTCCGGCACGGCACGCTGAGCCTTTGGTTAATTCCTCTTCCTGGTGGGAAATGAGAGTTAAATTTGCCCGTCCAGACACCTCCAGCTAGTCTCTCATTGGTTCTCGCTATTCCTGTTCATCTTCCGCAGAAATTGCAAACTGGGCCAAACAGGAGGTTAAAGGGACTGACTCTCCAAGTCGGGAGAGTGTTAGTAAAGCGTCTGGAATGTTGCACCCGAGTACCAGGGTACGAAAACTGAGACATATTTGAACACGTCTCCCGATCACATGGTTGATCATACTCTAGGTTCCACATGCATGTTTTAGCTGAAGGAAGAATACCTTAAACCTGGGTAGTTGAAACCCGTGGAATGGGTACCATGCAATATGACTTCAAAGGGTCTTCATTTGCTCACCGAACCTCTCCAATCCTATCACTGCTGCGTTTATGCCCCTGTACACATGCTTGATTCTCTTTTGGAGACATAGCAATCCATAGGTTTTAAGATACTTACTAGTCAGGTACATTCTTAGGCATTTAATATGCGGTGTTGAGTCCATTTCGTTGAGCAAGGAGTAGCTCTTGTCTATTCCATATTTGGCTTAAGGAACTTTATCTGTGCTCATTTCAATCTCTGGTTTTATGCAGCACCCCAACTCACCTTTCCCCTTAAGCAAGCATAAGTTGGTTTTCTAAATTTGAGACCCTGTTCTGTTCTGTAATTCAGTTCCTGTGTAGCCAAGTTTACATTCCGTGTATTACTGATATCTTATGATGTTTCTTTTTCTGTGTGTCTTATTTCAGTTAGAATCATCGTACCTGTATCCACTCATTATGCTGCTGCGGGCCTGATGACATAGATTTCATTGCTGAGTGATACTGCATTGTACGTAAGTACCACAAGTTCTTTATCCATTTTTCACTTTCTGTGATATTGAACTTGTATGGTTAACGAGGTTCTTGTAAACAGAGGCGTCCCAAATTTTGGGGTGGCTGTGTCTTTTTTATTTTAATTTCCCTAAGCTATAGGACCATAAGTGGAAGTGCCCTAGGCTCTGTTGCTTTGTTTTTTAGATGTTTCAGGAAACACCATACACATCCCGCCCATCAGCATAACAAGGCTCCCAGTTCTCCATGGCCTGTCCTGCCTTTCTGGATTTTACACTTTTTTCAGATGGCCCTTTTGACCGGGGAGAAGTGAGACTTCATTGTAGTGCAGATTTCCTTTGCAAGCTTGCTTGGTTGGCCAAAAAGGGCGTATGCCTTTTTTCCTGAATAAATTCAGGAAAAAAGGCATACGCCCTTTTTGGCCAAGTGCATCATTGTGGACGTTCTGCCTCTTTTCCTATGCTTTAAATGCAATTCCTGTCTACCTCCTGAAATCGTTTTCCTGCAATTCTGCCTTGCTTTCAGTGCCTCTTCATAGCCTTACCTCAATATATTTTTTGAAAATAGTTGGCCTTTATAACTCTGCAGGTTTTTGAATTGCAGTGGCCCTTAGCTCCATTTTTCAGCTCTTATTTTTGTGATCTTGCCTCATAACCACAGGATTCCTTCAGGCCCTATTCTTCTTCTGGGGCACCTTGCTGTGCCTTTGGTTTATTCTTCTTACTGATGTGAATTTAGAGTGACATGTGCCCATTGAAACCGCTACAGCTAGTTTCTCACTGGTTCCCCCTATTCCCATTCATCCTCCGCACTAACTGCAGACTGTGCGATACCAGAACTTAAAGGCATTGACTCTCCATGTGGGGATATTTTTGGTAAAGCGGCTGGAATGTCGATCCGGAGCCCCAGGAGAGGAAAAATGAGGTGCGTTTTAGAAACCTTTCCCGATCATATGGTATACCAGTCGCTGGGTTTCCCAAGCATGGTTTAGCTGTAGGAAGATTCCCTTCAACCTGGAGTGTTGGGACCCTTGGAATGAGTAGCATGAAGTATTGCATTAAACTTTTGGCAGTTGCTCACCAAAGCTCATCAATCCTCTCAGCCCCAAGTGTCCAGCCTTATGTCTTATCCAGCTGTGGGTTTATATGTGGTCAATCCAGGTTGCATCACAGCCCCTGAGCGAATTTTGTAAGAATTTTTCTCTCTTTCATTGTTTCTGCGTTTTGTTTTTAAAATTTATTTCTATAATGGGGTTTAGCTCATTTTCACTGCTGTGTTTGTGCCACTCTGCACACACTTGATTCCCTTATGGAGATATATCAATACATGGGTTTTAAGATTCTTATTACTCAGATATATTTCTCTGCGGTGTATAGGGTGTGTTGAGGCCAGTTCATTGAGCAAGGTGTAGATCTTGTCTAATATCTATTTGGTTTATTGAACGGTATCTGTGCTAATTTCAAACTCTGGTTTTATGCATCACCCCACCTCTCCTTTCCCCTTAAGCTGAAATAAGTGTGTTTTCTAAATGTGAGACACTGTTCTGTTCTGTAATTCATTTCTTGTGCAGCCATATTTACCCTCCCTCTATAAGTGATATCTTATGATATGTTTCTTTTTCTGTTTGACTTATTTCAAGTAGTATTATCGGACCTAAATCCACTCTTTATCCTTCTACTAGCCTTATTACATTGATTTCATGGTGAAGAGATATTCCATTGTACATAAGTACCACATCTTCTTTATCCATTGTTCTCTTTCCTGGGATATTTAAGGTATACTGAAGTTGAGGTTCTTGTAAACAGAGTAGCCCTAAACTGTGGTGTGCTTGTGTCTTGTTAATTTTTAGATTTCCCTAGATATACTCCCATGATTGGAAGTGTCCTATGCTCTGTAGCTCTGTTTTTTAGATGATTTAGGAACCACCATACACTTCTCCAGAGTGGCTCTCGGCAGTTCACACACTGCCCATCAGCGTATAAAGGCTCCCTGTTCTCCATGGCCTGTCCTGCATTTCTGGTTTTTACAATTTTTTAGGATGGCCCTTTTGACCAGTGGGAAATGAGACTTCTTTGTTGTGCACATTTGCATTGCTTGCTTGCTTCGTTGCCCATAAAGTGCGTATGCGTTTTTTCCTGGATATAATCAGGAAAAAACGCATACGCCCTTTTGGGCCAACTGCATCATTGTCGAAATTCTGCCGCTTTTCATGTGCTTTAAAGACGAGTCCAATCTATCTCTTGAAATCTGTTTCTTGCAATTCTGTCTTGCATTCAGATCCTCTTCTTTGCCTTACCTCAACATATTTTTGGACGTTAGTTTTCATTTATAACTCTGCAGGTTTGTGAATTGCAGTGACCCTGAGCTCCATTTTTTAAGTTGCTCTTTTGTGAGCTGGCCTCAAACCCGCAGGATTGCTTCAGGCCCTATTTTGGCTCGGGCGAGGCGGGCTGAGCCTTTTTTCAATTCTTATTCTTAATGGGAAATTAGAGTGATATGTGCCCGTCCAAACCCCTACAACTATTCTCTCATTGGTTCCCCGTTCATCCTCCTCACAATTTGCAAAATGTGTGAAACAGAAGTTGAAATGTGCTGATTCTCCAAGTGGGGAGATTCTAAGTAACGTGGCTGGAATGGTGAACAGGAGCACCAGGAGAGGATAAATGAGCTGCATTTTAGACACATCTCCTGATCACATGGTGTACAGTCCTCTGGGTTTTCCATGCATGTTTTAGCTGTAGGAAGATCCCTTGAACCTGCATATTTGGGACCCATTGAATGGGTACCAGGTAGTATTACTTTAAAGGGTGTGCATTTCCTCACCCAACCTCACATTTCTCTTAGCGCAAACAGTTTCCAGCCTTATGTCTCATCCTGCTGTGGGTCTAGATGTGTTCAATCCATGTTGCATCACCGGCCCTGAGGAAAAGTTGTAAGAGGTTTTCTCTGTCTCTCTGTCGTTTATTTTTTTCAATTTATTACTATATTGGTTACAGCTGATTTTCAAAGCTCTGTTTCTTGCTGCTGTACATCCACTTGATTCACGTACAGAGAGACATCAGTAAATTCTTTTTCAGATTCTTACCAGTCGTATATATTCTTTTCCGGTGACTTGAGTGTGCTGAGTGCAGTTCTTTTAGCTACCGTGTAGGCCTTGTTGATTATCAGTTTGGTATTTGGAATGGTATCTTTGCTAATTTCAACCTCCTGGGTGATGCCTCACCCCTCCCCACCTTTCCCGTTTAGCAGCCTTATGCGTGTTTTCTACATATTTGACTATGTTTTTGTTTTGTAATTTATTTCATGTGTAGCCATTTTAGATTCCACCTTTAAGTGATATCTTATGATATGTGTCTTTTTCTTTTTGAATTCTGTCACTTAGAAAGATCATACATAACTCCTCCAGAGTTGTTACAACTGGCCATATTTCATTGATTTCCAGGCTGAATAATATTCCACTCTACCTAAGTACCACATCTCTACCCATTTTTTCCCTCCAGAGACATTTAAGTTATATCCTAGTTGAGGATCTTTTAAACAGAGAGGGGGTAAACATTGGGGTGCCTGTGTCCTCTCGATTTTTGTTTTTCTCAAGATATACGCCCATGAGTGCAAGTGCCCTATGCTCTGTAGCTCATTTTTTAGATGCTTTAGTAAACACAATACACTTCTCCAGAATGGCCGTTGGCAATATACATTTCCACTATAAGTCTCACAGGGCTCCCTCTTCTCCTTGCCCTGTCCTGCATTTCTGTTGTTTACGCTTTATGAGGATGGCTCTTCTGACTGATGCGAAGTGATATCTTTTGTAGTATTGACTTCCAGTGCCCACCTGTTTGGTTGGCTAAAAAAGTGTATGCCCTTTTCTTGAATATATACAGAAAAAAACGCATACACCCTTTTTGGCCAACTGCAATGTTGGCAATGTTCAGCTCCTTTTCTTGTGCTTAATGGCGAGTCCTTTCTACCTCCTCAAATCCCTTTCCTGCCATTCTCCCTTGCTTACAAGTCCTTTTCTCTGACTTTCCTCAAGACATTTTTCAGTGATGGATATTTTCAACTCTGCAGTTTTGTGAATTTTACTGCCCCTGAGTTCCATTGTTCAACTTGTGTTTATGGGAACTGGCCACAAAGCAGCGGGATTTCCTCAAGCCCTATACTGTTTCCATGGGCAACCCTAGCCTTTGGTCAATTCGTCTTCCTGATTGGAAATTAGAGTGACATGTGCCTGTCTGAACACCTAGGACTTGTCTCTCATTGTTCCTCATCCTTCCGCTTCATCCTCTGGACAAATTCCAAACTGTACGCAACAGGATGTTGACAGTGCTGACATCTCCAAGTGGGGAGACTGTTAGTAAAGACGCTGGAGGGGTGAACCCGAGCACCAGGAGATGAGGAGATGAGATGCCTTTTCCAAACTCTTCCCGATCAGACGGTATACCATCCTCTGGGTGTGACAGACATGTTTTAGCAGTAGGAAGAGTCCCATTCATGTAAGGAGAACACCAGGGCTTTTTCAAAATCAGTGTCTCCCCGAAACCCAAACTGGGGAATTTTTTAAGCTACGGCTACACATATGTTCATTAAGGGCCTTGGGAAGTAGGCAGAGTCCAAACTTTAGATGATTGAAGTCTTCAGGGTCAGAAGCACTCACCACCAGCTTCCCTTAGGTTACACTTTAACTGTCATTGATAGATGATGTCAATAAAAATATCTATTCTTTTTCAGATTATTTCCCCTTATAGGTTATTGCAAAATGTTGAGTGTAGTTCCCTGTGCTATACAGTAGTTCCTTGTTGATGATCTATTTTATACATAGCAGTGTGTATGTGTTAATCCCAAACTGTTAATTTATCCCTCCTCCCACCTTTCCCCTTTGGTAATAATAAATTATAAGATTTTATACTTCTCAGAAATGGGGGAGCTGAAAGAGAGGTATCATTTTCAATGGAAAAGCATTTAAAACAAGATTGAAGCTTTAACCAAGATTATTAGATGTACATCCTTGGAAAGAAATCACTTCGTTTCTCTAATATTGACCTGACAAATAAGACAAACCTTTTCACTGAACTTGCTTATAATAAAGTGATGGAAATATCAAATGGAAGTGTTAGAAACATCTTATTTTACCCGAGCCTTATACACTGTTCTATGTTAACTACAGTTTGGCTCACACATCTGTTCATTGAGGTTACAATAGTCTCAATTTCTGTTACTGATCCTCCAGAGTGGACCCCAACAAGTGTCCCCCTGCCCAGTGTCATTGGGGCCAACAGATCGAGACTGAGTTTGGTTCACAAGCAAAGGAAACTTTATATTTTGATCAGAGAATGGAGAGGTGAGAGCATGCACTACCCCGTGGGCTGTGGGCTGGGCTGCTGTGTAGAGATCCTGTCAGAGTCAGTGGGAGGGAGGGGGCGGAGCTCTCGAGGGCCAGGTTGGCTGCAGCTCAGGCTCTATATCGCGGAGTCTGCACTGGGCCCCAGGAGCTGAGGTGTCGACCCAGCCATTCTGCACTAGGAAATCTGGTCTGAAGTGCCGGGTGTGGAACCTCTGCATGCGGGACCCTAGGAGCACGTGAAATTAGACAAAGCACAAAGGATAAAAAAGGTTAGACTTGACTTTATTGCCCAGATTCTATTTTTATCTCCCAGGGATTTTTAATGGGCTTTGCTGGGGACAAACCCCTCCTCTGCCTTTTGTCCCGTTCCTCATTCTTGGAGTGCTGAGGGTGCAGACACTTCTTCTGTAACTGCTGAGTGCTGAGTTGGGAGCCCTAATACCCGGGGGCGAGGGTCAGAGCTTCTCCCCAGCAGCCTCCAGGTGACGTTGATTGTCCCCAGGCCCCCTGCCTCCCTGCTCGTCCACCTGAGCACCAGCATTGGAAGTGTTATAGATTCTAATGACCTTTAAGGGTCCAGGAAAGAGATGTGCAGAGACGCTGTGGGGGCCGGTTTCACCCCGCCCCACATTTGTTCGGCCACCTTAGGCTGACCGTTTCTGCCAGCCTAGATGCTCTGACCAGTAGTCTGCGCTTTCTTCAATTAGGCCCCTGAATTAACGTACAAACAGCACCAGGTGTCAGAGCCCTGCCCGCTCAACTCCCAGACAGTCCAGGGTCAGTGGTGATCAAGGACCATGATGACCACTGAGTCAACAGCCTTTTGAAGTAAACAGGAGTCCAGCCGGTCTTATTGGCCACCATCATCACGGTGTCTGTAGGCTTTTCTATGGTGACAGTGTGATATACGGTTCCCCCGCCAAGATTATTAGCTCCCCTCTGGGTGCAGTAAGTCCTGCAAGCAGTAGTCTACTCTTTTGGGACACACTCTTATTGTTTTATGAGAGAAACTCCAGGTCAAGTGATGTTCACACGAGTCGTCATGGTGCCCTGTTGCCCCCGGTTATCTCTCTGGATGTTGGAGTTGGAGGGCCTCCTCACTCGAGGTCGGTGTGCCCACGGAGCGAACCCTGCAACTTCAGGGCATCGTTGGTGGTTAGGATCACCACGTGGGGTCCTTTTCCCTTAGGAAGGAGGTGGCCTTTTGGGCTGCTGATTTCCAGGTTTTTAGATACCGCCAGTATCTTGGCCAGATGCGGCAGTGGGCCAAGCCCCTTGGTGACCGTAGTTTATCCTACCTGGATGGCATTCTTGCATTGTTCCATTTCAAGTGGTCCCAGTTTTTGCACTAATTCTCCAATGGCGATTCACCTTTCACCGGGAATGTAAAGGTCAAAGGGTTTAGCTAAATTAGGGAGTTCCAGGGCAAGGGTCTGAATTGACTGCTCTTTCCATTCTTGAAAGGCCACTTCTGGATTCTATTCAAAAGGATCATCATCTTTTCCTTTCAGTGTTTCATATAGAGGCCCAGCTAGTAGACTGTAGTTAGGGATCCAGAAGCAGCAAACCCTGGCCTCCCCAGGAACCCCTAAGCTGTCTTCTAGTTTTAGAAAGGGGTAAGGCTGCAAATGGTTTCTTCCCTTTCCTGGGATGGGCTTCTCCGACCTTCTGTGAGAATGAAGCCCAGGCAGGTCACCGCAGTCTGTGATATTTGAGCTTTTTCTTGGACAACTTCTATCCTTTATTGGCTTGGTAGTTCAGAGGCCTCCTTAGTAGGGCTGGCGATCAGAATGTCGCCTGCGTACTGAAGGAGGGTTTCCTTTTCCAGAGGTAGAACTTTTAGGTCTTTAGCTAAGCTTTCCCCAAAGATGGTGTGGGAATTTTTGCACCCTTGGGGCAAGACGGCCCGGAAGTATTGTTTTAGTTGTATGTTGAGTCCTGCCACTCACAAGCCAAAATTTCTTGTGACTCTGGGACTAATGGAATACAAAAGAAGGCATCATTGAAGACTAATACAGAATACCATGTCCTGGTGGTTGGTAGAATGACCAGCAGGGTGTAGGAATTAGGAGCAACTGGAGGTATATCCTCGGTGGCTTCACTGACTGTCCTGACATCCTTTACCAGGTCCCCAGCAGCCCATGGGGCTCTCGTGGTCAGACCAATCCCAGAATATGGAGCTCACCTGGGCAGGTACCCCACCCCCACCCCAGCCCACGGGGCTCTCGTGGTCAGGCCCTTCCCAGGATACAGAGCTACCCTTGCAGGTACCATGGCAGGGCTGGGCACACAGGAACCGTGCACATAGCCCTCATTGCAGAGCACCCCCAGCTCACCTGTCGCTCAGAGCTGGCACAGAGCACCTCAGAGCAGGACTTGAACTAACAAACAGCAGCTGCGACAGGTCTGTGACCCTGGGCGTCACTCTGTGCGGCCTCCCTCCACCTGGTCTTCCAGAGACTTCCACTGCACCCGGGGCACCAGGCCTCTGACTCCAACCACCACCCACCCCTCCTCTCCCTGACTCCTGGGTTCCTCTCATAAGGAGAGGGTTTTCTTGAAGTTGTCTCCCACTCATGGGCCAGATAAAATGATTAGAAAACAAGCCAAAGCTGCAGCCCCTTGTCTATCCTGACTCTCAGGAGCCCACACCTGTTCCTTGGACCTGGCCGGTTCAGCAAGTTCCATTTTCTGCAACTGTGAGCCCCTGAGGGGTGATGATTGGCTGACCTGGGCAGCCTTACCGTGCGGGCCAGCCCTCCCCAGGTGTGCCTGGGTTGAGATCAATATAAATACCACTCCAGGCAGCAAGAGCCCCTGCAGCCGTGCCTGACGCCATTTTCTCTGCCCTGTCAGCAGTCTCGGGGCTGGGCTGGTGGGAGGGAGTGAGAGGCCACGGCTTTGTGGGTGGCCCAGTGTGAGTGGGGCTCTGCTGGACTTTCTGCAGCAGTTGCCAGGCTGCCACCTGCTAAAGAAGAGGATGTGTCACCCATACCTGCTGCTGGAATTTCTCCCTGGGCAGAGGTGAGGAAGGAAAAAAGCAGTGGGGGCAGGGACAGGACGGGTATCTCAGTCAGGGAAATGGAAATCTTCCAGAAGAGCACCCAGGGCCAGGACCATCCTGGCTGGCCTGCAGGCACCAAGTCGGCCGGCATGCTGTCACTCGTGTGGCTCTATGGCCCTTCCTCTAGGCTTTCAAGTCCTTGTATATATTCAGGTGTTTTACCTGGGACGGGTGGGAATAGTTCAGCAGCAACTGGCCTGGGGCTCAGCTCACGTTTACTCACAGATGCCTCGGCACGGTGCCCCAGCTTTGCAATGAGGACGCTTGTTGCGTGGGGGCTGCTGGCTGAATGGGAGACGATTCCCCACCACTGGCCAACTTCAGAATTGTTTACAACTGGAGCAAGTGCCCTGATACGGTTTTCCTCTGTGGAACTGGTGGGTTCTGTGTTTTTTTTCTCTTTTTCGTTTTTGGTTCAAGGTAGATTTTATTCCTCTTTTTTGTATTTACAGATATAAGCATGGAAATAATTTATTCATATAAATACATGTATGTGAAGGGAATAATTGTTTTTTCTGTTTTATTTTTTAAATTTTATTTCTTTTTAATTTTGAATTTTATTTTATATTTTTATACAGCAGGTTCTTATTGGTTATCTATTTTATACATATAAATGTATACATGCCAATCCCAGTCTCTCAACTCCTCCCACCACCACCCCCCCAACAGCTTTCCCCCCTTGTTGTCCATACATTTGTTGTCTACATCTGTTGCTCTATTTATGCCTTGCAAAATGGTTAATCTGTACAGTTTTTCTAGGTTCCACATATATGCATGAATATACAAGATTTGTTTTTCTCTTTCTGACTTACTTCACTCTGTATGACAGTCTCTAGATCCATCGACGTCTCTACAAATGACCCAATTTCATTCCTTTTCATGGCTTAGTAATATTCCATTTTATATATGTACCACAGCTTTATGCATTCGTCTGTCTGTGGGCATTTAGGTTGCTTCCATTACCTCGATATTGTAAATAGTGATGCAATGAACATTGCGGTGAATGTCTCGTTTTGATTTATGGTTTTGTCTGGGTATATGTCCAGTACTGGGATTGCTGTATCATATGGTAATTCTATTGTTAGTTTCTTAAGAAACTCCATATTGTTCTCCGTAGTGACTGTATCAATTTATATTCCCAACAATAGTGGAAGAGGGTTCCTTTTCTCCACAACCTTTCCAGCATTTTTGTTTGTAGATTTTCTCATGATGCCCATTCTATCAGGTGTGAGGTGATACCTCATTGTTGAGTCCATTTTGTTGAGCAAGGGGTAGGTCTTGTCTATTACATATTTGGCTTATTGAATGGTATCTGTGCTAATTTCAAACTCTGGTTTTATGCAGCACCCCAACTCACTTTCCCCCTTAAGGAAGCATAAGTTGGTTTTCTAAACTTGAGACCCTGTTCTGTTTTGTAATTCAGTTCATGTGTAGCCAAGTTCACATTCCGTGTATTAGTGATATCTTATGATGTTTCTTTTTCTGTGTGACATATTTCAGTTAGAATCATCATACCTGAATCCACTCATTATGCTGCTACGGGCCTGATGACATAGATTTCATGGCTGAGTGATTTTGCATTGTACATAAGTACCACAACTTCTTTATCCATTTTTCACTTTCTGCGATATTGAACTTGTACCGTAAACGAGGTTCTTGTAAACAGAGCTGTCCCAAACTGTGGGGTGGCTGTGTCTTTTTGATTTTAATTTCCCTAAGCTATAGGACCATAAGTGGAAGTGCCCTAGGCTCTGTTGCTTTGTTTTTCAGATGTTTCAGGAAACACCATAAACTTCTCCCGAGTGGCTGTTGGCAATTTACATCCCGCCCATCAGCATAACAAGGCTCCAAGTTCTCCATGGCCTGTCCTGCCTTTCTGGATTTTACACTTTTCTCAGATGGCCCTTTTGACCGGGGGGAAGTGAGACTTCATTGTAGTGCAAATTTCCTTTGCAAGCTTGCTTGGTTGGCCAAAAAGGGCGTATGTCAGGAAAAAACGCATACGACCTTTTTGGCGAAGTGCATCATTGTGGTCGTTCTCCCTGTTTTCCTATGCTTTCAATGCAATTCCAGTCTACCTCCTGAAATCGGTTTCCTGCAATTCTTCCCCGCTTTCAAGTCCTCTTGGCAACCTTACTTCAGTATATTTTCGGACGATAGCTGTCATTTATAAGTCTGCAGGTTTGTGAATTACAGTGCCCCTGAGCTCCTTTCTTCAACTCGCTTTCTTGTGAGCTGGCCACAACACCGCAGGATGGCTTCAGGCCCTAATCTGGTCCCGGCACGACATGCTGAGCCTTTGGTTAATTCCTCTTCCTGGTGGGAAATGAGAGTTAAATTTGCCCGTCCAGACACCTCCAGCTAGTCTCTCATTGGTTCTCCCTATTCCTGTTCATCTTCCGCAGAAATTGCAAACTGGGCCAAACAGGAGGTTAAAGGCACTGACTCTCCAAGTCGGGAGAGTGTTAGTAAAGCGTCTGGAATGTTGCACCCGAGTACCAGGGGACGAGAACTGAGACATTTTGGAACAAGTCTCCCGATCACATGGTTGATCATACTCTGGGTTCCACATGCATGTTTTAGCTGAAGGAAGAATCCCTGAAACCTGGAGAGTTGAGACCCGTGGAATGGGTACCATGCAATATGACTTCAAAGTGTCTTCATTTGCATACCGAACCTCTCCAATCCTATCACTGCTGCGTTTATGCCCCTGTACACAGGCTTGATTCCCTTTCGGAGACGTAGCAATCCATAGGTTTTAAGATACTTACTAGTCAGGTACATTCTTAGGCATTTAATATGGGGTGTTGAGTCCATTTCGTTGAGCAAGAAATAGCTCTAGTCTATTCCATATTTGACTTAAGGAACTTTATCTGTGCTCATTTCAATCTCTGGTTTTATGCAGCACACCAACTCACCTTTCCCCTTAAGCAAGCATAAGTTGGTTTTCTAAATTTGAGACCCTGTTCTGTTCTGTAATTCAGTTCCTGTGTAGCCAAGTTTACATTCCGTGTATTACTGATATCTTATGATGTTTCTTTTTCTGTGTGACTTATTTCAGTTAGAATCATCATACCTGAATCCACTCATTATGCTGCTACGGGCCTGATGACATACATTTCATTGCTGAGTGATATTGCATTGTACGTAAGTACCACAACTTCTTTATCCATTTTTCACTTTGTGCGATATTGAACTTGTACCGTAAACGAGGTTCTTGTAAACAGAGCCGTCCCAAACTTTGGGGTGGCTGTGTCTTTTTGATTTTAATTTCCCTAAGCTATAGGACCATAAGTGGAAGTGCCCTAGGCTCTGTTGCTTTGTTTTTTAGATGTTTCAGGAAACACCATACACATCCCGCCCATCAGCATAACAAGGCTCCCAGTTCTCCATGGCCTGTCCTGCCTTTCTGGATTTTACACTTTTTTCAGATGGCCCTTTTGACCGGGGGGAAGTGAGACTACATTGTAGTGCAGATTTCCTTTGCAAGTTTGCTTGGTTGGCCAAAAAGGGCGTATGCGTTTTTTCCTGAATATATTCAGGAAAAAACGCATACGCCCTTTTTGGCCAAGTGCATCATTGTGGACGTTCTGCCTCTTTTCCTATGCTTTCAATGCAATTCCAGTCTACCTCCTGAAATCGGTTTCCTGCAATTCTGCCCCGCTTTCAAGTCCTCTTGGCAGCCTTACTTCAGTATATTTTTGGACGATAGCTGTCATTTATAAGTCTGCAGGTTTGTGAATTACAGTGCCCCTGAGCTCCTTTCTTCAACTCACTTTCTTTTGAGCTGGCCGCAACACCGCAGGATGGCTTCAGGCCCTAATCTGGTTCCGGCACGGCACGCTGAGCCTTTGGTTAATTCCTCTTCCTGGTGGGAAATGAGAGTTAAATTTGCCCGTCCAGACACCTCCAGCTAGTCTCTCATTGGTTCTCGCTATTCCTGTTCATCTTCCGCAGAAATTGCAAACTGGGCCAAACAGGAGGTTAAAGGGACTGACTCTCCAAGTCGGGAGAGTGTTAGTAAAGCGTCTGGAATGTTGCACCCGAGTACCAGCGTACGAAAACTGAGACATATTTGAACACGTCTCCCGATCACATGGTTGATCATACTCTAGGTTCCACATGCATGTTTTAGCTGAAGGAAGAATACCTTAAACCTGGGTAGTTGAAACCCGTGGAATGGGTACCATGCAATATGACTTCAAAGGGTCTTCATTTGCTCACCGAACCTCTCCAATCCTATCACTGCTGCGTTTATGCCCCTGTACACATGCTTGATTCTCTTTCGGAGACATAGCAATCCATAGGTTTTAAGATACTTACTAGTCAGGTACATTCTTAGGCGTTTAATATGCGGTGTTGAGTCCATTTCGTTGAGCAAGGAGTAGCTCTTGTCTATTCCATATTTGGCTTAAGGAACTTTATCTGTGCTCATTTCAATCTCTGGTTTTATGCAGCACCCCAACTCACCTTTCCCCTTAAGCAAGCATAAGTTGGTTTTCTAAATTTGAGACCCTGTTCTGTTCTGTAATTCAGTTCCTGTGTAGCCAAGTTTACATTCCGTGTATTACTGATATCTTATGATGTTTCTTTTTCTGTGTGACTTATTTCAGTTAGAATCATCATACCTGAATCCACTCATTGTGCTGCTAAGGGCCTGATGACATAGATTTCATTGCTGAGTGATATTGCTTTGTAAGTAAATACCACAACTTCTTTATCCATTTTTCACTTTCTGCGATGTTGAACTTGTACTGTAAACGAGGTTCTTGTAAACAGATGCGTCCCAAACTTTGGGGTGGCTGTGTCTTTTTGATTTTAATTTCCCTAAGCTATAGGACCATAAGTGGAAGTGCCCTAGGCTCTGTTGCTTTGTTTTTTAGATGTTTCAGGAAACACCATACACTTCTCCCGAGTGTCTGTTGGCAATTTACATCCCGCCCATCAGCATAACAAGGCTCCCAGTTCTCCATGGCCTGTCCTGCCTTTCTGGATTTTACACTTTTTTCAGATGGCCCTTTTGACCGGGGGGAAGTGAGACTTCATTGTAGTGCAGATTTCCTTTGCAAGCTTGCTTGGTTGGCCAAAAAGGGCATATGCGTTTTTTCCTGAATATATTCAGGAAAAAACGCATACGCCCTTTTTGGCCAAGTGCATCATTGTGGACGTTCTGCCTCTTTTCCTATGCTTTCAATGCAATTCCAGTCTACCTCCTGAAATCGGTTTCCTGCAATTCTGCCCCGCTTTCAAGTCCTCTTGGCAGCCTTACTTCAGTATATTTTTGGACGATAGCTGTCATTTATAAGTCTGCAGGTTTGTGAATTACAGTGCCCCTGAGCTCCTTTCTTCAACTCACTTTCTTTTGAGCTGGCCGCAACACCGCAGGATGGCTTCAGGCCCTAATCTGGTTCCGGCACGGCACGCTGAGCCTTTGGTTAATTCCTCTTCCTGGTGGGAAATGAGAGTTAAATTTGCCCGTCCAGACACCTCCAGCTAGTCTCTCATTGGTTCTCGCTATTCCTGTTCATCTTCCGCAGAAATTGCAAACTGGGCCAAACAGGAGGTTAAAGGGACTGACTCTCCAAGTCGGGAGAGTGTTAGTAAAGCGTCTGGAATGTTGCACCCGAGTACCAGCGTACGAAAACTGAGACATATTTGAACACGTCTCCCGATCACATGGTTGATCATACTCTAGGTTCCACATGCATGTTTTAGCTGAAGGAAGAATACCTTAAACCTGGGTAGTTGAAACCCGTGGAATGGGTACCATGCAATATGACTTCAAAGGGTCTTCATTTGCTCACCGAACCTCTCCAATCCTATCACTGCTGCGTTTATGCCCCTGTACACATGCTTGATTCTCTTTCGGAGACATAGCAATCCATAGGTTTTAAGATACTTACTAGTCAGGTACATTCTTAGGCGTTTAATATGCGGTGTTGAGTCCATTTCGTTGAGCAAGGAGTAGCTCTTGTCTATTCCATATTTGGCTTAAGGAACTTTATCTGTGCTCATTTCAATCTCTGGTTTTATGCAGCACCCCAACTCACCTTTCCCCTTAAGCAAGCATAAGTTGGTTTTCTAAATTTGAGACCCTGTTCTGTTCTGTAATTCAGTTCCTGTGTAGCCAAGTTTACATTCCGTGTATTACTGATATCTTATGATGTTTCTTTTTCTGTGTGACTTATTTCAGTTAGAATCATCATACCTGAATCCACTCATTGTGCTGCTAAGGGCCTGATGACATAGATTTCATTGCTGAGTGATATTGCTTTGTAAGTAAATACCACAACTTCTTTATCCATTTTTCACTTTCTGCGATGTTGAACTTGTACTGTAAACGAGGTTCTTGTAAACAGATGCGTCCCAAACTTTGGGGTGGCTGTGTCTTTTTGATTTTAATTTCCCTAAGCTATAGGACCATAAGTGGAAGTGCCCTAGGCTCTGTTGCTTTGTTTTTTAGATGTTTCAGGAAACACCATACACTTCTCCCGAGTGTCTGTTGGCAATTTACATCCCGCCCATCAGCATAACAAGGCTCCCAGTTCTCCATGGCCTGTCCTGCCTTTCTGGATTTTACACTTTTTTCAGATGGCCCTTTTGACCGGGGGGAAGTGAGACTTCATTGTAGTGCAGATTTCCTTTGCAAGCTTGCTTGGTTGGCCAAAAAGGGCATATGCGTTTTTTCCTGAATATATTCAGGAAAAAACGCATATGCCCTTTTTGGCCAAGTGCATCATTGTGGACGTTCTGCCTCTTTTCCTATGCTTTCAATGCAATTCCAGTCTACCTCCTGAAATCAGTTTCCTGCAATTCTGCCCCGCTTTCAAGTCCTCTTGGCAGCCTTACTTCAGTATATTTTTGGACGATAGCTGTCATTTATAACTCTGCAGGTTTGTGAATTACAGTGCCCCTGAGCTCCTTTCTTCAACTCGCTTTCTTTTGAGCTGGCCGCAACACCGCAGGATGGCTTCAGGCCCTAATCTGGTTCCGGCATGGCACGCTGAGCCTTTGGTTAATTCCTCTTCCTGGTGGGAAATGAGAGTTAAATTTGCCCGTCCAGACACCTCCAGCTAGTCTCTCATTGGTTCTCGCTATTCCTGTTCATCTTCCGCAGAAATTGCAAACTGGGCCAAACAGGAGGTTAAAGGGACTGACTCTCCAAGTCGGGAGGGTGTTAGTAAAGCGTCTGGAATGTTGCACCCGAGTACCAGGGTACGAAAACTGAGACATATTTGAACACGTCTCCCGATCACATGGTTGATCATACTCTAGGTTCCACATGCATGTTTTAGCTGAAGGAAGAATACCTTAAACCTGGGTAGTTGAAACCCGTGGAATGGGTACCATGCAATATGACTTCAGAGGGTCTTCATTTGCTCACCGAACCTCTCCAATCCTATCACTGCTGCGTTTATGCCTCTGGACACACGCTTGATTCTCTTTTGGAGATATAGCAATCCATAGGTTTTAAGATACTTACTAGTCAGGTACATTCTTAGGCGCTTAATATGGGGTGTTGAGTCCATTTCGTTGAGCAAGGAGTAGCTCTTGTCTATTCCATATTTGGCTTAAGGAACTTTATCTGTGTTCATTTCAATCTCTGGTTTTATGCAGCACCCCAACTCACCTTTCCCCTTAAGCAAGCATAAGTTGGTTTTCTAAATTTGAGACCCTGTTCTGTTCTGTAATTCAGTTCCTGTGTAGCCAAGTTTACATTCCGTGTATTACAGATATCTTATGATGTTTCTTTTTCTGTGTGATTTATTTCAGTTAGAATCATCGTACCTGAATCCACTCATTATGCTGCTACGGGCCTGATGACATAGATTTCATTGCTGAGTGATACTGCATTGTACGTAAGTACCACAAGTTCTTTATCCATTTTTCACTTTCTGTGATATTGAACTTGTACGGTTAACGAGGTTCTTGTAAACAGAGGCGTCCCAAATTTTGGGGTGGCTGTGTCTTTTTGATTTTAATTTCCCTAAGCTATAGGACCATAAGTGGAAGTGCCCTAGGCTGTGTTGCTTTGTTTTTTAGATGTTTCAGGAAACACCATACACATCCCGCCCATCAGCATAACAAGGCTCCCAGTTCTCCATGGCCTGTCCTGCCTTTCTGGATTTTACACTTTTTTCAGATGGCCCTTTTGACCAGGGGGAAGTGAGACTTCATTGTAGTGCAGATTTCCTTTGCAAGCTTGCTTGGTTGGCCAAAAAGGGCGTATGCCTTTTTTCCTGAATAAATTCAGGAAAAAAGGCATACACCCTTTTTGGCCAAGTGAATCATTGTGGACGTTTTGCCTCTTTTCCTATGCTTTAAATGCAATTCCAGTCTACCTCCTGAAATCGTTTTCCTGCAATTCTGCCTTGCTTTCAATGCCTCTTCATAGCCTTACCTCAATATATTTTTTGAAAATAGTTGGCCTTTATAACTCTGCAGGTTTTTGAATTGCAGTGGCCCTTAGCTCCATTTTTCAGCTCTTATTTTTGTGATCTTGCCTCATAACCACAGGATTCCTTCAGGCCCTATTCTTCTTCTGGGGCACCTTGCTGTGCCTTTGGTTTATTCTTCTTACTGATGTGAATTTAGAGTGACATGTGCCCATTGAAACCGCTACAGCTAGTTTCTCACTGGTTCCCCCTATTCCCATTCATCCTCCGCACTAACTGCAGACTGTGCGATACCAGAACTTAAAGGCATTGACTCTCCATGTGGGGATATTTTTGGTAAAGCGGCTGGAATGTCGATCCGGAGCCCCAGGAGAGGAAAAATGAGGTGCGTTTTAGAAACCTTTCCCGATCATATGGTATACCAGTCGCTGGGTTTCCCAAGCATGGTTTAGCTGTAGGAAGATTCCCTTCAACCTGGAGTGTTGGGACCCTTGGAATGAGTAGCATGAAGTATTGCATTAAACTTTTGGCAGTTGCTCACCAAAGCTCATCAATCCTCTCAGCCCCAAGTGTCCAGCCTTATGTCTTATCCAGCTGTGGGTTTATATGTGGTCAATCCAGGTTGCATCACAGCCCCTGAGCGAATTTTGTAAGAATTTTTCTCTCTTTCATTGTTTCTGCGTTTTGTTTTTAAAATTTATTTCTATAATGGGGTTTAGCTCATTTTCACTGCTGTGTTTGTGCCACTCTGCACACACTTGATTCCCTTATGGAGATATATCAATACATGGGTTTTAAGATTCTTATTACTCAGATATATTTCTCTGCGGTGTATAGGGTGTGTTGAGGCCAGTTCATTGAGCAAGGTGTAGATCTTGTCTAATATCTATTTGGTTTATTGAACGGTATCTGTGCTAATTTCAAACTCTGGTTTTATGCATCACCCCACCTCTCCTTTCCCCTTAAGCTGAAATAAGTGTGTTTTCTAAATGTGAGACACTGTTCTGTTCTGTAATTCATTTCTTGTGCAGCCATATTTACCCTCCCTCTATAAGTGATATCTTATGATATGTTTCTTTTTCTGTTTGACTTATTTCAAGTAGTATTATCGGACCTAAATCCACTCTTTATCCTTCTACTAGCCTTATTACATTGATTTCATGGTGAAGAGATATTCCATTGTACATAAGTACCACATCTTCTTTATCCATTGTTCTCTTTCCTGGGATATTTAAGGTATACTGAAGTTGAGGTTCTTGTAAACAGAGTAGCCCTAAACTGTGGTGTGCTTGTGTCTTGTTAATTTTTAGATTTCCCTAGATATACTCCCATGATTGGAAGTGTCCTATGCTCTGTAGCTCTGTTTTTTAGATGATTTAGGAACCACCATACACTTCTCCAGAGTGGCTCTCGGCAGTTCACACACTGCCCATCAGCGTATAAAGGCTCCCTGTTCTCCATGGCCTGTCCTGCATTTCTGGTTTTTACAATTTTTTAGGATGGCCCTTTTGACCAGTGGGAAATGAGACTTCTTTGTTGTGCACATTTGCATTGCTTGCTTGCTTCGTTGCCCATAAAGTGCGTATGCGTTTTTTCCTGGATATAATCAGGAAAAAACGCATACGCCCTTTTGGGCCAACTGCATCATTGTCGAAATTCTGCCGCTTTTCATGTGCTTTAAAGACGAGTCCAATCTATCTCTTGAAATCTGTTTCTTGCAATTCTGTCTTGCATTCAGATCCTCTTCTTTGCCTTACCTCAACATATTTTTGGACGTTAGTTTTCATTTATAACTCTGCAGGTTTGTGAATTGCAGTGACCCTGAGCTCCATTTTTTAAGTTGCTCTTTTGTGAGCTGGCCTCAAACCCGCAGGATTGCTTCAGGCCCTATTTTGGCTCGGGCGAGGCGGGCTGAGCCTTTTTTCAATTCTTATTCTTAATGGGAAATTAGAGTGATATGTGCCCGTCCAAACCCCTACAACTATTCTCTCATTGGTTCCCCGTTCATCCTCCTCACAATTTGCAAAATGTGTGAAACAGAAGTTGAAATGTGCTGATTCTCCAAGTGGGGAGATTCTAAGTAACGTGGCTGGAATGGTGAACAGGAGCACCAGGAGAGGATAAATGAGCTGCATTTTAGACACATCTCCCGATCACATGGTGTACAGTCCTCTGGGTTTTCCATGCATGTTTTAGCTGTAGGAAGATCCCTTGAACCTGCATATTTGGGACCCATTGAATGGGTACCAGGTAGTATTACTTTAAAGGGTGTGCATTTCCTCACCCAACCTCACATTTCTCTTAGCGCAAACAGTTTCCAGCCTTATGTCTCATCCTGCTGTGGGTCTAGATGTGTTCAATCCATGTTGCATCACCGGCCCTGAGGAAAAGTTGTAAGAGGTTTTCTCTGTCTCTCTGTCGTTTATTTTTTTCAATTTATTACTATATTGGTTACAGCTGATTTTCAAAGCTCTGTTTCTTGCTGCTGTACATCCACTTGATTCACGTACAGAGAGACATCAGTAAATTCTTTTTCAGATTCTTACCAGTCGTATATATTCTTTTCCGGTGACTTGAGTGTGCTGAGTGCAGTTCTTTTAGCTACCGTGTAGGCCTTGTTGATTATCAGTTTGGTATTTGGAATGGTATCTTTGCTAATTTCAACCTCCTGGGTGATGCCTCACCCCTCCCCACCTTTCCCGTTTAGCAGCCTTATGCGTGTTTTCTACATATTTGACTATGTTTTTGTTTTGTAATTTATTTCATGTGTAGCCATTTTGGATTCCACCTTTAAGTGATATCTTATGATATGTGTCTTTTTCTTTTTGAATTCTGTCACTTAGAAAGATCATACGTAACTCCTCCGGAGTTGTTACAACTGGCCATATTTCATTGATTTCCAGGCTGAATAATATTCCACTCTACCTAAGTACCACATCTCTACCCATTTTTTCCCTCCAGAGACATTTAAGTTATATCCTAGTTGAGGATCTTTTAAACAGAGAGGGGGTAAACATTGGGGTGCCTGTGTCCTCTCGATTTTTGTTTTTCTCAAGATATACGCCCATGAGTGCAAGTGCCCTATGCTCTGTAGCTCATTTTTTAGATGCTTTAGTAAACACAATACACTTCTCCAGAATGGCCGTTGGCAATATACATTTCCACTATAAGTCTCACAGGGCTCCCTCTTCTCCTTGCCCTGTCCTGCATTTCTGTTGTTTACGCTTTATGAGGATGGCTCTTCTGACTGATGCGAAGTGATATCTTTTGTAGTATTGACTTCCAGTGCCCACCTGTTTGGTTGGCTAAAAAAGTGTATGCCCTTTTCTTGAATATATACAGAAAAAAACGCATACACCCTTTTTGGCCAACTGCAATGTTGGCAATGTTCAGCTCCTTTTCTTGTGCTTAATGGCGAGTCCTTTCTACCTCCTCAAATCCCTTTCCTGCCATTCTCCCTTGCTTACAAGTCCTTTTCTCTGACTTTCCTCAAGACATTTTTCAGTGATGGATATTTTCAACTCTGCAGTTTTGTGAATTTTACTGCCCCTGAGTTCCATTGTTCAACTTGTGTTTATGGGAACTGGCCACAAAGCAGCGGGATTTCCTCAAGCCCTATACTGTTTCCATGGGCAACCCTAGCCTTTGGTCAATTCGTCTTCCTGATTGGAAATTAGAGTGACATGTGCCTGTCTGAACACCTAGGACTTGTCTCTCATTGTTCCTCATCCTTCCGCTTCATCCTCTGGACAAATTCCAAACTGTACGCAACAGGATGTTGACAGTGCTGACATCTCCAAGTGGGGAGACTGTTAGTAAAGACGCTGGAGGGGTGAACCCGAGCACCAGGAGATGAGGAGAGGAGATGCCTTTTCCAAACTCTTCCCGATCAGACGGTATACCATCCTCTGGGTGTGACAGACATGTTTTAGCAGTAGGAAGAGTCCCATTCATGTAAGGAGAACACCAGGGCTTTTTCAAAATCAGTGTCTCCCCGAAACCCAAACTGGGGAATTTTTTAAGCTACGGCTACACATATGTTCATTAAGGGCCTTGGGAAGTAGGCAGAGTCCAAACTTTAGATGATTGAAGTCTTCAGGGTCAGAAGCACTCACCACCAGCTTCCCTTAGGTTACACTTTAACTGTCATTGATAGATGATGTCAATAAAAATATCTATTCTTTTTCAGATTATTTCCCCTTATAGGTTATTGCAAAATGTTGAGTGTAGTTCCCTGTGCTATACAGTAGTTCCTTGTTGATGATCTATTTTATACATAGCAGTGTGTATGTGTTAATCCCAAACTGTTAATTTATCCCTCCTCCCACCTTTCCCCTTTGGTAATAATAAATTATAAGATTTTATACTTCTCAGAAATGGGGGAGCTGAAAGAGAGGTATCATTTTCAATGGAAAAGCATTTAAAACAAGATTGAAGCTTTAACCAAGATTATTAGATGTACATCCTTGGAAAGAAATCACTTCGTTTCTCTAATATTGACCTGACAAATAAGACAAACCTTTTCACTGAACTTGCTTATAATAAAGTGATGGAAATATCAAATGGAAGTGTTAGAAACATCTTATTTTACCCGAGCCTTATACACTGTTCTATGTTAACTACAGTTTGGCTCACACATCTGTTCATTGAGGTTACAATAGTCTCAATTTCTGTTACTGATCCTCCAGAGTGGACCCCAACAAGTGTCCCCCTGCCCAGTGTCATTGGGGCCAACAGATCGAGACTGAGTTTGGTTCACAAGCAAAGGAAACTTTATATTTTGATCAGAGAATGGAGAGGTGAGAGCATGCACTACCCCGTGGGCTGTGGGCTGGGCTGCTGTGTAGAGATCCTGTCAGAGTCAGTGGGAGGGAGGGGGCGGAGCTCTCGAGGGCCAGGTTGGCTGCAGCTCAGGCTCTATATCGCGGAGTCTGCACTGGGCCCCAGGAGCTGAGGTGTCGACCCAGCCATTCTGCACTAGGAAATCTGGTCTGAAGTGCCGGGTGTGGAACCTCTGCATGCGGGACCCTAGGAGCACGTGAAATTAGACAAAGCACAAAGGATAAAAAAGGTTAGACTTGACTTTATTGCCCAGATTCTATTTTTATCTCCCAGGGATTTTTAATGGGCTTTGCTGGGGACAAACCCCTCCTCTGCCTTTTGTCCCGTTCCTCATTCTTGGAGTGCTGAGGGTGCAGACACTTCTTCTGTAACTGCTGAGTGCTGAGTTGGGAGCCCTAATACCCGGGGGCGAGGGTCAGAGCTTCTCCCCAGCAGCCTCCAGGTGACGTTGATTGTCCCCAGGCCCCCTGCCTCCCTGCTCGTCCACCTGAGCACCAGCATTGGAAGTGTTATAGATTCTAATGACCTTTAAGGGTCCAGGAAAGAGATGTGCAGAGACGCTGTGGGGGCCGGTTTCACCCCGCCCCACATTTGTTCGGCCACCTTAGGCTGACCGTTTCTGCCAGCCTAGATGCTCTGACCAGTAGTCTGCGCTTTCTTCAATTAGGCCCCTGAATTAACGTACAAACAGCACCAGGTGTCAGAGCCCTGCCCGCTCAACTCCCAGACAGTCCAGGGTCAGTGGTGATCAAGGACCATGATGACCACTGAGTCAACAGCCTTTTGAAGTAAACAGGAGTCCAGCCGGTCTTATTGGCCACCATCATCACGGTGTCTGTAGGCTTTTCTATGGTGACAGTGTGATATACGGTTCCCCCGCCAAGATTATTAGCTCCCCTCTGGGTGCAGTAAGTCCTGCAAGCAGTAGTCTACTCTTTTGGGACACACTCTTATTGTTTTATGAGAGAAACTCCAGGTCAAGTGATGTTCACACGAGTCGTCATGGTGCCCTGTTGCCCCCGGTTATCTCTCTGGATGTTGGAGTTGGAGGGCCTCCTCACTCGAGGTCGGTGTGCCCACGGAGCGAACCCTGCAACTTCAGGGCATCGTTGGTGGTTAGGATCACCACGTGGGGTCCTTTTCCCTTAGGAAGGAGGTGGCCTTTTGGGCTGCTGATTTCCAGGTTTTTAGATACCGCCAGTATCTTGGCCAGATGCGGCAGTGGGCCAAGCCCCTTGGTGACCGTAGTTTATCCTACCTGGATGGCATTCTTGCATTGTTCCATTTCAAGTGGTCCCAGTTTTTGCACTAATTCTCCAATGGCGATTCACCTTTCACCGGGAATGTAAAGGTCAAAGGGTTTAGCTAAATTAGGGAGTTCCAGGGCAAGGGTCTGAATTGACTGCTCTTTCCATTCTTGAAAGGCCACTTCTGGATTCTATTCAAAAGGATCATCATCTTTTCCTTTCAGTGTTTCATATAGAGGCCCAGCTAGTAGACTGTAGTTAGGGATCCAGAAGCAGCAAACCCTGGCCTCCCCAGGAACCCCTAAGCTGTCTTCTAGTTTTAGAAAGGGGTAAGGCTGCAAATGGTTTCTTCCCTTTCCTGGGATGGGCTTCTCCGACCTTCTGTGAGAATGAAGCCCAGGCAGGTCACCGCAGTCTGTGATATTTGAGCTTTTTCTTGGACAACTTCTATCCTTTATTGGCTTGGTAGTTCAGAGGCCTCCTTAGTAGGGCTGGCGATCAGAATGTCGCCTGCGTACTGAAGGAGGGTTTCCTTTTCCAGAGGTAGAACTTTTAGGTCTTTAGCTAAGCTTTCCCCAAAGATGGTGTGGGAATTTTTGCACCCTTGGGGCAAGACGGCCCGGAAGTATTGTTTTAGTTGTATGTTGAGTCCTGCCACTCACAAGCCAAAATTTCTTGTGACTCTGGGACTAATGGAATACAAAAGAAGGCATCATTGAAGACTAATACAGAATACCATGTCCTGGTGGTTGGTAGAATGACCAGCAGGGTGTAGGAATTAGGAGCAACTGGAGGTATATCCTCGGTGGCTTCACTGACTGTCCTGACATCCTTTACCAGGTCCCCAGCAGCCCATGGGGCTCTCGTGGTCAGACCAATCCCAGAATATGGAGCTCACCTGGGCAGGTACCCCACCCCCACCCCAGCCCACGGGGCTCTCGTGGTCAGGCCCTTCCCAGGATACAGAGCTACCCTTGCAGGTACCATGGCAGGGCTGGGCACACAGGAACCGTGCACATAGCCCTCATTGCAGAGCACCCCCAGCTCACCTGTCGCTCAGAGCTGGCACAGAGCACCTCAGAGCAGGACTTGAACTAACAAACAGCAGCTGCGACAGGTCTGTGACCCTGGGCATCACTCTGTGCGGCCTCCCTCCACCTGGTCTTCCAGAGACTTCCACTGCACCCGGGGCACCAGGCCTCTGTCTCCAACCACCACCCACCCCTCCTCTCCCTGACTCCTGGGTTCCTCTCATAAGGAGAGGGTTTTCTTGAAGTTGTCTCCCACTCATGGGCCAGATAAAATGATTAGAAAACAAGCCAAAGCTGCAGCCCCTTGTCTATCCTGACTCTCAGGAGCCCACACCTGTTCCTTGGACCTGGCCGGTTCAGCAAGTTCCATTTTCTGCAACTGTGAGCCCCTGAGGGGTGATGATTGGCTGACCTGGGCAGCCTTACCGTGCGGGCCAGCCCTCCCCAGGTGTGCCTGGGTTGAGATCAATATAAATACCACTCCAGGCAGCAAGAGCCCCTGCAGCCGTGCCTGACGCCATTTTCTCTGCCCTGTCAGCAGTCTCGGGGCTGGGCTGGTGGGAGGGAGTGAGAGGCCACGGCTTTGTGGGTGGCCCAGTGTGAGTGGGGCTCTGCTGGACTTTCTGCAGCAGTTGCCAGGCTGCCACCTGCTAAAGAAGAGGATGTGTCACCCATACCTGCTGCTGGAATTTCTCCCTGGGCAGAGGTGAGGAAGGAAAAAAGCAGTGGGGGCAGGGACAGGACGGGTATCTCAGTCAGGGAAATGGAAATCTTCCAGAAGAGCACCCAGGGCCAGGACCATCCTGGCTGGCCTGCAGGCACCAAGTCGGCCGGCATGCTGTCACTCGTGTGGCTCTATGGCCCTTCCTCTAGGCTTTCAAGTCCTTGTATATATTCAGGTGTTTTACCTGGGACGGGTGGGAATAGTTCAGCAGCAACTGGCCTGGGGCTCAGCTCACGTTTACTCACAGATGCCTCGGCACGGTGCCCCAGCTTTGCAATGAGGACGCTTGTTGCGTGGGGGCTGCTGGCTGAATGGGAGACGATTCCCCACCACTGGCCAACTTCAGAATTGTTTACAACTGGAGCAAGTGCCCTGATACGGTTTTCCTCTGTGGAACTGGTGGGTTCTGTGTTTTTTTTCTCTTTTTCGTTTTTGGTTCAAGGTAGATTTTATTCCTCTTTTTTGTATTTACAGATATAAGCATGGAAATAATTTATTCATATAAATACATGTATGTGAAGGGAATAATTGTTTTTTCTGTTTTATTTTTTAAATTTTATTTCTTTTTAATTTTGAATTTTATTTTATATTTTTATACAGCAGGTTCTTATTGGTTATCTATTTTATACATATAAATGTATACATGCCAATCCCAGTCTCTCAACTCCTCCCACCACCACCCCCCCAACAGCTTTCCCCCCTTGTTGTCCATACATTTGTTGTCTACATCTGTTGCTCTATTTATGCCTTGCAAAATGGTTAATCTGTACAGTTTTTCTAGGTTCCACATATATGCATGAATATACAAGATTTGTTTTTCTCTTTCTGACTTACTTCACTCTGTATGACAGTCTCTAGATCCATCGACGTCTCTACAAATGACCCAATTTCATTCCTTTTCATGGCTTAGTAATATTCCATTTTATATATGTACCACAGCTTTATGCATTCGTCTGTCTGTGGGCATTTAGGTTGCTTCCATTACCTCGATATTGTAAATAGTGATGCAATGAACATTGCGGTGAATGTCTCGTTTTGATTTATGGTTTTGTCTGGGTATATGTCCAGTACTGGGATTGCTGTATCATATGGTAATTCTATTGTTAGTTTCTTAAGAAACTCCATATTGTTCTCCGTAGTGACTGTATCAATTTATATTCCCAACAATAGTGGAAGAGGGTTCCTTTTCTCCACAACCTTTCCAGCATTTTTGTTTGTAGATTTTCTCATGATGCCCATTCTATCAGGTGTGAGGTGATACCTCATTGTTGAGTCCATTTTGTTGAGCAAGGGGTAGGTCTTGTCTATTACATATTTGGCTTATTGAATGGTATCTGTGCTAATTTCAAACTCTGGTTTTATGCAGCACCCCAACTCACTTTCCCCCTTAAGGAAGCATAAGTTGGTTTTCTAAACTTGAGACCCTGTTCTGTTTTGTAATTCAGTTCATGTGTAGCCAAGTTCACATTCCGTGTATTAGTGATATCTTATGATGTTTCTTTTTCTGTGTGACTTATTTCAGTTAGAATCATCATACCTGAATCCACTCATTATGCTGCTACGGGCCTGATGACATAGATTTCATGGCTGAGTGATTTTGCATTGTACATAAGTACCACAACTTCTTTATCCATTTTTCACTTTCTGCGATATTGAACTTGTACCGTAAACGAGGTTCTTGTAAACAGAGCTGTCCCAAACTGTGGGGTGGCTGTGTCTTTTTGATTTTAATTTCCCTAAGCTATAGGACCATAAGTGGAAGTGCCCTAGGCTCTGTTGCTTTGTTTTTTAGATGTTTCAGGAAACACCATAAACTTCTCCCGAGTGGCTGTTGGCAATTTACATCCCGCCCATCAGCATAACAAGGCTCCAAGTTCTCCATGGCCTGTCCTGCCTTTCTGGATTTTACACTTTTCTCAGATGGCCCTTTTGACCAGGGGGAAGTGAGACTTCATTGTAGTGCAAATTTCCTTTGCAAGCTTGCTTGGTTGGCCAAAAAGGGCGTATGTCAGGAAAAAACGCATACGACCTTTTTGGCGAAGTGCATCATTGTGGTCGTTCTCCCTGTTTTCCTATGCTTTCAATGCAATTCCAGTCTACCTCCTGAAATCGGTTTCCTGCAATTCTTCCCCGCTTTCAAGTCCTCTTGGCAACCTTACTTCAGTATATTTTCGGACGATAGCTGTCATTTATAAGTCTGCAGGTTTGTGAATTACAGTGCCCCTGAGCTCCTTTCTTCAACTCGCTTTCTTGTGAGCTGGCCACAACACCGCAGGATGGCTTCAGGCCCTAATCTGGTCCCGGCACGACATGCTGAGCCTTTGGTTAATTCCTCTTCCTGGTGGGAAATGAGAGTTAAATTTGCCCGTCCAGACACCTCCAGCTAGTCTCTCATTGGTTCTCCCTATTCCTGTTCATCTTCCGCAGAAATTGCAAACTGGGCCAAACAGGAGGTTAAAGGCACTGACTCTCCAAGTCGGGAGAGTGTTAGTAAAGCGTCTGGAATGTTGCACCCGAGTACCAGGGGACGAGAACTGAGACATTTTGGAACAAGTCTCCCGATCACATGGTTGATCATACTCTGGGTTCCACATGCATGTTTTAGCTGAAGGAAGAATCCCTGAAACCTGGAGAGTTGAGACCCGTGGAATGGGTACCATGCAATATGAATTCAAAGTGTCTTCATTTGCATACCGAACCTCTCCAATCCTATCACTGCTGCGTTTATGCCCCTGTACACAGGCTTGATTCCCTTTCGGAGACGTAGCAATCCATAGGTTTTAAGATACTTACTAGTCAGGTACATTCTTAGGCATTTAATATGGGGTGTTGAGTCCATTTCGTTGAGCAAGAAGTAGCTCTTGTCTATTCCATATTTGACTTAAGGAACTTTATCTGTGCTCATTTCAATCTCTGGTTTTATGCAGCACACCAACTCACCTTTCCCCTTAAGCAAGCATAAGTTGGTTTTCTAAATTTGAGACCCTGTTCTGTTCTGTAATTCAGTTCCTGTGTAGCCAAGTTTACATTCCGTGTATTACTGATATCTTATGATGTTTCTTTTTCTGTGTGACTTATTTCAGTTAGAATCATCATACCTGAATCCACTCATTATGCTGCTACGGGCCTGATGACATACATTTCATTGCTGAGTGATATTGCATTGTACGTAAGTACCACAACTTCTTTATCCATTTTTCACTTTGTGCGATATTGAACTTGTACCGTAAACGAGGTTCTTGTAAACAGAGCCGTCCCAAACTTTGGGGTGGCTGTGTCTTTTTGATTTTAATTTCCCTAAGCTATAGGACCATAAGTGGAAGTGCCCTAGGCTCTGTTGCTTTGTTTTTTAGATGTTTTAGGAAACACCATACACTTCTCCCGAGTGTCTGTTGGCAAATTACACCCCGCCCATCAGCATAACAAGGCTCCCAGTTCTCCATGGCCTGTCCTGCCTTTCTGGATTTTACACTTTTTTCAGATGGCCCTTTTGACCGGGGGGAAGTGAGACTACATTGTAGTGCAGATTTCCTTTGCAAGTTTGCTTGGTTGGCCAAAAAGGGCGTATGCGTTTTTTCCTGAATATATTCAGGAAAAAACGCATACGCCCTTTTTGGCCAAGTGCATCATTGTGGACGTTCTGCCTCTTTTCCTATGCTTTCAATGCAATTCCAGTCTACCTCCTGAAATCGGTTTCCTGCAATTCTGCCCCGCTTTCAAGTCCTCTTGGCAGCCTTACTTCAGTATATTTTTGGACGATAGCTGTCATTTATAAGTCTGCAGGTTTGTGAATTACAGTGCCCCTGAGCTCCTTTCTTCAACTCACTTTCTTTTGAGCTGGCCGCAACACCGCAGGATGGCTTCAGGCCCTAATCTGGTTCCGGCACGGCACGCTGAGCCTTTGGTTAATTCCTCTTCCTGGTGGGAAATGAGAGTTAAATTTGCCCGTCCAGACACCTCCAGCTAGTCTCTCATTGGTTCTCGCTATTCCTGTTCATCTTCCGCAGAAATTGCGAACTGGGCCAAACAGGAGGTTAAAGGGACTGACTCTCCAAGTCGGGAGAGTGTTAGTAAAGCGTCTGGAATGTTGCACCCGAGTACCAGCGTACGAAAACTGAGACATATTTGAACACGTCTCCCGATCACATGGTTGATCATACTCTAGGTTCCACATGCATGTTTTAGCTGAAGGAAGAATACCTTAAACCTGGGTAGTTGAAACCCGTGGAATGGGTACCATGCAATATGACTTCAAAGGGTCTTCATTTGCTCACCGAACCTCTCCAATCCTATCACTGCTGCGTTTATGCCCCTGTACACATGCTTGATTCTCTTTCGGAGACATAGCAATCCATAGGTTTTAAGATACTTACTAGTCAGGTACATTCTTAGGCGTTTAATATGCGGTGTTGAGTCCATTTCGTTGAGCAAGGAGTAGCTCTTGTCTATTCCATATTTGGCTTAAGGAACTTTATCTGTGCTCATTTCAATCTCTGGTTTTATGCAGCACCCCAACTCACCTTTCCCCTTAAGCAAGCATAAGTTGGTTTTCTAAATTTGAGACCCTGTTCTGTTCTGTAATTCAGTTCCTGTGTAGCCAAGTTTACATTCCGTGTATTACTGATATCTTATGATGTTTCTTTTTCTGTGTGACTTATTTCAGTTAGAATCATCATACCTGAATCCACTCATTGTGCTGCTAAGGGCCTGATGACATAGATTTCATTGCTGAGTGATATTGCTTTGTAAGTAAATACCACAACTTCTTTATCCATTTTTCACTTTCTGCGATGTTGAACTTGTACTGTAAACGAGGTTCTTGTAAACAGATGCGTCCCAAACTTTGGGGTGGCTGTGTCTTTTTGATTTTAATTTCCCTAAGCTATAGGACCATAAGTGGAAGTGCCCTAGGCTCTGTTGCTTTGTTTTTTAGATGTTTCAGGAAACACCATACACTTCTCCCGAGTGTCTGTTGGCAATTTACATCCCGCCCATCAGCATAACAAGGCTCCCAGTTCTCCATGGCCTGTCCTGCCTTTCTGGATTTTACACTTTTTTCAGATGGCCCTTTTGACCGGGGGGAAGTGAGACTTCATTGTAGTGCAGATTTCCTTTGCAAGCTTGCTTGGTTGGCCAAAAAGGGCATATGCGTTTTTTCCTGAATATATTCAGGAAAAAACGCATATGCCCTTTTTGGCCAAGTGCATCATTGTGGACGTTCTGCCTCTTTTCCTATGCTTTCAATGCAATTCCAGTCTACCTCCTGAAATCAGTTTCCTGCAATTCTGCCCCGCTTTCAAGTCCTCTTGGCAGCCTTACTTCAGTATATTTTTGGACGATAGCTGTCATTTATAACTCTGCAGGTTTGTGAATTACAGTGCCCCTGAGCTCCTTTCTTCAACTCGCTTTCTTTTGAGCTGGCCGCAACACCGCAGGATGGCTTCAGGCCCTAATCTGGTTCCGGCATGGCACGCTGAGCCTTTGGTTAATTCCTCTTCCTGGTGGGAAATGAGAGTTAAATTTGCCCGTCCAGACACCTCCAGCTAGTCTCTCATTGGTTCTCGCTATTCCTGTTCATCTTCCGCAGAAATTGCAAACTGGGCCAAACAGGAGGTTAAAGGGACTGACTCTCCAAGTCGGGAGGGTGTTAGTAAAGCGTCTGGAATGTTGCACCCGAGTACCAGGGTACGAAAACTGAGACATATTTGAACACGTCTCCCGATCACATGGTTGATCATACTCTAGGTTCCACATGCATGTTTTAGCTGAAGGAAGAATACCTTAAACCTGGGTAGTTGAAACCCGTGGAATGGGTACCATGCAATATGACTTCAGAGGGTCTTCATTTGCTCACCGAACCTCTCCAATCCTATCACTGCTGCGTTTATGCCTCTGGACACACGCTTGATTCTCTTTTGGAGATATAGCAATCCATAGGTTTTAAGATACTTACTAGTCAGGTACATTCTTAGGCGCTTAATATGGGGTGTTGAGTCCATTTCGTTGAGCAAGGAGTAGCTCTTGTCTATTCCATATTTGGCTTAAGGAACTTTATCTGTGCTCATTTCAATCTCTGGTTTTATGCAGCACCCCAACTCACCTTTACCCTTAAGCAAGCATAAGTTGGTTTTCTAAATTTGAGACCCTGTTCTGTTCTGTAATTCAGTTCCTGTGTAGCCAAGTTTACATTCCGTGTATTACTGATATCTTATGATGTTTCTTTTTCTGTGTGACTTATTTCAGTTAGAATCATCATACCTGAATCCACTCATTGTGCTGCTAAGGGCCTGATGACATAGATTTCATTGCTGAGTGATATTGCTTTGTACGTAAATACCACAACTTCTTTATCCATTTTTCACTTTCTGCGATGTTGAACTTGTACTGTAAACGAGGTTCTTGTAAACAGAGGCGTCCCAATGTTTGGGGTGGCTGTGTCTTTTTGATTTTAATTTCCCTAAGCTATAGGACCATAAGTGGAAGTGCCCTAGGCTCTGTTGCTTTGTTTTTTAGATGTTTCAGGAAACACCATACACTTCTCCCGAGTGTCTGCTGGCAATTTACATCCCGCCCATCAGCATAACAAGGCTCCCAGTTCTCCATGGCCTGTCCTGCCTTTCTGGATTTTACACTTTTTTCAGATGGCCCTTTTGACCGGAGGGATGTGAGACTTCATTGTAGTGCAGATTTCCTTTGCAAGCTTGCTTGGTTGGCCAAAAAGGGCGTATGCGTTTTTTACTGAATATATTCAGGAAAAAACGCATACGCCCTTTTTGGCCAAGTGCATCATTGTGGACGTTCTGCCTCTTTTCCTATGCTTTCAATGCAATTCCAGTCTACCTCCTGAAATCGGTTTCCTGCAATTCTGCCCCGCTTTCAAGTCCTCTTGGCAGCCTTACTTCAGTATATTTTTGGACGATAGCTGTCATTTATAAGTCTGCAGGTTTGTGAATTACAGTGCCCCTGAGCTCCTTTCTTCAACTCGCTTTCTTTTGAGCTGGCCGCAACACCGCAGGATGGCTTCAGGCCCTAATCTGGTTCCGGCACGGCACGCTGAGCCTTTGGTTAATTCCTCTTCCTGGTGGGAAATGAGAGTTAAATTTGCCCGTCCAGACACCTCCAGCTAGTCTCTCATTGGTTCTCGCTATTCCTGTTCATCTTCCGCAGAAATTGCAAACTGGGCCAAACAGGAGGTTAAAGGGACTGACTCTCCAAGTCGGGAGGGTGTTAGTAAAGCGTCTGGAATGTTGCACCCAAGTACCAGGGTACGAGAACTGAGACATATTTGAACACGTTTCCCGATCACATGGTTGATCATACTCTAGGTTCCACATGCATGTTTTAGCTGAAGGAAGAATCCCTGAAACCTGGAGAGTTGAGACCCGTGGAATGGGTACCATGCAATATGACTTCAAAGGGTCTTTGTTTGCTCACCGAACCTCTCCAATCCTATCACTGCTGCATTTATGCCCCTGGACACACGCTTGATTCTCTTTTGGAGATATAGCAATCCATAGGTTTTAAGATACTTACTAGTCAGGTACATACTTAGGCGCTTAATATGGGGTGTTGAGTCCATTTCGTTGAGCAAGGAGTAGCTCTTGTCTATTCCATATTTGGCTTAAGGAACTTTATCTGTGCTCATTTCAATCTCTGGTTTTATGCAGCACCCCAACTCACCTTTCCCCTTAAGCAAGCATAAGTTGGTTTTCTAAATTTGAGACCCTGTTCTGTTCTGTAATTCAGTTCCTGTGTAGCCAAGTTTACATTCCGTGTATTACTGATATCTTATGATGTTTCTTTTTCTGTGTGACTTATTTCAGTTAGAATCATCATACCTGAATCCACTCATTGTGCTGCTAAGGGCCTGATGACATAGATTTCATTGCTGAGTGATATTGCTTTGTAAGTAAATACCACAACTTCTTTATCCATTTTTCACTTTCTGCGATGTTGAACTTGTACTGTAAACGAGGTTCTTGTAAACAGAGGCGTTCCAAACTTTGGGGTGGCTGTGTCTTTTTGATTTTAATTTCCCTAAGCTATAGGACCATAAGTGGAAGTGCCCTAGGCTCTGTTGCTTTGTTTTTTAGATGTTTCAGGAAACACCATACACTTCTCCCGAGTGTCTGTTGGCTATTTACATCCCGCCCGTCAGCATAACAAGGCTCCCAGTTCTCCATGGCCTGTCCTGCCTTTCTGGATTTTACACTTTTTTCAGATGACCCTTTTGACCGGGGGGAAGTGAGACTTCATTGTAGTGCAGATTTCCTTTGCAAGCTTGCTTGGTTGGCCAAAAAGTGCGTATGCGTTTTTCCCAGAATATATTCAGGAAAAAACACATACGCCCTTTTTGGCCAAGTGCATCATTGTGGACGTTCTGCCTCTTTTCCTATGCTTTCAATGCAATTCCAGTCTACCTCCTGAAATCGGTTTCCTGCAATTCTGCCCCGCTTTCAAGTCCTCTTGGCAGCCTTACTTCAGTATATTTTTGGACGATAGCTGTCATTTATAACTCTGCAGTTTTGTGAATTACAGTGCCCCTGAGCTCCTTTCTTCAACTCGCTTTCTTTTGAGCTTGCCGCAACACCGCAGGATGTCTTCAGGCCCTAATCTGGTTCCGGCAGGGCACGCTGAGCCTTTGGTTAATTCCTCTTCCTGGTGGGAAATGAGAGTTAAATTTGCCCGTCCAGACACCTCCAGCTAGTCTCTCATTGGTTCTCGCTATTCCTGTTCATCTTCCGCAGAAATTGCAAACTGGGCCAAACAGGAGGTTAAAGGGACTGACTCTCCAAGTCGGGAGGGTGTTAGTAAAGCGTCTGGAATGTTGCACCCGAGTACCAGGGTACGAAAACTGAGACATATTTGAACACGTTTCCCGATCACATGGTTGATCATACTCTAGGTTCCACATGCATGTTTTAGCTGAAGGAAGAATACCTTAAACCTGGGTAGTTGAAACCCGTGGAATGGGTACCATGCAATATGATTTCAGAGGGTCTTCATTTGCTCACCGAACCTCTCCAATCCTATCACTGCTGCGTTTATGCCCCTGTACACATGCTTGATTCTCTTTCGGAGACATAGTAATCCATAGGTTTTAAGATACTTACTAGTCAGGTACATTCTTAGGCGTTTAATATGCGGTGTTGAGTCCATTTCGTTGAGCAAGGAGTAGCTCTTGTCTATTCCATATTTGGCTTAAGGAACTTTATCTGTGCTCATTTCAATCTCTGGTTTTATGCAGCACCCCAACTCACCTTTCCCCTTAAGCAAGCATAAGTTGGTTTTCTAAATTTGAGACCCTGTTCTGTTCTGTAATTCAGTTCCTGTGTAGCCAAGTTTACATTCCGTGTATTACTGATATCTTATGATGTTTCTTTTTCTGTGTGACTTATTTCAGTTAGAATCATCATACCTGAATCCACTCATTGTGCTGCTAAGGGCCTGATGACATAGATTTCATTGCTGAGTGATATTGCTTTGTAAGTAAATACCACAACTTCTTTATCCATTTTTCACTTTCTGCGATGTTGAACTTGTACTGTAAACGAGGTTCTTGTAAACAGAGGCGTCCCAATGTTTGGGGTGGCTGTGTCTTTTTGATTTTAATTTCCCTAAGCTATAGGACCATAAGTGGAAGTGCCCTAGGCTCTGTTGCTTTGTTTTTTAGATGTTTCAGGAAACACCATACACTTCTCCCGAGTGTCTGCTGGCAATTTTCATCCCGCCCATCAGCATAACAAGGCTCCCAGTTCTCCATGGCCTGTCCTGCCTTTCTGGATTTTACACTTTTTTCAGATGGCCCTTTTGACCGGGGGGAAGTGAGACTTCATTGTAGTGCAGATTTCCTTTGCAAGCTTGCTTGGTTGGCCAAAAAGGGCGTATGCGTTTTTTCCTGAATATATTCAGGAAAAAACGCATACGCCCTTTTTGGCCAAGTGCATCATTGTGGACGTTCTGCCTCTTTTCCTATGCTTTCAATGCAATTCCAGTCTACCTCCTGAAATCGGTTTCCTGCAATTCTGCCCCGCTTTCAAGTCCTCTTGGCAGCCTTACTTCAGTATATTTTTGGACGATAGCTGTCATTTATAACTCTGCAGGTTTGTGAATTACAGTGCCCCTGAGCTCCTTTCTTCAACTCGCTTTCTTTTGAGCTGGCCGCAACACCGCAGGATGGCTTCAGGCCCTAATCTGGTTCCGGCACGGCACGCTGAGCCTTTGGTTAATTCCTCTTCCTGGTGGGAAATGAGAGTTAAATTTGCCCGTCCAGACACCTCCAGCTAGTCTCTCATTGGTTCTCGCTATTCCTGTTCATCTTCCGCAGAAATTGCAAACTGGGCCAAACAGGAGGTTAAAGGGACTGACTCTCCAAGTCGGGAGGGTGTTAGTAAAGCGTCTGGAATGTTGCACCCGAGTACCAGGGTACGAAAACTGAGACATATTTGAACACGTCTCCCGATCACATGGTTGATCATACTCTAGGTTCCACATGCATGTTTTAGCTGAAGGAAGAATACCTTAAACCTGGGTAGTTGAAACCCGTGGAATGGGTACCATGCAATATGACTTCAGAGGGTCTTCATTTGCTCACCGAACCTCTCCAATCCTATCACTGCTGCGTTTATGCCCCTGTACACATGCTTGATTCTCTTTCGGAGACATAGTAATCCATAGGTTTTAAGATACTTACTAGTCAGGTACATTCTTAGGCGTTTAATATGCGGTGTTGAGTCCATTTCGTTGAGCAAGGAGTAGCTCTTGTCTATTCCATATTTGGCTTAAGGAACTTTATCTGTGTTCATTTCAATCTCTGGTTTTATGCAGCACCCCAACTCACCTTTACCCTTAAGCAAGCATAAGTTGGTTTTCTAAATTTGAGACCCTGTTCTGTTCTGTAATTCAGTTCCTGTGTAGCCAAGTTTACATTCCGTGTATTACTGATATCTTATGGTGTTTCTTTTTCTGTGTGACTTATTTCAGTTAGAATCATCATACCTGAATCCACTCATTGTGCTGCTAAGGGCCTGATGACATAGATTTCATTGCTGAGTGATATTGCTTTGTAAGTAAATACCACAACTTCTTTATCCATTTTTCACTTTCTGCGATGTTGAACTTGTACTGTAAACGAGGTTCTTGTAAACAGAGGCGTCCCAAACTTTGGGGTGGCTGTGTCTTTTTGATTTTAATTTCCCTAAGCTATAGGACCATAAGTGGAAGTGCCCTAGGCTCTGTTGCTTTGTTTTTTAGATGTTTCAGGAAACACCATACACTTCTCCCGAGTGTCTGTTGGCAATTTACATCCCGCCCATCAGCATAACAAGGCTCCCAGTTCTCCATGGCCTGTCCTGCCTTTCTGGATTTTACACTTTTTTCAGATGGCCCTTTTGACCGGGGGGAAGTGAGACTTCATTGTAGTGCAGATTTCCTTTGCAAGCTTGCTTGGTTGGCCAAAAAGGGCGTATGCGTTTTTTCCTGAATATATTCAGGAAAAAACGCATACGCCCTTTTTGGCCAAGTGCATCATTGTGGACGTTCTGCCTCTTTTCCTATGCTTTCAATGCAATTCCAGTCTGCCTCCTGAAATCGGTTTCCTGCAATTCTGCCCCGCTTTCAAGTCCTCTTGGCAGCCTTACTTCAGTATATTTTTGGACGATAGCTGTCATTTATAACTCTGCAGGTTTGTGAATTACAGTGCCCCTGAGCTCCTTTCTTCAACTCGCTTTCTTTTGAGCTGGCCGCAACACCGCAGGATGGCTTCAGGCCCTAATCTGGTTCCGGCACGGCACGCTGAGCCTTTGGTTAATTCCTCTTCCTGGTGGGAAATGAGAGTTAAATTTGCCCGTCCAGACACCTCCAGCTAGTCTCTCATTGGTTCTCGCTATTCCTGTTCATCTTCCGCAGAAATTGCAAACTGGGCCAAACAGGAGGTTAAAGGGACTGACTCTCCAAGTCGGGAGGGTGTTAGTAAAGCGTCTGGAATGTTGCACCCGAGTACCAGGGTACGAAAACTGAGATATATTTGAACACGTCTCCCGATCACATGGTTGATCATACTCTAGGTTCCACATGCATGTTTTAGCTGAAGGAAGAATACCTTAAACCTGGGTAGTTGAAACCCGTGGAATGGGTACCATGCAATATGACTTCAAAGGGTCTTCATTTGCTCACCGAACCTCTCCAATCCTATCACTGCTGCGTTTATGCCCCTGTACACATGCTTGATTCTCTTTCGGAGACATAGCAATCCATAGGTTTTAAGATACTTACTAGTCAGGTACATTCTTAGGCATTTAATATGCGGTGTTGAGTCCATTTCGTTGAGCAAGAGGTAGCTCTTGTCTATTCCATATTTGGCTTAAGGAACTTTATCTGTGCTCATTTCAATCTCTGGTTTTATGCAGCACCCCAACTCACCTTTACCCTTAAGAAAGCATAAGTTGGTTTTCTAAATTTGAGACCCTGTTCTGTTCTGTAATTCAGTTCCTGTGTAGCCAAGTTTACATTCCGTGTATTACTGATATCTTATGATGTTTCTTTTTCTGTGTGACTTATTTCAGTTAGAATCATCATACCTGAATCCACTCATTGTGCTGCTAAGGGCCTGATGACATAGATTTCATTGCTGAGTGATATTGCTTTGTAAGTAAATACCACAACTTCTTTATCCATTTTTCACTTTCTGCGATGTTGAACTTGTACTGTAAACGAGGTTCTTGTAAACAGAGGCGTCCCAAACTTTGGGGTGGCTGTGTCTTTTTGATTTTAATTTCCCTAAGCTATAGGACCATAAGTGGAAGTGCCCTAGGCTCTGTTGCTTTGTTTTTTAGATGTTTCAGGAAACACCATACACTTCTCCCGAGTGTCTGTTGGCAATTTACATCCCGCCCATCAGCATAACAAGGCTCCCAGTTCTCCATGGCCTGTCCTGCCTTTCTGGATTTTACACTTTTTTCAGATGGCCCTTTTGACCGGGGGGAAGTGAGACTTCATTGTAGTGCAGATTTCCTTTGCAAGCTTGCTTGGTTGGCCAAAAAGGGCGTATGCGTTTTTTCCTGAATATATTCAGGAAAAAACGCATACGCCCTTTTTGGCCAAGTGCATCATTGTGGACGTTCTGCCTCTTTTCCTATGCTTTCAATGCAATTCCAGTCTACCTCCTGAAATCGGTTTCCTACAATTCTGCCCCGCTTTCAAGTCCTCTTGGCAGCCTTACTTCAGTATATTTTTGGACGATAGCTGTCATTTATAACTCTGCAGGTTTGTGAATTACAGTGCCCCTGAGCTCCTTTCTTCAACTCGCTTTCTTTTGAGCTGGCTGCAACACCGCAGGATGGCTTCAGGCCCTAATCTGGTTCCGGCACGGCACGCTGAGCCTTTGGTTAATTCCTCTTCCTGGTGGGAAATGAGAGTTAAATTTGCCCGTCCAGACACCTCCAGCTAGTCTCTCATTGGTTCTCGCTATTCCTGTTCATCTTCCGCAGAAATTGCAAACTGGGCCAAACAGGAGGTTAAAGGGACTGACTCTCCAAGTCGGGAGGGTGTTAGTAAAGCGTCTGGAATGTTGCACCCGAGTACCAGGGTACGAAAACTGAGACATATTTGAACACGTCTCCCGATCACATGGTTGATCATACTCTAGGTTCCACATGCATGTTTTAGCTGAAGGAAGAATACCTTAAACCTGGGTAGTTGAAACCCGTGGAATGGGTACCATGCAATATGACTTCAAAGGGTCTTCATTTGCTCACCGAACCTCTCCAATCCTATCACTGCTGCGTTTATGCCCCTGTACACATGCTTGATTCTCTTTCGGAGACATAGCAATCCATAGGTTTTAAGATACTTACTAGTCAGGTACATTCTTAGGCATTTAATATGCGGTGTTGAGTCCATTTCGTTGAGCAAGGAGTAGCTCTTGTCTATTCCATATTTAGCTTAAGGAACTTTATCTGTGCTCATTTCAATCTCTGGTTTTATGCAGCACCCCAACTCACCTTTCCCCTTAAGCAAGCATAAGTTGGTTTTCTAAATTTGAGACCCTGTTCTGTTCTGTAATTCAGTTCCTGTGTAGCCAAGTTTACATTCCGTGTATTACTGATATCTTATGATGTTTCTTTTTCTGTGTGACTTATTTCAGTTAGAATCATCATACCTGAATCCACTCATTGTGCTGCTAAGGGCCTGATGACATAGATTTCATTGCTGAGTGATATTGCTTTGTAAGTAAATACCACAACTTCTTTATCCATTTTTCACTTTCTGCGATGTTGAACTTGTACTGTAAACGAGGTTCTTGTAAACAGATGCGTCCCAAACTTTGGGGTGGCTGTGTCTTTTTGATTTTAATTTCCCTAAGCTATAGGACCATAAGTGGAAGTGCCCTAGGCTCTGTTGCTTTGTTTTTTAGATGTTTCAGGAAACACCATACACTTCTCCCGAGTGTCTGTTGGCAATTTACATCCCGCCCATCAGCATAACAAGGCTCCCAGTTCTCCATTGCATGTCCTGTCTTTCTGGATTTTACACTTTTTTCAGATGGCCCTTTTGACCGGGGGGAAGTGAGACTTCATTGTAGTGCAGATTTCCTTTGCAAGCTTGCTTGGTTGGCCAAAAAGGGCGTATGCGTTTTTTCCTGAATATATTCAGGAAAAAACGCATACGCCCTTTTTGGCCAAGTGCATCATTGTGGACGTTCTGCCTCTTTTCCTATGCTTTCAATGCAATTCCAGTCTGCCTCCTGAAATCGGTTTCCTGCAATTCTGCCCCGCTTTCAAGTCCTCTTGGCAGCCTTACTTCAGTATATTTTTGGACGATAGCTGTCATTTATAACTCTGCAGGTTTGTGAATTACAGTGCCCCTGAGCTCCTTTCTTCAACTCGCTTTCTTTTGAGCTGGCCGCAACACCGCAGGATGGCTTCAGGCCCTAATCTGGTTCCGGCACGGCACGCTGAGCCTTTGGTTAATTCCTCTTCCTTGTGGGAAATGAGAGTTAAATTTGCCCGTCCAGACACCTCCAGCTAGTCTCTCATTGGTTCTCGCTATTCCTGTTCATCTTCCGCAGAAATTGCAAACTGGGCCAAACAGGAGGTTAAAGGGACTGACTCTCCAAGTCGGGAGGGTGTTAGTAAAGCGTCTGGAATGTTACACCCGAGTACCAGGGTACGAAAACTGAGACATATTTGAACACGTCTCCCGATCACATGGTTGATCACACTCTAGGTTCCACATGCATGTTTTAGCTGAAGGAAGAATACCTTAAACCTGGGTAGTTGAAACCCGTGGAATGGGTACCATGCAATATGACTTCAAAGGGTCTTCATTTGCTCACCGAACCTCTCCAATCCTATCATTGCTGCGTTTATGCCCCTGTACACATGCTTGATTCTCTTTCGGAGACATAGCAATCCATAGGTTTTAAGATACTTACTAGTCAGGTACATTCTTAGGCATTTAATATGCGGTGTTGAGTCCATTTCGTTGAGCAAGGAGTAGCTCTTGTCTATTCCATATTTGGCTTAAGGAACTTTATCTGTGTTCATTTCAATCTCTGGTTTTATGCAGCACCCCAACTCACCTTTCCCCTTAAGCAAGCATAAGTTGGTTTTCTAAATTTGAGACCCTGTTCTGTTCTGTAATTCAGTTCTGGTGTAGCCAAGTTTACATTCCGTGTATTACTGATATCTTATGATGTTTCTTTTTCTGTGTGACTTATTTCAGTTAGAATCATCATACCTGAATCCACTCATTGTGCTGCTAAGGGCCTGATGACATAGATTTCATTGCTGAGTGATATTGCTTTGTAAGTAAATACCACAACTTCTTTATCCATTTTTCACTTTCTGCGATGTTGAACTTGTACGGTAAACGAGGTTCTTGTAAACAGAGGCGTCCCAAACTTTGGGGTGGCTGTGTCTTTTTGATTTTAATTTCCCTAAGCTATAGGACCATAAGTGGAAGTGCCCTAGGCTCTGTTGCTTTGTTTTTTAGATGTTTCAGGAAACACCATACACTTCTCCCGAGTGTCTGTTGGCAATTTACATCCCGCCCATCAGCATAACAAGGCTCCCAGTTCTCCATGGCCTGTCCTGCCTTTCTGGATTTTACACTTTTTTCAGATGGCCCTTTTGACCGGGGGGAAGTGAGACTTCATTGTAGTGCAGATTTCCTTTGCAAGCTTGCTTGGTTGGCCAAAAAGGGCGTATGCGTTTTTTCCTGAATATATTCAGGAAAAAACGCATACGCCCTTTTTGGCCAAGTGCATCATTGTGGACGTTCTGCCTCTTTTCCTATGCTTTCAATGCAATTCCAGTCTACCTCCTGAAATCGGTTTCCTGCAATTCTGCCCCGCTTTCAAGTCCTCTTGGCAGCCTTACTTCAGTATATTTTTGGACGATAGCTGTCATTTATAACTCTGCAGGTTTGTGAATTACAGTGCCCCTGAGCTCCTTTCTTCAACTCGCTTTCTTTTGAGCTGGCCGCAACACCGCAGGATGGCTTCAGGCCCTAATCTGGTTCTGGCACGGCACGCTGAGCCTTTGGTTAATTCCTCTTCCTGGTGGGAAATGAGAGTTAAATTTGCCCGTCCAGACACCTCCAGCTAGTCTCTCATTGGTTCTCGCTATTCCTGTTCATCTTCCGCAGAAATTGCAAACTGGGCCAAACAGGAGGTTAAAGGGACTGACTCTCCAAGTCGGGAGGGTGTTAGTAAAGCGTCTGGAATGTTGCACCCGAGTACCAGGGTACGAAAACTGAGACATATTTGAACACGTCTCCCGATCACATGGTTGATCATACTCTAGGTTCCACATGCATGTTTTAGCTGAAGGAAGAATACCTTAAACCTGGGTAGTTGAAACCCGTGGAATGGGTACCATGCAATATGACTTCAAAGGGTCTTCATTTGCTCACCGAACCTCTCCAATCCTATCACTGCTGCGTTTATGCCCCTGTACACATGCTTGATTCTCTTTCGGAGACATAGCAATCCATAGGTTTTAAGATACTTACTAGTCAGGTACATTCTTAGGCATTTAATATGCGGTGTTGAGTCCATTTCGTTGAGCAAGGAGTAGCTCTTGTCTATTCCATATTTGGCTTAAGGAACTTTATCTGTGTTCATTTCAATCTCTGGTTTTATGCAGCACCCCAACTCACCTTTCCCCTTAAGCAAGCATAAGTTGGTTTTCTAAATTTGAGACCCTGTTCTGTTCTGTAATTCAGTTCCTGTGTAGCCAAGTTTACATTCCGTGTATTACTGATATCTTATGGTGTTTCTTTTTCTGTGTGACTTATTTCAGTTAGAATCATCATACCTGAATCCACTCATTGTGCTGCTAAGGGCCTGATGACATAGATTTCATTGCTGAGTGATATTGCTTTGTAAGTAAATACCACAACTTCTTTATCCATTTTTCACTTTCTGCGATGTTGAACTTGTACTGTAAACGAGGTTCTTGTAAACAGAGGCGTCCCAAACTTTGGGGTGGCTGTGTCTTTTTGATTTTAATTTCCCTATGCTATAGGACCATAAGTGGAAGTGCCCTAGGCTCTGTTGCTTTGTTTTTTAGATGTTTCAGGAAACACCATACACTTCTCCCGAGTGTCTGTTGGCAATTTACATCCCGCCCATCAGCATAACAAGGCTCCCAGTTCTCCATGGCCTGTCCTGTCTTTCTGGATTTTACACTTTTTTCAGATGGCCCTTTTGACCGGGGGGAAGTGAGACTTCATTGTAGTGCAGATTTCCTTTGCAAGCTTGCTTGGTTGGCCAAAAAGGGCGTATGCGTTTTTTCCTGAATATATTCAGGAAAAAACGCATACGCCCTTTTTGGCCAAGTGCATCATTGTGGACGTTCTGCCTCTTTTCCTATGCTTTCAATGCAATTCCAGTCTACCTCCTGAAATCGGTTTCCTGCAATTCTGCCCCGCTTTCAAGTCCTCTTGGCAGCCTTACTTCAGTATATTTTTGGACGATAGCTGTCATTTATAACTCTGCAGGTTTGTGAATTACAGTGCCCCTGAGCTCCTTTCTTCAACTCGCTTTCTTTTGAGCTGGCTGCAACACCGCAGGATGGCTTCAGGCCCTAATCTGGTTCCGGCACGGCACGCTGAGCCTTTGGTTAATTCCTCTTCCTGGTGGGAAATGAGAGTTAAATTTGCCCGTCCAGACACCTCCAGCTAGTCTCTCATTGGTTCTCGCTATTCCTGTTCATCTTCCGCAGAAATTGCAAACTGGGCCAAACAGGAGGTTAAAGGCACTGACTCTCCAAGTGGGGAGAGTGTTAGTTAAGCGTCTGGAATGTTGCACCCGAGTTCCAGGGGACGAAAACTGAGACACATTTGAAAACGTTTCCTGATCCCACGGTGGATCATACTCTAGGTTCCACATGCATGTTTTAGCTGAAGGAAGAATACCTTAAACCTGGAGAGTTGAGACCCGTGGAATGGGTACCATGCAATATGACTTCAAAGGGTCTTCATTTGCTCACTGAACCTCTCCAATCCTATCAGTGCTGCGTTTATGCCCCTGTACACATGCTTGATTCTCTTTTGGAGACATAACAATCCATAGGTTTTAAGATACTTACTAGTCAGGTACATTCTTAGGCGTTTAATATGGGGTGTTGAGTCCATTTCGTTGAGCAAGGAGTAGCTCTTGTCTATTCCATATTTGGCTTAAGGAACTTTATCTGTGTTCATTTCAATCTCTGGTTTTATGCAGCACCCCAACTCACCTTTCCCCTTAAGCAAGCATAAGTTGGTTTTCTAAATTTGAGACCCTGTTCTGTTCTGTAATTCAGTTCCTGTGTAGCCAAGTTTACATTCCGTGTATTAGTGATATCTTATGATGTTTCTTTTTCTGTGTGTCTTATTTCAGTTAGAATCATCGTACCTGAATCCACTCATTATGCTGCTACGGGCCTGATGACATAGATTTCATTGCTGAGTGATACTGCATTGTACGTAAGTACCACAAGTTCTTTATCCATTTTTCACTTTCTGTGATATTGAACTTGTACGGTTAACGAGGTTCTTGTAAACAGAGGCGTCCCAAATTTTGGGGTGGCTGTGTCTTTTTGATTTTAATTTCCCTAAGCTATAGGACCATAAGTGGAAGTTACCTAGGCTGTGTTGCTTTGTTTTTTAGATGTTTCAGGAAACACCATACACATCCCGCCCATCAGCATAACAAGGCTCCCAGTTCTCCATGGCCTGTCCTGCCTTTCTGGATTTTACACTTTTTTCAGATGGCCCTTTTGACCAGGGGGAAGTGAGACTTCATTGTAGTGCAGATTTCCTTTGCAAGCTTGCTTGGTTGGCCAAAAAGGGCGTATGCCTTTTTTCCTGAATAAATTCAGGAAAAAAGGCATACACCCTTTTTGGCCAAGTGAATCATTGTGGACGTTTTGCCTCTTTTCCTATGCTTTAAATGCAATTCCAGTCTACCTCCTGAAATCGTTTTCCTGCAATTCTGCCTTGCTTTCAATGCCTCTTCATAGCCTTACCTCAATATATTTTTTGAAAATAGTTGGCCTTTATAACTCTGCAGGTTTTTGAATTGCAGTGGCCCTTAGCTCCATTTTTCAGCTCTTATTTTTGTGATCTTGCCTCATAACCACAGGATTCCTTCAGGCCCTATTCTTCTTCTGGGGCACCTTGCTGTGCCTTTGGTTTATTCTTCTTACTGATGTGAATTTAGAGTGACATGTGCCCATTGAAACCGCTACAGCTAGTTTCTCACTGGTTCCCCCTATTCCCATTCATCCTCCGCACTAACTGCAGACTGTGCGATACCAGAACTTAAAGGCATTGACTCTCCATGTGGGGATATTTTTGGTAAAGCGGCTGGAATGTCGATCCGGAGCCCCAGGAGAGGAAAAATGAGGTGCGTTTTAGAAACCTTTCCCGATCATATGGTATACCAGTCGCTGGGTTTCCCAAGCATGGTTTAGCTGTAGGAAGATTCCCTTCAACCTGGAGTGTTGGGACCCTTGGAATGAGTAGCATGAAGTATTGCATTAAACTTTTGGCAGTTGCTCACCAAAGCTCATCAATCCTCTCAGCCCCAAGTGTCCAGCCTTATGTCTTATCCAGCTGTGGGTTTATATGTGGTCAATCCAGGTTGCATCACAGCCCCTGAGCGAATTTTGTAAGAATTTTTCTCTCTTTCATTGTTTCTGCGTTTTGTTTTTAAAATTTATTTCTATAATGGGGTTTAGCTCATTTTCACTGCTGTGTTTGTGCCACTCTGCACACACTTGATTCCCTTATGGAGATATATCAATACATGGGTTTTAAGATTCTTATTACTCAGATATATTTCTCTGCGGTGTATAGGGTGTGTTGAGGCCAGTTCATTGAGCAAGGTGTAGATCTTGTCTAATATCTATTTGGTTTATTGAACGGTATCTGTGCTAATTTCAAACTCTGGTTTTATGCATCACCCCACCTCTCCTTTCCCCTTAAGCTGAAATAAGTGTGTTTTCTAAATGTGAGACACTGTTCTGTTCTGTAATTCATTTCTTGTGCAGCCATATTTACCCTCCCTCTATAAGTGATATCTTATGATATGTTTCTTTTTCTGTTTGACTTATTTCAAGTAGTATTATCGGACCTAAATCCACTCTTTATCCTTCTACTAGCCTTATTACATTGATTTCATGGTGAAGAGATATTCCATTGTACATAAGTACCACATCTTCTTTATCCATTGTTCTCTTTCCTGGGATATTTAAGGTATACTGAAGTTGAGGTTCTTGTAAACAGAGTAGCCCTAAACTGTGGTGTGCTTGTGTCTTGTTAATTTTTAGATTTCCCTAGATATACTCCCATGATTGGAAGTGTCCTATGCTCTGTAGCTCTGTTTTTTAGATGATTTAGGAACCACCATACACTTCTCCAGAGTGGCTCTCGGCAGTTCACACACTGCCCATCAGCGTATAAAGGCTCCCTGTTCTCCATGGCCTGTCCTGCATTTCTGGTTTTTACAATTTTTTAGGATGGCCCTTTTGACCAGTGGGAAATGAGACTTCTTTGTTGTGCACATTTGCATTGCTTGCTTGCTTCGTTGCCCATAAAGTGCGTATGCGTTTTTTCCTGGATATAATCAGGAAAAAACGCATACGCCCTTTTGGGCCAACTGCATCATTGTCGAAATTCTGCCGCTTTTCATGTGCTTTAAAGACGAGTCCAATCTATCTCTTGAAATCTGTTTCTTGCAATTCTGTCTTGCATTCAGATCCTCTTCTTTGCCTTACCTCAACATATTTTTGGACGTTAGTTTTCATTTATAACTCTGCAGGTTTGTGAATTGCAGTGACCCTGAGCTCCATTTTTTAAGTTGCTCTTTTGTGAGCTGGCCTCAAACCCGCAGGATTGCTTCAGGCCCTATTTTGGCTCGGGCGAGGCGGGCTGAGCCTTTTTTCAATTCTTATTCTTAATGGGAAATTAGAGTGATATGTGCCCGTCCAAACCCCTACAACTATTCTCTCATTGGTTCCCCGTTCATCCTCCTCACAATTTGCAAAATGTGTGAAACAGAAGTTGAAATGTGCTGATTCTCCAAGTGGGGAGATTCTAAGTAACGTGGCTGGAATGGTGAACAGGAGCACCAGGAGAGGATAAATGAGCTGCATTTTAGACACATCTCCCGATCACATGGTGTACAGTCCTCTGGGTTTTCCATGCATGTTTTAGCTGTAGGAAGATCCCTTGAACCTGCATATTTGGGACCCATTGAATGGGTACCAGGTAGTATTACTTTAAAGGGTGTGCATTTCCTCACCCAACCTCACATTTCTCTTAGCGCAAACAGTTTCCAGCCTTATGTCTCATCCTGCTGTGGGTCTAGATGTGTTCAATCCATGTTGCATCACCGGCCCTGAGGAAAAGTTGTAAGAGGTTTTCTCTGTCTCTCTGTCGTTTATTTTTTTCAATTTATTACTATATTGGTTACAGCTGATTTTCAAAGCTCTGTTTCTTGCTGCTGTACATCCACTTGATTCACGTACAGAGAGACATCAGTAAATTCTTTTTCAGATTCTTACCAGTCGTATATATTCTTTTCCGGTGACTTGAGTGTGCTGAGTGCAGTTCTTTTAGCTACCGTGTAGGCCTTGTTGATTATCAGTTTGGTATTTGGAATGGTATCTTTGCTAATTTCAACCTCCTGGGTGATGCCTCACCCCTCCCCACCTTTCCCGTTTAGCAGCCTTATGCGTGTTTTCTACATATTTGACTATGTTTTTGTTTTGTAATTTATTTCATGTGTAGCCATTTTGGATTCCACCTTTAAGTGATATCTTATGATATGTGTCTTTTTCTTTTTGAATTCTGTCACTTAGAAAGATCATACGTAACTCCTCCGGAGTTGTTACAACTGGCCATATTTCATTGATTTCCAGGCTGAATAATATTCCACTCTACCTAAGTACCACATCTCTACCCATTTTTTCCCTCCAGAGACATTTAAGTTATATCCTAGTTGAGGATCTTTTAAACAGAGAGGGGGTAAACATTGGGGTGCCTGTGTCCTCTCGATTTTTGTTTTTCTCAAGATATACGCCCATGAGTGCAAGTGCCCTATGCTCTGTAGCTCATTTTTTAGATGCTTTAGTAAACACAATACACTTCTCCAGAATGGCCGTTGGCAATATACATTTCCACTATAAGTCTCACAGGGCTCCCTCTTCTCCTTGCCCTGTCCTGCATTTCTGTTGTTTACGCTTTATGAGGATGGCTCTTCTGACTGATGCGAAGTGATATCTTTTGTAGTATTGACTTCCAGTGCCCACCTGTTTGGTTGGCTAAAAAAGTGTATGCCCTTTTCTTGAATATATACAGAAAAAAACGCATACACCCTTTTTGGCCAACTGCAATGTTGGCAATGTTCAGCTCCTTTTCTTGTGCTTAATGGCGAGTCCTTTCTACCTCCTCAAATCCCTTTCCTGCCATTCTCCCTTGCTTACAAGTCCTTTTCTCTGACTTTCCTCAAGACATTTTTCAGTGATGGATATTTTCAACTCTGCAGTTTTGTGAATTTTACTGCCCCTGAGTTCCATTGTTCAACTTGTGTTTATGGGAACTGGCCACAAAGCAGCGGGATTTCCTCAAGCCCTATACTGTTTCCATGGGCAACCCTAGCCTTTGGTCAATTCGTCTTCCTGATTGGAAATTAGAGTGACATGTGCCTGTCTGAACACCTAGGACTTGTCTCTCATTGTTCCTCATCCTTCCGCTTCATCCTCTGGACAAATTCCAAACTGTACGCAACAGGATGTTGACAGTGCTGACATCTCCAAGTGGGGAGACTGTTAGTAAAGACGCTGGAGGGGTGAACCCGAGCACCAGGAGATGAGGAGAGGAGATGCCTTTTCCAAACTCTTCCCGATCAGACGGTATACCATCCTCTGGGTGTGACAGACATGTTTTAGCAGTAGGAAGAGTCCCATTCATGTAAGGAGAACACCAGGGCTTTTTCAAAATCAGTGTCTCCCCGAAACCCAAACTGGGGAATTTTTTAAGCTACGGCTACACATATGTTCATTAAGGGCCTTGGGAAGTAGGCAGAGTCCAAACTTTAGATGATTGAAGTCTTCAGGGTCAGAAGCACTCACCACCAGCTTCCCTTAGGTTACACTTTAACTGTCATTGATAGATGATGTCAATAAAAATATCTATTCTTTTTCAGATTATTTCCCCTTATAGGTTATTGCAAAATGTTGAGTGTAGTTCCCTGTGCTATACAGTAGTTCCTTGTTGATGATCTATTTTATACATAGCAGTGTGTATGTGTTAATCCCAAACTGTTAATTTATCCCTCCTCCCACCTTTCCCCTTTGGTAATAATAAATTATAAGATTTTATACTTCTCAGAAATGGGGGAGCTGAAAGAGAGGTATCATTTTCAATGGAAAAGCATTTAAAACAAGATTGAAGCTTTAACCAAGATTATTAGATGTACATCCTTGGAAAGAAATCACTTCGTTTCTCTAATATTGACCTGACAAATAAGACAAACCTTTTCACTGAACTTGCTTATAATAAAGTGATGGAAATATCAAATGGAAGTGTTAGAAACATTTTATTTTACCCGAGCCTTATACACTGTTCTATGTTAACTACAGTTTGGCTCACACATCTGTTCATTGAGGTTACAATAGTCTCAATTTCTGTTACTGATCCTCCAGAGTGGACCCCAACAAGTGTCCCCCTGCCCAGTGTCATTGGGGCCAACAGATCGAGACTGAGTTTGGTTCACAAGCAAAGGAAACTTTATATTTTGATCAGAGAATGGAGAGGTGAGAGCATGCACTACCCCGTGGGCTGTGGGCTGGGCTGCTGTGTAGAGATCCTGTCAGAGTCAGTGGGAGGGAGGGGGCGGAGCTCTCGAGGGCCAGGTTGGCTGCAGCTCAGGCTCTATATCGCGGAGTCTGCACTGGGCCCCAGGAGCTGAGGTGTCGACCCAGCCATTCTGCACTAGGAAATCTGGTCTGAAGTGCCGGGTGTGGAACCTCTGCATGCGGGACCCTAGGAGCACGTGAAATTAGACAAAGCACAAAGGATAAAAAAGGTTAGACTTGACTTTATTGCCCAGATTCTACTTTTATCTCCCAGGGATTTTTAATGGGCTTTGCTGGGGACAAACCCCTCCTCTGCCTTTTGTCCCGTTCCTCATTCTTGGAGTGCTGAGGGTGCAGACACTTCTTCTGTAACTGCTGAGTGCTGAGTTGGGAGCCCTAATACCCGGGGGCGAGGGTCAGAGCTTCTCCCCAGCAGCCTCCAGGTGACGTTGATTGTCCCCAGGCCCCCTGCCTCCCTGCTCGTCCACCTGAGCACCAGCATTGGAAGTGTTATAGATTCTAATGACCTTTAAGGGTCCAGGAAAGAGATGTGCAGAGACGCTGTGGGGGCCGGTTTCACCCCGCCCCACATTTGTTCGGCCACCTTAGGCTGACCATTTCTGCCAGCCTAGATGCTCTGACCAGTAGTCTGCGCTTTCTTCAATTAGGCCCCTGAATTAACGTACAAACAGCACCAGGTGTCAGAGCCCTGCCCGCTCAACTCCCAGACAGTCCAGGGTCAGTGGTGATCAAGGACCATGATGACCACTGAGTCAACAGCCTTTTGAAGTAAACAGGAGTCCAGCCAGTCTTATTGGCCACCATCATCACGGTGTCTGTAGGCTTTTCTATGGTGACAGTGTGATATACGGTTCCCCCACCAAGATTATTAGCTCCCCTCTGGGTGCAGTAAGTCCTGCAAGCAGTAGTCTACTCTTTTGGGACACACTCTTATTGTTTTATGAGAGAAACTCCAGGTCAAGTGATGTTCACACGAGTCGTCATGGTGCCCTGTTGCCCCCGGTTATCTCTCTGGATGTTGGAGTTGGAGGGCCTCCTCACTCGAGGTCGGTGTGCCCACGGAACGAACCCTGCAACTTCAGGGCATCGTTGGTGGTTAGGATCACCACGTGGGGTCCTTTTCCCTTAGGAAGGAGGTGGCCTTTTGGGCTGCTGATTTCCAGGTTTTTAGATACCGCCAGTATCTTGGCCAGATGCGGCAGTGGGCCAAGCCCCTTGGTGACCGTAGTTTATCCTACCTGGATGGCATTCTTGCATTGTTCCATTTCAAGTGGTCCCAGTTTTTGCACTAATTCTCCAATGGCGATTCACCTTTCACCGGGAATGTAAAGGTCAAAGGGTTTAGCTAAATTAGGGAGTTCCAGGGCAAGGGTCTGAATTGACTGCTCTTTCCATTCTTGAAAGGCCACTTCTGGATTCTATTCAAAAGGATCATCATCTTTTCCTTTCAGTGTTTCATATAGAGGCCCAGCTAGTAGACTGTAGTTAGGGATCCAGAAGCAGCAAACCCTGGCCTCCCCAGGAACCCCTAAGCTGTCTTCTAGTTTTAGAAAGGGGTAAGGCTGCAAATGGTTTCTTCCCTTTCCTGAGATGGGCTTCTCCGACCTTCTGTGAGAATGAAGCCCAGGCAGGTCACCGCAGTCTGTGATATTTGAGCTTTTTCTTGGACAACTTCTATCCTTTATTGGCTTGGTAGTTCAGAGGCCTCCTTAGTAGGGCTGGCGATCAGAATGTCGTCTGCGTACTGAAGGAGGGTTTCCTTTTCCAGAGGTAGAACTTTTAGGTCTTTAGCTAAGCTTTCCCCAAAGATGGTGTGGGAATTTTTGCACCCTTGGGGCAAGACGGCCCGGAAGTATTGTTTTAGTTGTATGTTGAGTCCTGCCACTCACAAGCCAAAATTTCTTGTGACTCTGGGACTAATGGAATACAAAAGAAGGCATCATTGAAGACTAATACAGAATACCATGTCCTGGTGGTTGGTAGAATGACCAGCAGGGTGTAGGAATTAGGAGCAACTGGAGGTATATCCTCGGTGGCTTCACTGACTGTCCTGACATCCTTTACCAGGTCCCCAGCAGCCCATGGGGCTCTCGTGGTCAGACCAATCCCAGAATATGGAGCTCACCTGGGCAGGTACCCCACCCCCACCCCAGCCCACGGGGCTCTCGTGGTCAGGCCCTTCCCAGGATACAGAGCTACCCTTGCAGGTACCATGGCAGGGCTGGGCACACAGGAACCGTGCACATAGCCCTCATTGCAGAGCACCCCCAGCTCACCTGTCGCTCAGAGCTGGCACAGAGCACCTCAGAGCAGGACTTGAACTAACAAACAGCAGCTGCGACAGGTCTGTGACCCTGGGCATCACTCTGTGCGGCCTCCCTCCACCTGGTCTTCCAGAGACTTCCACTGCACCCGGGGCACCAGGCCTCTGTCTCCAACCACCACCCACCCCTCCTCTCCCTGACTCCTGGGTTCCTCTCATAAGGAGAGGGTTTTCTTGAAGTTGTCTCCCACTCATGGGCCAGATAAAATGATTAGAAAACAAGCCAAAGCTGCAGCCCCTTGTCTATCCTGACTCTCAGGAGCCCACACCTGTTCCTTGGACCTGGCCGGTTCAGCAAGTTCCATTTTCTGCAACTGTGAGCCCCTGAGGGGTGATGATTGGCTGACCTGGGCAGCCTTACCGTGCGGGCCAGCCCTCCCCAGGTGTGCCTGGGTTGAGATCAATATAAATACCACTCCAGGCAGCAAGAGCCCCTGCAGCCGTGCCTGACGCCATTTTCTCTGCCCTGTCAGCAGTCTCGGGGCTGGGCTGGTGGGAGGGAGTGAGAGGCCACGGCTTTGTGGGTGGCCCAGTGTGAGTGGGGCTCTGCTGGACTTTCTGCAGCAGTTGCCAGGCTGCCACCTGCTAAAGAAGAGGATGTGTCACCCATACCTGCTGCTGGAATTTCTCCCTGGGCAGAGGTGAGGAAGGAAAAAAGCAGTGGGGGCAGGGACAGGACGGGTATCTCAGTCAGGGAAATGGAAATCTTCCAGAAGAGCACCCAGGGCCAGGACCATCCTGGCTGGCCTGCAGGCACCAAGTCGGCCGGCATGCTGTCACTCGTGTGGCTCTATGGCCCTTCCTCTAGGCTTTCAAGTCCTTGTATATATTCAGGTGTTTTACCTGGGACGGGTGGGAATAGTTCAGCAGCAACTGGCCTGGGGCTCACCTCCCGTTTACTCACAGATGCCTCGGCACGGTGCCCCAGCTTTGCAATGAGGACGCTTGTTGCGTGGGGGCTGCTGGCTGAATGGGAGACGATTCCCCACCACTGGCCAACTTCAGAATTGTTTACAACTGGAGCAAGTGCCCTGATACGGTTTTCCTCTGTGGAACTGGTGGGTTCTGTGTTTTTTTTTCTCTTTTTCGTTTTTGGTTCAAGGTAGATTTTATTCCTCTTTTTTGTATTTACAGATATAAGCATGGAAATAATTTATTCATATAAATACATGTATGTGAAGGGAATAATTGTTTTTTCTGTTTTATTTTTTAAATTTTATTTCTTTTTAATTTTGAATTTTATTTTATATTTTTATACAGCAGGTTCTTATTGGTTATCTATTTTATACATATAAATGTATACATGCCAATCCCAGTCTCTCAACTCCTCCCACCACCACCCCCCCAACAGCTTTCCCCCCTTGTTGTCCATACATTTGTTGTCTACATCTGTTGCTCTATTTATGCCTTGCAAAATGGTTAATCTGTACAGTTTTTCTAGGTTCCACATATATGCATGAATATACAAGATTTGTTTTTCTCTTTCTGACTTACTTCACTCTGTATGACAGTCTCTAGATCCATCGACGTCTCTACAAATGACCCAATTTCATTCCTTTTCATGGCTTAGTAATATTCCATTTTATATATGTACCACAGCTTTATGCATTCGTCTGTCTGTGGGCATTTAGGTTGCTTCCATTACCTCGATATTGTAAATAGTGATGCAATGAACATTGCGGTGAATGTCTCGTTTTGATTTATGGTTTTGTCTGGGTATATGTCCAGTACTGGGATTGCTGTATCATATGGTAATTCTATTGTTAGTTTCTTAAGAAACTCCATATTGTTCTCCGTAGTGACTGTATCAATTTATATTCCCAACAATAGTGGAAGAGGGTTCCTTTTCTCCACACCCTTTCCAGCATTTTTGTTTGTAGATTTTCTCATGATGCCCATTCTATCAGGTGTGAGGTGATACCTCATTGTTGAGTCCATTTTGTTGAGCAAGGGGTAGGTCTTGTCTATTACATATTTGGCTTATTGAATGGTATCTGTGCTAATTTCAAACTCTGGTTTTATGCAGCACCCCAACTCACTTTCCCCCTTAAGGAAGCATAAGTTGGTTTTCTAAACTTGAGACCCTGTTCTGTTTTGTAATTCAGTTCATGTGTAGCCAAGTTCACATTCCATGTATTAGTGATATCTTATGATGTTTCTTTTTCTGTGTGACATATTTCAGTTAGAATCATCATACCTGAATCCACTCATTATGCTGCTACGGGCCTGATGACATAGATTTCATGGCTGAGTGATTTTGCATTGTACATAAGTACCACAACTTCTTTATCCATTTTTCACTTTCTGCGATATTGAACTTGTACCGTAAACGAGGTTCTTGTAAACAGAGCTGTCCCAAACTGTGGGGTGGCTGTGTCTTTTTGATTTTAATTTCCCTAAGCTATAGGACCATAAGTGGAAGTGCCCTAGGCTCTGTTGCTTTGTTTTTTAGATGTTTCAGGAAACACCATACACTTCTCCCGAGTGTCTGTTGGCAATTTACATCCCGCCCATCAGCATAACAAGGCTCCCAGTTCTCCATGGCCTGTCCTGCCTTTCTGGATTTTACACTTTTTTCAGATGGCCCTTTTGACCGGGGGGAAGTGAGACTTCATTGTAGTGCAGATTTCCTTTGCAAGCTTGCTTGGTTGGCCAAAAAGGGCGTATGCGTTTTTTCCTGATTCAGGAAAAAACGCATACGCCCTTTTTGGCCAAGTGCATCATTGTGGACGTTCTGCCTCTTTTCCTATGCTTAAAATGCAATTCCAGTCTACCTCCTGAAATCGGTTTCCTGCAATTCTGCCCCGCGTTCAAGTCCTCTTGGCAGCCTTACTTCAGTATATTTTTGGACGATTGCTGTCATTTATAACTCTGCAGGTTTGTGAATTCCTGTGCCCCTGAGCTCCGTTCTTCATCTCGCTTTCTTGTGAGCTGGCCGCAACACCGCAGGATTGCTTCAGGCCCTAATCTGGTTCCAGCACGGCACGCTGAGCCTTTGGTTAATTCCTGTCCTTGGTGGGAAATGAGAGTTAAATTTGCCCGTCCAGAAACCTCCAGCTTGTCTCTCATTGGTTCTCCCTATTCCTGTTCATCTTCCACTGAAATTGAAAACAGGGCCAAACAGGAGGTTAAAGGCACTGACCCTCCAAGTTGGGAGAGTGTTAGTAAAGCGTCTGGAATGTTGCACCCGAGTACCAGGGGACGAAAACTGAGACATATTTGAACACGTCTCCCGATCACATGGTTGATCATACTCTGGGTTCCACATGCATGTTTTAGCTGAAGGAAGAATCCCTGAAACCTGGAGAGTTGAGACCCGTGGAATTAGTACCATGCAATATGATTTCAAAGGGTCTTCATTTGCTCACCAAACCTCTCCAATCCTATCACTGCTGCATTTATGCCCCTGTACACACGCTTGATTCCCTTTCGGAGACATAGCAATCCATAGGTTTTAAGATAATTACTAGTCAGGTACATTCTTAGGCATTTAATATGGGGTGTTGAGTCCATTTCGTTGAGCAAGGAGTAGCTCTTGTCTATTACATATTTGGCTTAAGGAAGTTTATCTGTGCTCATTTCAATCTCTGGTTTTCTGCAGCACCCCAACTCACCTTTCCCCTTAAGCAAGCATAAGTTGGTTTTCTAAATTTGAGACCCTGTTCTGTTTTGTAATTCAGTTCCTGTGTAGCCAAGTTTACATTCCGTGTATTAGTGATATCTTATGATGTTTCTTTTTCTGTGTGACTTATTTCAGTTAGAATCATCATACCTGAATCCACTCATTGTGCTGCTAAGGGCCTGATGACATAGATTTCATTGCTGAGTGATATTGCTTTGTAAGTAAATACCACAACTTCTTTATCCATTTTTCACTTTCTGCGATGTTGAACTTGTACGGTAAACGAGGTTCTTGTAAACAGAGGCGTCCCAAACTTTGGGGTGGCTGTGTCTTTTTGATTTTAATTTCCCTAAGCTATAGGACCATAAGTGGAAGTGCCCTAGGCTCTGTTGCTTTGTTTTTTAGATGTTTCAGGAAACACCATACACATCCCGCCCATCAGCATAACAAGGCTCCCAGTTCTCCATGGCCTGTCCTGCCTTTCTGGATTTTACACTTTTTTCAGATGGCCCTTTTGACCAGGGGGAAGTGAGACTTCATTGTAGTGCAGATTTCCTTTGCAAGCTTGCTTGGTTGGCCAAAAAGGGCGTATGCCTTTTTTCCTGAATAAATTCAGGAAAAAAGGCATACACCCTTTTTGGCCAAGTGAATCATTGTGGACGTTCTGCCTCTTTTCCTATGCTTTAAATGCAATTCCAGTCTACCTCCTGAAATCGTTTTCCTGCAATTCTGCCTTGCTTTCAATGCCTTTTCATAGCCTTACCTCAATATATTTTTTGAAAATAGTTGGCCTTTATTACTCTGCAGGTTTTTGAATTGCAGTGGCCCTTAGCTCCATTTTTCAGCTCTTATTTTTGTGATCTTGCCTCATAACCACAGGATTCCTTCAGGCCCTATTCTTCTTCTGGGGCACCTTGCTGTGCCTTTGGTTTATTCTTCTTACTGATGTGAATTTAGAGTGACATGTGCCCATTGAAACTGCTACAGCTAGTTTCTCACTGGTTCCCCCTATTCCCATTCATCCTCCGCACTAACTGCAGACTGTGCGATACCAGAACTTAAAGGCATTGACTCTCCATGTGGGGATATTTTTGGTAAAGCGGCTGGAATGTCGATCCGGAGCCCCAGGAGAGGAAAAATGAGGTGCGTTTTAGAAACCTTTCCCGATCATATGGTATACCAGTCGCTGGGTTTCCCAAGCATGGTTTAGCTGTAGGAAGATTCCCTTCAACCTGGAGTGTTGGGACCCTTGGAATGAGTAGCATGAAGTATTGCATTAAACTTTTGGCAGTTGCTCACCAAAGCTCATCAATCCTCTCAGCCCCAAGTGTCCAGCCTTTTGTCTTATCCAGCTGTGGGTTTATATGTGGTCAATCCAGGTTGCATCACAGCCCCTGAGCGAATTTTGTAAGAATTTTTCTCTCTTTCATTGTTTCTGCGTTTTGTTTTTAAAATTTATTTCTATAATGGGGTTTAGCTCATTTTCACTGCTGTGTTTGTGCCACTCTGCACACACTTGATTCCCTTATGGAGATATATCAATACATGGGTTTTAAGATTCTTATTACTCAGATATATTTCTCTGCGGTGTATAGGGTGTGTTGAGGCCAGTTCATTGAGCAAGGTGTAGATCTTGTCTAATATCTATTTGGTTTATTGAACGGTATCTGTGCTAATTTCAAACTCTGGTTTTATGCATCACCCCACCTCTCCTTTCCCCTTAAGCTGAAATAAGTGTGTTTTCTAAATGTGAGACACTGTTCTGTTCTGTAATTCATTTCTTGTGCAGCCATATTTACCCTCCCTCTATAAGTGATATCTTATGATATGTTTCTTTTTCTGTTTGACTTATTTCAAGTAGTATTATCGGACCTAAATCCACTCTTTATCCTTCTACTAGCCTTATTACATTGATTTCATGGTGAAGAGATATTCCATTGTACATAAGTACCACATCTTCTTTATCCATTGTTCTCTTTCCTGGGATATTTAAGGTATACTGAAGTTGAGGTTCTTGTAAACAGAGTAGCCCTAAACTGTGGTGTGCTTGTGTCTTGTTAATTTTTAGATTTCCCTAGATATACTCCCATGATTGGAAGTGTCCTATGCTCTGTAGCTCTGTTTTTTAGATGATTTAGGAACCACCATACACTTCTCCAGAGTGGCTCTCGGCAGTTCACACACTGCCCATCAGCGTATAAAGGCTCCCTGTTCTCCATGGCCTGTCCTGCATTTCTGGTTTTTACAATTTTTTAGGATGGCCCTTTTGACCAGTGGGAAATGAGACTTCTTTGTTGTGCACATTTGCATTGCTTGCTTGCTTCGTTGCCCATAAAGTGCGTATGCGTTTTTTCCTGGATATAATCAGGAAAAAACGCATACGCCCTTTTGGGCCAACTGCATCATTGTCGAAATTCTGCCGCTTTTCATGTGCTTTAAAGACGAGTCCAATCTATCTCTTGAAATCTGTTTCTTGCAATTCTGTCTTGCATTCAGATCCTCTTCTTTGCCTTACCTCAACATATTTTTGGACGTTAGTTTTCATTTATAACTCTGCAGGTTTGTGAATTGCAGTGACCCTGAGCTCCATTTTTTAAGTTGCTCTTTTGTGAGCTGGCCTCAAACCCGCAGGATTGCTTCAGGCCCTATTTTGGCTCGGGCGAGGCGGGCTGAGCCTTTTTTCAATTCTTATTCTTAATGGGAAATTAGAGTGATATGTGCCCGTCCAAACCCCTACAACTATTCTCTCATTGGTTCCCCGTTCATCCTCCTCACAATTTGCAAAATGTGTGAAACAGAAGTTGAAATGTGCTGATTCTCCAAGTGGGGAGATTCTAAGTAACGTGGCTGGAATGGTGAACAGGAGCACCAGGAGAGGATAAATGAGCTGCATTTTAGACACATCTCCCGATCACATGGTGTACAGTCCTCTGGGTTTTCCATGCATGTTTTAGCTGTAGGAAGATCCCTTGAACCTGCATATTTGGGACCCATTGAATGGGTACCAGGTAGTATTACTTTAAAGGGTGTGCATTTCCTCACCCAACCTCACATTTCTCTTAGCGCAAACAGTTTCCAGCCTTATGTCTCATCCTGCTGTGGGTCTAGATGTGTTCAATCCATGTTGCATCACCGGCCCTGAGGAAAAGTTGTAAGAGGTTTTCTCTGTCTCTCTGTCGTTTATTTTTTTCAATTTATTACTATATTGGTTACAGCTGATTTTCAAAGCTCTGTTTCTTGCTGCTGTACATCCACTTGATTCACGTACAGAGAGACATCAGTAAATTCTTTTTCAGATTCTTACCAGTCGTATATATTCTTTTCCGGTGACTTGAGTGTGCTGAGTGCAGTTCTTTTAGCTACCGTGTAGGCCTTGTTGATTATCAGTTTGGTATTTGGAATGGTATCTTTGCTAATTTCAACCTCCTGGGTGATGCCTCACCCCTCCCCACCTTTCCCGTTTAGCAGCCTTATGCGTGTTTTCTACATATTTGACTATGTTTTTGTTTTGTAATTTATTTCATGTGTAGCCATTTTGGATTCCACCTTTAAGTGATATCTTATGATATGTGTCTTTTTCTTTTTGAATTCTGTCACTTAGAAAGATCATACGTAACTCCTCCGGAGTTGTTACAACTGGCCATATTTCATTGATTTCCAGGCTGAATAATATTCCACTCTACCTAAGTACCACATCTCTACCCATTTTTTCCCTCCAGAGACATTTAAGTTATATCCTAGTTGAGATCTTTTAAACAGAGAGGGGGTAAACATTGGGGTGCCTGTGTCCTCTCGATTTTTGTTTTTCTCAAGATATACGCCCATGAGTGCAAGTGCCCTATGCTCTGTAGCTCATTTTTTAGATGCTTTAGTAAACACAATACACTTCTCCAGAATGGCCGTTGGCAATATACATTTCCACTATAAGTCTCACAGGGCTCCCTCTTCTCCTTGCCCTGTCCTGCATTTCTGTTGTTTACGCTTTATGAGGATGGCTCTTCTGACTGATGCGAAGTGATATCTTTTGTAGTATTGACTTCCAGTGCCCACCTGTTTGGTTGGCTAAAAAAGTGTATGCCCTTTTCTTGAATATATACAGAAAAAAACGCATACACCCTTTTTGGCCAACTGCAATGTTGGCAATGTTCAGCTCCTTTTCTTGTGCTTAATGGCGAGTCCTTTCTACCTCCTCAAATCCCTTTCCTGCCATTCTCCCTTGCTTACAAGTCCTTTTCTCTGACTTTCCTCAAGACATTTTTCAGTGATGGATATTTTCAACTCTGCAGTTTTGTGAATTTTACTGCCCCTGAGTTCCATTGTTCAACTTGTGTTTATGGGAACTGGCCACAAAGCAGCGGGATTTCCTCAAGCCCTATACTGTTTCCATGGGCAACCCTAGCCTTTGGTCAATTCGTCTTCCTGATTGGAAATTAGAGTGACATGTGCCTGTCTGAACACCTAGGACTTGTCTCTCATTGTTCCTCATCCTTCCGCTTCATCCTCTGGACAAATTCCAAACTGTACGCAACAGGATGTTGACAGTGCTGACATCTCCAAGTGGGGAGACTGTTAGTAAAGACGCTGGAGGGGTGAACCCGAGCACCAGGAGATGAGGAGAGGAGATGCCTTTTCCAAACTCTTCCCGATCAGACGGTATACCATCCTCTGGGTGTGACAGACATGTTTTAGCAGTAGGAAGAGTCCCATTCATGTAAGGAGAACACCAGGGCTTTTTCAAAATCAGTGTCTCCCCGAAACCCAAACTGGGGAATTTTTTAAGCTACGGCTACACATATGTTCATTAAGGGCCTTGGGAAGTAGGCAGAGTCCAAACTTTAGATGATTGAAGTCTTCAGGGTCAGAAGCACTCACCACCAGCTTCCCTTAGGTTACACTTTAACTGTCATTGATAGATGATGTCAATAAAAATATCTATTCTTTTTCAGATTATTTCCCCTTATAGGTTATTGCAAAATGTTGAGTGTAGTTCCCTGTGCTATACAGTAGTTCCTTGTTGATGATCTATTTTATACATAGCAGTGTGTATGTGTTAATCCCAAACTGTTAATTTATCCCTCCTCCCACCTTTCCCCTTTGGTAATAATAAATTATAAGATTTTATACTTCTCAGAAATGGGGGAGCTGAAAGAGAGGTATCATTTTCAATGGAAAAGCATTTAAAACAAGATTGAAGCTTTAACCAAGATTATTAGATGTACATCCTTGGAAAGAAATCACTTCGTTTCTCTAATATTGACCTGACAAATAAGACAAACCTTTTCACTGAACTTGCTTATAATAAAGTGATGGAAATATCAAATGGAAGTGTTAGAAACATCTTATTTTACCCGAGCCTTATACACTGTTCTATGTTAACTACAGTTTGGCTCACACATCTGTTCATTGAGGTTACAATAGTCTCAATTTCTGTTACTGATCCTCCAGAGTGGACCCCAACAAGTGTCCCCCTGCCCAGTGTCATTGGGGCCAACAGATCGAGACTGAGTTTGGTTCACAAGCAAAGGAAACTTTATATTTTGATCAGAGAATGGAGAGGTGAGAGCATGCACTACCCCGTGGGCTGTGGGCTGGGCTGCTGTGTAGAGATCCTGTCAGAGTCAGTGGGAGGGAGGGGGCGGAGCTCTCGAGGGCCAGGTTGGCTGCAGCTCAGGCTCTATATCGCGGAGTCTGCACTGGGCCCCAGGAGCTGAGGTGTCGACCCAGCCATTCTGCACTAGGAAATCTGGTCTGAAGTGCCGGGTGTGGAACCTCTGCATGCGGGACCCTAGGAGCACGTGAAATTAGACAAAGCACAAAGGATAAAAAAGGTTAGACTTGACTTTATTGCCCAGATTCTATTTTTATCTCCCAGGGATTTTTAATGGGCTTTGCTGGGGACAAACCCCTCCTCTGCCTTTTGTCCCGTTCCTCATTCTTGGAGTGCTGAGGGTGCAGACACTTCTTCTGTAACTGCTGAGTGCTGAGTTGGGAGCCCTAATACCCGGGGGCGAGGGTCAGAACTTCTCCCCAGCAGCCTCCAGGTGACGTTGATTGTCCCCAGGCCCCCTGCCTCCCTGCTCGTCCACCTGAGCACCAGCATTGGAAGTGTTATAGATTCTAATGACCTTTAAGGGTCCAGGAAAGAGATGTGCAGAGACGCTGTGGGGGCCGGTTTCACCCCGCCCCACATTTGTTCGGCCACCTTAGGCTGACCATTTCTGCCAGCCTAGATGCTCTGACCAGTAGTCTGCGCTTTCTTCAATTAGGCCCCTGAATTAACGTACAAACAGCACCAGGTGTCAGAGCCCTGCCCGCTCAACTCCCAGACAGTCCAGGGTCAGTGGTGATCAAGGACCATGATGACCACTGAGTCAACAGCCTTTTGAAGTAAACAGGAGTCCAGCCGGTCTTATTGGCCACCATCATCACGGTGTCTGTAGGCTTTTCTATGGTGACAGTGTGATATACGGTTCCCCCACCAAGATTATTAGCTCCCCTCTGGGTGCAGTAAGTCCTGCAAGCAGTAGTCTACTCTTTTGGGACACACTCTTATTGTTTTATGAGAGAAACTCCAGGTCAAGTGATGTTCACACGAGTCGTCATGGTGCCCTGTTGCCCCCGGTTATCTCTCTGGATGTTGGAGTTGGAGGGCCTCCTCACTCGAGGTCGGTGTGCCCACGGAGCGAACCCTGCAACTTCAGGGCATCGTTGGTGGTTAGGATCACCACGTGGGGTCCTTTTCCCTTAGGAAGGAGGTGGCCTTTTGGGCTGCTGATTTCCAGGTTTTTAGATACCGCCAGTATCTTGGCCAGATGCGGCAGTGGGCCAAGCCCCTTGGTGACCGTAGTTTATCCTACCTGGATGGCATTCTTGCATTGTTCCATTTCAAGTGGTCCCAGTTTTTGCACTAATTCTCCAATGGCGATTCACCTTTCACCGGGAATGTAAAGGTCAAAGGGTTTAGCTAAATTAGGGAGTTCCAGGGCAAGGGTCTGAATTGACTGCTCTTTCCATTCTTGAAAGGCCACTTCTGGATTCTATTCAAAAGGATCATCATCTTTTCCTTTCAGTGTTTCATATAGAGGCCCAGCTAGTAGACTGTAGTTAGGGATCCAGAAGCAGCAAACCCTGGCCTCCCCAGGAACCCCTAAGCTGTCTTCTAGTTTTAGAAAGGGGTAAGGCTGCAAATGGTTTCTTCCCTTTCCTGAGATGGGCTTCTCCGACCTTCTGTGAGAATGAAGCCCAGGCAGGTCACCGCAGTCTGTGATATTTGAGCTTTTTCTTGGACAACTTCTATCCTTTATTGGCTTGGTAGTTCAGAGGCCTCCTTAGTAGGGCTGGCGATCAGAATGTCGTCTGCGTACTGAAGGAGGGTTTCCTTTTCCAGAGGTAGAACTTTTAGGTCTTTAGCTAAGCTTTCCCCAAAGATGGTGTGGGAATTTTTGCACCCTTGGGGCAAGACAGCCCGGAAGTATTGTTTTAGTTGTATGTTGAGTCCTGCCACTCACAAGCCAAAATTTCTTGTGACTCTGGGACTAATGGAATACAAAAGAAGGCATCATTGAAGACTAATACAGAATACCATGTCCTGGTGGTTGGTAGAATGACCAGCAGGGTGTAGGAATTAGGAGCAACTGGAGGTATATCCTCGGTGGCTTCACTGACTGTCCTGACATCCTTTACCAGGTCCCCAGCAGCCCATGGGGCTCTCGTGGTCAGACCAATCCCAGAATATGGAGCTCACCTGGGCAGGTACCCCACCCCCACCCCAGCCCACGGGGCTCTCGTGGTCAGGCCCTTCCCAGGATACAGAGCTACCCTTGCAGGTACCATGGCAGGGCTGGGCACACAGGAACCGTGCACATAGCCCTCATTGCAGAGCACCCCCAGCTCACCTGTCGCTCAGAGCTGGCACAGAGCACCTCAGAGCAGGACTTGAACTAACAAACAGCAGCTGCGACAGGTCTGTGACCCTGGGCATCACTCTGTGCGGCCTCCCTCCACCTGGTCTTCCAGAGACTTCCACTGCACCCGGGGCACCAGGCCTCTGTCTCCAACCACCACCCACCCCTCCTCTCCCTGACTCCTGGGTTCCTCTCATAAGGAGAGGGTTTTCTTGAAGTTGTCTCCCACTCATGGGCCAGATAAAATGATTAGAAAACAAGCCAAAGCTGCAGCCCCTTGTCTATCCTGACTCTCAGGAGCCCACACCTGTTCCTTGGACCTGGCCGGTTCAGCAAGTTCCATTTTCTGCAACTGTGAGCCCCTGAGGGGTGATGATTGGCTGACCTGGGCAGCCTTACCGTGCGGGCCAGCCCTCCCCAGGTGTGCCTGGGTTGAGATCAATATAAATACCACTCCAGGCAGCAAGAGCCCCTGCAGCCGTGCCTGACGCCATTTTCTCTGCCCTGTCAGCAGTCTCGGGGCTGGGCTGGTGGGAGGGAGTGAGAGGCCACGGCTTTGTGGGTGGCCCAGTGTGAGTGGGGCTCTGCTGGACTTTCTGCAGCAGTTGCCAGGCTGCCACCTGCTAAAGAAGAGGATGTGTCACCCATACCTGCTGCTGGAATTTCTCCCTGGGCAGAGGTGAGGAAGGAAAAAAGCAGTGGGGGCAGGGACAGGACGGGTATCTCAGTCAGGGAAATGGAAATCTTCCAGAAGAGCACCCAGGGCCAGGACCATCCTGGCTGGCCTGCAGGCACCAAGTCGGCCGGCATGCTGTCACTCGTGTGGCTCTATGGCCCTTCCTCTAGGCTTTCAAGTCCTTGTATATATTCAGGTGTTTTACCTGGGACGGGTGGGAATAGTTCAGCAGCAACTGGCCTGGGGCTCACCTCCCGTTTACTCACAGATGCCTCGGCACGGTGCCCCAGCTTTGCAATGAGGACGCTTGTTGCGTGGGGGCTGCTGGCTGAATGGGAGACGATTCCCCACCACTGGCCAACTTCAGAATTGTTTACAACTGGAGCAAGTGCCCTGATACGGTTTTCCTCTGTGGAACTGGTGGGTTCTGTGTTTTTTTTTCTCTTTTTCGTTTTTGGTTCAAGGTAGATTTTATTCCTCTTTTTTGTATTTACAGATATAAGCATGGAAATAATTTATTCATATAAATACATGTATGTGAAGGGAATAATTGTTTTTTCTGTTTTATTTTTTAAATTTTATTTCTTTTTAATTTTGAATTTTATTTTATATTTTTATACAGCAGGTTCTTATTGGTTATCTATTTTATACATATAAATGTATACATGCCAATCCCAGTCTCTCAACTCCTCCCACCACCACCCCCCCAACAGCTTTCCCCCCTTGTTGTCCATACATTTGTTGTCTACATCTGTTGCTCTATTTATGCCTTGCAAAATGGTTAATCTGTACAGTTTTTCTAGGTTCCACATATATGCATGAATATACAAGATTTGTTTTTCTCTTTCTGACTTACTTCACTCTGTATGACAGTCTCTAGATCCATCGACGTCTCTACAAATGACCCAATTTCATTCCTTTTCATGGCTTAGTAATATTCCATTTTATATATGTACCACAGCTTTATGCATTCGTCTGTCTGTGGGCATTTAGGTTGCTTCCATTACCTCGATATTGTAAATAGTGATGCAATGAACATTGCGGTGAATGTCTCGTTTTGATTTATGGTTTTGTCTGGGTATATGTCCAGTACTGGGATTGCTGTATCATATGGTAATTCTATTGTTAGTTTCTTAAGAAACTCCATATTGTTCTCCGTAGTGACTGTATCAATTTATATTCCCAACAATAGTGGAAGAGGGTTCCTTTTCTCCACACCCTTTCCAGCATTTTTGTTTGTAGATTTTCTCATGATGCCCATTCTATCAGGTGTGAGGTGATACCTCATTGTTGAGTCCATTTTGTTGAGCAAGGGGTAGGTCTTGTCTATTACATATTTGGCTTATTGAATGGTATCTGTGCTAATTTCAAACTCTGGTTTTATGCAGCACCCCAACTCACTTTCCCCCTTAAGGAAGCATAAGTTGGTTTTCTAAACTTGAGACCCTGTTCTGTTTCGTAATTCAGTTCATGTGTAGCCAAGTTCACATTCCGTGTATTAGTGATATCTTATGATGTTTCTTTTTCTGTGTGACATATTTCAGTTAGAATCATCATACCTGAATCCACTCATTATGCTGCTACGGGCCTGATGACATAGATTTCATGGCTGAGTGATTTTGCATTGTACATAAGTACCACAACTTCTTTATCCATTTTTCACTTTCTGCGATATTGAACTTGTACCGTAAATGAGGTTCTTGTAAACAGAGGCGTCCCAAACTTTGGGGTGGCTGTGTCTTTTTGATTTTAATTTCCCTAAGCTATAGGACCATAAGTGGAAGTGCCCTAGGCTCTGTTGCTTTGTTTTTTAGATGTTTCAGGAAACACCATACACTTCTCCCGAGTGTCTGTTGGCAATTTACATCCCGCCCATCAGCATAACAAGGCTCCCAGTTCTCCATGGCCTGTCCTGCCTTTCTGGATTTTACAATTATTTCAGATGGCCCTTTTGACCGGGGGGAAGTGAGTCTTCATTGTAGTGCAGATTTCCTTTGCAAGCTTGCTTAGTTGGCCAAAAAGTGCGTATGCGTTTTTTCCTGAATATATTCAGGAAAAAACGCATACGCCCTTTTTGGCCAAGTGCATCATTGTGGACGTTCTGCCTCTTTTCCTATGCTTTCAATGCAATTCCAGTCTACCTCCTGAAATTGGTTTCCTGCAATTCTGCCCCGCTTTCAAGTCCTCTTGGCAGCCTTACTTCAGTATATTTTTGGACGATAGCTGTCATTTATAACTCTGCAGGTTTGTGAATTACAGTGCCCCTGAGCTCCTTTCTTCAACTCGCTTTCTTGTGAGCTGGCCGCAACACCACAGGATGTCTTCAGGCCCTAATCTGGCTCCGGCACGGCACGCTGAACCTTTGGTTAATTCCTCTTCCTGGTGGGAAATGAGAGTTAAATTTGCCCGTCCAGACACCTCCAGCTCGTCTCTCATTGGTTCTCCCTATTCCTGTTCATCTTCCGCAGAAATTGCAAACTGGGCCAAACAGGAGGTTAAAGGCGCTGACTCTCCAAGTCGGGAGAGTTTTAGTAAAGCGTCTGGAATGTTGCACCCGAGTACCAGGGTACGAAAACTGAGACATATTTGAACACGTCTCCCGTTCACACGGTTGATCATACTCTGGGTTCCACATGCATGTTTTAGCTGAAGGAAGAATACCTTAAACCTGGAGAGTTGAGACCCGTGTAATGGGTACCATGCAATATGACTTCAAAGGGTCTTCATTTGCTCACCGAACATCTCCAATCCTATCACTGCTGCTTTTATGCCCCTGTACACACGCTTGATTCTCTTTTGGTGACATAGCAATCCATAGGTTTTAAGATACTTACTAGTCAGGTACATTCTTAGGCGTTTAATATGGGATGTTGAGTCCATTTCGTTGAGCAAGGAGTAGCTCTTGTCTATTCCATATTTGGCTTAAGGAACTTTATCTGTGCTCATTTCAATCTCTGGTTTTATGCAGCACCCCAACTCACCTTTCCCCTTAAGCAAGCATAAGTTGCTTTTCTAAATTTGAGACCCTGTTCTGTTTTGGAATTCAGTTCCTGTGTAGCCAAGTTTACATTCCGTGTATTACTGATATCTTATGATGTTTCTTTTTCTGTGTGACTTATTTCAGTTAGAATCATCATACCTGAATCCACTCATTGTGCTGCTAAGGGCCTGATGACATAGATTTCATTGCTGAGTGATATTGCTTTGTAAGTAAATACCACAACTTCTTTATCCATTTTTCACTTTCTGCGATGTTGAACTTGTACTGTAAACGAGGTTCTTGTAAACAGAGGCGTCCCAAACTTTGGGGTAGCTGTGTCTTTTTGATTTTAATTTCCCTAATCTATAGGACCATAAGTGGAAGTGCCCTAGGCTCTGTTGCTTTGTTTTTTAGATGTTTCAGGAAACACCATACACTTCTCCCGAGTGTCTGTTGGCAATTTACATCCCGCCCATCAGCATAACAAGGCTCCCAGTTCTCCATGGCCTGTCCTGCCTTTCTGGATTTTACACTTTTTTCAGATGGCCCTTTTGACCGGGGGGAAGTGAGACTTCATTGTAGTGCAGATTTCCTCTGCAAGCTTGCTTGGTTGGCCAAAAAGGGCGTATGCGTTTTTTCCTGAATATATTCAGGAAAAAACGCATACGCCCTTTTTGGCCAAGTGCATCATTGTGGACGTTCTGCCTCTTTTCCTATGCTTTCAATGCAATTCCAGTCTACCTCCTGAAATCGGTTTCCTGCAATTCTGCCCCGCTTTCAAGTCCTCTTGGCAGCCTTATTTCAGTATATTTTTGGACGATAGCTGTCATTTATAAGTCTGCAGGTTTGTGAATTACAGTGCCCCTGAGCTCCTTTCTTCAACTCGCTTTCTTTTGAGCTGGCCGCAACACCACAGGATGGCTTCAGGCCCTAATCTGGTTCCGGCACGGCACGCTGAGCCTTTGGTTATTTCCTCTTCCTGGTGGGAAATGAGAGTTAAATTTGCCCGTCCAGACACCTCCAGCTAGTCTCTCATTGGTTCTCCCTATTCCTGTTCATCTTCCGCAGAAATTGCAAACTGGGCCAAACAGGAGGTTAAAGGCGCTGACTCTCCAAGTGGGGAGAGTGTTAGTAAAGCGTATGGAATGTTACACCCGAGTACCAGGGGAGGAAAACTGAGACATATTTGAACATGTCTCCCGTTCACACGGTTGATCATACTCTGGGTTCCACATGCATGTTTTAGCTGAAGGAAGAATACCTTAAACCTGGAGAGTTGAGACCCGTGGAATGGGTACCATGCAATATGACTTCAAAGGGTCTTCATTTGCTCACCGAACCTCTCCAATCCTATCACTGCTGCGTTTATGCCCCTGTACACACGCTTGATTCTCTTTTGGAGACATAGCAATCCATAGGTTTTAAGATACTTACTAGTCAGGTACATTCTTAGGCGTTTAATATGGGGTGTTGAGTCCATTTCGTTGAGCAAGGAGTAGCTCTTGTCTATTCCATATTTGGCTTAAGGAACTTTATCTGTGCTCATTTCAATGTCTGGTTTTATGCAGCACCCCAACTCACCTTTCCCCTTAAGCAAGCATAAGTTGGTTTTCTAAATTTGAGACCCTGTTCTGTTTTGGAATTCAGTTCCTGTGTAGCCAAGTTTACATTCCGTGTATTACTGATATCTTATGATGTTTCTTTTTCGGTGTGACTTATTTCAGTTAGAATCATCGTACCTGAATCCACTCATTATGCTGCTACGGGCCTGATGACATAGATTTCATTGTTGAGTGATACTGCATTGTACGTAAGTACCACAAGTTCTTTATCCATTTTTCACTTTCTGTGATATTGAACTTGTACGGTAAACGAGGTTCTTGTAAACAGAGGCGTCCCAAACTTTGGGGTGGCTGTGTCTTTTTGATTTTAATTTCCCTAAGCTATAGGACCATAAGTGGAAGTGCCCTAGGCTCTGTTGCTTTGTTTTTTAGATGTTTCAGGAAACACCATACACTTCTCCCGAGTGTCTGTTGGCAATTTACATCCCGCCCATCAGCATAACAAGGCTCCCAGTTCTCCATGGCCTGTCCTGCCTTTCTGGATTTTACACTTTTTTCAGATGGCCCATTTTACCAGGGGGAAGTGAGTCTTCATTGTAGTGCAGATTTCCTTTGCAAGTTTGCTTGGTTGGCCAAAAAGGGCGTATGCGTTTTTTCCTGAATATATTCAGGAAAAAATGCATACGCCCTTTTTGGCCAAGTGCATCATTGTGGACGTTCTGCCTCTTTTCCTATGCTTTCAATGCAATTCCAGTCTACCTCCTGAAATCGGTTTCCTGCAATTCTGCCCCGCTTTCAAGTCCTCTTGGCAGCCTTACTTCAGTATATTTTTGGACGATAGCTGTCATTTATAACTCTGCAGGTTTGTGAATTACAGTGCCCCTGAGCTCCTTTCTTCAACTCGCTTTCTTTTGAGCTGGCCGCAACACCGCAGGATGGCTTCAGGCCCTAATCTGGTTCCGGCACGGCACGCTGAGCCTTTGGTTAATTCCTCTTCCTGGTGGGAAATGAGAGTTAAATTTGCCCGTCCAGACACCTCCAGCTAGTCTCTCATTGGTTCTCGCTATTCCTGTTCATCTTCCGCAGAAATTGCAAACTGGGCCAAACAGGAGGTTAAAGGGACTGACTCTCCAAGTCGGGAGGGTGTTAGTAAAGCGTCTGGAATGTTGCACCCGAGTACCAGGGTACGAGAACTGAGACATATTTGAACACGTCTCCCGATCACATGGTTGATCATACTCTAGGTTCCACATGCATGTTTTAGCTGAAGGAAGAATACCTTAAACCTGGGTAGTTGAAACCCGTGGAATGGGTACCATGCAATATGACTTCAAAGGGTCTTCATTTGCTCACCGAACCTCTCCAATCCTATCACTGCTGCGTTTATGCCCCTGTACACATGCTTGATTCTCTTTCGGAGACATAGCAATCCATAGGTTTTAAGATACTTACTAGTCAGGTACATTCTTAGGCGTTTAATATGCGGTGTTGAGTCCATTTCGTTGAGCAAGGAGTAGCTCTTGTCTATTCCATATTTGGCTTAAGGAACTTTATCTGTGCTCATTTCAATGTCTGGTTTTATGCAGCACCCCAACTCACCTTTCCCCTTAAGCAAGCATAAGTTGGTTTTCTAAATTTGAGACCCTGTTCTGTTTTGGAATTGAGTTCCTGTGTAGCCAAGTTTACATTCCGTGTATTACTGATATCTTATGATGTTTCTTTTTCGGTGTGACTTATTTCAGTTAGAATCATCGTACCTGAATCCACTCATTATGCTGCTACGGGCCTGATGACATAGATTTCATTGTTGAGTGATACTGCATTGTACGTAAGTACCACAAGTTCTTTATCCATTTTTCACTTTCTGTGATATTGAACTTGTACGGTAAACGAGGTTCTTGTAAACAGAGGCGTCCCAAACTTTGGGGTGGCTGTGTCTTTTTGATTTTAATTTCCCTAAGCTATAGGACCATAAGTGGAAGTGCCCTAGGCTCTGTTGCTTTGTTTCTTAGATGTTTCAGGAAACACCATACACTTCTCCCGAGTGTCTGTTGGCAATTTACATCCCGCCCATCAGCATAACAAGGCTCCCAGTTCTCCATGGCCTGTCCTGCCTTTCTGGATTTTACACTTTTTTCAGATGGCCCTTTTGACCGGGGGGAAGTGAGACTTCATTGTAGTGCAGATTTCCTTTGCAAGCTTGCTTGGTTGGCCAAAAAGGGCGTATGCGTTTTTTCCTGAATATATTCAGGAAAAAACGCATACGCCCTTTTTGGCCAAGTGCATCATTGTGGACGTTCTGCCTCTTTTCCTATGCTTTCAATGCAATTCCAGTCTACCTCCTGAAATCGGTTTCCTGCAATTCTGCCCCGCTTTCAAGTCCTCTTGGCAGCCTTACTTCAGTATATTTTTGGACGATAGCTGTCATTTATAACTCTGCAGGTTTGTGAATTACAGTGCCCCTGAGCTCCTTTCTTCAACTCGCTTTCTTTTGAGCTGGCCGCAACACTGCAGGATGGCTTCAGGCCCTAATCTGGTTCCGGCACGGCACGCTGAGCCTTTGGTTAATTCCTCTTCCTGGTGGGAAATGAGAGTTAAATTTGCCCGTCCAGACACCTCCAGCTAGTCTCTCATTGGTTCTCGCTATTCCTGTTCATCTTCCGCAGAAATTGCAAACTGGGCCAAACAGGAGGTTAAAGGGACTGACTCTCCAAGTCGGGAGGGTGTTAGTAAAGCGTCTGGAATGTTGCACCCGAGTACCAGGGTACGAGAACTGAGACATATTTGAACACGTCTCCCGATCACATGGTTGATCATACTCTAGGTTCCACATGCATGTTTTAGCTGAAGGAAGAATACCTTAAACCTGGGTAGTTGAAACCCATGGAATGGGTACCATGCAATATGACTTCAAAGGGTCTTCATTTGCTCACCGAACCTCTCCAATCCTATCACTGCTGCGTTTATGCCCCTGTACACATGCTTGATTCTCTTTCGGAGACATAGCAATCCATAGGTTTTAAGATACTTACTAGTCAGGTACATTCTTAGGAATTTAATATGCGGTGTTGAGTCCATTTCGTTGAGCAAGGAGTAGCTCTTGTCTATTCCATATTTGGCTTAAGGAACTTTATCTGTGCTCATTTCAATCTCTGGTTTTATGCAGCACCCCAACTCACCTTTCCCCTTAAGCAAGCATAAGTTGGTTTTCTAAATTTGAGACCCTGTTCTGTTCTGTAATTCAGTTCCTGTGTAGCCAAGTTTACATTCCGTGTATTACTGATATCTTATGATGTTTCTTTTTCGGTGTGACTTATTTCAGTTAGAATCATCATACCTGAATCCACTCATTGTGCTGCTAAGGGCCTGATGACATAGATTTCATTGCTGAGTGATATTGCTTTGTAAGTAAATACCACAACTTCTTTATCCATTTTTCACTTTCTGCGATGTTGAACTTGTACAGTAAACGAGGTTCTTGTAAACAGAGGCGTCCCAAACTTTGGGGTGGCTGTGTCTTTTTGATTTTAATTTCCCTAAGCTATAGGACCATAAGTGGAAGTGCCCTAGGCTCTGTTGCTTTGTTTTTTAGATGTTTCAGGAAACACCATACACTTCTCCCGAGTGTCTGTTGGCAATTTACATCCCGCCCATCAGCATAACAAGGCTCCCAGTTCTCCATGGCCTGTCCTGCCTTTCTGGATTTTACACTTTTTTCAGATGGCCCTTTTGACCGGGGGGAAGTGAGACTTCATTGTAGTGCAGATTTCCTTTGCAAGCTTGCTTGGTTGGCCAAAAAGGGCGTATGCGTTTTTTCCTGAATATATTCAGGAAAAAACGCATACGCCCTTTTTGGCCAAGTGCATCATTGTGGACGTTCTGCCTCTTTTCCTATGCTTTCAATGCAATTCCAGTCTGCCTCCTGAAATCGGTTTCCTGCAATTCTGCCCTGCTTTCAAGTCCTCTTGGCAGCCTTACTTCAGTATATTTTTGGACGATAGCTGTCATTTATAACTCTGCAGGTTTGTGAATTACAGTGCCCCTGAGCTCCTTTCTTCAACTCGCTTTCTTTTGAGCTGGCCGCAACACCGCAGGATGGCTTCAGGCCCTAATCTGGTTCCGGCACGGCACGCTGAGCCTTTGGTTAATTCCTCTTCCTGGTGGGAAATGAGAGTTAAATTTGCCCGTCCAGACACCTCCAGCTAGTCTCTCATTGGTTCTCACTATTCCTGTTCATCTTCCGCAGAAATTGCAAACTGGGCCAAACAGGAGGTTAAAGGGACTGACTCTCCAAGTCGGGAGGGTGTTAGTAAAGCGTCTGGAATGTTGCACCCGAGTACCAGGGTACGAAAACTGAGACATATTTGAACACGTCTCCCGATCACATGGTTGATCATACTCTAGGTTCCACATGCATGTTTTAGCTGAAGGAAGAATACCTTAAACCTGGGTAGTTGAAACCCGTGGAATGGGTACCATGCAATATGACTTCAAAGGGTCTTCATTTGCTCACCGAACCTCTCCAATCCTATCACTGCTGCGTTTATGCCCCTGTACACATGCTTGATTCTCTTTCGGAGACATAGCAATCCATAGGTTTTAAGATACTTACTAGTCAGGTACATTCTTAGGCATTTAATATGCGGTGTTGAGTCCATTTCGTTGAGCAAGGAGTAGCTCTTGTCTATTCCATATTTGGCTTAAGGAACTTTATCTGTGCTCATTTCAATCTCTGGTTTTATGCAGCACCCCAACTCACCTTTCCCCTTAAGCAAGCATAAGTTGGTTTTCTAAATTTGAGACCCTGTTCTGTTCTGTAATTCAGTTCCTGTGTAGCCAAGTTTACATTCCGTGTATTACTGATATCTTATGATGTTTCTTTTTCTGTGTGACTTATTTCAGTTAGAATCATCATACCTGAATCCACTCATTGTGCTGCTAAGGGCCTGATGACATAGATTTCATTGCTGAGTGATATTGCTTTGTAAGTAAATACCACAACTTCTTTATCCATTTTTCACTTTCTGCGATGTTGAACTTGTACGGTAAACGAGGTTCTTGTAAACAGAGGCGTCCCAAACTTTGGGGTGGCTGTGTCTTTTTGATTTTAATTTCCCTAAGCTATAGGACCATAAGTGGAAGTGCCCTAGGCTCTGTTGCTTTGTTTTTTAGATGTTTCAGGAAACACCATACACTTCTCCCGAGTGTCTGTTGGCAATTTACATCCCGCCCATCAGCATAACAAGGCTCCCAGTTCTCCATGGCCTGTCCTGCCTTTCTGGATTTTACACTTTTTTCAGATGGCCCTTTTGACCGGGGGGAAGTGAGACTTCATTGTAGTGCAGATTTCCTTTGCAAGCTTGCTTGGTTGGCCAAAAAGGGCGTATGCGTTTTTTCCTGAATATATTCAGGAAAAAACGCATACGCCCTTTTTGGCCAAGTGCATCATTGTGGACGTTCTGCCTCTTTTCCTATGCTTTCAATGCAATTCCAGTCTGCCTCCTGAAATCGGTTTCCTGCAATTCTGCCCTGCTTTCAAGTCCTCTTGGCAGCCTTACTTCAGTATATTTTTGGACGATAGCTGTCATTTATAACTCTGCAGGTTTGTGAATTACAGTGCCCCTGAGCTCCTTTCTTCAACTCGCTTTCTTTTGAGCTGGCCGCAACACCGCAGGATGGCTTCAGGCCCTAATCTGGTTCCGGCACGGCACGCTGAGCCTTTGGTTAATTCCTCTTCCTGGTGGGAAATGAGAGTTAAATTTGCCCGTCCAGACACCTCCAGCTAGTCTCTCATTGGTTCTCACTATTCCTGTTCATCTTCCGCAGAAATTGCAAACTGGGCCAAACAGGAGGTTAAAGGGACTGACTCTCCAAGTCGGGAGGGTGTTAGTAAAGCGTCTGGAATGTTGCACCCGAGTACCAGGGTACGAAAACTGAGACATATTTGAACACGTCTCCCGATCACATGGTTGATCATACTCTAGGTTCCACATGCATGTTTTAGCTGAAGGAAGAATACCTTAAACCTGGGTAGTTGAAACCCGTGGAATGGGTACCATGCAATATGACTTCAAAGGGTCTTCATTTGCTCACCGAACCTCTCCAATCCTATCACTGCTGCGTTTATGCCCCTGTACACATGCTTGATTCTCTTTCGGAGACATAGCAATCCATAGGTTTTAAGATACTTACTAGTCAGGTACATTCTTAGGCATTTAATATGCGGTGTTGAGTCCATTTCGTTGAGCAAGGAGTAGCTCTTGTCTATTCCATATTTGGCTTAAGGAACTTTATCTGTGCTCATTTCAATCTCTGGTTTTATGCAGCACCCCAACTCACCTTTCCCCTTAAGCAAGCATAAGTTGGTTTTCTAAATTTGAGACCCTGTTCTGTTCTGTAATTCAGTTCCTGTGTAGCCAAGTTTACATTCCGTGTATTACTGATATCTTATGATGTTTCTTTTTCTGTGTGACTTATTTCAGTTAGAATCATCATACCTGAATCCACTCATTGTGCTGCTAAGGGCCTGATGACATAGATTTCATTGCTGAGTGATATTGCTTTGTAAGTAAATACCACAACTTCTTTATCCATTTTTCACTTTCTGCGATGTTGAACTTGTACGGTAAACGAGGTTCTTGTAAACAGAGGCGTCCCAAACTTTGGGGTGGCTGTGTCTTTTTGATTTTAATTTCCCTAAGCTATAGGACCATAAGTGGAAGTGCCCTAGGCTCTGTTGCTTTGTTTTGTAGATGTTTCAGGAAACACCATACACTTCTCCCGAGTGTCTGTTGGCAATTTACATCCCACCCATCAGCATAACAAGGCTCCCAGTTCTCCATGGCCTGTCCTGCCTTTCTGGATTTTACACTTTTTTCAGATGGCCCTTTTGACCGGGGGGAAGTGAGACTTCATTGTAGTGCAGATTTCCTTTGCAAGCTTGCTTGGTTGGCCAAAAAGGGCGTATGCGTTTTTTCCTGAATATATTCAGGAAAAAACGCATACGCCCTTTTTGGCCAAGTGCATCATTGTGGACGTTCTGCCTCTTTTCCTATGCTTTCAATGCAATTCCAGTCTACCTCCTGAAATCGGTTTCCTGCAATTCTGCCCCGCTTTCAAGTCCTCTTGGCAGCCTTACTTCAGTATATTTTTGGACGATAGCTGTCATTTATAACTCTGCAGGTTTGTGAATTACAGTGCCCCTGAGCTCCTTTCTTCAACTCGCTTTCTTTTGAGCTGGCCGCAACACTGCAGGATGGCTTCAGGCCCTAATCTGGTTCCGGCACGGCACGCTGAGACTTTGGTTATTTCCTCTTCCTGGTGGGAAATGAGAGTTAAATTTGCCCATCCAGACACCTCCAGCTAGTCTCTCATTGGTTCTCGCTATTCCTGTTCATCTTCCGCAGAAATTGCAAACTGGGCCAAACAGGAGGTTAAAGGGACTGACTCTCCAAGTCGGGAGGGTGTTAGTAAAGCGTCTGGAATGTTGCACCCAAGTACCAGGGTACGAAAACTGAGACATATTTGAACACGTCTCCCGATCACATGGTTGATCATACTCTAGGTTCCACATGCATGTTTTAGCTGAAGGAAGAATACCTTAAACCTGGGTAGTTGAAACCCGTGGAATGGGTACCATGCAATATGACTTCAGAGGGTCTTCATTTGCTCACCAAACCTCTCCAATCCTATCACTGCTGCGTTTATGCCCCTGTACACATGCTTGATTCTCTTTCGGAGACATAGCAATCCATAGGTTTTAAGATACTTACTAGTCAGGTACATTCTTAGGCGTTTAATATGCGGTGTTGTGTCCATTTCGTTGAGCAAGGAGTAGCTCTTGTCTATTCCATATTTGGCTTAAGGAACTTTATCTGTGCTCATTTCAATCTCTGGTTTTATGCAGCACCCCAACTCACCTTTCCCCTTAAGCAAGCATAAGTTGGTTTTCTAAATTTGAGACCCTGTTCTGTTTTGGAATTCAGTTCCTGTGTAGCGAAGTTTACATTCCGTGTATTACTGATATCTTATGATGTTTCTTTTTCTGTGTGACTTATTTCAGTTAGAATCATCATACCTGAATCCACTCATTGTGCTGCTAAGGGCCTGATGACATAGATTTCATTGCAGAGTGATATTGCTTTGTAAGTAAATACCACAACTTCTTTATCCATTTTTCAATTTCTGCGATGTTGAACTTGTACTGTAAACGAGGTTCTTGTAAACAGAGGCGTCCCAAACTTTGGGGTGGCTGTGTCTTTTTGATTTTAATTTCCCTAATCTATAGGACCATAAGTGGAAGTGCCCTAGGCTCTGTTGCTTTGTTTTTTAGATGTTTTAGGAAACACCATACACTTCTCCCGAGTGTCTGTTGGCAATTTACATCCCGCCCATCAGCATAACAAGGCTCCCAGTTCTCCATGGCCTGTCCTGCCTTTCTGGATTTTACACTTTTTTCAGATGGCCCTTTTGACCGGGGGGAAGTGAGACTTCATTGTAGTGCAGATTTCCTTTGCAAGCTTGCTTGGTTGGCCAAAAAGGGCGTATGCGTTTTTTCCTGAATATATTCAGGAAAAAACGCATACGCCCTTTTTGGCCAAGTGCATCATTGTGGACGTTCTGCCTCTTTTCCTATGCTTTCAATGCAATTCCAGTCTACCTCCTGAAATCGGTTTCCTGCAATTCTGCCCCGCTTTCAAGTCCTCTTGGCAGCCTTACTTCAGTATATTTTTGGACGATAGCTGTCATTTATAACTCTGCAGGTTTGTGAATTACAGTGCCCCTGAGCTCCTTTCTTCAACTCGCTTTCTTTTGAGCTGGCCGCAACACCGCAGGATGGCTTCAGGCCCTAATCTGGTTCCGGCACGGCACGCTGAGCCTTTGGTTAATTCCTCTTCCTGGTGGGAAATGAGAGTAAAATTTTCCCGTCCAGACACCTCCAGCTAGTCTCTCATTGGTTCTCGCTATTCCTGTTCATCTTCCGCAGAAATTGCAAACTGGGCCAAACAGGAGGTTAAAGGGACTGACTCTCCAAGTCAGGAGGGTGTTAGTAAAGCGTCTGGAATGTTGCACCCGAGTACCAGGGTACGAAATCTGAGACATATTTGAACACGTCTCCCGAGCACATGGTTGATCATACTCTAGGTTCCACATGCATGTTTTAGCTGAAGGAAGAATACCTTAAACCTGGGTAGTTGAAACCTGTAGAATGGGTACCATGCAATATGACTTCAAAGGGTCTTCATTTGCTCACCGAACCTCTCCAATCCTATCACTGCTGCATTTATGCCCCTGTACACACGCTTGATTCTCTTTCGGAGACATAGCAATCCCTAGGTTTTAAGATACTTACTAGTCAGGTACATTCTTAGGCGTTTAATATGGGGTGTTGAGTCCATTTCGTTGAGCAAGGAGTAGCTCTTGTCTATTCCATATTTGGCTTAAGGAACTTTATCTGTGCTCATTTCAATCTCTGGTTTTATGCAGCACCCCAACTCACCTTTCCCCTTAAGCAAGCATAAGTTGGTTTTCTAAATTTGAGACCCTGTTCTGTTCTGTAATTCAGTTCCTGTGTAGCCGAGTTTGCATTCCATGTATTACTGATATCTTATGATGTTTCTTTTTCTGTGTGACTTATTTCATTTAGAATCATCATACCTGAATCAACGCATTGTGCTGCTAAGGGCCTGATGACATAGATTTCATTGCTGAGTGATATTGCTTTGTAAGTAAATACCACAACTTCTTTATCCATTTTTCACTTTCTGTGATGTTGAACTTGTACTGTAAAGGAGGTTCTTGTAAACAGAGGCATCCCAAACTTTGGGGTGGCTGTGTCTTTTTGATTTTAATTTCCCTAAGCTATAGGACCATAAGTGGAAGTGCCCTAGGCTCTGTTGCTTTGTTTTTTAGATGTTTCAGGAAACACCATACACTTCTCCCGAGTGTCTGTTGGCAATTTACATCCCGCCCATCAGCATAACAAGGCTCCCAGTTCTCCATGGCCTGTCCTGCCTTTCTGGATTTTACACTTTTTTCAGATGGCCCTTTTGACCGGGGGGAAGTGAGACTTCATTGTAGTGCAGATTTCCTTTGCAAGCTTGCTTGGTTGGCCAAAACGGGCGTATGCGTTTTTTCCTGAATATATTCAGGAAAAAACGCATACGCCCTTTATGGCCAAGTGCATCATTGTGGACGTTCTGCCTCTTTTCCTATGCTTTCAATGCAATTCCAGTCTGCCTCCTGAAATCGGTTTCCTGCAATTCTGCCCCGCTTTCAAGTCCTCTTGGCAGCCTTACTTCAGTATATTTTTGGACGATAGCTGTCATTTATAACTCTGCAGGTTTGTGAATTACAGTGCCCCTGAGCTCCTTTCTTCAACTCGCTTTCTTTTGAGCTGCCCGCAACACCGCAGGATGGCTTCAGGCCCTAATCTGGTTCCGGCACGGCACGCTGAGCCTTTGGTTAATTCCTCTTCCTGGTGGGAAATGAGAGTTAAATTTGCCCGTCCAGACACCTCCAGCTAGTCTCTCATTGGTTCTCGCTATTCCTGTTCATCTTCCGCAGAAATTGCAAACTGGGCCAAACAGGAGGTTAAAGGGACTGACTCTCCAAGTCGGGAGGGTGTTAGTAAAGCGTCTGGAATGTTGCACCCGAGTACCAGGGTACAAAAACTGAGACATATTTGAACACGTCTCCCGATCACATGGTTGATCATACTCTAGGTTCCACATGCATGTTTTAGCTGAAGGAAGAATACCTTAAACCTGGGTAGTTGAAACCCGTGGAATGGGTACCATGCAATATGACTTCAAAGGGTCTTCATTTGCTCACCGAACCTCTCCAATCCTATCACTGCTGCGTTTATGCCCCTGTACACATGCTTGATTCTCTTTCGGAGACATAGCAATCCATAGGTTTTAAGATACTTACTAGTCAGGTACATTCTTAGGCGTTTAATATGCGGTGTTGAGTCCATTTCTTTGAGCAAGGAGTAGCTCTTGTCTATTCCATATTTGGCTTAAGGAACTTTATCTGTGCTCATTTCAATCTCTGGTTTTATGCAGCACCCCAACTCACCTTTCCCCTTAAGCAAGCATAAGTTGGTTTTCTAAATTTGAGACCCTGTTCTGTTCTGTAATTCAGTTCCTGTGTAGCCAAGTTTACATTCCGTGTATTACTGATATCTTATGATGTTTCTTTTTCTGTGTGACTTATTTCAGTTAGAATCATCATACCTGAATCCACTCATTGTGCTGCTAAGGGCCTGATGACATAGATTTCATTGCTGAGTGATATTGCTTTGTAAGTAAATACCACAACTTCTTTATCCATTTTTCACTTTCTGTGATGTTGAACTTGTACTGTAAACGAGGTTCTTGTAAACAGAGGCATCCCAAACTTTGGGGTGGCTGTGTCTTTTTGATTTTAATTTCCCTAAGCTATAGGACCATAAGTGGAAGTGCCCTAGGCTCTGTTGCTTTGTTTTGTAGATGTTTCAGGAAACACCATACACTTCTCCCGAGTGTCTGTTGGCAATTTACATCCCACCCATCAGCATAACAAGGCTCCCAGTTCTCCATGGCCTGTCCTGCCTTTCTGGATTTTACACTTTTTTCAGATGGCCCTTTTGACCGGGGGGAAGTGAGACTTCATTGTAGTGCAGATTTCCTTTGCAAGCTTGCTTGGTTGGCCAAAAAGGGCGTATGCGTTTTTTCCTGAATATATTCAGGAAAAAACGCATACGCCCTTTTTGGCCAAGTGCATCATTGTGGACGTTCTGCCTCTTTTCCTATGCTTTCAATGCAATTCCAGTCTGCCTCCTGAAATCGGTTTCCTGCAATTCTGCCCCGCTTTCAAGTCCTCTTGGCAGCCTTACTTCAGTATATTTTTGGACGATAGCTGTCATTTATAACTCTGCAGGTTTGTGAATTACAGTGCCCCTGAGCTCCTTTCTTCAACTCGCTTTCTTTTGAGCTGGCCGCAACACCGCAGGATGGCTTCAGGCCCTAATCTGGTTCCGGCACGGCACGCTGAGCCTTTGGTTAATTCCTCTTCCTGGTGGGAAATGAGAGTTAAATTTGCCCGTCCAGACACCTCCAGCTAGTCTCTCATTGGTTCTCGCTATTCCTGTTCATCTTCCGCAGAAATTGCAAACTGGGCCAAACAGGAGGTTAAAGGGACTGACTCTCCAAGTCGGGAGGGTGTTAGTAAAGCGTCTGGAATGTTGCACCCGAGTACCAGGGTACGAAAACTGAGACATATTTGAACACGTCTCCCGATCACATGGTTGATCATACTCTAGGTTCCACATGCATGTTTTAGCTGAAGGAAGAATACCTTAAACCTGGGTAGTTGAAACCCGTGGAATGGGTACCATGCAATATGACTTCAAAGGGTCTTCATTTGCTCACCGAACCTCTCCAATCCTATCACTGCTGCGTTTATGCCCCTGTACACATGCTTGATTCTCTTTCGGAGACATAGCAATCCATAGGTTTTAAGATACTTACTAGTCAGGTACATTCTTAGGCGTTTAATATGCGGTGTTGAGTCCATTTCTTTGAACAAGGAGTAGCTCTTGTCTATTCCATATTTGGCTTAAGGAACTTTATCTGTGCTCATTTCAATCTCTGGTTTTATGCAGCACCCCAACTCACCTTTCCCCTTAAGCAAGCATAAGTTGGTTTTCTAAATTTGAGACCCTGTTCTGTTCTGTAATTCAGTTCCTGTGTAGCCAAGTTTACATTCCGTGTATTACTGATATCTTATGATGTTTCTTTTTCTGTGTGACTTATTTCAGTTAGAATCATCATACCTGAATCCACTCATTGTGCTGCTAAGGGCCTGATGACATAGATTTCATTGCTGAGTGATATTGCTTTGTAAGTAAATACCACAACTTCTTTATCCATTTTTCACTTTCTGTGATGTTGAACTTGTACGGTAAACGAGGTTCTTGTAAACAGAGGCGTCCCAAACTTTGGGGTGGCTGTGTCTTTTTGATTTTAATTTCCCTAAGCTATAGGACCATAAGTGGAAGTGCCCTAGGCTCTGTTGCTTTGTTTTTTAGATGTTTCAGGAAACACCATACACTTCTCCCGAGTGTCTGTTGGCAATTTACATCCCGCCCATCAGCATAACAAGGCTCCCAGTTCTCCATGGCCTGTCCTGCCTTTCTGGATTTTACACTTTTTTCAGATGGCCCTTTTGACCGGGGGGAAGTGAGACTTCATTGTAGTGCAGATTTCCTTTGCAAGCTTGCTTGGTTGGCCAAAAAGGGCGTATGCGTTTTTTCCTGAATATATTCAGGAAAAAACGCATACGCCCTTTTTGGCCAAGTGCATCATTGTGGACGTTCTGCCTCTTTTCCTATGCTTTCAATGCAATTCCAGTCTGCCTCCTGAAATCGGTTTCCTGCAATTCTGCCCCGCTTTCAAGTCCTCTTGGCAGCCTTACTTCAGTATATTTTTGGACGATAGCTGTCATTTATAACTCTGCAGGTTTGTGAATTACAGTGCCCCTGAGCTCCTTTCTTCAACTCGCTTTCTTTTGAGCTGGCCGCAACACCGCAGGATGGCTTCAGGCCCTAATCTGGTTCCGGCACGGCACGCTGAGCCTTTGGTTAATTCCTCTTCCTGGTGGGAAATGAGAGTTAAATTTGCCCGACCAGACACCTCCAGCTAGTCTCTCATTGGTTCTCGCTATTCCTGTTCATCTTCCGCAGAAATTGCAAACTGGGCCAAACAGGAGGTTAAAGGGACTGACTCTCCAAGTCGGGAGGGTGTTAGTAAAGCGTCTGGAATGTTGCACCCGAGTACCAGGGTACAAAAACTGAGACATATTTGAACACGTCTCCCGATCACATGGTTGATCAGACTCTAGGTTCCACATGCATGTTTTACCTGAAGGAAGAATACCTTAAACCTGGGTAGTTGAAACCCGTGGAATGGGTACCATGCAATATGACTTCAAAGGGTCTTCATTTGCTCACCGAACCTCTCCAATCCTATCACTGCTGCGTTTATGCCCCTGTACACATGCTTGATTCTCTTTCGGAGACATAGCAATCCATAGGTTTTAAGATACTTACTAGTCAGGTACATTCTTAGGCGTTTAATATGCGGTGTTGAGTCCATTTCTTTGAGCAAGGAGTAGCTCTTGTCTATTCCATATTTGGCTTAAGGAACTTTATCTGTGCTCATTTCAATCTCTGGTTTTATGCAGCACCCCAACTCACCTTTCCCCTTAAGCAAGCATAAGTTGGTTTTCTAAATTTGAGACCCTGTTCTGTTCTGTAATTCAGTTCCTGTGTAGCCAAGTTTACATTCCGTGTATTACTGATATCTTATGAGGTTTCTTTTTCTGTGTGACTTATTTCAGTTAGAATCATCATACCTGAATCCACTCATTGTGCTGCTAAGGGCCTGATGACATAGATTTCATTGCTGAGTGATATTGCTTTGTAAGTAAATACCACAACTTCTTTATCCATTTTTCACTTTCTGTGATGTTGAACTTGTACTGTAAAGGAGGTTCTTGTAAACAGAGGCGTCCCAAACTTTGGGGTGGCTGTGTCTTTTTGATTTTAATTTCCCTAAGCTATAGGACCATAAGTGGAAGTGCCCTAGGCTCTGTTGCTTTGTTTTGTAGATGTTTCAGGAAACACCATACACTTCTCCCGAGTGTCTGTTGGCAATTTACATCCCACCCATCAGCATAACAAGGCTCCCAGTTCTCCATGGCCTGTCCTGCCTTTCTGGATTTTACACTTTTTTCAGATGGCCCTTTTGACCGGGGGGAAGTGAGACTTCATTGTAGTGCAGATTTCCTTTGCAAGCTTGCTTGGTTGGCCAAAAAGGGCGTATGCGTTTTTTCCTGAATATATTCAGGAAAAAACGCATACGCCCTTTTTGGCCAAGTGCATCATTGTGGACGTTCTGCCTCTTTTCCTATGCTTTCAATGCAATTCCAGTCTACCTCCTGAAATCGGTTTCCTGCAATTCTGCCCCGCTTTCAAGTCCTCTTGGCAGCCTTACTTCAGTATATTTTTGGACGATAGCTGTCATTTATAACTCTGCAGGTTTGTGAATTACAGTGCCCCTGAGCTCCTTTCTTCAACTCGCTTTCTTTTGAGCTGGCCGCAACACTGCAGGATGGCTTCAGGCCCTAATCTGGTTCCGGCACGGCACGCTGAGACTTTGGTTATTTCCTCTTCCTGGTGGGAAATGAGAGTTAAATTTGCCCATCCAGACACCTCCAGCTAGTCTCTCATTGGTTCTCACTATTCCTGTTCATCTTCCGCAGAAATTGCAAACTGGGCCAAACAGGAGGTTAAAGGGACTGACTCTCCAAGTCGGGAGGGTGTTAGTAAAGCGTCTGGAATGTTGCACCCGAGTACCAGGGTACGAAAACTGAGACATATTTGAACACGTCTCCCGATCACATGGTTGATCATACTCTAGGTTCCACATGCATGTTTTAGCTGAAGGAAGAATACCTTAAACCTGGGTAGTTGAAACCCGTGGAATGGGTACCATGCAATATGACTTCAGAGGGTCTTCATTTGCTCACCAAACCTCTCCAATCCTATCACTGCTGCGTTTATGCCCCTGTACACATGCTTGATTCTCTTTCGGAGACATAGCAATCCATAGGTTTTAAGATACTTACTAGTCAGGTACATTCTTAGGCGTTTAATATGCGGTGTTGTGTCCATTTCGTTGAGCAAGGAGTAGCTCTTGTCTATTCCATATTTGGCTTAAGGAACTTTATCTGTGCTCATTTCAATCTCTGGTTTTATGCAGCACCCCAACTCACCTTTCCCCTTAAGCAAGCATAAGTTGGTTTTCTAAATTTGAGACCCTGTTCTGTTTTGGAATTGAGTTCCTGTGTAGCCAAGTTTACATTCCGTGTATTACTGATATCTTATGATGTTTCTTTTTCGGTGTGACTTATTTCAGTTAGAATCATCGTACCTGAATCCACTCATTATGCTGCTACGGGCCTGATGACATAGATTTCATTGTTGAGTGATACTGCATTGTACGTAAGTACCACAAGTTCTTTATCCATTTTTCACTTTCTGTGATATTGAACTTGTACGGTAAACGAGGTTCTTGTAAACAGAGGCGTCCCAAACTTTGGGGTGGCTGTGTCTTTTTGATTTTAATTTCCCTAAGCTATAGGACCATAAGTGGAAGTGCCCTAGGCTCTGTTGCTTTGTTTCTTAGATGTTTCAGGAAACACCATACACTTCTCCCGAGTGTCTGTTGGCAATTTACATCCCGCCCATCAGCATAACAAGGCTCCCAGTTCTCCATGGCCTGTCCTGCCTTTCTGGATTTTACACTTTTTTCAGATGGCCCTTTTGACCGGGGGGAAGTGAGACTTCATTGTAGTGCAGATTTCCTTTGCAAGCTTGCTTGGTTGGCCAAAAAGGGCGTATGCGTTTTTTCCTGAATATATTCAGGAAAAAACGCATACGCCCTTTTTGGCCAAGTGCATCATTGTGGACGTTCTGCCTCTTTTCCTATGCTTTCAATGCAATTCCAGTCTACCTCCTGAAATCGGTTTCCTGCAATTCTGCCCCGCTTTCAAGTCCTCTTGGCAGCCTTACTTCAGTATATTTTTGGACGATAGCTGTCATTTATAACTCTGCAGGTTTGTGAATTACAGTGCCCCTGAGCTCCTTTCTTCAACTCGCTTTCTTTTGAGCTGGCCGCAACACTGCAGGATGGCTTCAGGCCCTAATCTGGTTCCGGCACGGCACGCTGAGCCTTTGGTTAATTCCTCTTCCTGGTGGGAAATGAGAGTTAAATTTGCCCGTCCAGACACCTCCAGCTAGTCTCTCATTGGTTCTCGCTATTCCTGTTCATCTTCCGCAGAAATTGCAAACTGGGCCAAACAGGAGGTTAAAGGGACTGACTCTCCAAGTCGGGAGGGTGTTAGTAAAGCGTCTGGAATGTTGCACCCGAGTACCAGGGTACGAGAACTGAGACATATTTGAACACGTCTCCCGATCACATGGTTGATCATACTCTAGGTTCCACATGCATGTTTTAGCTGAAGGAAGAATACCTTAAACCTGGGTAGTTGAAACCCATGGAATGGGTACCATGCAATATGACTTCAAAGGGTCTTCATTTGCTCACCGAACCTCTCCAATCCTATCACTGCTGCGTTTATGCCCCTGTACACATGCTTGATTCTCTTTCGGAGACATAGCAATCCATAGGTTTTAAGATACTTACTAGTCAGGTACATTCTTAGGAATTTAATATGCGGTGTTGAGTCCATTTCGTTGAGCAAGGAGTAGCTCTTGTCTATTCCATATTTGGCTTAAGGAACTTTATCTGTGCTCATTTCAATCTCTGGTTTTATGCAGCACCCCAACTCACCTTTCCCCTTAAGCAAGCATAAGTTGGTTTTCTAAATTTGAGACCCTGTTCTGTTCTGTAATTCAGTTCCTGTGTAGCCAAGTTTACATTCCGTGTATTACTGATATCTTATGATGTTTCTTTTTCGGTGTGACTTATTTCAGTTAGAATCATCATACCTGAATCCACTCATTGTGCTGCTAAGGGCCTGATGACATAGATTTCATTGCTGAGTGATATTGCTTTGTAAGTAAATACCACAACTTCTTTATCCATTTTTCACTTTCTGCGATGTTGAACTTGTACAGTAAACGAGGTTCTTGTAAACAGAGGCGTCCCAAACTTTGGGGTGGCTGTGTCTTTTTGATTTTAATTTCCCTAAGCTATAGGACCATAAGTGGAAGTGCCCTAGGCTCTGTTGCTTTGTTTTTTAGATGTTTCAGGAAACACCATACACTTCTCCCGAGTGTCTGTTGGCAATTTACATCCCGCCCATCAGCATAACAAGGCTCCCAGTTCTCCATGGCCTGTCCTGCCTTTCTGGATTTTACACTTTTTTCAGATGGCCCTTTTGACCGGGGGGAAGTGAGACTTCATTGTAGTGCAGATTTCCTTTGCAAGCTTGCTTGGTTGGCCAAAAAGGGCGTATGCGTTTTTTCCTGAATATATTCAGGAAAAAACGCATACGCCCTTTTTGGCCAAGTGCATCATTGTGGACGTTCTGCCTCTTTTCCTATGCTTTCAATGCAATTCCAGTCTGCCTCCTGAAATCGGTTTCCTGCAATTCTGCCCTGCTTTCAAGTCCTCTTGGCAGCCTTACTTCAGTATATTTTTGGACGATAGCTGTCATTTATAACTCTGCAGGTTTGTGAATTACAGTGCCCCTGAGCTCCTTTCTTCAACTCGCTTTCTTTTGAGCTGGCCGCAACACCGCAGGATGGCTTCAGGCCCTAATCTGGTTCCGGCACGGCACGCTGAGCCTTTGGTTAATTCCTCTTCCTGGTGGGAAATGAGAGTTAAATTTGCCCGTCCAGACACCTCCAGCTAGTCTCTCATTGGTTCTCACTATTCCTGTTCATCTTCCGCAGAAATTGCAAACTGGGCCAAACAGGAGGTTAAAGGGACTGACTCTCCAAGTCGGGAGGGTGTTAGTAAAGCGTCTGGAATGTTGCACCCGAGTACCAGGGTACGAAAACTGAGACATATTTGAACACGTCTCCCGATCACATGGTTGATCATACTCTAGGTTCCACATGCATGTTTTAGCTGAAGGAAGAATACCTTAAACCTGGGTAGTTGAAACCCGTGGAATGGGTACCATGCAATATGACTTCAAAGGGTCTTCATTTGCTCACCGAACCTCTCCAATCCTATCACTGCTGCGTTTATGCCCCTGTACACATGCTTGATTCTCTTTCGGAGACATAGCAATCCATAGGTTTTAAGATACTTACTAGTCAGGTACATTCTTAGGCATTTAATATGCGGTGTTGAGTCCATTTCGTTGAGCAAGGAGTAGCTCTTGTCTATTCCATATTTGGCTTAAGGAACTTTATCTGTGCTCATTTCAATCTCTGGTTTTATGCAGCACCCCAACTCACCTTTCCCCTTAAGCAAGCATAAGTTGGTTTTCTAAATTTGAGACCCTGTTCTGTTCTGTAATTCAGTTCCTGTGTAGCCAAGTTTACATTCCGTGTATTACTGATATCTTATGATGTTTCTTTTTCTGTGTGACTTATTTCAGTTAGAATCATCATACCTGAATCCACTCATTGTGCTGCTAAGGGCCTGATGACATAGATTTCATTGCTGAGTGATATTGCTTTGTAAGTAAATACCACAACTTCTTTATCCATTTTTCACTTTCTGCGATGTTGAACTTGTACGGTAAACGAGGTTCTTGTAAACAGAGGCGTCCCAAACTTTGGGGTGGCTGTGTCTTTTTGATTTTAATTTCCCTAAGCTATAGGACCATAAGTGGAAGTGCCCTAGGCTCTGTTGCTTTGTTTTTTAGATGTTTCAGGAAACACCATACACTTCTCCCGAGTGTCTGTTGGCAATTTACATCCCGCCCATCAGCATAACAAGGCTCCCAGTTCTCCATGGCCTGTCCTGCCTTTCTGGATTTTACACTTTTTTCAGATGGCCCTTTTGACCGGGGGGAAGTGAGACTTCATTGTAGTGCAGATTTCCTTTGCAAGCTTGCTTGGTTGGCCAAAAAGGGCGTATGCGTTTTTTCCTGAATATATTCAGGAAAAAACGCATACGCCCTTTTTGGCCAAGTGCATCATTGTGGACGTTCTGCCTCTTTTCCTATGCTTTCAATGCAATTCCAGTCTGCCTCCTGAAATCGGTTTCCTGCAATTCTGCCCTGCTTTCAAGTCCTCTTGGCAGCCTTACTTCAGTATATTTTTGGACGATAGCTGTCATTTATAACTCTGCAGGTTTGTGAATTACAGTGCCCCTGAGCTCCTTTCTTCAACTCGCTTTCTTTTGAGCTGGCCGCAACACCGCAGGATGGCTTCAGGCCCTAATCTGGTTCCGGCACGGCACGCTGAGCCTTTGGTTAATTCCTCTTCCTGGTGGGAAATGAGAGTTAAATTTGCCCGTCCAGACACCTCCAGCTAGTCTCTCATTGGTTCTCACTATTCCTGTTCATCTTCCGCAGAAATTGCAAACTGGGCCAAACAGGAGGTTAAAGGGACTGACTCTCCAAGTCGGGAGGGTGTTAGTAAAGCGTCTGGAATGTTGCACCCGAGTACCAGGGTACGAAAACTGAGACATATTTGAACACGTCTCCCGATCACATGGTTGATCATACTCTAGGTTCCACATGCATGTTTTAGCTGAAGGAAGAATACCTTAAACCTGGGTAGTTGAAACCCGTGGAATGGGTACCATGCAATATGACTTCAAAGGGTCTTCATTTGCTCACCGAACCTCTCCAATCCTATCACTGCTGCGTTTATGCCCCTGTACACATGCTTGATTCTCTTTCGGAGACATAGCAATCCATAGGTTTTAAGATACTTACTAGTCAGGTACATTCTTAGGCATTTAATATGCGGTGTTGAGTCCATTTCGTTGAGCAAGGAGTAGCTCTTGTCTATTCCATATTTGGCTTAAGGAACTTTATCTGTGCTCATTTCAATCTCTGGTTTTATGCAGCACCCCAACTCACCTTTCCCCTTAAGCAAGCATAAGTTGGTTTTCTAAATTTGAGACCCTGTTCTGTTCTGTAATTCAGTTCCTGTGTAGCCAAGTTTACATTCCGTGTATTACTGATATCTTATGATGTTTCTTTTTCTGTGTGACTTATTTCAGTTAGAATCATCATACCTGAATCCACTCATTGTGCTGCTAAGGGCCTGATGACATAGATTTCATTGCTGAGTGATATTGCTTTGTAAGTAAATACCACAACTTCTTTATCCATTTTTCACTTTCTGCGATGTTGAACTTGTACGGTAAACGAGGTTCTTGTAAACAGAGGCGTCCCAAACTTTGGGGTGGCTGTGTCTTTTTGATTTTAATTTCCCTAAGCTATAGGACCATAAGTGGAAGTGCCCTAGGCTCTGTTGCTTTGTTTTGTAGATGTTTCAGGAAACACCATACACTTCTCCCGAGTGTCTGTTGGCAATTTACATCCCACCCATCAGCATAACAAGGCTCCCAGTTCTCCATGGCCTGTCCTGCCTTTCTGGATTTTACACTTTTTTCAGATGGCCCTTTTGACCGGGGGGAAGTGAGACTTCATTGTAGTGCAGATTTCCTTTGCAAGCTTGCTTGGTTGGCCAAAAAGGGCGTATGCGTTTTTTCCTGAATATATTCAGGAAAAAACGCATACGCCCTTTTTGGCCAAGTGCATCATTGTGGACGTTCTGCCTCTTTTCCTATGCTTTCAATGCAATTCCAGTCTACCTCCTGAAATCGGTTTCCTGCAATTCTGCCCCGCTTTCAAGTCCTCTTGGCAGCCTTACTTCAGTATATTTTTGGACGATAGCTGTCATTTATAACTCTGCAGGTTTGTGAATTACAGTGCCCCTGAGCTCCTTTCTTCAACTCGCTTTCTTTTGAGCTGGCCGCAACACTGCAGGATGGCTTCAGGCCCTAATCTGGTTCCGGCACGGCACGCTGAGACTTTGGTTATTTCCTCTTCCTGGTGGGAAATGAGAGTTAAATTTGCCCATCCAGACACCTCCAGCTAGTCTCTCATTGGTTCTCGCTATTCCTGTTCATCTTCCGCAGAAATTGCAAACTGGGCCAAACAGGAGGTTAAAGGGACTGACTCTCCAAGTCGGGAGGGTGTTAGTAAAGCGTCTGGAATGTTGCACCCAAGTACCAGGGTACGAAAACTGAGACATATTTGAACACGTCTCCCGATCACATGGTTGATCATACTCTAGGTTCCACATGCATGTTTTAGCTGAAGGAAGAATACCTTAAACCTGGGTAGTTGAAACCCGTGGAATGGGTACCATGCAATATGACTTCAGAGGGTCTTCATTTGCTCACCAAACCTCTCCAATCCTATCACTGCTGCGTTTATGCCCCTGTACACATGCTTGATTCTCTTTCGGAGACATAGCAATCCATAGGTTTTAAGATACTTACTAGTCAGGTACATTCTTAGGCGTTTAATATGCGGTGTTGTGTCCATTTCGTTGAGCAAGGAGTAGCTCTTGTCTATTCCATATTTGGCTTAAGGAACTTTATCTGTGCTCATTTCAATCTCTGGTTTTATGCAGCACCCCAACTCACCTTTCCCCTTAAGCAAGCATAAGTTGGTTTTCTAAATTTGAGACCCTGTTCTGTTTTGGAATTCAGTTCCTGTGTAGCGAAGTTTACATTCCGTGTATTACTGATATCTTATGATGTTTCTTTTTCTGTGTGACTTATTTCAGTTAGAATCATCATACCTGAATCCACTCATTGTGCTGCTAAGGGCCTGATGACATAGATTTCATTGCAGAGTGATATTGCTTTGTAAGTAAATACCACAACTTCTTTATCCATTTTTCAATTTCTGCGATGTTGAACTTGTACTGTAAACGAGGTTCTTGTAAACAGAGGCGTCCCAAACTTTGGGGTGGCTGTGTCTTTTTGATTTTAATTTCCCTAATCTATAGGACCATAAGTGGAAGTGCCCTAGGCTCTGTTGCTTTGTTTTTTAGATGTTTTAGGAAACACCATACACTTCTCCCGAGTGTCTGTTGGCAATTTACATCCCGCCCATCAGCATAACAAGGCTCCCAGTTCTCCATGGCCTGTCCTGCCTTTCTGGATTTTACACTTTTTTCAGATGGCCCTTTTGACCGGGGGGAAGTGAGACTTCATTGTAGTGCAGATTTCCTTTGCAAGCTTGCTTGGTTGGCCAAAAAGGGCGTATGCGTTTTTTCCTGAATATATTCAGGAAAAAACGCATACGCCCTTTTTGGCCAAGTGCATCATTGTGGACGTTCTGCCTCTTTTCCTATGCTTTCAATGCAATTCCAGTCTACCTCCTGAAATCGGTTTCCTGCAATTCTGCCCCGCTTTCAAGTCCTCTTGGCAGCCTTACTTCAGTATATTTTTGGACGATAGCTGTCATTTATAACTCTGCAGGTTTGTGAATTACAGTGCCCCTGAGCTCCTTTCTTCAACTCGCTTTCTTTTGAGCTGGCCGCAACACCGCAGGATGGCTTCAGGCCCTAATCTGGTTCCGGCACGGCACGCTGAGCCTTTGGTTAATTCCTCTTCCTGGTGGGAAATGAGAGTAAAATTTTCCCGTCCAGACACCTCCAGCTAGTCTCTCATTGGTTCTCGCTATTCCTGTTCATCTTCCGCAGAAATTGCAAACTGGGCCAAACAGGAGGTTAAAGGGACTGACTCTCCAAGTCAGGAGGGTGTTAGTAAAGCGTCTGGAATGTTGCACCCGAGTACCAGGGTACGAAATCTGAGACATATTTGAACACGTCTCCCGAGCACATGGTTGATCATACTCTAGGTTCCACATGCATGTTTTAGCTGAAGGAAGAATACCTTAAACCTGGGTAGTTGAAACCTGTAGAATGGGTACCATGCAATATGACTTCAAAGGGTCTTCATTTGCTCACCGAACCTCTCCAATCCTATCACTGCTGCATTTATGCCCCTGTACACACGCTTGATTCTCTTTCGGAGACATAGCAATCCCTAGGTTTTAAGATACTTACTAGTCAGGTACATTCTTAGGCGTTTAATATGGGGTGTTGAGTCCATTTCGTTGAGCAAGGAGTAGCTCTTGTCTATTCCATATTTGGCTTAAGGAACTTTATCTGTGCTCATTTCAATCTCTGGTTTTATGCAGCACCCCAACTCACCTTTCCCCTTAAGCAAGCATAAGTTGGTTTTCTAAATTTGAGACCCTGTTCTGTTCTGTAATTCAGTTCCTGTGTAGCCGAGTTTGCATTCCATGTATTACTGATATCTTATGATGTTTCTTTTTCTGTGTGACTTATTTCATTTAGAATCATCATACCTGAATCAACGCATTGTGCTGCTAAGGGCCTGATGACATAGATTTCATTGCTGAGTGATATTGCTTTGTAAGTAAATACCACAACTTCTTTATCCATTTTTCACTTTCTGTGATGTTGAACTTGTACTGTAAAGGAGGTTCTTGTAAACAGAGGCATCCCAAACTTTGGGGTGGCTGTGTCTTTTTGATTTTAATTTCCCTAAGCTATAGGACCATAAGTGGAAGTGCCCTAGGCTCTGTTGCTTTGTTTTTTAGATGTTTCAGGAAACACCATACACTTCTCCCGAGTGTCTGTTGGCAATTTACATCCCGCCCATCAGCATAACAAGGCTCCCAGTTCTCCATGGCCTGTCCTGCCTTTCTGGATTTTACACTTTTTTCAGATGGCCCTTTTGACCGGGGGGAAGTGAGACTTCATTGTAGTGCAGATTTCCTTTGCAAGCTTGCTTGGTTGGCCAAAACGGGCGTATGCGTTTTTTCCTGAATATATTCAGGAAAAAACGCATACGCCCTTTATGGCCAAGTGCATCATTGTGGACGTTCTGCCTCTTTTCCTATGCTTTCAATGCAATTCCAGTCTGCCTCCTGAAATCGGTTTCCTGCAATTCTGCCCCGCTTTCAAGTCCTCTTGGCAGCCTTACTTCAGTATATTTTTGGACGATAGCTGTCATTTATAACTCTGCAGGTTTGTGAATTACAGTGCCCCTGAGCTCCTTTCTTCAACTCGCTTTCTTTTGAGCTGCCCGCAACACCGCAGGATGGCTTCAGGCCCTAATCTGGTTCCGGCACGGCACGCTGAGCCTTTGGTTAATTCCTCTTCCTGGTGGGAAATGAGAGTTAAATTTGCCCGTCCAGACACCTCCAGCTAGTCTCTCATTGGTTCTCGCTATTCCTGTTCATCTTCCGCAGAAATTGCAAACTGGGCCAAACAGGAGGTTAAAGGGACTGACTCTCCAAGTCGGGAGGGTGTTAGTAAAGCGTCTGGAATGTTGCACCCGAGTACCAGGGTACAAAAACTGAGACATATTTGAACACGTCTCCCGATCACATGGTTGATCATACTCTAGGTTCCACATGCATGTTTTAGCTGAAGGAAGAATACCTTAAACCTGGGTAGTTGAAACCCGTGGAATGGGTACCATGCAATATGACTTCAAAGGGTCTTCATTTGCTCACCGAACCTCTCCAATCCTATCACTGCTGCGTTTATGCCCCTGTACACATGCTTGATTCTCTTTCGGAGACATAGCAATCCATAGGTTTTAAGATACTTACTAGTCAGGTACATTCTTAGGCGTTTAATATGCGGTGTTGAGTCCATTTCTTTGAGCAAGGAGTAGCTCTTGTCTATTCCATATTTGGCTTAAGGAACTTTATCTGTGCTCATTTCAATCTCTGGTTTTATGCAGCACCCCAACTCACCTTTCCCCTTAAGCAAGCATAAGTTGGTTTTCTAAATTTGAGACCCTGTTCTGTTCTGTAATTCAGTTCCTGTGTAGCCAAGTTTACATTCCGTGTATTACTGATATCTTATGATGTTTCTTTTTCTGTGTGACTTATTTCAGTTAGAATCATCATACCTGAATCCACTCATTGTGCTGCTAAGGGCCTGATGACATAGATTTCATTGCTGAGTGATATTGCTTTGTAAGTAAATACCACAACTTCTTTATCCATTTTTCACTTTCTGTGATGTTGAACTTGTACTGTAAACGAGGTTCTTGTAAACAGAGGCATCCCAAACTTTGGGGTGGCTGTGTCTTTTTGATTTTAATTTCCCTAAGCTATAGGACCATAAGTGGAAGTGCCCTAGGCTCTGTTGCTTTGTTTTGTAGATGTTTCAGGAAACACCATACACTTCTCCCGAGTGTCTGTTGGCAATTTACATCCCACCCATCAGCATAACAAGGCTCCCAGTTCTCCATGGCCTGTCCTGCCTTTCTGGATTTTACACTTTTTTCAGATGGCCCTTTTGACCGGGGGGAAGTGAGACTTCATTGTAGTGCAGATTTCCTTTGCAAGCTTGCTTGGTTGGCCAAAAAGGGCGTATGCGTTTTTTCCTGAATATATTCAGGAAAAAACGCATACGCCCTTTTTGGCCAAGTGCATCATTGTGGACGTTCTGCCTCTTTTCCTATGCTTTCAATGCAATTCCAGTCTGCCTCCTGAAATCGGTTTCCTGCAATTCTGCCCCGCTTTCAAGTCCTCTTGGCAGCCTTACTTCAGTATATTTTTGGACGATAGCTGTCATTTATAACTCTGCAGGTTTGTGAATTACAGTGCCCCTGAGCTCCTTTCTTCAACTCGCTTTCTTTTGAGCTGGCCGCAACACCGCAGGATGGCTTCAGGCCCTAATCTGGTTCCGGCACGGCACGCTGAGCCTTTGGTTAATTCCTCTTCCTGGTGGGAAATGAGAGTTAAATTTGCCCGTCCAGACACCTCCAGCTAGTCTCTCATTGGTTCTCGCTATTCCTGTTCATCTTCCGCAGAAATTGCAAACTGGGCCAAACAGGAGGTTAAAGGGACTGACTCTCCAAGTCGGGAGGGTGTTAGTAAAGCGTCTGGAATGTTGCACCCGAGTACCAGGGTACGAAAACTGAGACATATTTGAACACGTCTCCCGATCACATGGTTGATCATACTCTAGGTTCCACATGCATGTTTTAGCTGAAGGAAGAATACCTTAAACCTGGGTAGTTGAAACCCGTGGAATGGGTACCATGCAATATGACTTCAAAGGGTCTTCATTTGCTCACCGAACCTCTCCAATCCTATCACTGCTGCGTTTATGCCCCTGTACACATGCTTGATTCTCTTTCGGAGACATAGCAATCCATAGGTTTTAAGATACTTACTAGTCAGGTACATTCTTAGGCGTTTAATATGCGGTGTTGAGTCCATTTCTTTGAACAAGGAGTAGCTCTTGTCTATTCCATATTTGGCTTAAGGAACTTTATCTGTGCTCATTTCAATCTCTGGTTTTATGCAGCACCCCAACTCACCTTTCCCCTTAAGCAAGCATAAGTTGGTTTTCTAAATTTGAGACCCTGTTCTGTTCTGTAATTCAGTTCCTGTGTAGCCAAGTTTACATTCCGTGTATTACTGATATCTTATGATGTTTCTTTTTCTGTGTGACTTATTTCAGTTAGAATCATCATACCTGAATCCACTCATTGTGCTGCTAAGGGCCTGATGACATAGATTTCATTGCTGAGTGATATTGCTTTGTAAGTAAATACCACAACTTCTTTATCCATTTTTCACTTTCTGTGATGTTGAACTTGTACGGTAAACGAGGTTCTTGTAAACAGAGGCGTCCCAAACTTTGGGGTGGCTGTGTCTTTTTGATTTTAATTTCCCTAAGCTATAGGACCATAAGTGGAAGTGCCCTAGGCTCTGTTGCTTTGTTTTTTAGATGTTTCAGGAAACACCATACACTTCTCCCGAGTGTCTGTTGGCAATTTACATCCCGCCCATCAGCATAACAAGGCTCCCAGTTCTCCATGGCCTGTCCTGCCTTTCTGGATTTTACACTTTTTTCAGATGGCCCTTTTGACCGGGGGGAAGTGAGACTTCATTGTAGTGCAGATTTCCTTTGCAAGCTTGCTTGGTTGGCCAAAAAGGGCGTATGCGTTTTTTCCTGAATATATTCAGGAAAAAACGCATACGCCCTTTTTGGCCAAGTGCATCATTGTGGACGTTCTGCCTCTTTTCCTATGCTTTCAATGCAATTCCAGTCTGCCTCCTGAAATCGGTTTCCTGCAATTCTGCCCCGCTTTCAAGTCCTCTTGGCAGCCTTACTTCAGTATATTTTTGGACGATAGCTGTCATTTATAACTCTGCAGGTTTGTGAATTACAGTGCCCCTGAGCTCCTTTCTTCAACTCGCTTTCTTTTGAGCTGGCCGCAACACCGCAGGATGGCTTCAGGCCCTAATCTGGTTCCGGCACGGCACGCTGAGCCTTTGGTTAATTCCTCTTCCTGGTGGGAAATGAGAGTTAAATTTGCCCGACCAGACACCTCCAGCTAGTCTCTCATTGGTTCTCGCTATTCCTGTTCATCTTCCGCAGAAATTGCAAACTGGGCCAAACAGGAGGTTAAAGGGACTGACTCTCCAAGTCGGGAGGGTGTTAGTAAAGCGTCTGGAATGTTGCACCCGAGTACCAGGGTACAAAAACTGAGACATATTTGAACACGTCTCCCGATCACATGGTTGATCAGACTCTAGGTTCCACATGCATGTTTTACCTGAAGGAAGAATACCTTAAACCTGGGTAGTTGAAACCCGTGGAATGGGTACCATGCAATATGACTTCAAAGGGTCTTCATTTGCTCACCGAACCTCTCCAATCCTATCACTGCTGCGTTTATGCCCCTGTACACATGCTTGATTCTCTTTCGGAGACATAGCAATCCATAGGTTTTAAGATACTTACTAGTCAGGTACATTCTTAGGCGTTTAATATGCGGTGTTGAGTCCATTTCTTTGAGCAAGGAGTAGCTCTTGTCTATTCCATATTTGGCTTAAGGAACTTTATCTGTGCTCATTTCAATCTCTGGTTTTATGCAGCACCCCAACTCACCTTTCCCCTTAAGCAAGCATAAGTTGGTTTTCTAAATTTGAGACCCTGTTCTGTTCTGTAATTCAGTTCCTGTGTAGCCAAGTTTACATTCCGTGTATTACTGATATCTTATGAGGTTTCTTTTTCTGTGTGACTTATTTCAGTTAGAATCATCATACCTGAATCCACTCATTGTGCTGCTAAGGGCCTGATGACATAGATTTCATTGCTGAGTGATATTGCTTTGTAAGTAAATACCACAACTTCTTTATCCATTTTTCACTTTCTGTGATGTTGAACTTGTACTGTAAAGGAGGTTCTTGTAAACAGAGGCGTCCCAAACTTTGGGGTGGCTGTGTCTTTTTGATTTTAATTTCCCTAAGCTATAGGACCATAAGTGGAAGTGCCCTAGGCTCTGTTGCTTTGTTTTGTAGATGTTTCAGGAAACACCATACACTTCTCCCGAGTGTCTGTTGGCAATTTACATCCCACCCATCAGCATAACAAGGCTCCCAGTTCTCCATGGCCTGTCCTGCCTTTCTGGATTTTACACTTTTTTCAGATGGCCCTTTTGACCGGGGGGAAGTGAGACTTCATTGTAGTGCAGATTTCCTTTGCAAGCTTGCTTGGTTGGCCAAAAAGGGCGTATGCGTTTTTTCCTGAATATATTCAGGAAAAAACGCATACGCCCTTTTTGGCCAAGTGCATCATTGTGGACGTTCTGCCTCTTTTCCTATGCTTTCAATGCAATTCCAGTCTACCTCCTGAAATCGGTTTCCTGCAATTCTGCCCCGCTTTCAAGTCCTCTTGGCAGCCTTACTTCAGTATATTTTTGGACGATAGCTGTCATTTATAACTCTGCAGGTTTGTGAATTACAGTGCCCCTGAGCTCCTTTCTTCAACTCGCTTTCTTTTGAGCTGGCCGCAACACTGCAGGATGGCTTCAGGCCCTAATCTGGTTCCGGCACGGCACGCTGAGACTTTGGTTATTTCCTCTTCCTGGTGGGAAATGAGAGTTAAATTTGCCCATCCAGACACCTCCAGCTAGTCTCTCATTGGTTCTCACTATTCCTGTTCATCTTCCGCAGAAATTGCAAACTGGGCCAAACAGGAGGTTAAAGGGACTGACTCTCCAAGTCGGGAGGGTGTTAGTAAAGCGTCTGGAATGTTGCACCCGAGTACCAGGGTACGAAAACTGAGACATATTTGAACACGTCTCCCGATCACATGGTTGATCATACTCTAGGTTCCACATGCATGTTTTAGCTGAAGGAAGAATACCTTAAACCTGGGTAGTTGAAACCCGTGGAATGGGTACCATGCAATATGACTTCAGAGGGTCTTCATTTGCTCACCAAACCTCTCCAATCCTATCACTGCTGCGTTTATGCCCCTGTACACATGCTTGATTCTCTTTCGGAGACATAGCAATCCATAGGTTTTAAGATACTTACTAGTCAGGTACATTCTTAGGCGTTTAATATGCGGTGTTGTGTCCATTTCGTTGAGCAAGGAGTAGCTCTTGTCTATTCCATATTTGGCTTAAGGAACTTTATCTGTGCTCATTTCAATCTCTGGTTTTATGCAGCACCCCAACTCACCTTTCCCCTTAAGCAAGCATAAGTTGGTTTTCTAAATTTGAGACCCTGTTCTGTTTTGGAATTCAGTTCCTGTGTAGCGAAGTTTACATTCCGTGTATTACTGATATCTTATGATGTTTCTTTTTCTGTGTGACTTATTTCAGTTAGAATCATCATACCTGAATCCACTCATTGTGCTGCTAAGGGCCTGATGACATAGATTTCATTGCAGAGTGATATTGCTTTGTAAGTAAATACCACAACTTCTTTATCCATTTTTCAATTTCTGCGATGTTGAACTTGTACTGTAAACGAGGTTCTTGTAAACAGAGGCGTCCCAAACTTTGGGGTGGCTGTGTCTTTTTGATTTTAATTTCCCTAATCTATAGGACCATAAGTGGAAGTGCCCTAGGCTCTGTTGCTTTGTTTTTTAGATGTTTCAGGAAACACCATACACTTCTCCCGAGTGTCTGTTGGCAATTTACATCCCACCCATCAGCATAACAAGGCTCCCAGTTCTCCATGGCCTGTCCTGCCTTTCTGGATTTTACACTTTTTTCAGATGGCCCTTTTGACCGGGGGGAAGTGAGACTTCATTGTAGTGCAGATTTCCTTTGCAAGCTTGCTTGGTTGGCCAAAAAGGGCGTATGCGTTTTTTCCTGAATATATTCAGGAAAAAACGCATACGCCCTTTTTGGCCAAGTGCATCATTGTGGACGTTCTGCCTCTTTTCCTATGCTTTCAATGCAATTCCAGTCTACCTCCTGAAATCGGTTTCCTGCAATTCTGCCCCGCTTTCAAGTCCTCTTGGCAGCCTTACTTCAGTATATTTTTGGACGATAGCTGTCATTTATAACTCTGCAGGTTTGTGAATTACAGTGCCCCTGAGCTCCTTTCTTCAACTCGCTTTCTTGTGACCTGGCCGCAACACCGCAGGATGGCTTCAGGCCCTAATCTGGTTCCGGCACGGCACGCTGAGCCTTTGGTTAATTCCTCTTCCTGGTGGGAAATGAGAGTAAAATTTTCCCGTCCAGACACCTCCAGCTAGTCTCTCATTGGTTCTCGCTATTCCTGTTCATCTTCCGCAGAAATTGCAAACTGGGCCAAACAGGAGGTTAAAGGGACTGACTCTCCAAGTCGGGAGAGTGTTAGTAAAGTGTCTGGAATGTTGCACCCGAGTACCAGGGTATGAAATCTGAGACATATTTGAACACGTCTCCCGATCACATGGTTGATCATACTCTAGGTTCCACATGCATGTTTTAGCTGAAGGAAGAATACCTTAAACCTGGGTAGTTGAAACCTGTGGAATGGGTACCATGCAATATGACTTCAAAGGGTCTTCATTTGCTCACCGAACCTCTCCAATCCTATCACTGCTGCATTTATGCCCCTGTACACACACTTGATTCTCTTTCGGAGACATAGCAATCCCTAGGTTTTAAGATACTTACTAGTCAGGTACATTCTTAGGCGTTTAATATGGGGTGTTGAGTCCATTTCGTTGAGCAAGGAGTAGCTCTTGTCTATTCCATATTTGGCTTAAGGAACTTTATCTGTGCTCATTTCAATCTCTGGTTTTATGCAGCACCCCAACTCACCTTTCCCCTTAAGCAAGCATAAGTTGGTTTTCTAAATTTGAGACCCTGTTCTGTTCTGTAATTCAGTTCCTGTGTAGCCGAGTTTGCATTCCGTGTATTACTGATATCTTATGATGTTTCTTTTTCTGTGTGACTTATTTCATTTAGAATCATCATACCTGAATCAACGCATTGTGCTGCTAAGGGCCTGATGACATAGATTTCATTGCTGAGTGATATTGCTTTGTAAGTAAATACCACAACTTCTTTATCCATTTTTCACTTTCTGTGATGTTGAACTTGTACCGTAAAGGAGGTTCTTGTAAACAGAGGCGTCCCAAACTTTGGGGTGGCTGTGCCTTTTTGATTTTAATTTCCCTAAGCTATAGGACCATAAGTGGAAGTGCCCTAGGCTCTGTTGCTTTGTTTTTTAGATGTTTCAGGAAACACCATACACTTCTCCCGAGTGTCTGTTGGCAATTTACATCCCGCCCATCAGCATAACAAGGCTCCCAGTTCTCCATGGCCTGTCCTGCCTTTCTGGATTTTACACTTTTTTCAGATGGCCCTTTTGACCGGGGGGAAGTGAGACTTCATTGTAGTGCAGATTTCCTTTGCAAGCTTGCTTGGTTGGCCAAAACGGGCGTATGCGTTTCTTCCTGAATATATTCAGGAAAAAACGCATACGCCCTTTATGGCCAAGTGCATCATTGTGGACGTTCTGCCTCTTTTCCTATGCTTTCAATGCAATTCCAGTCTGCCTCCTGAAATCGGTTTCCTGCAATTCTGCCCCGCTTTCAAGTCCTCTTGGCAGCCTTACTTCAGTATATTTTTGGACGATAGCTGTCATTTATAACTCTGCAGGTTTGTGAATTACAGTGCCCCTGAGCTCCTTTCTTCAACTCGCTTTCTTTTGAGCTGGCCGCAACACCGCAGGATGGCTTCAGGCCCTAATCTGGTTCCGGCACGGCACGCTGAGCCTTTGGTTAATTCCTCTTCCTGGTGGGAAATGAGAGTTAAATTTGCCCGTCCAGACACCTCCAGCTAGTCTCTCATTGGTTCTCGCTATTCCTGTTCATCTTCCGCAGAAATTGCAAACTGGGCCAAACAGGAGGTTAAAGGGACTGACTCTCCAAGTCGGGAGGGTGTTAGTAAAGCGTCTGGAATGTTGCACCCGAGTACCAGGGTACGAAAACTGAGACATATTTGAACACGTCTCCCGATCACATGGTTGATCAGACTCTAGGTTCCACATGCATGTTTTACCTGAAGGAAGAATACCTTAAACCTGGGTAGTTGAAACCCGTGGAATGGGTACCATGCAATATGACTTCAAAGGGTCTTCATTTGCTCACCGAACCTCTCCAATCCTATCACTGCTGCGTTTATGCCCCTGTACACATGCTTGATTCTCTTTCGGAGACATAGCAATCCATAGGTTTTAAGATACTTACTAGTCAGGTACATTCTTAGGCGTTTAATATGCGGTGTTGAGTCCATTTCTTTGAGCAAGGAGTAGCTCTTGTCTATTCCATATTTGGCTTAAGGAACTTTATCTGTGCTCATTTCAATCTCTGGTTTTATGCAGCACCCCAACTCACCTTTCCCCTTAAGCAAGCATAAGTTGGTTTTCTAAATTTGAGACCCTGTTCTGTTCTGTAATTCAGTTCCTGTGTAGCCAAGTTTACATTCCGTGTATTACTGATATCTTATGATGTTTCTTTTTCTGTGTGACTTATTTCAGTTAGAATCATCATACCTGAATCCACTCATTGTGCTGCTAAGGGCCTGATGACATAGATTTCATTGCTGAGTGATATTGCTTTGTAAGTAAATACCACAACTTCTTTATCCATTTTTCACTTTCTGTGATGTTGAACTTGTACTGTAAACGAGGTTCTTGTAAACAGAGGCGTCCCAAACTTTGGGGTGGCTGTGTCTTTTTGATTTTAATTTCCCTAAGCTATAGGACCATAAGTGGAAGTGCCCTAGGCTCTGTTGCTTTGTTTTGTAGATGTTTCAGGAAACACCATACACTTCTCCCGAGTGTCTGTTGGCAATTTACATCCCACCCATCAGCATAACAAGGCTCCCAGTTCTCCATGGCCTGTCCTGCCTTTCTGGATTTTACACTTTTTTCAGATGGCCCTTTTGACCGGGGGGAAGTGAGACTTCATTGTAGTGCAGATTTCCTTTGCAAGCTTGCTTGGTTGGCCAAAAAGGGCGTATGCGTTTTTTCCTGAATATATTCAGGAAAAAACGCATACGCCCTTTTTGGCCAAGTGCATCATTGTGGACGTTCTGCCTCTTTTCCTATGCTTTCAATGCAATTCCAGTCTACCTCCTGAAATCGGTTTCCTGCAATTCTGCCCCGCTTTCAAGTCCTCTTGGCAGCCTTACTTCAGTATATTTTTGGACGATAGCTGTCATTTATAACTCTGCAGGTTTGTGAATTACAGTGCCCCTGAGCTCCTTTCTTCAACTCGCTTTCTTTTGAGCTGGCCGCAACACTGCAGGATGGCTTCAGGCCCTAATCTGGTTCCGGCACGGCACGCTGAGACTTTGGTTAATTCCTCTTCCTGGTGGGAAATGAGAGTTAAATTTGCCCATCCAGACACCTCCAGCTAGTCTCTCATTGGTTCTCGCTATTCCTGTTCATCTTCCGCAGAAATTGCAAACTGGGCCAAACAGGAGGTTAAAGGGACTGACTCTCCAAGTCGGGAGGGTGTTAGTAAAGCGTCTGGAATGTTGCACCCGAGTACCAGGGTACGAAAACTGAGACATATTTGAACACGTCTCCCGATCACATGGTTGATCATACTCTAGGTTCCACATGCATGTTTTAGCTGAAGGAAGAATACCTTAAACCTGGGTAGTTGAAACCCGTGGAATGGGTACCATGCAATATGACTTCAGAGGGTCTTCATTTGCTCACCAAACCTCTCCAATCCTATCACTGCTGCGTTTATGCCCCTGTACACATGCTTGATTCTCTTTCGGAGACATAGCAATCCATAGGTTTTAAGATACTTACTAGTCAGGTACATTCTTAGGCGTTTAATATGCGGTGTTGAGTCCATTTCTTTGAGCAAGGAGTAGCTCTTGTCTATTCCATATTTGGCTTAAGGAACTTTATCTGTGCTCATTTCAATCTCTGGTTTTATGCAGCACCCCAACTCACCTTTCCCCTTAAGCAAGCATAAGTTGGTTTTCTAAATTTGAGACCCTGTTCTGTTCTGTAATTCAGTTCCTGTGTAGCCAAGTTTACATTCCGTGTATTACTGATATCTTATGATGTTTCTTTTTCTGTGTGACTTATTTCAGTTAGAATCATCATACCTGAATCCACTCATTGTGCTGCTAAGGGCCTGATGACATAGATTTCATTGCTGAGTGATATTGCTTTGTAAGTAAATACCACAACTTCTTTATCCATTTTTCACTTTCTGTGATGTTGAACTTGTACTGTAAACGAGGTTCTTGTAAACAGAGGCGTCCCAAACTTTGGGGTGGCTGTGTCTTTTTGATTTTAATTTCCCTAAGCTATAGGACCATAAGTGGAAGTGCCCTAGGCTCTGTTGCTTTGTTTTGTAGATGTTTCAGGAAACACCATACACTTCTCCCGAGTGTCTGTTGGCAATTTACATCCCACCCATCAGCATAACAAGGCTCCCAGTTCTCCATGGCCTGTCCTGCCTTTCTGGATTTTACACTTTTTTCAGATGGCCCTTTTGACCGGGGGGAAGTGAGACTTCATTGTAGTGCAGATTTCCTTTGCAAGCTTGCTTGGTTGGCCAAAAAGGGCGTATGCGTTTTTTCCTGAATATATTCAGGAAAAAACGCATACGCCCTTTTTGGCCAAGTGCATCATTGTGGACGTTCTGCCTCTTTTCCTATGCTTTCAATGCAATTCCAGTCTACCTCCTGAAATCGGTTTCCTGCAATTCTGCCCCGCTTTCAAGTCCTCTTGGCAGCCTTACTTCAGTATATTTTTGGACGATAGCTGTCATTTATAACTCTGCAGGTTTGTGAATTACAGTGCCCCTGAGCTCCTTTCTTCAACTCGCTTTCTTTTGAGCTGGCCGCAACACTGCAGGATGGCTTCAGGCCCTAATCTGGTTCCGGCACGGCACGCTGAGACTTTGGTTAATTCCTCTTCCTGGTGGGAAATGAGAGTTAAATTTGCCCATCCAGACACCTCCAGCTAGTCTCTCATTGGTTCTCGCTATTCCTGTTCATCTTCCGCAGAAATTGCAAACTGGGCCAAACAGGAGGTTAAAGGGACTGACTCTCCAAGTCGGGAGGGTGTTAGTAAAGCGTCTGGAATGTTGCACCCGAGTACCAGGGTACGAAAACTGAGACATATTTGAACACGTCTCCCGATCACATGGTTGATCATACTCTAGGTTCCACATGCATGTTTTAGCTGAAGGAAGAATACCTTAAACCTGGGTAGTTGAAACCCGTGGAATGGGTACCATGCAATATGACTTCAGAGGGTCTTCATTTGCTCACCAAACCTCTCCAATCCTATCACTGCTGCGTTTATGCCCCTGTACACATGCTTGATTCTCTTTCGGAGACATAGCAATCCATAGGTTTTAAGATACTTACTAGTCAGGTACATTCTTAGGCGTTTAATATGCGGTGTTGTGTCCATTTCGTTGAGCAAGGAGTAGCTCTTGTCTATTCCATATTTGGCTTAAGGAACTTTATCTGTGCTCATTTCAATCTCTGGTTTTATGCAGCACCCCAACTCACCTTTCCCCTTAAGCAAGCATAAGTTGGTTTTCTAAATTTGAGACCCTGTTCTGTTTTGGAATTCAGTTCCTGTGTAGCCAAGTTTACATTCCGTGTATTACTGATATCTTATGATGTTTCTTTTTCTGTGTGACTTATTTCAGTTAGAATCATCATACCTGAATCCACTCATTGTGCTGCTAAGGGCCTGATGACATAGATTTCATTGCAGAGTGATATTGCTTTGTAAGTAAATACCACAACTTCTTTATCCATTTTTCAATTTCTGCGATGTTGAACTTGTACTGTAAACGAGGTTCTTGTAAACAGAGGCGTCCCAAACTTTGGGGTGGCTGTGTCTTTTTGATTTTAATTTCCCTAATCTATAGGACCATAAGTGGAAGTGCCCTAGGCTCTGTTGCTTTGTTTTTTAGATGTTTCAGGAAACACCATACACTTCTCCCGAGTGTCTGTTGGCAATTTACATCCCGCCCATCAGCATAACAAGGCTCCCAGTTCTCCATGGCCTGTCCTGCCTTTCTGGATTTTACACTTTTTTCAGATGGCCCTTTTGACCGGGGGGAAGTGAGACTTCATTGTAGTGCAGATTTCCTTTGCAAGCTTGCTTGGTTGGCCAAAAAGGGCGTATGCGTTTTTTCCTGAATATATTCAGGAAAAAACGCATACGCCCTTTTTGGCCAAGTGCATCATTGTGGACGTTCTGCCTCTTTTCCTATGCTTTCAATGCAATTCCAGTCTACCTCCTGAAATCGGTTTCCTGCAATTCTGCCCCGCTTTCAAGTCCTCTTGGCAGCCTTACTTCAGTATATTTTTGGACGATAGCTGTCATTTATAACTCGGCAGGTTTGTGAATTACAGTGCCCCTGAGCTCCTTTCTTCAACTCGCTTTCTTGTGACCTGGCCGCAACACCGCAGGATGGCTTCAGGCCCTAATCTGGTTCCGGCACGGCACGCTGAGCCTTTGGTTAATTCCTCTTCCTGGTGGGAAATGAGAGTAAAATTTTCCCGTCCAGACACCTCCAGCTAGTCTCTCATTGGTTCTCGCTATTCCTGTTCATCTTCCGCAGAAATTGCAAACTGGGCCAAACAGGAGGTTAAAGGGACTGACTCTCCAAGTCGGGAGAGTGTTAGTAAAGTGTCTGGAATGTTGCACCCGAGTACCAGGGTATGAAATCTGAGACATATTTGAACACGTCTCCCAAGCACATGGTTGATCATACTCTAGGTTCCACATGCATGTTTCAGCTGAAGGAAGAATACCTTAAACCTGGGTAGTTGAAACCTGTGGAATGGGTACCATGCAATATGACTTCAAAGGGTCTTCATTTGCTCACCGAACCTCTCCAATCCTATCACTGCTGCATTTATGCCCCTGTACACACGCTTGATTCTGTTTCGGAGACATAGCAATCCGTAGGTTTTAAGATACTTACTAGTCAGGTACATTCTTAGGCGTTTAATATGGGGTGTTGAGTCCATTTCGTTGAGCAAGGAGTAGCTCTTGTCTATTCCATATTTGGCTTAAGGAACTTTATCTGTGCTCATTTCAATCTCTGGTTTTATGCAGCACCCCAACTCACCTTTCCCCTTAAGCAAGCATAAGTTGGTTTTCTAAATTTGAGACCCTGTTCTGTTCTGTAATTCAGTTCCTGTGTAGCCGAGTTTGCATTCCGTGTATTACTGATATCTTATGATGTTTCTTTTTCTGTGTGACTTATTTCATTTAGAATCATCATACCTGAATCAACTCATTGTGCTGCTAAGGGCCTGATGACATAGATTTCATTGCTGAGTGATATTGCTTTGTAAGTAAATACCACAACTTCTTTATCCATTTTTCACTTTCTGCGATGTTGAACTTGTACTGTAAACGAAGTTCTTGTAAACAGAGGCGTCCCAAACTTTGGGGTGGCTGTGTCTTTTTGATTTTAATTTCCCTAAGCTATAGGACCATAAGTGGAAGTGCCCTAGGCTCTGTTGCTTTGTTTTTTAGATGTTTCAGGAAACACCATACACTTCTCCCGAGTGTCTGTTGGCAATTTACATCCCGCCCATCAGCATAACAAGGCTCCCAGTTCTCCATGGCCTGTCCTGCCTTTCTGGATTTTACACTTTTTTCAGATGGCCCTTTTGACCGGGGGGAAGTGAGACTTCATTGTAGTGCAGATTTCCTTTGCAAGCTTGCTTGGTTGGCCAAAAAGGGCGTATGCGTTTTTTCCTGAATATATTCAGGAAAAAACGCATACGCCCTTTTTGGCCAAGTGCATCATTGTGGACGTTCTGCCTCTTTTCCTATGCTTTCAATGCAATTCCAGTCTGCCTCCTGAAATCGGTTTCCTGCAATTCTGCCCTGCTTTCAAGTCCTCTTGGCAGCCTTACTTCAGTATATTTTTGGACGATAGCTGTCATTTATAACTCTGCAGGTTTGTGAATTACAGTGCCCCTGAGCTCCTTTCTTCAACTCGCTTTCTTTTGAGCTGGCCGCAACACCGCAGGATGGCTTCAGGCCCTAATCTGGTTCCGGCACGGCACGCTGAGCCTTTGGTTAATTCCTCTTCCTGGTGGGAAATGAGAGTTAAATTTGCCCGTCCAGACACCTCCAGCTAGTCTCTCATTGGTTCTCACTATTCCTGTTCATCTTCCGCAGAAATTGCAAACTGGGCCAAACAGGAGGTTAAAGGGACTGACTCTCCAAGTCGGGAGGGTGTTAGTAAAGCGTCTGGAATGTTGCACCCGAGTACCAGGGTACGAAAACTGAGACATATTTGAACACGTCTCCCGATCACATGGTTGATCATACTCTAGGTTCCACATGCATGTTTTAGCTGAAGGAAGAATACCTTAAACCTGGGTAGTTGAAACCCGTGGAATGGGTACCATGCAATATGACTTCAAAGGGTCTTCATTTGCTCACCGAACCTCTCCAATCCTATCACTGCTGCGTTTATGCCCCTGTACACATGCTTGATTCTCTTTCGGAGACATAGCAATCCATAGGTTTTAAGATACTTACTAGTCAGGTACATTCTTAGGCATTTAATATGCGGTGTTGAGTCCATTTCGTTGAGCAAGGAGTAGCTCTTGTCTATTCCATATTTGGCTTAAGGAACTTTATCTGTGCTCATTTCAATCTCTGGTTTTATGCAGCACCCCAACTCACCTTTCCCCTTAAGCAAGCATAAGTTGGTTTTCTAAATTTGAGACCCTGTTCTGTTCTGTAATTCAGTTCCTGTGTAGCCAAGTTTACATTCCGTGTATTACTGATATCTTATGATGTTTCTTTTTCTGTGTGACTTATTTCAGTTAGAATCATCATACCTGAATCCACTCATTGTGCTGCTAAGGGCCTGATGACATAGATTTCATTGCTGAGTGATATTGCTTTGTAAGTAAATACCACAACTTCTTTATCCATTTTTCACTTTCTGCGATGTTGAACTTGTACGGTAAACGAGGTTCTTGTAAACAGAGGCGTCCCAAACTTTGGGGTGGCTGTGTCTTTTTGATTTTAATTTCCCTAAGCTATAGGACCATAAGTGGAAGTGCCCTAGGCTCTGTTGCTTTGTTTTTTAGATGTTTCAGGAAACACCATACACTTCTCCCGAGTGTCTGTTGGCAATTTACATCCCGCCCATCAGCATAACAAGGCTCCCAGTTCTCCATGGCCTGTCCTGCCTTTCTGGATTTTACACTTTTTTCAGATGGCCCTTTTGACCGGGGGGAAGTGAGACTTCATTGTAGTGCAGATTTCCTTTGCAAGCTTGCTTGGTTGGCCAAAAAGGGCGTATGCGTTTTTTCCTGAATATATTCAGGAAAAAACGCATACGCCCTTTTTGGCCAAGTGCATCATTGTGGACGTTCTGCCTCTTTTCCTATGCTTTCAATGCAATTCCAGTCTACCTCCTGAAATCGGTTTCCTGCAATTCTGCCCCGCTTTCAAGTCCTCTTGGCAGCCTTACTTCAGTATATTTTTGGACGATAGCTGTCATTTATAACTCTGCAGGTTTGTGAATTACAGTGCCCCTGAGCTCCTTTCTTCAACTCGCTTTCTTTTGAGCTGGCCGCAACACCGCAGGATGGCTTCAGGCCCTAATCTGGTTCCGGCACGGCACGCTGAGCCTTTGGTTAATTCCTCTTCCTGGTGGGAAATGAGAGTTAAATTTGCCCGTCCAGACACCTCCAGCTAGTCTCTCATTGGTTCTCGCTATTCCTGTTCATCTTCCGCAGAAATTGCAAACTGGGCCAAACAGGAGGTTAAAGGGACTGACTCTCCAAGTCGGGAGGGTGTTAGTAAAGCGTCTGGAATGTTGCACCCGAGTACCAGGGTACGAAAACTGAGACATATTTGAACACGTCTCCCGATCACATGGTTGATCATACTCTAGGTTCCACATGCATGTTTTAGCTGAAGGAAGAATACCTTAAACCTGGGTAGTTGAAACCCGTGGAATGGGTACCATGCAATATGACTTCAAAGGGTCTTCATTTGCTCACCGAACCTCTCCAATCCTATCACTGCTGCGTTTATGCCCCTGTACACATGCTTGATTCTCTTTCGGAGACATAGCAATCCATAGGTTTTAAGATACTTACTAGTCAGGTACATTCTTAGGCATTTAATATGCGGTGTTGAGTCCATTTCGTTGAGCAAGGAGTAGCTCTTGTCTATTCCATATTTGGCTTAAGGAACTTTATCTGTGCTCATTTCAATCTCTGGTTTTATGCAGCACCCCAACTCACCTTTCCCCTTAAGCAAGCATAAGTTGGTTTTCTAAATTTGAGACCCTGTTCTGTTCTGTAATTCAGTTCCTGTGTAGCCAAGTTTACATTCCGTGTATTACTGATATCTTATGATGTTTCTTTTTCTGTGTGACTTATTTCAGTTAGAATCATCATACCTGAATCCACTCATTGTGCTGCTAAGGGCCTGATGACATAGATTTCATTGCTGAGTGATATTGCTTTGTAAGTAAATACCACAACTTCTTTATCCATTTTTCACTTTCTGCGATGTTGAACTTGTACGGTAAACGAGGTTCTTGTAAACAGAGGCGTCCCAAACTTTGGGGTGGCTGTGTCTTTTTGATTTTAATTTCCCTAAGCTATAGGACCATAAGTGGAAGTGCCCTAGGCTCTGTTGCTTTGTTTTTTAGATGTTTCAGGAAACACCATACACTTCTCCCGAGTGTCTGTTGGCAATTTACATCCCGCCCATCAGCATAACAAGGCTCCCAGTTCTCCATGGCCTGTCCTGCCTTTCTGGATTTTACACTTTTTTCAGATGGCCCTTTTGACCGGGGGGAAGTGAGACTTCATTGTAGTGCAGATTTCCTTTGCAAGCTTGCTTGGTTGGCCAAAAAGGGCGTATGCGTTTTTTCCTGAATATATTCAGGAAAAAACGCATACGCCCTTTTTGGCCAAGTGCATCATTGTGGACGTTCTGCCTCTTTTCCTATGCTTTCAATGCAATTCCAGTCTGCCTCCTGAAATCGGTTTCCTGCAATTCTGCCCCGCTTTCAAGTCCTCTTGGCAGCCTTACTTCAGTATATTTTTGGACGATAGCTGTCATTTATAACTCTGCAGGTTTGTGAATTACAGTGCCCCTGAGCTCCTTTCTTCAACTCGCTTTCTTTTGAGCTGGCCGCAACACCGCAGGATGGCTTCAGGCCCTAATCTGGTTCCGGCACGGCACGCTGAGCCTTTGGTTAATTCCTCTTCCTGGTGGGAAATGAGAGTTAAATTTGCCCGTCCAGACACCTCCAGCTAGTCTCTCATTGGTTCTCGCTATTCCTGTTCATCTTCCGCAGAAATTGCAAACTGGGCCAAACAGGAGGTTAAAGGGACTGACTCTCCAAGTCGGGAGGGTGTTAGTAAAGCGTCTGGAATGTTGCACCCGAGTACCAGGGTACAAAAACTGAGACATATTTGAACACGTCTCCCGATCACATGGTTGATCAGACTCTAGGTTCCACATGCATGTTTTACCTGAAGGAAGAATACCTTAAACCTGGGTAGTTGAAACCCGTGGAATGGGTACCATGCAATATGACTTCAAAGGGTCTTCATTTGCTCACCGAACCTCTCCAATCCTATCACTGCTGCGTTTATGCCCCTGTACACATGCTTGATTCTCTTTCGGAGACATAGCAATCCATAGGTTTTAAGATACTTACTAGTCAGGTACATTCTTAGGCGTTTAATATGCGGTGTTGAGTCCATTTCTTTGAGCAAGGAGTAGCTCTTGTCTATTCCATATTTGGCTTAAGGAACTTTATCTGTGCTCATTTCAATCTCTGGTTTTATGCAGCACCCCAACTCACCTTTCCCCTTAAGCAAGCATAAGTTGGTTTTCTAAATTTGAGACCCTGTTCTGTTCTGTAATTCAGTTCCTGTGTAGCCAAGTTTACATTCCGTGTATTACTGATATCTTATGATGTTTCTTTTTCTGTGTGACTTATTTCAGTTAGAATCATCATACCTGAATCCACTCATTTTGCTGCTAAGGGCCTGATGACATAGATTTCATTGCTGAGTGATATTGCTTTGTAAGTAAATACCACAACTTCTTTATCCATTTTTCACTTTCTGTGATGTTGAACTTGTACTGTAAACGAGGTTCTTGTAAACAGAGGCGTCCCAAACTTTGGGGTGGCTGTGTCTTTTTGATTTTAATTTCCCTAAGCTATAGGACCATAAGTGGAAGTGCCCTAGGCTCTGTTGCTTTGTTTTGTAGATGTTTCAGGAAACACCATACACTTCTCCCGAGTGTCTGTTGGCAATTTACATCCCGCCCATCAGCATAACAAGGCTCCCAGTTCTCCATGGCCTGTCCTGCCTTTCTGGATTTTACACTTTTTTCAGATGGCCCTTTTGACCGGGGGGAAGTGAGACTTCATTGTAGTGCAGATTTCCTTTGCAAGCTTGCTTGGTTGGCCAAAAAGGGCGTATGCGTTTTTTCCTGAATATATTCAGGAAAAAACGCATACGCCCTTTTTGGCCAAGTGCATCATTGTGGACGTTCTGCCTCTTTTCCTATGCTTTCAATGCAATTCCAGTCTACCTCCTGAAATCGGTTTCCTGCAATTCTGCCCCGCTTTCAAGTCCTCTTGGCAGCCTTACTTCAGTATATTTTTGGACGATAGCTGTCATTTATAACTCTGCAGGTTTGTGAATTACAGTGCCCCTGAGCTCCTTTCTTCAACTCGCTTTCTTTTGAGCTGGCCGCAACACTGCAGGATGGCTTCAGGCCCTAATCTGGTTCCGGCACGGCACGCTGAGACTTTGGTTATTTCCTCTTCCTGGTGGGAAATGAGAGTTAAATTTGCCCATCCAGACACCTCCAGCTAGTCTCTCATTGGTTCTCGCTATTCCTGTTCATCTTCCGCAGAAATTGCAAACTGGGCCAAACAGGAGGTTAAAGGGACTGACTCTCCAAGTCGGGAGGGTGTTAGTAAAGCGTCTGGAATGTTGCACCCAAGTACCAGGGTACGAAAACTGAGACATATTTGAACACGTCTCCCGATCACATGGTTGATCATACTCTAGGTTCCACATGCATGTTTTAGCTGAAGGAAGAATACCTTAAACCTGGGTAGTTGAAACCCGTGGAATGGGTACCATGCAATATGACTTCAGAGGGTCTTCATTTGCTCACCAAACCTCTCCAATCCTATCACTGCTGCGTTTATGCCCCTGTACACATGCTTGATTCTCTTTCGGAGACATAGCAATCCATAGGTTTTAAGATACTTACTAGTCAGGTACATTCTTAGGCGTTTAATATGCGGTGTTGTGTCCATTTCGTTGAGCAAGGAGTAGCTCTTGTCTATTCCATATTTGGCTTAAGGAACTTTATCTGTGCTCATTTCAATCTCTGGTTTTATGCAGCACCCCAACTCACCTTTCCCCTTAAGCAAGCATAAGTTGGTTTTCTAAATTTGAGACCCTGTTCTGTTTTGGAATTCAGTTCCTGTGTAGCGAAGTTTACATTCCGTGTATTACTGATATCTTATGATGTTTCTTTTTCTGTGTGACTTATTTCAGTTAGAATCATCATACCTGAATCCACTCATTGTGCTGCTAAGGGCCTGATGACATAGATTTCATTGCAGAGTGATATTGCTTTGTAAGTAAATACCACAACTTCTTTATCCATTTTTCAATTTCTGCGATGTTGAACTTGTACTGTAAACGAGGTTCTTGTAAACAGAGGCGTCCCAAACTTTGGGGTGGCTGTGTCTTTTTGATTTTAATTTCCCTAATCTATAGGACCATAAGTGGAAGTGCCCTAGGCTCTGTTGCTTTGTTTTTTAGATGTTTCAGGAAACACCATACACTTCTCCCGAGTGTCTGTTGGCAATTTACATCCCGCCCATCAGCATAACAAGGCTCCCAGTTCTCCATGGCCTGTCCTGCCTTTCTGGATTTTACACTTTTTTCAGATGGCCCTTTTGACCGGGGGGAAGTGAGACTTCATTGTAGTGCAGATTTCCTTTGCAAGCTTGCTTGGTTGGCCAAAAAGGGCGTATGCGTTTTTTCCTGAATATATTCAGGAAAAAACGCATACGCCCTTTTTGGCCAAGTGCATCATTGTGGACGTTCTGCCTCTTTTCCTATGCTTTCAATGCAATTCCAGTCTACCTCCTGAAATCGGTTTCCTGCAATTCTGCCCCGCTTTCAAGTCCTCTTGGCAGCCTTACTTCAGTATATTTTTGGACGATAGCTGTCATTTATAACTCTGCAGGTTTGTGAATTACAGTGCCCCTGAGCTCCTTTCTTCAACTCGCTTTCTTTTGAGCTGGCCGCAACACCGCAGGATGGCTTCAGGCCCTAATCTGGTTCCGGCACGGCACGCTGAGCCTTTGGTTAATTCCTCTTCCTGGTGGGAAATGAGAGTAAAATTTTCCCGTCCAGACACCTCCAGCTAGTCTCTCATTGGTTCTCGCTATTCCTGTTCATCTTCCGCAGAAATTGCAAACTGGGCCAAACAGGAGGTTAAAGGGACTGACTCTCCAAGTCGGGAGAGTGTTAGTAAAGTGTCTGGAATGTTGCACCCGAGTACCAGGGTACGAAATCTGAGACATATTTGAACACGTCTCCCGAGCACATGGTTGATCATACTCTAGGTTCCACATGCATGTTTTAGCTGAAGGAAGAATACCTTAAACCTGGGTAGTTGAAACCTGTGGAATGGGTACCATGCAATATGACTTCAAAGGGTCTTCATTTGCTCACCGAACCTCTCCAATCCTATCACTGCTGCATTTATGCCCCTGTACACACGCTTGATTCTCTTTCGGAGACATAGCAATCCCTAGGTTTTAAGATACTTACTAGTCAGGTACATTCTTAGGCGTTTAATATGGGGTGTTGAGTCCATTTCGTTGAGCAAGGAGTAGCTCTTGTCTATTCCATATTTGGCTTAAGGAACTTTATCTGTGCTCATTTCAATCTCTGGTTTTATGCAGCACCCCAACTCACCTTTCCCCTTAAGCAAGCATAAGTTGGTTTTCTAAATTTGAGACCCTGTTCTGTTCTGTAATTCAGTTCCTGTGTAGCCGAGTTTGCATTCCGTGTATTACTGATATCTTATGATGTTTCTTTTTCTGTGTGACTTATTTCATTTAGAATCATCATACCTGAATCAACGCATTGTGCTGCTAAGGGCCTGATGACATAGATTTCATTGCTGAGTGATATTGCTTTGTAAGTAAATACCACAACTTCTTTATCCATTTTTCACTTTCTGTGATGTTGAACTTGTACTGTAAAGGAGGTTCTTGTAAACAGAGGCGTCCCAAACTTTGGGGTGGCTGTGTCTTTTTGATTTTAATTTCCCTAAGCTATAGGACCATAAGTGGAAGTGCCCTAGGCTCTGTTGCTTTGTTTTTTAGATGTTTCAGGAAACACCATACACTTCTCCCAAGTGTCTGTTGGCAATTTACATCCCGCCCATCAGCATAACAAGGCTCCCAGTTCTCCATGGCCTGTCCTGCCTTTCTGGATTTTACACTTTTTTCAGATGGCCCTTTTGACCGGGGGGAAGTGAGACTTCATTGTAGTGCAGATTTCCTTTGCAAGCTTGCTTGGTTGGCCAAAACGGGCGTATGCGTTTCTTCCTGAATATATTCAGGAAAAAACGCATACGCCCTTTATGGCCAAGTGCATCATTGTGGACGTTCTGCCTCTTTTCCTATGCTTTCAATGCAATTCCAGTCTGCCTCCTGAAATCGGTTTCCTGCAATTCTGCCCCGCTTTCAAGTCCTCTTGGCAGCCTTACTTCAGTATATTTTTGGACGATAGCTGTCATTTATAACTCTGCAGGTTTGTGAATTACAGTGCCCCTGAGCTCCTTTCTTCAACTCGCTTTCTTTTGAGCTGGCCGCAACACCGCAGGATGGCTTCAGGCCCTAATCTGGTTCCGGCACGGCACGCTGAGCCTTTGGTTAATTCCTCTTCCTGGTGGGAAATGAGAGTTAAATTTGCCCGTCCAGACACCTCCAGCTAGTCTCTCATTGGTTCTCGCTATTCCTGTTCATCTTCCGCAGAAATTGCAAACTGGGCCAAACAGGAGGTTAAAGGGACTGACTCTCCAAGTCGGGAGGGTGTTAGTAAAGCGTCTGGAATGTTGCACCCGAGTACCAGGGTACAAAAACTGAGACATATTTGAACACGTCTCCCGATCACATGGTTGATCAGACTCTAGGTTCCACATGCATGTTTTACCTGAAGGAAGAATACCTTAAACCTGGGTAGTTGAAACCCGTGGAATGGGTACCATGCAATATGACTTCAAAGGGTCTTCATTTGCTCACCGAACCTCTCCAATCCTATCACTGCTGCGTTTATGCCCCTGTACACATGCTTGATTCTCTTTCAGAGACATAGCAATCCATAGGTTTTAAGATACTTACTAGTCAGGTACATTCTTAGGCGTTTAATATGCGGTGTTGAGTCCATTTCTTTGAGCAAGGAGTAGCTCTTGTCTATTCCATATTTGGCTTAAGGAACTTTATCTGTGCTCATTTCAATCTCTGGTTTTATGCAGCACCCCAACTCACCTTTCCCCTTAAGCAAGCATAAGTTGGTTTTCTAAATTTGAGACCCTGTTCTGTTCTGTAATTCAGTTCCTGTGTAGCCAAGTTTACATTCCGTGTATTACTGATATCTTATGATGTTTCTTTTTCTGTGTGACTTATTTCAGTTAGAATCATCATACCTGAATCCACTCATTGTGCTGCTAAGGGCCTGATGACATAGATTTCATTGCTGAGTGATATTGCTTTGTAAGTAAATACCACAACTTCTTTATCCATTTTTCACTTTCTGTGATGTTGAACTTGTACTGTAAACGAGGTTCTTGTAAACAGAGGCGTCCCAAACTTTGGGGTGGCTGTGTCTTTTTGATTTTAATTTCCCTAAGCTATAGGACCATAAGTGGAAGTGCCCTAGGCTCTGTTGCTTTGTTTTGTAGATGTTTCAGGAAACACCATACACTTCTCCCGAGTGTCTGTTGGCAATTTACATCCCACCCATCAGCATAACAAGGCTCCCAGTTCTCCATGGCCTGTCCTGCCTTTCTGGATTTTACACTTTTTTCAGATGGCCCTTTTGACCGGGGGGAAGTGAGACTTCATTGTAGTGCAGATTTCCTTTGCAAGCTTGCTTGGTTGGCCAAAAAGGGCGTATGCGTTTTTTCCTGAATATATTCAGGAAAAAACGCATACGCCCTTTTTGGCCAAGTGCATCATTGTGGACGTTCTGCCTCTTTTCCTATGCTTTCAATGCAATTCCAGTCTGCCTCCTGAAATCGGTTTCCTGCAATTCTGCCCCGCTTTCAAGTCCTCTTGGCAGCCTTACTTCAGTATATTTTTGGACGATAGCTGTCATTTATAACTCTGCAGGTTTGTGAATTACAGTGCCCCTGAGCTCCTTTCTTCAACTCGCTTTCTTTTGAGCTGGCCGCAACACCGCAGGATGGCTTCAGGCCCTAATCTGGTTCCGGCACGGCACGCTGAGCCTTTGGTTAATTCCTCTTCCTGGTGGGAAATGAGAGTTAAATTTGCCCGTCCAGACACCTCCAGCTAGTCTCTCATTGGTTCTCGCTATTCCTGTTCATCTTCCGCAGAAATTGCAAACTGGGCCAAACAGGAGGTTAAAGGGACTGACTCTCCAAGTCGGGAGGGTGTTAGTAAAGCGTCTGGAATGTTGCACCCGAGTACCAGGGTACGAAAACTGAGACATATTTGAACACGTCTCCCGATCACATGGTTGATCATACTCTAGGTTCCACATGCATGTTTTAGCTGAAGGAAGAATACCTTAAACCTGGGTAGTTGAAACCCGTGGAATGAGTACCATGCAATATGACTTCAAAGGGTCTTCATTTGCTCACCGAACCTCTCCAATCCTATCACTGCTGCATTTATGCCCCTGTACACATGCTTGATTCTCTTTCGGAGACATAGCAATCCATAGGTTTTAAGATACTTACTAGTCAGGTACATTCTTAGGCGTTTAATATGCGGTGTTGAGTCCATTTCTTTGAGCAAGGAGTAGCTCTTGTCTATTCCATATTTGGCTTAAGGAACTTTATCTGTGCTCATTTCAATCTCTGGTTTTATGCAGCACCCCAACTCACCTTTCCCCTTAAGCAAGCATAAGTTGGTTTTCTAAATTTGAGACCCTGTTCTGTTCTGTAATTCAGTTCCTGTGTAGCCAAGTTTACATTCCGTGTATTACTGATATCTTATGATGTTTCTTTTTCTGTGTGACTTATTTCAGTTAGAATCATCATACCTGAATCCACTCATTGTGCTGCTAAGGGCCTGATGACATAGATTTCATTGCTGAGTGATATTGCTTTGTAAGTAAATACCACAACTTCTTTATCCATTTTTCACTTTCTGTGATGTTGAACTTGTACGGTAAACGAGGTTCTTGTAAACAGAGGCGTCCCAAACTTTGGGGTGGCTGTGTCTTTTTGATTTTAATTTCCCTAAGCTATAGGACCATAAGTGGAAGTGCCCTAGGCTCTGTTGCTTTGTTTTTTAGATGTTTCAGGAAACACCATACACTTCTCCCGAGTGTCTGTTGGCAATTTACATCCCGCCCATCAGCATAACAAGGCTCCCAGTTCTCCATGGCCTGTCCTGCCTTTCTGGATTTTACACTTTTTTCAGATGGCCCTTTTGACCGGGGGGAAGTGAGACTTCATTGTAGTGCAGATTTCCTTTGCAAGCTTGCTTGGTTGGCCAAAAAGGGCGTATGCGTTTTTTCCTGAATATATTCAGGAAAAAACGCATACGCCCTTTTTGGCCAAGTGCATCATTGTGGACGTTCTGCCTCTTTTCCTATGCTTTCAATGCAATTCCAGTCTGCCTCCTGAAATCGGTTTCCTGCAATTCTGCCCCGCTTTCAAGTCCTCTTGGCAGCCTTACTTCAGTATATTTTTGGACGATAGCTGTCATTTATAACTCTGCAGGTTTGTGAATTACAGTGCCCCTGAGCTCCTTTCTTCAACTCGCTTTCTTTTGAGCTGGCCGCAACACTGCAGGATGGCTTCAGGCCCTAATCTGGTTCCGGCACGGCACGCTGAGACTTTGGTTATTTCCTCTTCCTGGTGGGAAATGAGAGTTAAATTTGCCCATCCAGACACCTCCAGCTAGTCTCTCATTGGTTCTCGCTATTCCTGTTCATCTTCCGCAGAAATTGCAAACTGGGCCAAACAGGAGGTTAAAGGGACTGACTCTCCAAGTCGCGAGGGTGTTAGTAAAGCGTCTGGAATGTTGCACCCGAGTACCAGGGTACGAAAACTGAGACATATTTGAACACGTCTCCCGATCACATGGTTGATCATACTCTAGGTTCCACATGCATGTTTTAGCTGAAGGAAGAATACCTTAAACCTGGGTAGTTGAAACCCGTGGAATGGGTACCATGCAATATGACTTCAGAGGGTCTTCATTTGCTCACCAAACCTCTCCAATCCTATCACTGCTGCGTTTATGCCCCTGTACACATGCTTGATTCTCTTTCGGAGACATAGCAATCCATAGGTTTTAAGATACTTACTAGTCAGGTACATTCTTAGGCGTTTAATATGCGGTGTTGTGTCCATTTCGTTGAGCAAGGAGTAGCTCTTGTCTATTCCATATTTGGCTTAAGGAACTTTATCTGTGCTCATTTCAATCTCTGGTTTTATGCAGCACCCCAACTCACCTTTCCCCTTAAGCAAGCATAAGTTGGTTTTCTAAATTTGAGACCCTGTTCTGTTTTGGAATTCAGTTCCTGTGTAGCCAAGTTTACATTCCGTGTATTACTGATATCTTATGATGTTTCTTTTTCTGTGTGACTTATTTCAGTTAGAATCATCATACCTGAATCCACTCATTGTGCTGCTAAGGGCCTGATGACATAGATTTCATTGCAGAGTGATATTGCTTTGTAAGTAAATACCACAACTTCTTTATCCATTTTTCAATTTCTGCGATGTTGAACTTGTACTGTAAACGAGGTTCTTGTAAACAGAGGCGTCCCAAACTTTGGGGTGGCTGTGTCTTTTTGATTTTAATTTCCCTAATCTATAGGACCATAAGTGGAAGTGCCCTAGGCTCTGTTGCTTTGTTTTTTAGATGTTTCAGGAAACACCATACACTTCTCCCGAGTGTCTGTTGGCAATTTACATCCCGCCCATCAGCATAACAAGGCTCCCAGTTCTCCATGGCCTGTCCTGCCTTTCTGGATTTTACACTTTTTTCAGATGGCCCTTTTGACCGGGGGGAAGTGAGACTTCATTGTAGTGCAGATTTCCTTTGCAAGCTTGCTTGGTTGGCCAAAAAGGGCGTATGCGTTTTTTCCTGAATATATTCAGGAAAAAACGCATACGCCCTTTTTGGCCAAGTGCATCATTGTGGACGTTCTGCCTCTTTTCCTATGCTTTCAATGCAATTCCAGTCTACCTCCTGAAATCGGTTTCCTGCAATTCTGCCCCGCTTTCAAGTCCTCTTGGCAGCCTTACTTCAGTATATTTTTGGACGATAGCTGTCATTTATAACTCTGCAGGTTTGTGAATTACAGTGCCCCTGAGCTCCTTTCTTCAACTCGCTTTCTTGTGACCTGGCCGCAACACCGCAGGATGGCTTCAGGCCCTAATCTGGTTCCGGCACGGCACGCTGAGCCTTTGGTTAATTCCTCTTCCTGGTGGGAAATGAGAGTAAAATTTTCCCGTCCAGACACCTCCAGCTAGTCTCTCATTGGTTCTCGCTATTCCTGTTCATCTTCCGCAGAAATTGCAAACTGGGCCAAACAGGAGGTTAAAGGGACTGACTCTCCAAGTCGGGAGAGTGTTAGTAAAGTGTCTGGAATGTTGCACCCGAGTACCAGGGTATGAAATCTGAGACATATTTGAACACGTCTCCCGATCACATGGTTGATCATACTCTAGGTTCCACATGCATGTTTTAGCTGAAGGAAGAATACCTTAAACCTGGGTAGTTGAAACCTGTGGAATGGGTACCATGCAATATGACTTCAAAGGGTCTTCATTTGCTCACCGAACCTCTCCAATCCTATCACTGCTGCATTTATTCCCCTGTACACACGCTTGATTCTCTTTCGGAGACATAGCAATCCCTAGGTTTTAAGATACTTACTAGTCAGGTACATTCTTAGGCGTTTAATATGGGGTGTTGAGTCCATTTCGTTGAGCAAGGAGTAGCTCTTGTCTATTCCATATTTGGCTTAAGGAACTTTATCTGTGCTCATTTCAATCTCTGGTTTTATGCAGCACCCCAACTCACCTTTCCCCTTAAGCAAGCATAAGTTGGTTTTCTAAATTTGAGACCCTGTTCTGTTCTGTAATTCAGTTCCTGTGTAGCCGAGTTTGCATTCCGTGTATTACTGATATCTTATGATGTTTCTTTTTCTGTGTGACTTATTTCATTTAGAATCATCATACCTGAATCAACGCATTGTGCTGCTAAGGGCCTGATGACATAGATTTCATTGCTGAGTGATATTGCTTTGTAAGTAAATACCACAACTTCTTTATCCATTTTTCACTTTCTGTGATGTTGAACTTGTACTGTAAAGGAGGTTCTTGTAAACAGAGGCGTCCCAAACTTTGGGGTGGCTGTGTCTTTTTGATTTTAATTTCCCTAAGCTATAGGACCATAAGTGGAAGTGCCCTAGGCTCTGTTGCTTTGTTTTTTAGATGTTTCAGGAAACACCATACACTTCTCCCGAGTGTCTGTTGGCAATTTACATCCCGCCCATCAGCATAACAAGGCTCCCAGTTCTCCATGGCCTGTCCTGCCTTTCTGGATTTTACACTTTTTTCAGATGGCCCTTTTGACCGGGGGGAAGTGAGACTTCATTGTAGTGCAGATTTCCTTTGCAAGCTTGCTTGGTTGGCCAAAACGGGCGTATGCGTTTCTTCCTGAATATATTCAGGAAAAAACGCATACGCCCTTTATGGCCAAGTGCATCATTGTGGACGTTCTGCCTCTTTTCCTATGCTTTCAATGCAATTCCAGTCTGCCTCCTGAAATCGGTTTCCTGCAATTCTGCCCCGCTTTCAAGTCCTCTTGGCAGCCTTACTTCAGTATATTTTTGGACGATAGCTGTCATTTATAACTCTGCAGGTTTGTGAATTACAGTGCCCCTGAGCTCCTTTCTTCAACTCGCTTTCTTTTGAGCTGGCCGCAACACCGCAGGATGGCTTCAGGCCCTAATCTGGTTCCGGCACGGCACGCTGAGCCTTTGGTTAATTCCTCTTCCTGGTGGGAAATGAGAGTTAAATTTGCCCGTCCAGACACCTCCAGCTAGTCTCTCATTGGTTCTCGCTATTCCTGTTCATCTTCCGCAGAAATTGCAAACTGGGCCAAACAGGAGGTTAAAGGGACTGACTCTCCAAGTCGGGAGGGTGTTAGTAAAGCGTCTGGAATGTTGCACCCGAGTACCAGGGTACGAAAACTGAGACATATTTGAACACGTCTCCCGATCACATGGTTGATCAGACTCTAGGTTCCACATGCATGTTTTACCTGAAGGAAGAATACCTTAAACCTGGGTAGTTGAAACCCGTGGAATGGGTACCATGCAATATGACTTCAAAGGGTCTTCATTTGCTCACCGAACCTCTCCAATCCTATCACTGCTGCGTTTATGCCCCTGTACACATGCTTGATTCTCTTTCGGAGACATAGCAATCCATAGGTTTTAAGATACTTACTAGTCAGGTACATTCTTAGGCGTTTAATATGCGGTGTTGAGTCCATTTCTTTGAGCAAGGAGTAGCTCTTGTCTATTCCATATTTGGTTTAAGGAACTTTATCTGTGCTCATTTCAATCTCTGGTTTTATGCAGCACCCCAACTCACCTTTCCCCTTAAGCAAGCATAAGTTGGTTTTCTAAATTTGAGACCCTGTTCTGTTCTGTAATTCAGTTCCTGTGTAGCCAAGTTTACATTCCGTGTATTACTGATATCTTATGATGTTTCTTTTTCTGTGTGACTTATTTCAGTTAGAATCATCATACCTGAATCCACTCATTGTGCTGCTAAGGGCCTGATGACATAGATTTCATTGCTGAGTGATATTGCTTTGTAAGTAAATACCACAACTTCTTTATCCATTTTTCACTTTCTGTCATGTTGAACTTGTACTGTAAACGAGGTTCTTGTAAACAGAGGCGTCCCAAACTTTGGGGTGGCTGTGTCTTTTTGATTTTAATTTCCCTAAGCTATAGGACCATAAGTGGAAGTGCCCTAGGCTCTGTTGCTTTGTTTTGTAGATGTTTCAGGAAACACCATACACTTCTCCCTAGTGTCTGTTGGCAATTTACATCCCACCCATCAGCATAACAAGGCTCCCAGTTCTCCATGGCCTGTCCTGCCTTTCTGGATTTTACACTTTTTTCAGATGGCCCTTTTGACCGGGGGGAAGTGAGACTTCATTGTAGTGCAGATTTCCTTTGCAAGCTTGCTTGGTTGGCCAAAAAGGGCGTATGCGTTTTTTCCTGAATATATTCAGGAAAAAACGCATACGCCCTTTTTGGCCAAGTGCATCATTGTGGACGTTCTGCCTCTTTTCCTATGCTTTCAATGCAATTCCAGTCTACCTCCTGAAATCGGTTTCCTGCAATTCTGCCCCGCTTTCAAGTCCTCTTGGCAGCCTTACTTCAGTATATTTTTGGACGATAGCTGTCATTTATAACTCTGCAGGTTTGTGAATTACAGTGCCCCTGAGCTCCTTTCTTCAACTCGCTTTCTTTTGAGCTGGCCGCAACACTGCAGGATGGCTTCAGGCCCTAATCTGGTTCCGGCACGGCACGCTGAGACTTTGGTTAATTCCTCTTCCTGGTGGGAAATGAGAGTTAAATTTGCCCATCCAGACACCTCCAGCTAGTCTCTCATTGGTTCTCGCTATTCCTGTTCATCTTCCGCAGAAATTGCAAACTGGGCCAAACAGGAGGTTAAAGGGACTGACTCTCCAAGTCGGGAGGGTGTTAGTAAAGCGTCTGGAATGTTGCACCCGAGTACCAGGGTACGAAAACTGAGACATATTTGAACACGTCTCCCGATCACATGGTTGATCATACTCTAGGTTCCACATGCATGTTTTAGCTGAAGGAAGAATACCTTAAACCTGGGTAGTTGAAACCCGTGGAATGGGTACCATGCAATATGACTTCAGAGGGTCTTCATTTGCTCACCAAACCTCTCCAATCCTATCACTGCTGCGTTTATGCCCCTGTACACATGCTTGATTCTCTTTCGGAGACATAGCAATCCATAGGTTTTAAGATACTTACTAGTCAGGTACATTCTTAGGCGTTTAATATGCGGTGTTGTGTCCATTTCGTTGAGCAAGGAGTAGCTCTTGTCTATTCCATATTTGGCTTAAGGAACTTTATCTGTGCTCATTTCAATCTCTGGTTTTATGCAGCACCCCAACTCACCTTTCCCCTTAAGCAAGCATAAGTTGGTTTTCTAAATTTGAGACCCTGTTCTGTTTTGGAATTCAGTTCCTGTGTAGCCAAGTTTACATTCCGTGTATTACTGATATCTTATGATGTTTCTTTTTCTGTGTGACTTATTTCAGTTAGAATCATCATACCTGAATCCACTCATTGTGCTGCTAAGGGCCTGATGACATAGATTTCATTGCAGAGTGATATTGCTTTGTAAGTAAATACCACAACTTCTTTATCCATTTTTCAATTTCTGCGATGTTGAACTTGTACTGTAAACGAGGTTCTTGTAAACAGAGGCGTCCCAAACTTTGGGGTGGCTGTGTCTTTTTGATTTTAATTTCCCTAAGCTATAGGACCATAAGTGGAAGTGCCCTAGGCTCTGTTGCTTTGTTTTTTAGATGTTTCAGGAAACACCATACACTTCTCCCGAGTGTCTGTTGGCAATTTACATCCCGCCCATCAGCATAACAAGGCTCCCAGTTCTCCATGGCCTGTCCTGCCTTTCTGGATTTTACACTTTTTTCAGATGGCCCTTTTGACCGGGGGGAAGTGAGACTTCATTGTAGTGCAGATTTCCTTTGCAAGCTTGCTTGGTTGGCCAAAAAGGGCGTATGCGTTTTTTCCTGAATATATTCAGGAAAAAACGCATACGCCCTTTTTGGCCAAGTGCATCATTGTGGACGTTCTGCCTCTTTTCCTATGCTTTCAATGCAATTCCAGTCTACCTCCTGAAATCGGTTTCCTGCAATTCTGCCCCGCTTTCAAGTCCTCTTGGCAGCCTTACTTCAGTATATTTTTGGACGATAGCTGTCATTTATAACTCTGCAGGTTTGTGAATTACAGTGCCCCTGAGCTCCTTTCTTCAACTCGCTTTCTTGTGACCTGGCCGCAACACCGCAGGATGGCTTCAGGCCCTAATCTGGTTCCGGCACGGCACGCTGAGCCTTTGGTTAATTCCTCTTCCTGGTGGGAAATGAGAGTAAAATTTTCCCGTCCAGACACCTCCAGCTAGTCTCTCATTGGTTCTCGCTATTCCTGTTCATCTTCCGCAGAAATTGCAAACTGGGCCAAACAGGAGGTTAAAGGGACTGACTCTCCAAGTCGGGAGAGTGTTAGTAAAGTGTCTGGAATGTTGCACCCGAGTACCAGGGTATGAAATCTGAGACATATTTGAACACGTCTCCCAAGCACATGGTTGATCATACTCTAGGTTCCACATGCATGTTTTAGCTGAAGGAAGAATACCTTAAACCTGGGTAGTTGAAACCTGTGGAATGGGTACCATGCAATATGACTTCAAAGGGTCTTCATTTGCTCACCGAACCTCTCCAATCCTATCACTGCTGCATTTATGCCCCTGTACACACGCTTGATTCTGTTTCGGAGACATAGCAATCCGTAGGTTTTAAGATACTTACTAGTCAGGTACATTCTTAGGCGTTTAATATGGGGTGTTGAGTCCATTTCGTTGAGCAAGGAGTAGCTCTTGTCTATTCCATATTTGGCTTAAGGAACTTTATCTGTGCTCATTTCAATCTCTGGTTTTATGCAGCACCCCAACTCACCTTTCCCCTTAAGCAAGCATAAGTTGGTTTTCTAAATTTGAGACCCTGTTCTGTTCTGTAATTCAGTTCCTGTGTAGCCGAGTTTGCATTCCGTGTATTACTGATATCTTATGATGTTTCTTTTTCTGTGTGACTTATTTCATTTAGAATCATCATACCTGAATCAACTCATTGTGCTGCTAAGGGCCTGATGACATAGATTTCATTGCTGAGTGATATTGCTTTGTAAGTAAATACCACAACTTCTTTATCCATTTTTCACTTTCTGCGATGTTGAACTTGTACTGTAAACGAAGTTGTTGTAAACAGAGGCGTCCCAAACTTTGGGGTGGCTGTGTCTTTTTGATTTTAATTTCCCTAAGCTATAGGACCATAAGTGGAAGTGCCCTAGGCTCTGTTGCTTTGTTTTTTAGATGTTTCAGGAAACACCATACACTTCTCCCGAGTGTCTGTTGGCAATTTACATCCCGCCCATCAGCATAACAAGGCTCCCAGTTCTCCATGGCCTGTCCTGCCTTTCTGGATTTTACACTTTTTTCAGATGGCCCTTTTGACCGGGGGGAAGTGAGACTTCATTGTAGTGCAGATTTCCTTTGCAAGCTTGCTTGGTTGGCCAAAAAGGGCGTATGCGTTTTTTCCTGAATATATTCAGGAAAAAACGCATACGCCCTTTTTGGCCAAGTGCATCATTGTGGACGTTCTGCCTCTTTTCCTATGCTTTCAATGCAATTCCAGTCTACCTCCTGAAATCGGTTTCCTGCAATTCTGCCCCGCTTTCAAGTCCTCTTGGCAGCCTTACTTCAGTATATTTTTGGACGATAGCTGTCATTTATAACTCTGCAGGTTTGTGAATTACAGTGCCCCTGAGCTCCTTTCTTCAACTCGCTTTCTTTTGAGCTGGCCGCAACACTGCAGGATGGCTTCAGGCCCTAATCTGGTTCCGGCACGGCACGCTGAGACTTTGGTTAATTCCTCTTCCTGGTGGGAAATGAGAGTTAAATTTGCCCATCCAGACACCTCCAGCTAGTCTCTCATTGGTTCTCGCTATTCCTGTTCATCTTCCGCAGAAATTGCAAACTGGGCCAAACAGGAGGTTAAAGGGACTGACTCTCCAAGTCGGGAGGGTGTTAGTAAAGCGTCTGGAATGTTGCACCCGAGTACCAGGGTACGAAAACTGAGACATATTTGAACACGTCTCCCGATCACATGGTTGATCATACTCTAGGTTCCACATGCATGTTTTAGCTGAAGGAAGAATACCTTAAACCTGGGTAGTTGAAACCCGTGGAATGGGTACCATGCAATATGACTTCAGAGGGTCTTCATTTGCTCACCAAACCTCTCCAATCCTATCACTGCTGCGTTTATGCCCCTGTACACATGCTTGATTCTCTTTCGGAGACATAGCAATCCATAGGTTTTAAGATACTTACTAGTCAGGTACATTCTTAGGCGTTTAATATGCGGTGTTGTGTCCATTTCGTTGAGCAAGGAGTAGCTCTTGTCTATTCCATATTTGGCTTAAGGAACTTTATCTGTGCTCATTTCAATCTCTGGTTTTATGCAGCACCCCAACTCACCTTTCCCCTTAAGCAAGCATAAGTTGGTTTTCTAAATTTGAGACCCTGTTCTGTTTTGGAATTCAGTTCCTGTGTAGCCAAGTTTACATTCCGTGTATTACTGATATCTTATGATGTTTCTTTTTCTGTGTGACTTATTTCAGTTAGAATCATCATACCTGAATCCACTCATTGTGCTGCTAAGGGCCTGATGACATAGATTTCATTGCAGAGTGATATTGCTTTGTAAGTAAATACCACAACTTCTTTATCCATTTTTCAATTTCTGCGATGTTGAACTTGTACTGTAAACGAGGTTCTTGTAAACAGAGGCGTCCCAAACTTTGGGGTGGCTGTGTCTTTTTGATTTTAATTTCCCTAATCTATAGGACCATAAGTGGAAGTGCCCTAGGCTCTGTTGCTTTGTTTTTTAGATGTTTCAGGAAACACCATACACTTCTCCCGAGTGTCTGTTGGCAATTTACATCCCGCCCATCAGCATAACAAGGCTCCCAGTTCTCCATGGCCTGTCCTGCCTTTCTGGATTTTACACTTTTTTCAGATGGCCCTTTTGACCGGGGGGAAGTGAGACTTCATTGTAGTGCAGATTTCCTTTGCAAGCTTGCTTGGTTGGCCAAAAAGGGCGTATGCGTTTTTTCCTGAATATATTCAGGAAAAAACGCATACGCCCTTTTTGGCCAAGTGCATCATTGTGGACGTTCTGCCTCTTTTCCTATGCTTTCAATGCAATTCCAGTCTACCTCCTGAAATCGGTTTCCTGCAATTCTGCCCCGCTTTCAAGTCCTCTTGGCAGCCTTACTTCAGTATATTTTTGGACGATAGCTGTCATTTATAACTCTGCAGGTTTGTGAATTACAGTGCCCCTGAGCTCCTTTCTTCAACTCGCTTTCTTGTGACCTGGCCGCAACACCGCAGGATGGCTTCAGGCCCTAATCTGGTTCCGGCACGGCACGCTGAGCCTTTGGTTAATTCCTCTTCCTGGTGGGAAATGAGAGTAAAATTTTCCCGTCCAGACACCTCCAGCTAGTCTCTCATTGGTTCTCGCTATTCCTGTTCATCTTCCGCAGAAATTGCAAACTGGGCCAAACAGGAGGTTAAAGGGACTGACTCTCCAAGTCGGGAGAGTGTTAGTAAAGTGTCTGGAATGTTGCACCCGAGTACCAGGGTATGAAATCTGAGACATATTTGAACACGTCTCCCAAGCACATGGTTGATCATACTCTAGGTTCCACATGCATGTTTTAGCTGAAGGAAGAATACCTTAAACCTGGGTAGTTGAAACCTGTGGAATGGGTACCATGCAATATGACTTCAAAGGGTCTTCATTTGCTCACCGAACCTTTCCAATCCTATCACTGCTGCATTTATGCCCCTGTACACACGCTTGATTCTGTTTCGGAGACATAGCAATCCGTAGGTTTTAAGATACTTACTAGTCAGGTACATTCTTAGGCGTTTAATATGGGGTGTTGAGTCCATTTCGTTGAGCAAGGAGTAGCTCTTGTCTATTCCATATTTGGCTTAAGGAACTTTATCTGTGCTCATTTCAATCTCTGGTTTTATGCAGCACCCCAACTCACCTTTCCCCTTAAGCAAGCATAAGTTGGTTTTCTAAATTTGAGACCCTGTTCTGTTCTGTAATTCAGTTCCTGTGTAGCCGAGTTTGCATTCCATGTATTACTGATATCTTATGATGTTTCTTTTTCTGTGTGACTTATTTCATTTAGAATCATCATACCTGAATCAACTCATTGTGCTGCTAAGGGCCTGATGACATAGATTTCATTGCTGAGTGATATTGCTTTGTAAGTAAATACCACAACTTCTTTATCCATTTTTCACTTTCTGCGATGTTGAACTTGTACTGTAAACGAAGTTCTTGTAAACAGAGGCGTCCCAAACTTTGGGGTGGCTGTGTCTTTTTGATTTTAATTTCCCTAATCTATAGGACCATAAGTGGAAGTGCCCTAGGCTCTGTTGCTTTGTTTTTTAGATGTTTCAGGAAACACCATACACTTCTCCCGAGTGTCTGTTGGCAATTTACATCCCGCCCATCAGCATAACAAGGCTCCCAGTTCTCCATGGCCTGTCCTGCCTTTCTGGATTTTACACTTTTTTCAGATGGCCCTTTTGACCGGGGGGAAGTGAGACTTCATTGTAGTGCAGATTTCCTTTGCAAGCTTGCTTGGTTGGCCAAAAAGGGCGTATGCGTTTTTTCCTGAATATATTCAGGAAAAAACGCATACGCCCTTTTTGGCCAAGTGCATCATTGTGGACGTTCTGCCTCTTTTCCTATGCTTTCAATGCAATTCCAGTCTGCCTCCTGAAATCGGTTTCCTGCAATTCTGCCCTGCTTTCAAGTCCTCTTGGCAGCCTTACTTCAGTATATTTTTGGACGATAGCTGTCATTTATAACTCTGCAGGTTTGTGAATTACAGTGCCCCTGAGCTCCTTTCTTCAACTCGCTTTCTTTTGAGCTGGCCGCAACACCGCAGGATGGCTTCAGGCCCTAATCTGGTTCCGGCACGGCACGCTGAGCCTTTGGTTAATTCCTCTTCCTGGTGGGAAATGAGAGTTAAATTTGCCCGTCCAGACACCTCCAGCTAGTCTCTCATTGGTTCTCACTATTCCTGTTCATCTTCCGCAGAAATTGCAAACTGGGCCAAACAGGAGGTTAAAGGGACTGACTCTCCAAGTCGGGAGGGTGTTAGTAAAGCGTCTGGAATGTTGCACCCGAGTACCAGGGTACGAAAACTGAGACATATTTGAACACGTCTCCCGATCACATGGTTGATCATACTCTAGGTTCCACATGCATGTTTTAGCTGAAGGAAGAATACCTTAAACCTGGGTAGTTGAAACCCGTGGAATGGGTACCATGCAATATGACTTCAAAGGGTCTTCATTTGCTCACCGAACCTCTCCAATCCTATCACTGCTGCGTTTATGCCCCTGTACACATGCTTGATTCTCTTTCGGAGACATAGCAATCCATAGGTTTTAAGATACTTACTAGTCAGGTACATTCTTAGGCATTTAATATGCGGTGTTGAGTCCATTTCGTTGAGCAAGGAGTAGCTCTTGTCTATTCCATATTTGGCTTAAGGAACTTTATCTGTGCTCATTTCAATCTCTGGTTTTATGCAGCACCCCAACTCACCTTTCCCCTTAAGCAAGCATAAGTTGGTTTTCTAAATTTGAGACCCTGTTCTGTTCTGTAATTCAGTTCCTGTGTAGCCAAGTTTACATTCCGTGTATTACTGATATCTTATGATGTTTCTTTTTCTGTGTGACTTATTTCAGTTAGAATCATCATACCTGAATCCACTCATTGTGCTGCTAAGGGCCTGATGACATAGATTTCATTGCTGAGTGATATTGCTTTGTAAGTAAATACCACAACTTCTTTATCCATTTTTCACTTTCTGCGATGTTGAACTTGTACGGTAAACGAGGTTCTTGTAAACAGAGGCGTCCCAAACTTTGGGGTGGCTGTGTCTGTTTGATTTTAATTTCCCTAAGCTATAGGACCATAAGTGGAAGTGCCCTAGGCTCTGTTGCTTTGTTTTTTAGATGTTTCAGGAAACACCATACACTTCTCCCGAGTGTCTGTTGGCAATTTACATCCCGCCCATCAGCATAACAAGGCTCCCAGTTCTCCATGGCCTGTCCTGCCTTTCTGGATTTTACACTTTTTTCAGATGGCCCTTTTGACCGGGGGGAAGTGAGACTTCATTGTAGTGCAGATTTCCTTTGCAAGCTTGCTTGGTTGGCCAAAAAGGGCGTATGCGTTTTTTCCTGAATATATTCAGGAAAAAACGCATACGCCCTTTTTGGCCAAGTGCATCATTGTGGACGTTCTGCCTCTTTTCCTATGCTTTCAATGCAATTCCAGTCTACCTCCTGAAATCGGTTTCCTGCAATTCTGCCCCGCTTTCAAGTCCTCTTGGCAGCCTTACTTCAGTATATTTTTGGACGATAGCTGTCATTTATAACTCTGCAGGTTTGTGAATTACAGTGCCCCTGAGCTCCTTTCTTCAACTCGCTTTCTTTTGAGCTGGCCGCAACACCGCAGGATGGCTTCAGGCCCTAATCTGGTTCCGGCACGGCACGCTGAGCCTTTGGTTAATTCCTCTTCCTGGTGGGAAATGAGAGTTAAATTTGCCCGTCCAGACACCTCCAGCTAGTCTCTCATTGGTTCTCGCTATTCCTGTTCATCTTCCGCAGAAATTGCAAACTGGGCCAAACAGGAGGTTAAAGGGACTGACTCTCCAAGTCGGGAGGGTGTTAGTAAAGCGTCTGGAATGTTGCACCCGAGTACCAGGGTACGAAAACTGAGACATATTTGAACACGTCTCCCGATCACATGGTTGATCATACTCTAGGTTCCACATGCATGTTTTAGCTGAAGGAAGAATACCTTAAACCTGGGTAGTTGAAACCCGTGGAATGGGTACCATGCAATATGACTTCAAAGGGTCTTCATTTGCTCACCGAACCTCTCCAATCCTATCACTGCTGCGTTTATGCCCCTGTACACATGCTTGATTCTCTTTCGGAGACATAGCAATCCATAGGTTTTAAGATACTTACTAGTCAGGTACATTCTTAGGCATTTAATATGCGGTGTTGAGTCCATTTCGTTGAGCAAGGAGTAGCTCTTGTCTATTCCATATTTGGCTTAAGGAACTTTATCTGTGCTCATTTCAATCTCTGGTTTTATGCAGCACCCCAACTCACCTTTCCCCTTAAGCAAGCATAAGTTGGTTTTCTAAATTTGAGACCCTGTTCTGTTCTGTAATTCAGTTCCTGTGTAGCCAAGTTTACATTCCGTGTATTACTGATATCTTATGATGTTTCTTTTTCTGTGTGACTTATTTCAGTTAGAATCATCATACCTGAATCCACTCATTGTGCTGCTAAGGGCCTGATGACATAGATTTCATTGCTGAGTGATATTGCTTTGTAAGTAAATACCACAACTTCTTTATCCATTTTTCACTTTCTGCGATGTTGAAATTCTACTGTAAACGAGGTTCTTGTAAACAGAGGCGTCCCAAACTTTGGGGTGGCTGTGTCTTTTTGATTTTAATTTCCCTAAGCTATAGGACCATAAGTGGAAGTGCCCTAGGCTCTGTTGCTTTGTTTTTTAGATGTTTCAGGAAACACCATACACTTCTCCCGAGTGTCTGTTGGCAATTTACATCCCGCCCATCAGCATAACAAGGCTCCCAGTTCTCCATGGCCTGTCCTGCCTTTCTGGATTTTACACTTTTTTCAGATGGCCCTTTTGACCGGGGGGAAGTGAGACTTCATTGTAGTGCAGATTTCCTTTGCAAGCTTGCTTGGTTGGCCAAAAAGGGCGTATGCGTTTTTTCCTGAATATATTCAGGAAAAAACGCATACGCCCTTTTTGGCCAAGTGCATCATTGTGGACGTTCTGCCTCTTTTCCTATGCTTTCAATGCAATTCCAGTCTGCCTCCTGAAATCGGTTTCCTGCAATTCTGCCCCGCTTTCAAGTCCTCTTGGCAGCCTTACTTCAGTATATTTTTGGACGATAGCTGTCATTTATAACTCTGCAGGTTTGTGAATTACAGTGCCCCTGAGCTCCTTTCTTCAACTCGCTTTCTTTTGAGCTGGCCGCAACACCGCAGGATGGCTTCAGGCCCTAATCTGGTTCCGGCACGGCACGCTGAGCCTTTGGTTAATTCCTCTTCCTGGTGGGAAATGAGAGTTAAATTTGCCCGTCCAGACACCTCCAGCTAGTCTCTCATTGGTTCTCGCTATTCCTGTTCATCTTCCGCAGAAATTGCAAACTGGGCCAAACAGGAGGTTAAAGGGACTGACTCTCCAAGTCGGGAGGGTGTTAGTAAAGCGTCTGGAATGTTGCACCCGAGTACCAGGGTACAAAAACTGAGACATATTTGAACACGTCTCCCGATCACATGGTTGATCAGACTCTAGGTTCCACATGCATGTTTTACCTGAAGGAAGAATACCTTAAACCTGGGTAGTTGAAACCCGTGGAATGGGTACCATGCAATATGACTTCAAAGGGTCTTCATTTGCTCACCGAACCTCTCCAATCCTATCACTGCTGCGTTTATGCCCCTGTACACATGCTTGATTCTCTTTCGGAGACATAGCAATCCATAGGTTTTAAGATACTTACTAGTCAGGTACATTCTTAGGCGTTTAATATGCGGTGTTGAGTCCATTTCTTTGAGCAAGGAGTAGCTCTTGTCTATTCCATATTTGGCTTAAGGAACTTTATCTGTGCTCATTTCAATCTCTGGTTTTATGCAGCACCCCAACTCACCTTTCCCCTTAAGCAAGCATAAGTTGGTTTTCTAAATTTGAGACCCTGTTCTGTTCTGTAATTCAGTTCCTGTGTAGCCAAGTTTACATTCCGTGTATTACTGATATCTTATGATGTTTCTTTTTCTGTGTGACTTATTTCAGTTAGAATCATCATACCTGAATCCACTCATTTTGCTGCTAAGGGCCTGATGACATAGATTTCATTGCTGAGTGATATTGCTTTGTAAGTAAATACCACAACTTCTTTATCCATTTTTCACTTTCTGTGATGTTGAACTTGTACTGTAAACGAGGTTCTTGTAAACAGAGGCGTCCCAAACTTTGGGGTGGCTGTGTCTTTTTGATTTTAATTTCCCTAAGCTATAGGACCATAAGTGGAAGTGCCCTAGGCTCTGTTGCTTTGTTTTGTAGATGTTTCAGGAAACACCATACACTTCTCCCGAGTGTCTGTTGGCAATTTACATCCCACCCATCAGCATAACAAGGCTCCCAGTTCTCCATGGCCTGTCCTGCCTTTCTGGATTTTACACTTTTTTCAGATGGCCCTTTTGACCGGGGGGAAGTGAGACTTCATTGTAGTGCAGATTTCCTTTGCAAGCTTGCTTGGTTGGCCAAAAAGGGCGTATGCGTTTTTACCTGAATATATTCAGGAAAAAACGCATACGCCCTTTTTGGCCAAGTGCATCATTGTGGACGTTCTGCCTCTTTTCCTATGCTTTCAATGCAATTCCAGTCTACCTCCTGAAATCGGTTTCCTGCAATTCTGCCCCGCTTTCAAGTCCTCTTGGCAGCCTTACTTCAGTATATTTTTGGACGATAGCTGTCATTTATAACTCTGCAGGTTTGTGAATTACAGTGCCCCTGAGCTCCTTTCTTCAACTCGCTTTCTTTTGAGCTGGCCGCAACACTGCAGGATGGCTTCAGGCCCTAATCTGGTTCCGGCACGGCACGCTGAGACTTTGGTTATTTCCTCTTCCTGGTGGGAAATGAGAGTTAAATTTGCCCATCCAGACACCTCCAGCTAGTCTCTCATTGGTTCTCGCTATTCCTGTTCATCTTCCGCAGAAATTGCAAACTGGGCCAAACAGGAGGTTAAAGGGACTGACTCTCCAAGTCGGGAGGGTGTTAGTAAAGCGTCTGGAATGTTGCACCCAAGTACCAGGGTACGAAAACTGAGACATATTTGAACACATCTCCCGATCACATGGTTGATCATACTCTAGGTTCCACATGCATGTTTTAGCTGAAGGAAGAATACCTTAAACCTGGGTAGTTGAAACCCGTGGAATGGGTACCATGCAATATGACTTCAGAGGGTCTTCATTTGCTCACCAAACCTCTCCAATCCTATCACTGCTGCGTTTATGCCCCTGTACACATGCTTGATTCTCTTTCGGAGACATAGCAATCCATAGGTTTTAAGATACTTACTAGTCAGGTACATTCTTAGGCGTTTAATATGCGGTGTTGTGTCCATTTCGTTGAGCAAGGAGTAGCTCTTGTCTATTCCATATTTGGCTTAAGGAACTTTATCTGTGCTCATTTCAATCTCTGGTTTTATGCAGCACCCCAACTCACCTTTCCCCTTAAGCAAGCATAAGTTGGTTTTCTAAATTTGAGACCCTGTTCTGTTTTGGAATTCAGTTCCTGTGTAGCGAAGTTTACATTCCGTGTATTACTGATATCTTATGATGTTTCTTTTTCTGTGTGACTTATTTCAGTTAGAATCATCATACCTGAATCCACTCATTGTGCTGCTAAGGGCCTGATGACATAGATTTCATTGCAGAGTGATATTGCTTTGTAAGTAAATACCACAACTTCTTTATCCATTTTTCAATTTCTGCGATGTTGAACTTGTACTGTAAACGAGGTTCTTGTAAACAGAGGCGTCCCAAACTTTGGGGTGGCTGTGTCTTTTTGATTTTAATTTCCCTAATCTATAGGACCATAAGTGGAAGTGCCCTAGGCTCTGTTGCTTTGTTTTTTAGATGTTTCAGGAAACACCATACACTTCTCCCGAGTGTCTGTTGGCAATTTACATCCCGCCCATCAGCATAACAAGGCTCCCAGTTCTCCATGGCCTGTCCTGCCTTTCTGGATTTTACACTTTTTTCAGATGGCCCTTTTGACCGGGGGGAAGTGAGACTTCATTGTAGTGCAGATTTCCTTTGCAAGCTTGCTTGGTTGGCCAAAAAGCGCATATGCGTTTTTTCCTGAATATATTCAGGAAAAAACGCATACGCCCTTTTTGGCCAAGTGCATCATTGTGGACGTTCTGCCTCTTTTCCTATGCTTTCAATGCAATTCCAGTCTACCTCCTGAAATCGGTTTCCTGCAATTCTGCCCCGCTTTCAAGTCCTCTTGGCAGCCTTACTTCAGTATATTTTTGGACGATAGCTGTCATTTATAACTCTGCAGGTTTGTGAATTACAGTGCCCCTGAGCTCCTTTCTTCAACTCGCTTTCTTTTGAGCTGGCCGCAACACCGCAGGATGGCTTCAGGCCCTAATCTGGTTCCGGCACGGCACGCTGAGCCTTTGGTTAATTCCTCTTCCTGGTGGGAAATGAGAGTAAAATTTTCCCGTCCAGACACCTCCAGCTAGTCTCTCATTGGTTCTCGCTATTCCTGTTCATCTTCCGCAGAAATTGCAAACTGGGCCAAACAGGAGGTTAAAGGGACTGACTCTCCAAGTCGGGAGAGTGTTAGTAAAGTGTCTGGAATGTTGCACCCGAGTACCAGGGTACGAAATCTGAGACATATTTGAACACGTCTCCCGAGCACATGGTTGATCATACTCTAGGTTCCACATGCATGTTTTAGCTGAAGGAAGAATACCTTAAACCTGGGTAGTTGAAACCTGTGGAATGGGTACCATGCAATATGACTTCAAAGGGTCTTCATTTGCTCACCGAACCTCTCCAATCCTATCACTGCTGCATTTATGCCCCTGTACACACGCTTGATTCTCTTTCGGAGACATAGCAATCCCTAGGTTTTAAGATACTTACTAGTCAGGTACATTCTTAGGCGTTTAATATGGGGTGTTGAGTCCATTTCGTTGAGCAAGGAGTAGCTCTTGTCTATTCCATATTTGGCTTAAGGAACTTTATCTGTGCTCATTTCAATCTCTGGTTTTATGCAGCACCCCAACTCACCTTTCCCCTTAAGCAAGCATAAGTTGGTTTTCTAAATTTGAGACCCTGTTCTGTTCTGTAATTCAGTTCCTGTGTAGCCGAGTTTGCATTCCGTGTATTACTGATATCTTATGATGTTTCTTTTTCTGTGTGACTTATTTCATTTAGAATCATCATACCTGAATCAACGCATTGTGCTGCTAAGGGCCTGATGACATAGATTTCATTGCTGAGTGATATTGCTTTGTAAGTAAATACCACAACTTCTTTATCCATTTTTCACTTTCTGTGATGTTGAACTTGTACTGTAAAGGAGGTTCTTGTAAACAGAGGCGTCCCAAACTTTGGGGTGGCTGTGTCTTTTTGATTTTAATTTCCCTAAGCTATAGGACCATAAGTGGAAGTGCCCTAGGCTCTGTTGCTTTGTTTTTTAGATGTTTCAGGAAACACCATACACTTCTCCCGAGTGTCTGTTGGCAATTTACATCCCGCCCATCAGCATAACAAGGCTCCCAGTTCTCCATGGCCTGTCCTGCCTTTCTGGATTTTACACTTTTTTCAGATGGCCCTTTTGACCGGGGGGAAGTGAGACTTCATTGTAGTGCAGATTTCCTTTGCAAGCTTGCTTGGTTGGCCAAAACGGGCGTATGCGTTTCTTCCTGAATATATTCAGGAAAAAACGCATACGCCCTTTATGGCCAAGTGCATCATTGTGGACGTTCTGCCTCTTTTCCTATGCTTTCAATGCAATTCCAGTCTGCCTCCTGAAATCGGTTTCCTGCAATTCTGCCCCGCTTTCAAGTCCTCTTGGCAGCCTTACTTCAGTATATTTTTGGACGATAGCTGTCATTTATAACTCTGCAGGTTTGTGAATTACAGTGCCCCTGAGCTCCTTTCTTCAACTCGCTTTCTTTTGAGCTGGCCGCAACACCGCAGGATGGCTTCAGGCCCTAATCTGGTTCCGGCACGGCACGCTGAGCCTTTGGTTAATTCCTCTTCCTGGTGGGAAATGAGAGTTAAATTTGCCCGTCCAGACACCTCCAGCTAGTCTCTCATTGGTTCTCGCTATTCCTGTTCATCTTCTGCAGAAATTGCAAACTGGGCCAAACAGGAGGTTAAAGGGACTGACTCTCCAAGTCGGGAGGGTGTTAGTAAAGCGTCTGGAATGTTGCACCCGAGTACCAGGGTACAAAAACTGAGACATATTTGAACACGTCTCCCGATCACATGGTTGATCAGACTCTAGGTTCCACATGCATGTTTTACCTGAAGGAAGAATACCTTAAACCTGGGTAGTTGAAACCCGTGGAATGGGTACCATGCAATATGACTTCAAAGGGTCTTCATTTGCTCACCGAACCTCTCCAATCCTATCACTGCTGCGTTTATGCCCCTGTACACATGCTTGATTCTCTTTCGGAGACATAGCAATCCATAGGTTTTAAGATACTTACTAGTCAGGTACATTCTTAGGCGTTTAATATGCGGTGTTGAGTCCATTTCTTTGAGCAAGGAGTAGCTCTTGTCTATTCCATATTTGGCTTAAGGAACTTTATCTGTGCTCATTTCAATCTCTGGTTTTATGCAGCACCCCAACTCACCTTTCCCCTTAAGCAAGCATAAGTTGGTTTTCTAAATTTGAGACCCTGTTCTGTTCTGTAATTCAGTTCCTGTGTAGCGAAGTTTACATTCCGTGTATTACTGATATCTTATGATGTTTCTTTTTCTGTGTGACTTATTTCAGTTAGAATCATCATACCTGAATCCACTCATTGTGCTGCTAAGGGCCTGATGACATAGATTTCATTGCTGAGTGATATTGCTTTGTAAGTAAATACCACAACTTCTTTATCCATTTTTCAATTTCTGCGATGTTGAACTTGTACTGTAAACGAGGTTTTTGTAAACAGAGGCGTCCCAAACTTTGGGGTGGCTGTGTCTTTTTGATTTTAATTTCCCTAATCTATAGGACCATAAGTGGAAGTGCCCTAGGCTCTGTTGCTTTGTTTTTTAGATGTTTCAGGAAACACCATACACTTCTCCCGAGTGTCTGTTGGCAATTTACATCCCGCCCATCAGCATAACAAGGCTCCCAGTTCTCCATGGCCTGTCCTGCCTTTCTGGATTTTACACTTTTTTCAGATGGCCCTTTTGACCGGGGGGAAGTGAGACTTCATTGTAGTGCAGATTTCCTTTGCAAGCTTGCTTGGTTGGCCAAAAAGCGCATATGCGTTTTTTCCTGAATATATTCAGGAAAAAACGCATACGCCCTTTTTGGCCAAGTGCATCATTGTGGACGTTCTGCCTCTTTTCCTATGCTTTCAATGCAATTCCAGTCTACCTCCTGAAATCGGTTTCCTGCAATTCTGCCCCGCTTTCAAGTCCTCTTGGCAGCCTTACTTCAGTATATTTTTGGACGATAGCTGTCATTTATAACTCTGCAGGTTTGTGAATTACAGTGCCCCTGAGCTCCTTTCTTCAACTCGCTTTCTTTTGAGCTGGCCGCAACACCGCAGGATGGCTTCAGGCCCTAATCTGGTTCCGGCACGGCACGCTGAGCCTTTGGTTAATTCCTCTTCCTGGTGGGAAATGAGAGTAAAATTTTCCCGTCCAGACACCTCCAGCTAGTCTCTCATTGGTTCTCGCTATTCCTGTTCATCTTCCGCAGAAATTGCAAACTGGGCCAAACAGGAGGTTAAAGGGACTGACTCTCCAAGTCGGGAGAGTGTTAGTAAAGTGTCTGGAATGTTGCACCCGAGTACCAGGGTACGAAATCTGAGACATATTTGAACACGTCTCCCGAGCACATGGTTGATCATACTCTAGGTTCCACATGCATGTTTTAGCTGAAGGAAGAATACCTTAAACCTGGGTAGTTGAAACCTGTGGAATGGGTACCATGCAATATGACTTCAAAGGGTCTTCATTTGCTCACCGAACCTCTCCAATCCTATCACTGCTGCATTTATGCCCCTGTACACACGCTTGATTCTCTTTCGGAGACATAGCAATCCCTAGGTTTTAAGATACTTACTAGTCAGGTACATTCTTAGGCGTTTAATATGGGGTGTTGAGTCCATTTCGTTGAGCAAGGAGTAGCTCTTGTCTATTCCATATTTGGCTTAAGGAACTTTATCTGTGCTCATTTCAATCTCTGGTTTTATGCAGCACCCCAACTCACCTTTCCCCTTAAGCAAGCATAAGTTGGTTTTCTAAATTTGAGACCCTGTTCTGTTCTGTAATTCAGTTCCTGTGTAGCCGAGTTTGCATTCCGTGTATTACTGATATCTTATGATGTTTCTTTTTCTGTGTGACTTATTTCATTTAGAATCATCATACCTGAATCAACGCATTGTGCTGCTAAGGGCCTGATGACATAGATTTCATTGCTGAGTGATATTGCTTTGTAAGTAAATACCACAACTTCTTTATCCATTTTTCACTTTCTGTGATGTTGAACTTGTACTGTAAAGGAGGTTCTTGTAAACAGAGGCGTCCCAAACTTTGGGGTGGCTGTGTCTTTTTGATTTTAATTTCCCTAAGCTATAGGACCATAAGTGGAAGTGCCCTAGGCTCTGTTGCTTTGTTTTTTAGATGTTTCAGGAAACACCATACACTTCTCCCGAGTGTCTGTTGGCAATTTACATCCCGCCCATCAGCATAACAAGGCTCCCAGTTCTCCATGGCCTGTCCTGCCTTTCTGGATTTTACACTTTTTTCAGATGGCCCTTTTGACCGGGGGGAAGTGAGACTTCATTGTAGTGCAGATTTCCTTTGCAAGCTTGCTTGGTTGGCCAAAACGGGCGTATGCGTTTCTTCCTGAATATATTCAGGAAAAAACGCATACGCCCTTTATGGCCAAGTGCATCATTGTGGACGTTCTGCCTCTTTTCCTATGCTTTCAATGCAATTCCAGTCTGCCTCCTGAAATCGGTTTCCTGCAATTCTGCCCCGCTTTCAAGTCCTCTTGGCAGCCTTACTTCAGTATATTTTTGGACGATAGCTGTCATTTATAACTCTGCAGGTTTGTGAATTACAGTGCCCCTGAGCTCCTTTCTTCAACTCGCTTTCTTTTGAGCTGGCCGCAACACCGCAGGATGGCTTCAGGCCCTAATCTGGTTCCGGCACGGCACGCTGAGCCTTTGGTTAATTCCTCTTCCTGGTGGGAAATGAGAGTTAAATTTGCCCGTCCAGACACCTCCAGCTAGTCTCTCATTGGTTCTCGCTATTCCTGTTCATCTTCTGCAGAAATTGCAAACTGGGCCAAACAGGAGGTTAAAGGGACTGACTCTCCAAGTCGGGAGGGTGTTAGTAAAGCGTCTGGAATGTTGCACCCGAGTACCAGGGTACAAAAACTGAGACATATTTGAACACGTCTCCCGATCACATGGTTGATCAGACTCTAGGTTCCACATGCATGTTTTACCTGAAGGAAGAATACCTTAAACCTGGGTAGTTGAAACCCGTGGAATGGGTACCATGCAATATGACTTCAAAGGGTCTTCATTTGCTCACCGAACCTCTCCAATCCTATCACTGCTGCGTTTATGCCCCTGTACACATGCTTGATTCTCTTTCGGAGACATAGCAATCCATAGGTTTTAAGATACTTACTAGTCAGGTACATTCTTAGGCGTTTAATATGCGGTGTTGAGTCCATTTCTTTGAGCAAGGAGTAGCTCTTGTCTATTCCATATTTGGCTTAAGGAACTTTATCTGTGCTCATTTCAATCTCTGGTTTTATGCAGCACCCCAACTCACCTTTCCCCTTAAGCAAGCATAAGTTGGTTTTCTAAATTTGAGACCCTGTTCTGTTCTGTAATTCAGTTCCTGTGTAGCCAAGTTTACATTCCGTGTATTACTGATATCTTATGATGTTTCTTTTTCTGTGTGACTTATTTCAGTTAGAATCATCATACCTGAATCCACTCATTGTGCTGCTAAGGGCCTGATGACATAGATTTCATTGCTGAGTGATATTGCTTTGTAAGTAAATACCACAACTTCTTTATCCATTTTTCACTTTCTGTGATGTTGAACTTGTACTGTAAACGAGGTTCTTGTAAACAGAGGCGTCCCAAACTTTGGGGTGGCTGTGTCTTTTTGATTTTAATTTCCCTAAGCTATAGGACCATAAGTGGAAGTGCCCTAGGCTCTGTTGCTTTGTTTTGTAGATGTTTCAGGAAACACCATACACTTCTCCCGAGTGTCTGTTGGCAATTTACATCCCACCCATCAGCATAACAAGGCTCCCAGTTCTCCATGGCCTGTCCTGCCTTTCTGGATTTTACACTTTTTTCAGATGGCCCTTTTGACCGGGGGGAAGTGAGACTTCATTGTAGTGCAGATTTCCTTTGCAAGCTTGCTTGGTTGGCCAAAAAGGGCGTATGCGTTTTTTCCTGAATATATTCAGGAAAAAACGCATACGCCCTTTTTGGCCAAGTGCATCATTGTGGACGTTCTGCCTCTTTTCCTATGCTTTCAATGCAATTCCAGTCTGCCTCCTGAAATCGGTTTCCTGCAATTCTGCCCCGCTTTCAAGTCCTCTTGGCAGCCTTACTTCAGTATATTTTTGGACGATAGCTGTCATTTATAACTCTGCAGGTTTGTGAATTACAGTGCCCCTGAGCTCCTTTCTTCAACTCGCTTTCTTTTGAGCTGGCCGCAACACCGCAGGATGGCTTCAGGCCCTAATCTGGTTCCGGCACGGCACGCTGAGCCTTTGGTTAATTCCTCTTCCTGGTGGGAAATGAGAGTTAAATTTGCCCGTCCAGACACCTCCAGCTAGTCTCTCATTGGTTCTCGCTATTCCTGTTCATCTTCCGCAGAAATTGCAAACTGGGCCAAACAGGAGGTTAAAGGGACTGACTCTCCAAGTCGGGAGGGTGTTAGTAAAGCGTCTGGAATGTTGCACCCGAGTACCAGGGTACGAAAACTGAGACATATTTGAACACGTCTCCCGATCACATGGTTGATCATACTCTAGGTTCCACATGCATGTTTTAGCTGAAGGAAGAATACCTTAAACCTGGGTAGTTGAAACCCGTGGAATGGGTACCATGCAATATGACTTCAAAGGGTCTTCATTTGCTCACCGAACCTCTCCAATCCTATCACTGCTGCGTTTATGCCCCTGTACACATGCTTGATTCTCTTTCGGAGACATAGCAATCCATAGGTTTTAAGATACTTACTAGTCAGGTACATTCTTAGGCGTTTAATATGCGGTGTTGAGTCCATTTCTTTGAGCAAGGAGTAGCTCTTGTCTATTCCATATTTGGCTTAAGGAACTTTATCTGTGCTCATTTCAATCTCTGGTTTTATGCAGCACCCCAACTCACCTTTCCCCTTAAGCAAGCATAAGTTGGTTTTCTAAATTTGAGACCCTGTTCTGTTCTGTAATTCAGTTCCTGTGTAGCCAAGTTTACATTCCGTGTATTACTGATATCTTATGATGTTTCTTTTTCTGTGTGACTTATTTCAGTTAGAATCATCATACCTGAATCCACTCATTGTGCTGCTAAGGGCCTGATGACATAGATTTCATTGCTGAGTGATATTGCTTTGTAAGTAAATACCACAACTTCTTTATCCATTTTTCACTTTCTGTGATGTTGAACTTGTACGGTAAACGAGGTTCTTGTAAACAGAGGCGTCCCAAACTTTGGGGTGGCTGTGTCTTTTTGATTTTAATTTCCCTAAGCTATAGGACCATAAGTGGAAGTGCCCTAGGCTCTGTTGCTTTGTTTTTTAGATGTTTCAGGAAACACCATACACTTCTCCCGAGTGTCTGTTGGCAATTTACATCCCGCCCATCAGCATAACAAGGCTCCCAGTTCTCCATGGCCTGTCCTGCCTTTCTGGATTTTACACTTTTTTCAGATGGCCCTTTTGACCGGGGGGAAGTGAGACTTCATTGTAGTGCAGATTTCCTTTGCAAGCTTGCTTGGTTGGCCAAAAAGGGCGTATGCGTTTTTTCCTGAATATATTCAGGAAAAAACGCATACGCCCTTTTTGGCCAAGTGCATCATTGTGGACGTTCTGCCTCTTTTCCTATGCTTTCAATGCAATTCCAGTCTGCCTCCTGAAATCGGTTTCCTGCAATTCTGCCCCGCTTTCAAGTCCTCTTGGCAGCCTTACTTCAGTATATTTTTGGACGATAGCTGTCATTTATAACTCTGCAGGTTTGTGAATTACAGTGCCCCTGAGCTCCTTTCTTCAACTCGCTTTCTTTTGAGCTGGCCGCAACACCGCAGGATGGCTTCAGGCCCTAATCTGGTTCCGGCACGGCACGCTGAGCCTTTGGTTAATTCCTCTTCCTGGTGGGAAATGAGAGTTAAATTTGCCCGACCAGACACCTCCAGCTAGTCTCTCATTGGTTCTCGCTATTCCTGTTCATCTTCCGCAGAAATTGCAAACTGGGCCAAACAGGAGGTTAAAGGGACTGACTCTCCAAGTCGGGAGGGTGTTAGTAAAGCGTCTGGAATGTTGCACCCGAGTACCAGGGTACAAAAACTGAGACATATTTGAACACGTCTCCCGATCACATGGTTGATCAGACTCTAGGTTCCACATGCATGTTTTACCTGAAGGAAGAATACCTTAAACCTGGGTAGTTGAAACCCGTGGAATGGGTACCATGCAATATGACTTCAAAGGGTCTTCATTTGCTCACCGAACCTCTCCAATCCTATCACTGCTGCGTTTATGCCCCTGTACACATGCTTGATTCTCTTTCGGAGACATAGCAATCCATAGGTTTTAAGATACTTACTAGTCAGGTACATTCTTAGGCGTTTAATATGCGGTGTTGAGTCCATTTCTTTGAGCAAGGAGTAGCTCTTGTCTATTCCATATTTGGCTTAAGGAACTTTATCTGTGCTCATTTCAATCTCTGGTTTTATGCAGCACCCCAACTCACCTTTCCCCTTAAGCAAGCATAAGTTGGTTTTCTAAATTTGAGACCCTGTTCTGTTCTGTAATTCAGTTCCTGTGTAGCCAAGTTTACATTCCGTGTATTACTGATATCTTATGATGTTTCTTTTTCTGTGTGACTTATTTCAGTTAGAATCATCATACCTGAATCCACTCATTGTGCTGCTAAGGGCCTGATGACATAGATTTCATTGCTGAGTGATATTGCTTTGTAAGTAAATACCACAACTTCTTTATCCATTTTTCACTTTCTGTGATGTTGAACTTGTACTGTAAACGAGGTTCTTGTAAACAGAGGCGTCCCAAACTTTGGGGTGGCTGTGTCTTTTTGATTTTAATTTCCCTAAGCTATAGGACCATAAGTGGAAGTGCCCTAGGCTCTGTTGCTTTGTTTTGTAGATGTTTCAGGAAACACCATACACTTCTCCCGAGTGTCTCTTGGCAATTTACATCCCACCCATCAGCATAACAAGGCTCCCAGTTCTCCATGGCCTGTCCTGCCTTTCTGGATTTTACACTTTTTTCAGATGGCCCTTTTGACCGGGGGGAAGTGAGACTTCATTGTAGTGCAGATTTCCTTTGCAAGCTTGCTTGGTTGGCCAAAAAGGGCGTATGCGTTTTTTCCTGAATATATTCAGGAAAAAACGCATACGCCCTTTTTGGCCAAGTGCATCATTGTGGACGTTCTGCCTCTTTTCTTATGCTTTCAATGCAATTCCAGTCTACCTCCTGAAATCGGTTTCCTGCAATTCTGCCCCGCTTTCAAGTCCTCTTGGCAGCCTTACTTCAGTATATTTTTGGACGATAGCTGTCATTTATAACTCTGCAGGTTTGTGAATTACAGTGCCCCTGAGCTCCTTTCTTCAACTCGCTTTCTTTTGAGCTGGCCGCAACACTGCAGGATGGCTTCAGGCCCTAATCTGGTTCCGGCACGGCACGCTGAGACTTTGGTTATTTCCTCTTCCTGGTGGGAAATGAGAGTTAAATTTGCCCATCCAGACACCTCCAGCTAGTCTCTCATTGGTTCTCGCTATTCCTGTTCATCTTCCGCAGAAATTGCAAACTGGGCCAAACAGGAGGTTAAAGGGACTGACTCTCCAAGTCGGGAGGGTGTTAGTAAAGCGTCTGGAATGTTGCACCCGAGTACCAGGGTACGAAAACTGAGACATATTTGAACACGTCTCCCGATCACATGGTTGATCATACTCTAGGTTCCACATGCATGTTTTAGCTGAAGGAAGAATACCTTAAACCTGGGTAGTTGAAACCCGTGGAATGGGTACCATGCAATATGACTTCAGAGGGTCTTCATTTGCTCACCAAACCTCTCCAATCCTATCACTGCTGCGTTTATGCCCCTGTACACATGCTTGATTCTCTTTCGGAGACATAGCAATCCATAGGTTTTAAGATACTTACTAGTCAGGTACATTCTTAGGCGTTTAATATGCGGTGTTGTGTCCATTTCGTTGAGCAAGGAGTAGCTCTTGTCTATTCCATATTTGGCTTAAGGAACTTTATCTGTGCTCATTTCAATCTCTGGTTTTATGCAGCACCCCAACTCACCTTTCCCCTTAAGCAAGCATAAGTTGGTTTTCTAAATTTGAGACCCTGTTCTGTTTTGGAATTCAGTTCCTGTGTAGTGAAGTTTACATTCCGTGTATTACTGATATCTTATGATGTTTCTTTTTCTGTGTGACTTATTTCAGTTAGAATCATCATACCTGAATCCACTCATTGTGCTGCTAAGGGCCTGATGACATAGATTTCATTGCAGAGTGATATTGCTTTGTAAGTAAATACCACAACTTCTTTATCCATTTTTCAATTTCTGCGATGTTGAACTTGTACTGTAAACGAGGTTCTTGTAAACAGAGGCGTCCCAAACTTTGGGGTGGCTGTGTCTTTTTGATTTTAATTTCCCTAATCTATAGGACCATAAGTGGAAGTGCCCTAGGCTCTGTTGCTTTGTTTTTTAGATGTTTCAGGAAACACCATACACTTCTCCCGAGTGTCTGTTGGCAATTTACATCCCACCCATCAGCATAACAAGGCTCCCAGTTCTCCATGGCCTGTCCTGCCTTTCTGGATTTTACACTTTTTTCAGATGGCCCTTTTGACCGGGGGGAAGTGAGACTTCATTGTAGTGCAGATTTCCTTTGCAAGCTTGCTTGGTTGGCCAAAAAGGGCGTATGCGTTTTTTCCTGAATATATTCAGGAAAAAACGCATACGCCCTTTTTGGCCAAGTGCATCATTGTGGACGTTCTGCCTCTTTTCCTATGCTTTCAATGCAATTCCAGTCTACCTCCTGAAATCGGTTTCCTGCAATTCTGCCCCGCTTTCAAGTCCTCTTGGCAGCCTTACTTCAGTATATTTTTGGACGATAGCTGTCATTTATAACTCTGCAGGTTTGTGAATTACAGTGCCCCTGAGCTCCTTTCTTCAACTCGCTTTCTTGTGACCTGGCCGCAACACCGCAGGATGGCTTCAGGCCCTAATCTGGTTCCGGCACGGCACGCTGAGCCTTTGGTTAATTCCTCTTCCTGGTGGGAAATGAGAGTAAAATTTTCCCGTCCAGACACCTCCAGCTAGTCTCTCATTGGTTCTCGCTATTCCTGTTCATCTTCCGCAGAAATTGCAAACTGGGCCAAACAGGAGGTTAAAGGGACTGACTCTCCAAGTCGGGAGAGTGTTAGTAAAGTGTCTGGAATGTTGCACCCGAGTACCAGGGTATGAAATCTGAGACATATTTGAACACGTCTCCCGAGCACATGGTTGATCATACTCTAGGTTCCACATGCATGTTTTAGCTGAAGGAAGAATACCTTAAACCTGGGTAGTTGAAACCTGTGGAATGGGTACCATGCAATATGACTTCAAAGGGTCTTCATTTGCTCACCGAACCTCTCCAATCCTATCACTGCTGCATTTATGCCCCTGTACACACACTTGATTCTCTTTCGGAGACATAGCAATCCCTAGGTTTTAAGATACTTACTAGTCAGGTACATTCTTAGGCGTTTAATATGGGGTGTTGAGTCCATTTCGTTGAGCAAGGAGTAGCTCTTGTCTATTCCATATTTGGCTTAAGGAACTTTATCTGTGCTCATTTCAATCTCTGGTTTTATGCAGCACCCCAACTCACCTTTCCCCTTAAGCAAGCATAAGTTGGTTTTCTAAATTTGAGACCCTGTTCTGTTCTGTAATTCAGTTCCTGTGTAGCCGAGTTTGCATTCCGTGTATTACTGATATCTTATGATGTTTCTTTTTCTGTGTGACTTATTTCATTTAGAATCATCATACCTGAATCAACGCATTGTGCTGCTAAGGGCCTGATGACATAGATTTCATTGCTGAGTGATATTGCTTTGTAAGTAAATACCACAACTTCTTTATCCATTTTTCACTTTCTGTGATGTTGAACTTGTACTGTAAAGGAGGTTCTTGTAAACAGAGGCGTCCCAAACTTTGGGGTGGCTGTGTCTTTTTGATTTTAATTTCCCTAATCTATAGGACCATAAGTGGAAGTGCCCTAGGCTCTGTTGCTTTGTTTTTTAGATGTTTCAGGAAACACCATACACTTCTCCCGAGTGTCTGTTGGCAATTTACATCCCGCCCATCAGCATAACAAGGCTCCCAGTTCTCCATGGCCTGTCCTGCCTTTCTGGATTTTACACTTTTTTCAGATGGCCCTTTTGACCGGGGGGAAGTGAGACTTCATTGTAGTGCAGATTTCCTTTGCAAGCTTGCTTGGTTGGCCAAAACGGGCGTATGCGTTTCTTCCTGAATATATTCAGGAAGAAACGCATACGCCCTTTATGGCCAAGTGCATCATTGTGGACGTTCTGCCTCTTTTCCTATGCTTTCAATGCAATTCCAGTCTGCCTCCTGAAATCGGTTTCCTGCAATTCTGCCCCGCTTTCAAGTCCTCTTGGCAGCCTTACTTCAGTATATTTTTGGACGATAGCTGTCATTTATAACTCTGCAGGTTTGTGAATTACAGTGCCCCTGAGCTCCTTTCTTCAACTCGCTTTCTTTTGAGCTGGCCGCAACACCGCAGGATGGCTTCAGGCCCTAATCTGGTTCCGGCACGGCACGCTGAGCCTTTGGTTAATTCCTCTTCCTGGTGGGAAATGAGAGTTAAATTTTCCCGTCCAGACACCTCCAGCTAGTCTCTCATTGGTTCTCGCTATTCCTGTTCATCTTCCGCAGAAATTGCAAACTGGGCCAAACAGGAGGTTAAAGGGACTGACTCTCCAAGTCGGGAGGGTGTTAGTAAAGCGTCTGGAATGTTGCACCCGAGTACCAGGGTACAAAAACTGAGACATATTTGAACACGTCTCCCGATCACATGGTTGATCAGACTCTAGGTTCCACATGCATGTTTTACCTGAAGGAAGAATACCTTAAACCTGGGTAGTTGAAACCCGTGGAATGGGTACCATGCAATATGACTTCAAAGGGTCTTCATTTGCTCACCGAACCTCTCCAATCCTATCACTGCTGCGTTTATGCCCCTGTACACATGCTTGATTCTCTTTCGGAGACATAGCAATCCATAGGTTTTAAGATACTTACTAGTCAGGTACATTCTTAGGCGTTTAATATGCGGTGTTGAGTCCATTTCTTTGAGCAAGGAGTAGCTCTTGTCTATTCCATATTTGGCTTAAGGAACTTTATCTGTGCTCATTTCAATCTCTGGTTTTATGCAGCACCCCAACTCACCTTTCCCCTTAAGCAAGCATAAGTTGGTTTTCTAAATTTGAGACCCTGTTCTGTTCTGTAATTCAGTTCCTGTGTAGCCAAGTTTACATTCCGTGTATTACTGATATCTTATGATGTTTCTTTTTCTGTGTGACTTATTTCAGTTAGAATCATCATACCTGAATCCACTCATTGTGCTGCTAAGGGCCTGATGACATAGATTTCATTGCTGAGTGATATTGCTTTGTAAGTAAATACCACAACTTCTTTATCCATTTTTCACTTTCTGTGATGTTGAACTTGTACGGTAAACGAGGTTCTTGTAAACAGAGGCGTCCCAAACTTTGGGGTGGCTGTGTCTTTTTGATTTTAATTTCCCTAAGCTATAGGACCATAAGTGGAAGTGCCCTAGGCTCTGTTGCTTTGTTTTGTAGATGTTTCAGGAAACACCATACACTTCTCCCGAGTGTCTGTTGGCAATTTACATCCCACCCATCAGCATAACAAGGCTCCCAGTTCTCCATGGCCTGTCCTGCCTTTCTGGATTTTACACTTTTTTCAGATGGCCCTTTTGACCGGGGGGAAGTGAGACTTCATTGTAGTGCAGATTTCCTTTGCAAGCTTGCTTGGTTGGCCAAAAAGGGCGTATGCGTTTTTTCCTGAATATATTCAGGAAAAAACGCATACGCCCTTTTTGGCCAAGTGCATCATTGTGGACGTTCTGCCTCTTTTCCTATGCTTTCAATGCAATTCCAGTCTACCTCCTGAAATCGGTTTCCTGCAATTCTGCCCCGCTTTCAAGTCCTCTTGGCAGCCTTACTTCAGTATATTTTTGGACGATAGCTGTCATTTATAACTCTGCAGGTTTGTGAATTACAGTGCCCCTGAGCTCCTTTCTTCAACTCGCTTTCTTTTGAGCTGGCCGCAACACTGCAGGATGGCTTCAGGCCCTAATCTGGTTCCGGCACGGCACGCTGAGACTTTGGTTATTTCCTCTTCCTGGTGGGAAATGAGAGTTAAATTTGCCCATCCAGACACCTCCAGCTAGTCTCTCATTGGTTCTCGCTATTCCTGTTCATCTTCCGCAGAAATTGCAAACTGGGCCAAACAGGAGGTTAAAGGGACTGACTCTCCAAGTCGGGAGGGTGTTAGTAAAGCGTCTGGAATGTTGCACCCGAGTACCAGGGTACGAAAACTGAGACATATTTGAACACGTCTCCCGATCACATGGTTGATCATACTCTAGGTTCCACATGCATGTTTTAGCTGAAGGAAGAATACCTTAAACCTGGGTAGTTGAAACCCGTGGAATGGGTACCATGCAATATGACTTCAGAGGGTCTTCATTTGCTCACCAAACCTCTCCAATCCTATCACTGCTGCGTTTATGCCCCTGTACACATGCTTGATTCTCTTTCGGAGACATAGCAATCCATAGGTTTTAAGATACTTACTAGTCAGGTACATTCTTAGGCGTTTAATATGCGGTGTTGTGTCCATTTCGTTGAGCAAGGAGTAGCTCTTGTCTATTCCATATTTGGCTTAAGGAACTTTATCTGTGCTCATTTCAATCTCTGGTTTTATGCAGCACCCCAACTCACCTTTCCCCTTAAGCAAGCATAAGTTGGTTTTCTAAATTTGAGACCCTGTTCTGTTTTGGAATTCAGTTCCTGTGTAGCGAAGTTTACATTCCGTGTATTACTGATATCTTATGATGTTTCTTTTTCTGTGTGACTTATTTCAGTTAGAATCATCATACCTGAATCCACTCATTGTGCTGCTAAGGGCCTGATGACATAGATTTCATTGCAGAGTGATATTGCTTTGTAAGTAAATACCACAACTTCTTTATCCATTTTTCAATTTCTGCGATGTTGAACTTGTACTGTAAACGAGGTTCTTGTAAACAGAGGCGTCCCAAACTTTGGGGTGGCTGTGTCTTTTTGATTTTAATTTCCCTAATCTATAGGACCATAAGTGGAAGTGCCCTAGGCTCTGTTGCTTTGTTTTTTAGATGTTTCAGGAAACACCATACACTTCTCCCGAGTGTCTGTTGGCAATTTACATCCCGCCCATCAGCATAACAAGGCTCCCAGTTCTCCATGGCCTGTCCTGCCTTTCTGGATTTTACACTTTTTTCAGATGGCCCTTTTGACCGGGGGGAAGTGAGACTTCATTGTAGTGCAGATTTCCTTTGCAAGCTTGCTTGGTTGGCCAAAAAGGGCGTATGCGTTTTTTCCTGAATATATTCAGGAAAAAACGCATACGCCCTTTTTGGCCAAGTGCATCATTGTGGACGTTCTGCCTCTTTTCCTATGCTTTCAATGCAATTCCAGTCTACCTCCTGAAATCGGTTTCCTGCAATTCTGCCCCGCTTTCAAGTCCTCTTGGCAGCCTTACTTCAGTATATTTTTGGACGATAGCTGTCATTTATAACTCTGCAGGTTTGTGAATTACAGTGCCCCTGAGCTCCTTTCTTCAACTCGCTTTCTTGTGACCTGGCCGCAACACCGCAGGATGGCTTCAGGCCCTAATCTGGTTCCGGCACGGCACGCTGAGCCTTTGGTTAATTCCTCTTCCTGGTGGGAAATGAGAGTAAAATTTTCCCGTCCAGACACCTCCAGCTAGTCTCTCATTGGTTCTCGCTATTCCTGTTCATCTTCCGCAGAAATTGCAAACTGGGCCAAACAGGAGGTTAAAGGGACTGACTCTCCAAGTCGGGAGGGTGTTAGTAAAGCGTCTGGAATGTTGCACCAGAGTACCAGGGTATGAAATCTGAGACATATTTGAACACGTCTCCCGAGCACATGGTTGATCATACTCTAGGTTCCACATGCATGTTTTAGCTGAAGGAAGAATACCTTAAACCTGGGTAGTTGAAACCTGTGGAATGGGTACCATGCAATATGACTTCAAAGGGTCTTCATTTGCTCACCGAACCTCTCCAATCCTATCACTGCTGCATTTATGCCCCTGTACACACACTTGATTCTCTTTCGGAGACATAGCAATCCCTAGGTTTTAAGATACTTACTAGTCAGGTACATTCTTAGGCGTTTAATATGGGGTGTTGAGTCCATTTCGTTGAGCAAGGAGTAGCTCTTGTCTATTCCATATTTGGCTTAAGGAACTTTATCTGTGCTCATTTCAATCTCTGGTTTTATGCAGCACCCCAACTCACCTTTCCCCTTAAGCAAGCATAAGTTGGTTTTCTAAATTTGAGACCCTGTTCTGTTCTGTAATTCAGTTCCTGTGTAGCCGAGTTTGCATTCCGTGTATTACTGATATCTTATGATGTTTCTTTTTCTGTGTGACTTATTTCATTTAGAATCATCATACCTGAATCAACGCATTGTGCTGCTAAGGGCCTGATGACATAGATTTCATTGCTGAGTGATATTGCTTTGTAAGTAAATACCACAACTTCTTTATCCATTTTTCACTTTCTGTGATGTTGAACTTGTACTGTAAAGGAGGTTCTTGTAAACAGAGGCGTCCCAAACTTTGGGGTGGCTGTGTCTTTTTGATTTTAATTTCCCTAAGCTATAGGACCATAAGTGGAAGTGCCCTAGGCTCTGTTGCTTTGTTTTTTAGATGTTTCAGGAAACACCATACACTTCTCCCGAGTGTCTGTTGGCAATTTACATCCCGCCCATCAGCATAACAAGGCTCCCAGTTCTCCATGGCCTGTCCTGCCTTTCTGGATTTTACACTTTTTTCAGATGGCCCTTTTGACCGGGGGGAAGTGAGACTTCATTGTAGTGCAGATTTCCTTTGCAAGCTTGCTTGGTTGGCCAAAACGGGCGTATGCGTTTCTTCCTGAATATATTCAGGAAAAAACGCATACGCCCTTTATGGCCAAGTGCATCATTGTGGACGTTCTGCCTCTTTTCCTATGCTTTCAATGCAATTCCAGTCTGCCTCCTGAAATCGGTTTCCTGCAATTCTGCCCCGCTTTCAAGTCCTCTTGGCAGCCTTACTTCAGTATATTTTTGGACGATAGCTGTCATTTATAACTCTGCAGGTTTGTGAATTACAGTGCCCCTGAGCTCCTTTCTTCAACTCGCTTTCTTTTGAGCTGGCCGCAACACCGCAGGATGGCTTCAGGCCCTAATCTGGTTCCGGCACGGCACGCTGAGCCTTTGGTTAATTCCTCTTCCTGGTGGGAAATGAGAGTTAAATTTGCCCGTCCAGACACCTCCAGCTAGTCTCTCATTGGTTCTCGCTATTCCTGTTCATCTTCCGCAGAAATTGCAAACTGGGCCAAACAGGAGGTTAAAGGGACTGACTCTCCAAGTCGGGAGGGTGTTAGTAAAGCGTCTGGAATGTTGCACCCGAGTACCAGGGTACAAAAACTGAGACATATTTGAACACGTCTCCCGATCACATGGTTGATCAGACTCTAGGTTCCACATGCATGTTTTACCTGAAGGAAGAATACCTTAAACCTGGGTAGTTGAAACCCGTGGAATGGGTACCATGCAATATGACTTCAAAGGGTCTTCATTTGCTCACCGAACCTCTCCAATCCTATCACTGCTGCGTTTATGCCCCTGTACACATGCTTGATTCTCTTTCGGAGACATAGCAATCCATAGGTTTTAAGATACTTACTAGTCAGGTACATTCTTAGGCGTTTAATATGCGGTGTTGAGTCCATTTCTTTGAGCAAGGAGTAGCTCTTGTCTATTCCATATTTGGCTTAAGGAACTTTATCTGTGCTCATTTCAATCTCTGGTTTTATGCAGCACCCCAACTCACCTTTCCCCTTAAGCAAGCATAAGTTGGTTTTCTAAATTTGAGACCCTGTTCTGTTCTGTAATTCAGTTCCTGTGTAGCCAAGTTTACATTCCGTGTATTACTGATATCTTATGATGTTTCTTTTTCTGTGTGACTTATTTCAGTTAGAATCATCATACCTGAATCCACTCATTGTGCTGCTAAGGGCCTGATGACATAGATTTCATTGCTGAGTGATATTGCTTTGTAAGTAAATACCACAACTTCTTTATCCATTTTTCACTTTCTGTGATGTTGAACTTGTACTGTAAACGAGGTTCTTGTAAACAGAGGCGTCCCAAACGTTGGGGTGGCTGTGTCTTTTTGATTTTAATTTCCCTAAGCTATAGGACCATAAGTGGAAGTGCCCTAGGCTCTGTTGCTTTGTTTTGTAGATGTTTCAGGAAACACCATACACTTCTCCCGAGTGTCTGTTGGCAATTTACATCCCACCCATCAGCATAACAAGGCTCCCAGTTCTCCATGGCCTGTCCTGCCTTTCTGGATTTTACACTTTTTTCAGATGGCCCTTTTGACCGGGGGGAAGTGAGACTTCATTGTAGTGCAGATTTCCTTTGCAAGCTTGCTTGGTTGGCCAAAAAGGGCGTATGCGTTTTTTCCTGAATATATTCAGGAAAAAACGCATACGCCCTTTTTGGCCAAGTGCATCATTGTGGACGTTCTGCCTCTTTTCCTATGCTTTCAATGCAATTCCAGTCTACCTCCTGAAATCGGTTTCCTGCAATTCTGCCCCGCTTTCAAGTCCTCTTGGCAGCCTTACTTCAGTATATTTTTGGACGATAGCTGTCATTTATAACTCTGCAGGTTTGTGAATTACAGTGCCCCTGAGCTCCTTTCTTCAACTCGCTTTCTTTTGAGCTGGCCGCAACACTGCAGGATGGCTTCAGGCCCTAATCTGGTTCCGGCACGGCACGCTGAGACTTTGGTTAATTCCTCTTCCTGGTGGGAAATGAGAGTTAAATTTGCCCATCCAGACACCTCCAGCTAGTCTCTCATTGGTTCTCGCTATTCCTGTTCATCTTCCGCAGAAATTGCAAACTGGGCCAAACAGGAGGTTAAAGGGACTGACTCTCCAAGTCGGGAGGGTGTTAGTAAAGCGTCTGGAATGTTGCACCCGAGTACCAGGGTACGAAAACTGAGACATATTTGAACACGTCTCCCGATCACATGGTTGATCATACTCTAGGTTCCACATGCATGTTTTAGCTGAAGGAAGAATACCTTAAACCTGGGTAGTTGAAACCCGTGGAATGGGTACCATGCAATATGACTTCAGAGGGTCTTCATTTGCTCACCAAACCTCTCCAATCCTATCACTGCTGCGTTTATGCCCCTGTACACATGCTTGATTCTCTTTCGGAGACATAGCAATCCATAGGTTTTAAGATACTTACTAGTCAGGTACATTCTTAGGCGTTTAATATGCGGTGTTGTGTCCATTTCGTTGAGCAAGGAGTAGCTCTTGTCTATTCCATATTTGGCTTAAGGAACTTTATCTGTGCTCATTTCAATCTCTGGTTTTATGCAGCACCCCAACTCACCTTTCCCCTTAAGCAAGCATAAGTTGGTTTTCTAAATTTGAGACCCTGTTCTGTTTTGGAATTCAGTTCCTGTGTAGCCAAGTTTACATTCCGTGTATTACTGATATCTTATGATGTTTCTTTTTCTGTGTGACTTATTTCAGTTAGAATCATCATACCTGAATCCACTCATTGTGCTGCTAAGGGCCTGATGACATAGATTTCATTGCAGAGTGATATTGCTTTGTAAGTAAATACCACAACTTCTTTATCCATTTTTCAATTTCTGCGATGTTGAACTTGTACTGTAAACGAGGTTCTTGTAAACAGAGGCGTCCCAAACTTTGGGGTGGCTGTGTCTTTTTGATTTTAATTTCCCTAAGCTATAGGACCATAAGTGGAAGTGCCCTAGGCTCTGTTGCTTTGTTTTTTAGATGTTTCAGGAAACACCATACACTTCTCCCGAGTGTCTGTTGGCAATTTACATCCCGCCCATCAGCATAACAAGGCTCCCAGTTCTCCATGGCCTGTCCTGCCTTTCTGGATTTTACACTTTTTTCAGATGGCCCTTTTGACCGGGGGGAAGTGAGACTTCATTGTAGTGCAGATTTCCTTTGCAAGCTTGCTTGGTTGGCCAAAAAGGGCGTATGCGTTTTTTCCTGAATATATTCAGGAAAAAACGCATACGCCCTTTTTGGCCAAGTGCATCATTGTGGACGTTCTGCCTCTTTTCCTATGCTTTCAATGCAATTCCAGTCTACCTCCTGAAATCGGTTTCCTGCAATTCTGCCCCGCTTTCAAGTCCTCTTGGCAGCCTTACTTCAGTATATTTTTGGACGATAGCTGTCATTTATAACTCTGCAGGTTTGTGAATTACAGTGCCCCTGAGCTCCTTTCTTCAACTCGCTTTCTTTTGAGCTGGCCGCAACACCGCAGGATGGCTTCAGGCCCTAATCTGGTTCCGGCACGGCAAGCTGAGCCTTTGGTTAATTCCTCTTCCTGGTGGGAAATGAGAGTTAAATTTGCCCGTCCAGACACCTCCAGCTAGTCTCTCATTGGTTCTCGCTATTCCTGTTCATCTTCCACAGAAATTGCAAACTGGGCCAAACAGGAGGTTAAAGGGACTGACTCTCCAAGTCGGGAGGGTGTTAGTAAAGCGTCTGGAATGTTGCACCCGAGTACCAGGGTACGAAAACTGAGACATATTTGAACACGTCTCCCGATCACATGGTTGATCATACTCTAGGTTCCACATGCATGTTTTAGCTGAAGGAAGAATACCTTAAACCTGGGTAGTTGAAACCCGTGGAATGGGTACCATGCAATATGACTTCAAAGGGTCTTCATTTGCTCACCGAACCTCTCCAATCCTATCACTGCTGCGTTTATGCCCCTGTACACATGCTTGATTCTCTTTCGGAGACATAGCAATCCATAGGTTTTAAGATACTTACTAGTCAGGTACATTCTTAGGCGTTTAATATGCGGTGTTGAGTCCATTTCGTTGAGCAAGGAGTAGCTCTTGTCTATTCCATATTTGGCTTAAGGAACTTTATCTGTGCTCATTTCAATCTCTGGTTTTATGCAGCACCCCAACTCACCTTTCCCCTTAAGCAAGCATAAGTTGGTTTTCTAAATTTGAGACCCTGTTCTGTTCTGTAATTCAGTTCCTGTGTAGCCAAGTTTACATTCCGTGTATTACTGATATCTTATGATGTTTCTTTTTCTGTGTGACTTATTTCAGTTAGAATCATCATACCTGAATCCACTCATTGTGCTGCTAAGGGCCTGATGACATAGATTTCATTGCTGAGTGATATTGCTTTGTAAGTAAATACCACAACTTCTTTATCCATTTTTCACTTTCTGCGATGTTGAACTTGTACGGTAAACGAGGTTCTTGTAAACAGAGGCGTCCCAAACTTTGGGGTGGCTGTGTCTTTTTGATTTTAATTTCCCTAAGCTATAGGACCATAAGTGGAAGTGCCCTAGGCTCTGTTGCTTTGTTTTTTAGATGTTTCAGGAAACACCATACACTTCTCCCGAGTGTCTGTTGGCAATTTACATCCCGCCCATCAGCATAACAAGGCTCCCAGTTCTCCATGGCCTGTCCTGCCTTTCTGGATTTTACACTTTTTTCAGATGGCCCTTTTGACCGGGGGGAAGTGAGACTTCATTGTAGTGCAGATTTCCTTTGCAAGCTTGCTTGGTTGGCCAAAAAGGGCGTATGCGTTTTTTCCTGAATATATTCAGGAAAAAACGCATACGCCCTTTTTGGCCAAGTGCATCATTGTGGACGTTCTGCCTCTTTTCCTATGCTTTCAATGCAATTCCAGTCTGCCTCCTGAAATCGGTTTCCTGCAATTCTGCCCCGCTTTCAAGTCCTCTTGGCAGCCTTACTTCAGTATATTTTTGGACGATAGCTGTCATTTATAACTCTGCAGGTTTGTGAATTACAGTGCCCCTGAGCTCCTTTCTTCAACTCGCTTTCTTTTGAGCTGGCCGCAACACCGCAGGATGGCTTCAGGCCCTAATCTGGTTCCGGCACGGCACGCTGAGCCTTTGGTTAATTCCTCTTCCTGGTGGGAAATGAGAGTTAAATTTGCCCGACCAGACACCTCCAGCTAGTCTCTCATTGGTTCTCGCTATTCCTGTTCATCTTCCGCAGAAATTGCAAACTGGGCCAAACAGGAGGTTAAAGGGACTGACTCTCCAAGTCGGGAGGGTGTTAGTAAAGCGTCTGGAATGTTGCACCCGAGTACCAGGGTACAAAAACTGAGACATATTTGAACACGTCTCCCGATCACATGGTTGATCAGACTCTAGGTTCCACATGCATGTTTTACCTGAAGGAAGAATACCTTAAACCTGGGTAGTTGAAACCCGTGGAATGGGTACCATGCAATATGACTTCAAAGGGTCTTCATTTGCTCACCGAACCTCTCCAATCCTATCACTGCTGCGTTTATGCCCCTGTACACATGCTTGATTCTCTTTCGGAGACATAGCAATCCATAGGTTTTAAGATACTTACTAGTCAGGTACATTCTTAGGCGTTTAATATGCGGTGTTGAGTCCATTTCTTTGAGCAAGGAGTAGCTCTTGTCTATTCCATATTTGGCTTAAGGAACTTTATCTGTGCTCATTTCAATCTCTGGTTTTATGCAGCACCCCAACTCACCTTTCCCCTTAAGCAAGCATAAGTTGGTTTTCTAAATTTGAGACCCTGTTCTGTTCTGTAATTCAGTTCCTGTGTAGCCAAGTTTACATTCCGTGTATTACTGATATCTTATGATGTTTCTTTTTCTGTGTGACTTATTTCAGTTAGAATCATCATACCTGAATCCACTCATTGTGCTGCTAAGGGCCTGATGACATAGATTTCATTGCTGAGTGATATTGCTTTGTAAGTAAATACCACAACTTCTTTATCCATTTTTCACTTTCTGTGATGTTGAACTTGTACTGTAAACGAGGTTCTTGTAAACAGAGGCGTCCCAAACTTTGGGGTGGCTGTGTCTTTTTGATTTTAATTTCCCTAAGCTATAGGACCATAAGTGGAAGTGCCCTAGGCTCTGTTGCTTTGTTTTGTAGATGTTTCAGGAAACACCATACACTTCTCCCGAGTGTCTGTTGGCAATTTACATCCCACCCATCAGCATAACAAGGCTCCCAGTTCTCCATGGCCTGTCCTGCCTTTCTGGATTTTACACTTTTTTCAGATGGCCCTTTTGACCGGGGGGAAGTGAGACTTCATTGTAGTGCAGATTTCCTTTGCAAGCTTGCTTGGTTGGCCAAAAAGGGCGTATGCGTTTTTTCCTGAATATATTCAGGAAAAAACGCATACGCCCTTTTTGGCCAAGTGCATCATTGTGGACGTTCTGCCTCTTTTCCTATGCTTTCAATGCAATTCCAGTCTACCTCCTGAAATCGGTTTCCTGCAATTCTGCCCCGCTTTCAAGTCCTCTTGGCAGCCTTACTTCAGTATATTTTTGGACGATAGCTGTCATTTATAACTCTGCAGGTTTGTGAATTACAGTGCCCCTGAGCTCCTTTCTTCAACTCGCTTTCTTTTGAGCTGGCCGCAACACCGCAGGATGGCTTCAGGCCCTAATCTGGTTCCGGCACGGCACGCTGAGCCTTTGGTTAATTCCTCTTCCTGGTGGGAAATGAGAGTTAAATTTGCCCGTCCAGACACCTCCAGCTAGTCTCTCATTGGTTCTCGCTATTCCTGTTCATCTTCCGCAGAAATTGCAAACTGGGCCAAACAGGAGGTTAAAGGGACTGACTCTCCAAGTCGGGAGGGTGTTAGTAAAGCGTCTGGAATGTTGCACCCGAGTACCAGGGTACGAAAACTGAGACATATTTGAACACGTCTCCCGATCACATGGTTGATCATACTCTAGGTTCCACATGCATGTTTTAGCTGAAGGAAGAATACCTTAAACCTGGGTAGTTGAAACCCGTGGAATGGGTACCATGCAATATGACTTCAAAGGGTCTTCATTTGCTCACCGAACCTCTCCAATCCTATCACTGCTGCGTTTATGCCCCTGTACACATGCTTGATTCTCTTTCGGAGACATAGCAATCCATAGGTTTTAAGATACTTACTAGTCAGGTACATTCTTAGGCGTTTAATATGCGGTGTTGAGTCCATTTCTTTGAGCAAGGAGTAGCTCTTGTCTATTCCATATTTGGCTTAAGGAACTTTATCTGTGCTCATTTCAATCTCTGGTTTTATGCAGCACCCCAACTCACCTTTCCCCTTAAGCAAGCATAAGTTGGTTTTCTAAATTTGAGACCCTGTTCTGTTCTGTAATTCAGTTCCTGTGTAGCCAAGTTTACATTCCGTGTATTACTGATATCTTATGATGTTTCTTTTTCTGTGTGACTTATTTCAGTTAGAATCATCATACCTGAATCCACTCATTGTGCTGCTAAGGGCCTGATGACATAGATTTCATTGCTGAGTGATATTGCTTTGTAAGTAAATACCACAACTTCTTTATCCATTTTACACTTTCTGTGATGTTGAACTTGTACTGTAAACGAGGTTCTTGTAAACAGAGGCGTCCCAAACTTTGGGGTGGCTGTGTCTTTTTGATTTTAATTTCCCTAAGCTATAGGACCATAAGTGGAAGTGCCCTAGGCTCTGTTGCTTTGTTTTGTAGATGTTTCAGGAAACACCATACACTTCTCCCGAGTGTCTGTTGGCAATTTACATCCCACCCATCAGCATAACAAGGCTCCCAGTTCTCCATGGCCTGTCCTGCCTTTCTGGATTTTACACTTTTTTCAGATGGCCCTTTTGACCGGGGGGAAGTGAGACTTCATTGTAGTGCAGATTTCCTTTGCAAGCTTGCTTGGTTGGCCAAAAAGGGCGTATGCGTTTTTTCCTGAATATATTCAGGAAAAAACGCATACGCCCTTTTTGGCCAAGTGCATCATTGTGGACGTTCTGCCTCTTTTCCTATGCTTTCAATGCAATTCCAGTCTACCTCCTGAAATCGGTTTCCTGCAATTCTGCCCCGCTTTCAAGTCCTCTTGGCAGCCTTACTTCAGTATATTTTTGGACGATAGCTGTCATTTATAACTCTGCAGGTTTGTGAATTACAGTGCCCCTGAGCTCCTTTCTTCAACTCGCTTTCTTTTGAGCTGGCCGCAACACTGCAGGATGGCTTCAGGCCCTAATCTGGTTCCGGCACGGCACGCTGAGACTTTGGTTATTTCCTCTTCCTGGTGGGAAATGAGAGTTAAATTTGCCCATCCAGACACCTCCAGCTAGTCTCTCATTGGTTCTCGCTATTCCTGTTCATCTTCCGCAGAAATTGCAAACTGGGCCAAACAGGAGGTTAAAGGGACTGACTCTCCAAGTCGGGAGGGTGTTAGTAAAGCGTCTGGAATGTTGCACCCGAGTACCAGGGTACGAAAACTGAGACATATTTGAACACGTCTCCCGATCACATGGTTGATCATACTCTAGGTTCCACATGCATGTTTTAGCTGAAGGAAGAATACCTTAAACCTGGGTAGTTGAAACCCGTGGAATGGGTACCATGCAATATGACTTCAGAGGGTCTTCATTTGCTCACCAAACCTCTCCAATCCTATCACTGCTGCGTTTATGCCCCTGTACACATGCTTGATTCTCTTTCGGAGACATAGCAATCCATAGGTTTTAAGATACTTACTAGTCAGGTACATTCTTAGGCGTTTAATATGCGGTGTTGTGTCCATTTCGTTGAGCAAGGAGTAGCTCTTGTCTATTCCATATTTGGCTTAAGGAACTTTATCTGTGCTCATTTCAATCTCTGGTTTTATGCAGCACCCCAACTCACCTTTCCCCTTAAGCAAGCATAAGTTGGTTTTCTAAATTTGAGACCCTGTTCTGTTTTGGAATTCAGTTCCTGTGTAGCGAAGTTTACATTCCGTGTATTACTGATATCTTATGATGTTTCTTTTTCTGTGTGACTTATTTCAGTTAGAATCATCATACCTGAATCCACTCATTGTGCTGCTAAGGGCCTGATGACATAGATTTCATTGCAGAGTGATATTGCTTTGTAAGTAAATACCACAACTTCTTTATCCATTTTTCAATTTCTGCGATGTTGAACTTGTACTGTAAACGAGGTTCTTGTAAACAGAGGCGTCCCAAACTTTGGGGTGGCTGTGTCTTTTTGATTTTAATTTCCCTAATCTATAGGACCATAAGTGGAAGTGCCCTAGGCTCTGTTGCTTTGTTTTTTAGATGTTTCAGGAAACACCATACACTTCTCCCGAGTGTCTGTTGGCAATTTACATCCCGCCCATCAGCATAACAAGGCTCCCAGTTCTCCATGGCCTGTCCTGCCTTTCTGGATTTTACACTTTTTTCAGATGGCCCTTTTGACCGGGGGGAAGTGAGACTTCATTGTAGTGCAGATTTCCTTTGCAAGCTTGCTTGGTTGGCCAAAACGGGCGTATGCGTTTCTTCCTGAATATATTCAGGAAAAAACGCATACGCCCTTTATGGCCAAGTGCATCATTGTGGACGTTCTGCCTCTTTTCCTATGCTTTCAATGCAATTCCAGTCTGCCTCCTGAAATCGGTTTCCTGCAATTCTGCCCCGCTTTCAAGTCCTCTTGGCAGCCTTACTTCAGTATATTTTTGGACGATAGCTGTCATTTATAACTCTGCAGGTTTGTGAATTACAGTGCCCCTGAGCTCCTTTCTTCAACTCGCTTTCTTTTGAGCTGGCCGCAACACCGCAGGATGGCTTCAGGCCCTAATCTGGTTCCGGCACGGCACGCTGAGCCTTTGGTTAATTCCTCTTCCTGGTGGGAAATGAGAGTTAAATTTGCCCGTCCAGACACCTCCAGCTAGTCTCTCATTGGTTCTCGCTATTCCTGTTCATCTTCCGCAGAAATTGCAAACTGGGCCAAACAGGAGGTTAAAGGGACTGACTCTCCAAGTCGGGAGGGTGTTAGTAAAGCGTCTGGAATGTTGCACCCGAGTACCAGGGTACAAAAACTGAGACATATTTGAACACGTCTCCCGATCACATGGTTGATCAGACTCTAGGTTCCACATGCATGTTTTACCTGAAGGAAGAATACCTTAAACCTGGGTAGTTGAAACCCGTGGAATGGGTACCATGCAATATGACTTCAAAGGGTCTTCATTTGCTCACCGAACCTCTCCAATCCTATCACTGCTGCGTTTATGCCCCTGTACACATGCTTGATTCTCTTTCGGAGACATAGCAATCCATAGGTTTTAAGATACTTACTAGTCAGGTACATTCTTAGGCGTTTAATATGCGGTGTTGAGTCCATTTCTTTGAGCAAGGAGTAGCTCTTGTCTATTCCATATTTGGCTTAAGGAACTTTATCTGTGCTCATTTCAATCTCTGGTTTTATGCAGCACCCCAACTCACCTTTCCCCTTAAGCAAGCATAAGTTGGTTTTCTAAATTTGAGACCCTGTTCTGTTCTGTAATTCAGTTCCTGTGTAGCCAAGTTTACATTCCGTGTATTACTGATATCTTATGATGTTTCTTTTTCTGTGTGACTTATTTCAGTTAGAATCATCATACCTGAATCCACTCATTGTGCTGCTAAGGGCCTGATGACATAGATTTCATTGCTGAGTGATATTGCTTTGTAAGTAAATACCACAACTTCTTTATCCATTTTTCACTTTCTGTGATGTTGAACTTGTACTGTAAACGAGGTTCTTGTAAACAGAGGCGTCCCAAACTTTGGGGTGGCTGTGTCTTTTTGATTTTAATTTCCCTAAGCTATAGGACCATAAGTGGAAGTGCCCTAGGCTCTGTTGCTTTGTTTTGTAGATGTTTCAGGAAACACCATACACTTCTCCCGAGTGTCTGTTGGCAATTTACATCCCACCCATCAGCATAACAAGGCTCCCAGTTCTCCATGGCCTGTCCTGCCTTTCTGGATTTTACACTTTTTTCAGATGGCCCTTTTGACCGGGGGGAAGTGAGACTTCATTGTAGTGCAGATTTCCTTTGCAAGCTTGCTTGGTTGGCCAAAAAGGGCGTATGCGTTTTTTCCTGAATATATTCAGGAAAAAACGCATACGCCCTTTTTGGCCAAGTGCATCATTGTGGACGTTCTGCCTCTTTTCCTATGCTTTCAATGCAATTCCAGTCTGCCTCCTGAAATCGGTTTCCTGCAATTCTGCCCCGCTTTCAAGTCCTCTTGGCAGCCTTACTTCAGTATATTTTTGGACGATAGCTGTCATTTATAACTCTGCAGGTTTGTGAATTACAGTGCCCCTGAGCTCCTTTCTTCAACTCGCTTTCTTTTGAGCTGGCCGCAACACCGCAGGATGGCTTCAGGCCCTAATCTGGTTCCGGCACGGCACGCTGAGCCTTTGGTTAATTCCTCTTCCTGGTGGGAAATGAGAGTTAAATTTGCCCGTCCAGACACCTCCAGCTAGTCTCTCATTGGTTCTCGCTATTCCTGTTCATCTTCCGCAGAAATTGCAAACTGGGCCAAACAGGAGGTTAAAGGGACTGACTCTCCAAGTCGGGAGGGTGTTAGTAAAGCGTCTGGAATGTTGCACCCGAGTACCAGGGTACGAAAACTGAGACATATTTGAACACGTCTCCCGATCACATGGTTGATCATACTCTAGGTTCCACATGCATGTTTTAGCTGAAGGAAGAATACCTTAAACCTGGGTAGTTGAAACCCGTGGAATGGGTACCATGCAATATGACTTCAAAGGGTCTTCATTTGCTCACCGAACCTCTCCAATCCTATCACTGCTGCGTTTATGCCCCTGTACACATGCTTGATTCTCTTTCGGAGACATAGCAATCCATAGGTTTTAAGATACTTACTAGTCAGGTACATTCTTAGGCGTTTAATATGCGGTGTTGAGTCCATTTCGTTGAGCAAGGAGTAGCTCTTGTCTATTCCATATTTGGCTTAAGGAACTTTATCTGTGCTCATTTCAATCTCTGGTTTTATGCAGCACCCCAACTCACCTTTCCCCTTAAGCAAGCATAAGTTGGTTTTCTAAATTTGAGACCCTGTTCTGTTCTGTAATTCAGTTCCTGTGTAGCCAAGTTTACATTCCGTGTATTACTGATATCTTATGATGTTTCTTTTTCTGTGTGACTTATTTCAGTTAGAATCATCATACCTGAATCCACTCATTGTGCTGCTAAGGGCCTGATGACATAGATTTCATTGCTGAGTGATATTGCTTTGTAAGTAAATACCACAACTTCTTTATCCATTTTTCACTTTCTGCGATGTTGAACTTGTACGGTAAACGAGGTTCTTGTAAACAGAGGCGTCCCAAACTTTGGGGTGGCTGTGTCTTTTTGATTTTAATTTCCCTAAGCTATAGGACCATAAGTGGAAGTGCCCTAGGCTCTGTTGCTTTGTTTTTTAGATGTTTCAGGAAACACCATACACTTCTCCCGAGTGTCTGTTGGCAATTTACATCCCGCCCATCAGCATAACAAGGCTCCCAGTTCTCCATGGCCTGTCCTGCCTTTCTGGATTTTACACTTTTTTCAGATGGCCCTTTTGACCGGGGGGAAGTGAGACTTCATTGTAGTGCAGATTTCCTTTGCAAGCTTGCTTGGTTGGCCAAAACGGGCGTATGCGTTTCTTCCTGAATATATTCAGGAAAAAACGCATACGCCCTTTATGGCCAAGTGCATCATTGTGGACGTTCTGCCTCTTTTCCTATGCTTTCAATGCAATTCCAGTCTGCCTCCTGAAATCGGTTTCCTGCAATTCTGCCCCGCTTTCAAGTCCTCTTGGCAGCCTTACTTCAGTATATTTTTGGACGATAGCTGTCATTTATAACTCTGCAGGTTTGTGAATTACAGTGCCCCTGAGCTCCTTTCTTCAACTCGCTTTCTTTTGAGCTGGCCGCAACACCGCAGGATGGCTTCAGGCCCTAATCTGGTTCCGGCACGGCACGCTGAGCCTTTGGTTAATTCCTCTTCCTGGTGGGAAATGAGAGTTAAATTTGCCCGTCCAGACACCTCCAGCTAGTCTCTCATTGGTTCTCGCTATTCCTGTTCATCTTCCGCAGAAATTGCAAACTGGGCCAAACAGGAGGTTAAAGGGACTGACTCTCCAAGTCGGGAGGGTGTTAGTAAAGCGTCTGGAATGTTGCACCCGAGTACCAGGGTACGAAAACTGAGACATATTTGAACACGTCTCCCGATCACATGGTTGATCATACTCTAGGTTCCACATGCATGTTTTAGCTGAAGGAAGAATACCTTAAACCTGGGTAGTTGAAACCCGTGGAATGGGTACCATGCAATATGACTTCAAAGGGTCTTCATTTGCTCACCGAACCTCTCCAATCCTATCACTGCTGCGTTTATGCCCCTGTACACATGCTTGATTCTCTTTCGGAGACATAGCAATCCATAGGTTTTAAGATACTTACTAGTCAGGTACATTCTTAGGCGTTTAATATGCGGTGTTGAGTCCATTTCGTTGAGCAAGGAGTAGCTCTTGTCTATTCCATATTTGGCTTAAGGAACTTTATCTGTGCTCATTTCAATCTCTGGTTTTATGCAGCACCCCAACTCACCTTTCCCCTTAAGCAAGCATAAGTTGGTTTTCTAAATTTGAGACCCTGTTCTGTTCTGTAATTCAGTTCCTGTGTAGCCAAGTTTACATTCCGTGTATTACTGATATCTTATGATGTTTCTTTTTCTGTGTGACTTATTTCAGTTAGAATCATCATACCTGAATCCACTCATTGTGCTGCTAAGGGCCTGATGACATAGATTTCATTGCTGAGTGATATTGCTTTGTAAGTAAATACCACAACTTCTTTATCCATTTTTCACTTTCTGCGATGTTGAACTTGTACGGTAAACGAGGTTCTTGTAAACAGAGGCGTCCCAAACTTTGGGGTGGCTGTGTCTTTTTGATTTTAATTTCCCTAAGCTATAGGACCATAAGTGGAAGTGCCCTAGGCTCTGTTGCTTTGTTTTTTAGATGTTTCAGGAAACACCATACACTTCTCCCGAGTGTCTGTTGGCAATTTACATCCCGCCCATCAGCATAACAAGGCTCCCAGTTCTCCATGGCCTGTCCTGCCTTTCTGGATTTTACACTTTTTTCAGATGGCCCTTTTGACCGGGGGGAAGTGAGACTTCATTGTAGTGCAGATTTCCTTTGCAAGCTTGCTTGGTTGGCCAAAACGGGCGTATGCGTTTCTTCCTGAATATATTCAGGAAAAAACGCATACGCCCTTTATGGCCAAGTGCATCATTGTGGACGTTCTGCCTCTTTTCCTATGCTTTCAATGCAATTCCAGTCTGCCTCCTGAAATCGGTTTCCTGCAATTCTGCCCCGCTTTCAAGTCCTCTTGGCAGCCTTACTTCAGTATATTTTTGGACGATAGCTGTCATTTATAACTCTGCAGGTTTGTGAATTACAGTGCCCCTGAGCTCCTTTCTTCAACTCGCTTTCTTTTGAGCTGGCCGCAACACCGCAGGATGGCTTCAGGCCCTAATCTGGTTCCGGCACGGCACGCTGAGCCTTTGGTTAATTCCTCTTCCTGGTGGGAAATGAGAGTTAAATTTGCCCGTCCAGACACCTCCAGCTAGTCTCTCATTGGTTCTCGCTATTCCTGTTCATCTTCCGCAGAAATTGCAAACTGGGCCAAACAGGAGGTTAAAGGGACTGACTCTCCAAGTCGGGAGGGTGTTAGTAAAGCGTCTGGAATGTTGCACCCGAGTACCAGGGTACAAAAACTGAGACATATTTGAACACGTCTCCCGATCACATGGTTGATCAGACTCTAGGTTCCACATGCATGTTTTAGCTGAAGGAAGAATACCTTAAACCTGGGTAGTTGAAACCCGTGGAATGGGTACCATGCAATATGACTTCAAAGGGTCTTCATTTGCTCACCGAACCTCTCCAATCCTATCACTGCTGCGTTTATGCCCCTGTACACATGCTTGATTCTCTTTCGGAGACATAGCAATCCATAGGTTTTAAGATACTTACTAGTCAGGTACATTCTTAGGCGTTTAATATGCGGTGTTGAGTCCATTTCTTTGAGCAAGGAGTAGCTCTTGTCTATTCCATATTTGGCTTAAGGAACTTTATCTGTGCTCATTTCAATCTCTGGTTTTATGCAGCACCCCAACTCACCTTTCCCCTTAAGCAAGCATAAGTTGGTTTTCTAAATTTGAGACCCTGTTCTGTTCTGTAATTCAGTTCCTGTGTAGCCAAGTTTACATTCCGTGTATTACTGATATCTTATGATGTTTCTTTTTCTGTGTGACTTATTTCAGTTAGAATCATCATACCTGAATCCACTCATTGTGCTGCTAAGGGCCTGATGACATAGATTTCATTGCTGAGTGATATTGCTTTGTAAGTAAATACCACAACTTCTTTATCCATTTTTCACTTTCTGTGATGTTGAACTTGTACTGTAAACGAGGTTCTTGTAAACAGAGGCGTCCCAAACTTTGGGGTGGCTGTGTCTTTTTGATTTTAATTTCCCTAAGCTATAGGACCATAAGTGGAAGTGCCCTAGGCTCTGTTGCTTTGTTTTGTAGATGTTTCAGGAAACACCATACACTTCTCCCGAGTGTCTGTTGGCAATTTACATCCCACCCATCAGCATAACAAGGCTCCCAGTTCTCCATGGCCTGTCCTGCCTTTCTGGATTTTACACTTTTTTCAGATGGCCCTTTTGACCGGGGGGAAGTGAGACTTCATTGTAGTGCAGATTTCCTTTGCAAGCTTGCTTGGTTGGCCAAAAAGGGCGTATGCGTTTTTTCCTGAATATATTCAGGAAAAAACGCATACGCCCTTTTTGGCCAAGTGCATCATTGTGGACGTTCTGCCTCTTTTCCTATGCTTTCAATGCAATTCCAGTCTGCCTCCTGAAATCGGTTTCCTGCAATTCTGCCCCGCTTTCAAGTCCTCTTGGCAGCCTTACTTCAGTATATTTTTGGACGATAGCTGTCATTTATAACTCTGCAGGTTTGTGAATTACAGTGCCCCTGAGCTCCTTTCTTCAACTCGCTTTCTTTTGAGCTGGCCGCAACACCGCAGGATGGCTTCAGGCCCTAATCTGGTTCCGGCACGGCACGCTGAGCCTTTGGTTAATTCCTCTTCCTGGTGGGAAATGAGAGTTAAATTTGCCCGTCCAGACACCTCCAGCTAGTCTCTCATTGGTTCTCGCTATTCCTGTTCATCTTCCGCAGAAATTGCAAACTGGGCCAAACAGGAGGTTAAAGGGACTGACTCTCCAAGTCGGGAGGGTGTTAGTAAAGCGTCTGGAATGTTGCACCCGAGTACCAGGGTACGAAAACTGAGACATATTTGAACACGTCTCCCGATCACATGGTTGATCAGACTCTAGGTTCCACATGCATGTTTTAGCTGAAGGAAGAATACCTTAAACCTGGGTAGTTGAAACCCGTGGAATGGGTACCATGCAATATGACTTCAAAGGGTCTTCATTTGCTCACCGAACCTCTCCAATCCTATCACTGCTGCGTTTATGCCCCTGTACACATGCTTGATTCTCTTTCGGAGACATAGCAATCCATAGGTTTTAAGATACTTACTAGTCAGGTACATTCTTAGGCGTTTAATATGCGGTGTTGAGTCCATTTCTTTGAGCAAGGAGTAGCTCTTGTCTATTCCATATTTGGCTTAAGGAACTTTATCTGTGCTCATTTCAATCTCTGGTTTTATGCAGCACCCCAACTCACCTTTCCCCTTAAGCAAGCATAAGTTGGTTTTCTAAATTTGAGACCCTGTTCTGTTCTGTAATTCAGTTCCTGTGTAGCCAAGTTTACATTCCGTGTATTACTGATATCTTATGATGTTTCTTTTTCTGTGTGACTTATTTCAGTTAGAATCATCATACCTGAATCCACTCATTGTGCTGCTAAGGGCCTGATGACATAGATTTCATTGCTGAGTGATATTGCTTTGTAAGTAAATACCACAACTTCTTTATCCATTTTTCACTTTCTGTGATGTTGAACTTGTACTGTAAACGAGGTTCTTGTAAACAGAGGCGTCCCAAACTTTGGGGTGGCTGTGTCTTTTTGATTTTAATTTCCCTAAGCTATAGGACCATAATTGGAAGTGCCCTAGGCTCTGTTGCTTTGTTTTGTAGATGTTTCAGGAAACACCATACACTTCTCCCGAGTGTCTGTTGGCAATTTACATCCCACCCATCAGCATAACAAGGCTCCCAGTTCTCCATGGCCTGTCCTGCCTTTCTGGATTTTACACTTTTTTCAGATGGCCCTTTTGACCGGGGGGAAGTGAGACTTCATTGTAGTGCAGATTTCCTTTGCAAGCTTGCTTGGTTGGCCAAAAAGGGCGTATGCGTTTTTTCCTGAATATATTCAGGAAAAAACGCATACGCCCTTTTTGGCCAAGTGCATCATTGTGGACGTTCTGCCTCTTTTCCTATGCTTTCAATGCAATTCCAGTCTACCTCCTGAAATCGGTTTCCTGCAATTCTGCCCCGCTTTCAAGTCCTCTTGGCAGCCTTACTTCAGTATATTTTTGGACGATAGCTGTCATTTATAACTCTGCAGGTTTGTGAATTACAGTGCCCCTGAGCTCCTTTCTTCAACTCGCTTTCTTTTGAGCTGGCCGCAACACTGCAGGATGGCTTCAGGCCCTAATCTGGTTCCGGCACGGCACGCTGAGACTTTGGTTATTTCCTCTTCCTGGTGGGAAATGAGAGTTAAATTTGCCCATCCAGACACCTCCAGCTAGTCTCTCATTGGTTCTCGCTATTCCTGTTCATCTTCCGCAGAAATTGCAAACTGGGCCAAACAGGAGGTTAAAGGGACTGACTCTCCAAGTCGGGAGGGTGTTAGTAAAGCGTCTGGAATGTTGCACCCGAGTACCAGGGTACGAAAACTGAGACATATTTGAACACGTCTCCCGATCACATGGTTGATCATACTCTAGGTTCCACATGCATGTTTTAGCTGAAGGAAGAATACCTTAAACCTGGGTAGTTGAAACCCGTGGAATGGGTACCATGCAATATGACTTCAGAGGGTCTTCATTTGCTCACCAAACCTCTCCAATCCTATCACTGCTGCGTTTATGCCCCTGTACACATGCTTGATTCTCTTTCGGAGACATAGCAATCCATAGGTTTTAAGATACTTACTAGTCAGGTACATTCTTAGGCGTTTAATATGCGGTGTTGTGTCCATTTCGTTGAGCAAGGAGTAGCTCTTGTCCATTCCATATTTGGCTTAAGGAACTTTATCTGTGCTCATTTCAATCTCTGGTTTTATGCAGCACCCCAACTCACCTTTCCCCTTAAGCAAGCATAAGTTGGTTTTCTAAATTTGAGACCCTGTTCTGTTTTGGAATTCAGTTCCTGTGTAGCGAAGTTTACATTCCGTGTATTACTGATATCTTATGATGTTTCTTTTTCTGTGTGACTTATTTCAGTTAGAATCATCATACCTGAATCCACTCATTGTGCTGCTAAGGGCCTGATGACATAGATTTCATTGCAGAGTGATATTGCTTTGTAAGTAAATACCACAACTTCTTTATCCATTTTTCAATTTCTGCGATGTTGAACTTGTACTGTAAACGAGGTTCTTGTAAACAGAGGCGTCCCAAACTTTGGGGTGGCTGTGTCTTTTTGATTTTAATTTCCCTAATCTATAGGACCATAAGTGGAAGTGCCCTAGGCTCTGTTGCTTTGTTTTTTAGATGTTTCAGGAAACACCATACACTTCTCCCGAGTGTCTGTTGGCAATTTACATCCCGCCCATCAGCATAACAAGGCTCCCAGTTCTCCATGGCCTGTCCTGCCTTTCTGGATTTTACACTTTTTTCAGATGGCCCTTTTGACCGGGGGGAAGTGAGACTTCATTGTAGTGCAGATTTCCTTTGCAAGCTTGCTTGGTTGGCCAAAAAGGGCGTATGCGTTTTTTCCTGAATATATTCAGGAAAAAACGCATACGCCCTTTTTGGCCAAGTGCATCATTGTGGACGTTCTGCCTCTTTTCCTATGCTTTCAATGCAATTCCAGTCTACCTCCTGAAATCGGTTTCCTGCAATTCTGCCCCGCTTTCAAGTCCTCTTGGCAGCCTTACTTCAGTATATTTTTGGACGATAGCTGTCATTTATAACTCTGCAGGTTTGTGAATTACAGTGCCCCTGAGCTCCTTTCTTCAACTCGCTTTCTTGTGACCTGGCCGCAACACCGCAGGATGGCTTCAGGCCCTAATCTGGTTCCGGCACGGCACGCTGAGCATTTGGTTAATTCCTCTTCCTGGTGGGAAATGAGAGTAAAATTTTCCCGTCCAGACACCTCCAGCTAGTCTCTCATTGGTTCTCGCTATTCCTGTTCATCTTCCGCAGAAATTGCAAACTGGGCCAAACAGGAGGTTAAAGGGACTGACTCTCCAAGTCGGGAGAGTGTTAGTAAAGTGTCTGGAATGTTGCACCCGAGTACCAGGGTATGAAATCTGAGACATATTTGAACACGTCTCCCGAGCACATGGTTGATCATACTCTAGGTTCCACATGCATGTTTTAGCTGAAGGAAGAATACCTTAAACCTGGGTAGTTGAAACCTGTGGAATGGGTACCATGCATTATGACTTCAAAGGGTCTTCATTTGCTCACCGAACCTCTCCAATCCTATCACTGCTGCATTTATGCCCCTGTACACACGCTTGATTCTCTTTCGGAGACATAGCAATCCCTAGGTTTTAAGATACTTACTAGTCAGGTACATTCTTAGGCGTTTAATATGGGGTGTTGAGTCCATTTCGTTGAGCAAGGAGTAGCTCTTGTCTATTCCATATTTGGCTTAAGGAACTTTATCTGTGCTCATTTCAATCTCTGGTTTTATGCAGCACCCCAACTCACCTTTCCCCTTAAGCAAGCATAAGTTGGTTTTCTAAATTTGAGACCCTGTTCTGTTCTGTAATTCAGTTCCTGTGTAGCCGAGTTTGCATTCCGTGTATTACTGATATCTTATGATGTTTCTTTTTCTGTGTGACTTATTTCATTTAGAATCATCATACCTGAATCAACGCATTGTGCTGCTAAGGGCCTGATGACATAGATTTCATTGCTGAGTGATATTGCTTTGTAAGTAAATACCACAACTTCTTTATCCATTTTTCACTTTCTGTGATGTTGAACTTGTACTGTAAAGGAGGTTCTTGTAAACAGAGGCGTCCCAAACTTTGGGGTGGCTGTGTCTTTTTGATTTTAATTTCCCTAAGCTATAGGACCATAAGTGGAAGTGCCCTAGGCTCTGTTGCTTTGTTTTTTAGATGTTTCAGGAAACACCATACACTTCTCCCGAGTGTCTGTTGGCAATTTACATCCCGCCCATCAGCATAACAAGGCTCCCAGTTCTCCATGGCCTGTCCTGCCTTTCTGGATTTTACACTTTTTTCAGATGGCCCTTTTGACCGGGGGGAAGTGAGACTTCATTGTAGTGCAGATTTCCTTTGCAAGCTTGCTTGGTTGGCCAAAACGGGCGTATGCGTTTCTTCCTGAATATATTCAGGAAAAAACGCATACGCCCTTTATGGCCAAGTGCATCATTGTGGACGTTCTGCCTCTTTTCCTATGCTTTCAATGCAATTCCAGTCTGCCTCCTGAAATCGGTTTCCTGCAATTCTGCCCCGCTTTCAAGTCCTCTTGGCAGCCTTACTTCAGTATATTTTTGGACGATAGCTGTCATTTATAACTCTGCAGGTTTGTGAATTACAGTGCCCCTGAGCTCCTTTCTTCAACTCGCTTTCTTTTGAGCTGGCCGCAACACCGCAGGATGGCTTCAGGCCCTAATCTGGTTCCGGCACGGCACGCTGAGCCTTTGGTTAATTCCTCTTCCTGGTGGGAAATGAGAGTTAAATTTGCCCATCCAGACACCTCCAGCTAGTCTCTCATTGGTTCTCGCTATTCCTGTTCATCTTCCGCAGAAATTGCAAACTGGGCCAAACAGGAGGTTAAAGGGACTGACTCTCCAAGTCGGGAGGGTGTTAGTAAAGCGTCTGGAATGTTGCACCCGAGTACCAGGGTACAAAAACTGAGACATATTTGAACACGTCTCCCGATCACATGGTTGATCAGACTCTACGTTCCACATGCATGTTTTACCTGAAGGAAGAATACCTTAAACCTGGGTAGTTGAAACCCGTGGAATGGGTACCATGCAATATGACTTCAAAGGGTCTTCATTTGCTCACCGAACCTCTCCAATCCTATCACTGCTGCGTTTATGCCCCTGTACACATGCTTGATTCTCTTTCGGAGACATAGCAATCCATAGGTTTTAAGATACTTACTAGTCAGGTACATTCTTAGGCGTTTAATATGCGGTGTTGAGTCCATTTCTTTGAGCAAGGAGTAGCTCTTGTCTATTCCATATTTGGCTTAAGGAACTTTATCTGTGCTCATTTCAATCTCTGGTTTTATGCAGCACCCCAACTCACCTTTCCCCTTAAGCAAGCATAAGTTGGTTTTCTAAATTTGAGACCCTGTTCTGTTCTGTAATTCAGTTCCTGTGTAGCCAAGTTTACATTCCGTGTATTACTGATATCTTATGATGTTTCTTTTTCTGTGTGACTTATTTCAGTTAGAATCATCATACCTGAATCCACTCATTGTGCTGCTAAGGGCCTGATGACATAGATTTCATTGCTGAGTGATATTGCTTTGTAAGTAAATACCACAACTTCTTTATCCATTTTTCACTTTCTGTGATGTTGAACTTGTACTGTAAACGAGGTTCTTGTAAACAGAGGCGTCCCAAACTTTGGGGTGGCTGTGTCTTTTTGATTTTAATTTCCCTAAGCTATAGGACCATAAGTGGAAGTGCCCTAGGCTCTGTTGCTTTGTTTTGTAGATGTTTCAGGAAACACCATACACTTCTCCCGAGTGTCTGTTGGCAATTTACATCCCACCCATCAGCATAACAAGGCTCCCAGTTCTCCATGGCCTGTCCTGCCTTTCTGGATTTTACACTTTTTTCAGATGGCCCTTTTGACCGGGGGGAAGTGAGACTTCATTGTAGTGCAGATTTCCTTTGCAAGCTTGCTTGGTTGGCCAAAAAGGGCGTATGCGTTTTTTCCTGAATATATTCAGGAAAAAACGCATACGCCCTTTTTGGCCAAGTGCATCATTGTGGACGTTCTGCCTCTTTTCCTATGCTTTCAATGCAATTCCAGTCTGCCTCCTGAAATCGGTTTCCTGCAATTCTGCCCCGCTTTCAAGTCCTCTTGGCAGCCTTACTTCAGTATATTTTTGGACGATAGCTGTCATTTATAACTCTGCAGGTTTGTGAATTACAGTGCCCCTGAGCTCCTTTCTTCAACTCGCTTTCTTTTGAGCTGGCCGCAACACTGCATGATGGCTTCAGGCCCTAATCTGGTTCCGGCACGGCACGCTGAGACTTTGGTTAATTCCTCTTCCTGGTGGGAAATGAGAGTTAAATTTGCCCATCCAGACACCTCCAGCTAGTCTCTCATTGGTTCTCGCTATTCCTGTTCATCTTCCGCAGAAATTGCAAACTGGGCCAAACAGGAGGTTAAAGGGACTGACTCTCCAAGTCGGGAGGGTGTTAGTAAAGCGTCTGGAATGTTGCACCCGAGTACCAGGGTACGAAAACTGAGACATATTTGAACACGTCTCCCGATCACATGGTTGATCATACTCTAGGTTCCACATGCATGTTTTAGCTGAAGGAAGAATACCTTAAACCTGGGTAGTTGAAACCCGTGGAATGGGTACCATGCAATATGACTTCAGAGGGTCTTCATTTGCTCACCAAACCTCTCCAATCCTATCACTGCTGCGTTTATGCCCCTGTACACATGCTTGATTCTCTTTCGGAGACATAGCAATCCATAGGTTTTAAGATACTTACTAGTCAGGTACATTCTTAGGCGTTTAATATGCGGTGTTGTGTCCATTTCGTTGAGCAAGGAGTAGCTCTTGTCTATTCCATATTTGGCTTAAGGAACTTTATCTGTGCTCATTTCAATCTCTGGTTTTATGCAGCACCCCAACTCACCTTTCCCCTTAAGCAAGCATAAGTTGGTTTTCTAAATTTGAGACCCTGTTCTGTTTTGGAATTCAGTTCCTGTGTAGCGAAGTTTACATTCCGTGTATTACTGATATCTTATGATGTTTCTTTTTCTGTGTGACTTATTTCAGTTAGAATCATCATACCTGAATCCACTCATTGTGCTGCTAAGGGCCTGATGACATAGATTTCATTGCAGAGTGATATTGCTTTGTAAGTAAATACCACAACTTCTTTATCCATTTTTCAATTTCTGCGATGTTGAACTTGTACTGTAAACGAGGTTCTTGTAAACAGAGGCGTCCCAAACTTTGGGGTGGCTGTGTCTTTTTGATTTTAATTTCCCTAATCTATAGGACCATAAGTGGAAGTGCCCTAGGCTCTGTTGCTTTGTTTTTTAGATGTTTCAGGAAACACCATACACTTCTCCCGAGTGTCTGTTGGCAATTTACATCCCGCCCATCAGCATAACAAGGCTCCCAGTTCTCCATGGCCTGTCCTGCCTTTCTGGATTTTACACTTTTTTCAGATGGCCCTTTTGACCGGGGGGAAGTGAGACTTCATTGTAGTGCAGATTTCCTTTGCAAGCTTGCTTGGTTGGCCAAAAAGGGCGTATGCGTTTTTTCCTGAATATATTCAGGAAAAAACGCATACGCCCTTTTTGGCCAAGTGCATCATTGTGGACGTTCTGCCTCTTTTCCTATGCTTTCAATGCAATTCCAGTCTGCCTCCTGAAATCGGTTTCCTGCAATTCTGCCCCGCTTTCAAGTCCTCTTGGCAGCCTTACTTCAGTATATTTTTGGACGATAGCTGTCATTTATAACTCTGCAGGTTTGTGAATTACAGTGCCCCTGAGCTCCTTTCTTCAACTCGCTTTCTTTTGAGCTGGCCGCAACACTGCAGGATGGCTTCAGGCCCTAATCTGGTTCCGGCACGGCACGCTGAGACTTTGGTTAATTCCTCTTCCTGGTGGGAAATGAGAGTTAAATTTGCCCATCCAGACACCTCCAGCTAGTCTCTCATTGGTTCTCGCTATTCCTGTTCATCTTCCGCAGAAATTGCAAACTGGGCCAAACAGGAGGTTAAAGGGACTGACTCTCCAAGTCGGGAGGGTGTTAGTAAAGCGTCTGGAATGTTGCACCCGAGTACCAGGGTACGAAAACTGAGACATATTTGAACACGTCTCCCGATCACATGGTTGATCATACTCTAGGTTCCACATGCATGTTTTAGCTGAAGGAAGAATACCTTAAACCTGGGTAGTTGAAACCCGTGGAATGGGTACCATGCAATATGACTTCAGAGGGTCTTCATTTGCTCACCAAACCTCTCCAATCCTATCACTGCTGCGTTTATGCCCCTGTACACATGCTTGATTCTCTTTCAGAGACATAGCAATCCATAGGTTTTAAGATACTTACTAGTCAGGTACATTCTTAGGCGTTTAATATGCGGTGTTGTGTCCATTTCGTTGAGCAAGGAGTAGCTCTTGTCTATTCCATATTTGGCTTAAGGAACTTTATCTGTGCTCATTTCAATCTCTGGTTTTATGCAGCACCCCAACTCACCTTTCCCCTTAAGCAAGCATAAGTTGGTTTTCTAAATTTGAGACCCTGTTCTGTTTTGGAATTCAGTTCCTGTGTAGCGAAGTTTACATTCCGTGTATTACTGATATCTTATGATGTTTCTTTTTCTGTGTGACTTATTTCAGTTAGAATCATCATACCTGAATCCACTCATTGTGCTGCTAAGGGCCTGATGACATAGATTTCATTGCAGAGTGATATTGCTTTGTAAGTAAATACCACAACTTCTTTATCCATTTTTCAATTTCTGTGATGTTGAACTTGTACTGTAAACGAGGTTCTTGTAAACAGAGGCGTCCCAAACTTTGGGGTGGCTGTGTCTTTTTGATTTTAATTTCCCTAATCTATAGGACCATAAGTGGAAGTGCCCTAGGCTCTGTTGCTTTGTTTTTTAGATGTTTCAGGAAACACCATACACTTCTCCCGAGTGTCTGTTGGCAATTTACATCCCGCCCATCAGCATAACAAGGCTCCCAGTTCTCCATGGCCTGTCCTGCCTTTCTGGATTTTACACTTTTTTCAGATGGCCCTTTTGACCGGGGGGAAGTGAGACTTCATTGTAGTGCAGATTTCCTTTGCAAGCTTGCTTGGTTGGCCAAAAAGGGCGTATGCGTTTTTTCCTGAATATATTCAGGAAAAAACGCATACGCCCTTTTTGGCCAAGTGCATCATTGTGGACGTTCTGCCTCTTTTCCTATGCTTTCAATGCAATTCCAGTCTACCTCCTGAAATCGGTTTCCTGCAATTCTGCCCCGCTTTCAAGTCCTCTTGGCAGCCTTACTTCAGTATATTTTTGGACGATAGCTGTCATTTATAACTCTGCAGGTTTGTGAATTACAGTGCCCCTGAGCTCCTTTCTTCAACTCGCTTTCTTGTGACCTGGCCGCAACACCGCAGGATGGCTTCAGGCCCTAATCTGGTTCCGGCACGGCACGCTGAGCCTTTGGTTAATTCCTCTTCCTGGTGGGAAATGAGAGTAAAATTTTCCCGTCCAGACACCTCCAGCTAGTCTCTCATTGGTTCTCGCTATTCCTGTTCATCTTCCGCAGAAATTGCAAACTGGGCCAAACAGGAGGTTAAAGGGACTGACTCTCCAAGTCGGGAGAGTGTTAGTAAAGTGTCTGGAATGTTGCACCCGAGTACCAGGGTATGAAATCTGAGACATATTTGAACACGTCTCCCAAGCACATGGTTGATCATACTCTAGGTTCCACATGCATGTTTTAGCTGAAGGAAGAATACCTTAAACCTGGGTAGTTGAAACCTGTGGAATGGGTACCATGCAATATGACTTCAAAGGGTCTTCATTTGCTCACCGAACCTCTCCAATCCTATCACTGCTGCATTTATGCCCCTGTACACACGCTTGATTCTGTTTCGGAGACATAGCAATCCGTAGGTTTTAAGATACTTACTAGTCAGGTACATTCTTAGGCGTTTAATATGGGGTGTTGAGTCCATTTCGTTGAGCAAGGAGTAGCTCTTGTCTATTCCATATTTGGCTTAAGGAACTTTATCTGTGCTCATTTCAATCTCTGGTTTTATGCAGCACCCCAACTCACCTTTCCCCTTAAGCAAGCATAAGTTGGTTTTCTAAATTTGAGACCCTGTTCTGTTCTGTAATTCAGTTCCTGTGTAGCCGAGTTTGCATTCCGTGTATTACTGATATCTTATGATGTTTCTTTTTCTGTGTGACTTATTTCATTTAGAATCATCATACCTGAATCAACTCATTGTGCTGCTAAGGGCCTGATGACATAGATTTCATTGCTGAGTGATATTGCTTTGTAAGTAAATACCACAACTTCTTTATCCATTTTTCACTTTCTGCGATGTTGAACTTGTACTGTAAACGAGGTTCTTGTAAACAGAGGCGTCCCAAACTTTGGGGTGGCTGTGTCTTTTTGATTTTAATTTCCCTAAGCTATAGGACCATAAGTGGAAGTGCCCTAGGCTCTGTTGCTTTGTTTTTTAGATGTTTCAGGAAACACCATACACTTCTCCCGAGTGTCTGTTGGCAATTTACATCCCGCCCATCAGCATAACAAGGCTCCCAGTTCTCCATGGCCTGTCCTGCCTTTCTGGATTTTACACTTTTTTCAGATGGCCCTTTTGACCGGGGGGAAGTGAGACTTCATTGTAGTGCAGATTTCCTTTGCAAGCTTGCTTGGTTGGCCAAAACGGGCGTATGCGTTTCTTCCTGAATATATTCAGGAAAAAACGCATACGCCCTTTATGGCCAAGTGCATCATTGTGGACGTTCTGCCTCTTTTCCTATGCTTTCAATGCAATTCCAGTCTGCCTCCTGAAATCGGTTTCCTGCAATTCTGCCCCGCTTTCAAGTCCTCTTGGCAGCCTTACTTCAGTATATTTTTGGACGATAGCTGTCATTTATAACTCTGCAGGTTTGTGAATTACAGTGCCCCTGAGCTCCTTTCTTCAACTCGCTTTCTTTTGAGCTGGCCGCAACACCGCAGGATGGCTTCAGGCCCTAATCTGGTTCCGGCACGGCACGCTGAGCCTTTGGTTAATTCCTCTTCCTGGTGGGAAATGAGAGTTAAATTTGCCCGTCCAGACACCTCCAGCTAGTCTCTCATTGATTCTCGCTATTCCTGTTCATCTTCCGCAGAAATTGCAAACTGGGCCAAACAGGAGGTTAAAGGGACTGACTCTCCAAGTCGGGAGGGTGTTAGTAAAGCGTCTGGAATGTTGCACCCGAGTACCAGGGTACAAAAACTGAGACATATTTGAACACGTCTCCCGATCACATGGTTGATCAGACTCTAGGTTCCACATGCATGTTTTACCTGAAGGAAGAATACCTTAAACCTGGGTAGTTGAAACCCGTGGAATGGGTACCATGCAATATGACTTCAAAGGGTCTTCATTTGCTCACCGAACCTCTCCAATCCTATCACTGCTGCGTTTATGCCCCTGTACACATGCTTGATTCTCTTTCGGAGACATAGCAATCCATAGGTTTTAAGATACTTACTAGTCAGGTACATTCTTAGGCGTTTAATATGAGGTGTTGAGTCCATTTCTTTGAGCAAGGAGTAGCTCTTGTCTATTCCATATTTGGCTTAAGGAACTTTATCTGTGCTCATTTCAATCTCTGGTTTTATGCAGCACCCCAACTCACCTTTCCCCTTAAGCAAGCATAAGTTGGTTTTCTAAATTTGAGACCCTGTTCTGTTCTGTAATTCAGTTCCTGTGTAGCCAAGTTTACATTCCGTGTATTACTGATATCTTATGATGTTTCTTTTTCTGTGTGACTTATTTCAGTTAGAATCATCATACCTGAATCCACTCATTGTGCTGCTAAGGGCCTGATGACATAGATTTCATTGCTGAGTGATATTGCTTTGTAAGTAAATACCACAACTTCTTTATCCATTTTTCACTTTCTGTGATGTTGAACTTGTACTGTAAACGAGGTTCTTGTAAACAGAGGCGTCCCAAACTTTGGGGTGGCTGTGTCTTTTTGATTTTAATTTCCCTAAGCTATAGGACCATAAGTGGAAGTGCCCTAGGCTCTGTTGCTTTGTTTTGTAGATGTTTCAGGAAACACCATACACTTCTCCCGAGTGTCTGTTGGCAATTTACATCCCACCCATCAGCATAACAAGGCTCCCAGTTCTCCATGGCCTGTCCTGCCTTTCTGGATTTTACACTTTTTTCAGATGGCCCTTTTGACCGGGGGGAAGTGAGACTTCATTGTAGTGCAGATTTCCTTTGCAAGCTTGCTTGGTTGGCCAAAAAGGGCGTATGCGTTTTTTCCTGAATATATTCAGGAAAAAACGCATACGCCCTTTTTGGCCAAGTGCATCATTGTGGACGTTCTGCCTCTTTTCCTATGCTTTCAATGCAATTCCAGTCTACCTCCTGAAATCGGTTTCCTGCAATTCTGCCCCGCTTTCAAGTCCTCTTGGCAGCCTTACTTCAGTATATTTTTGGACGATAGCTGTCATTTATAACTCTGCAGGTTTGTGAATTACAGTGCCCCTGAGCTCCTTTCTTCAACTCGCTTTCTTTTGAGCTGGCCGCAACACTGCAGGATGGCTTCAGGCCCTAATCTGGTTCCGGCACGGCACGCTGAGACTTTGGTTAATTCCTCTTCCTGGTGGGAAATGAGAGTTAAATTTGCCCATCCAGACACCTCCAGCTAGTCTCTCATTGGTTCTCGCTATTCCTGTTCATCTTCCGCAGAAATTGCAAACTGGGCCAAACAGGAGGTTAAAGGGACTGACTCTCCAAGTCGGGAGGGTGTTAGTAAAGCGTCTGGAATGTTGCACCCGAGTACCAGGGTACGAAAACTGAGACATATTTGAACACGTCTCCCGATCACATGGTTGATCATACTCTAGGTTCCACATGCATGTTTTAGCTGAAGGAAGAATACCTTAAACCTGGGTAGTTGAAACCCGTGGAATGGGTACCATGCAATATGACTTCAGAGGGTCTTCATTTGCTCACCAAACCTCTCCAATCCTATCACTGCTGCGTTTATGCCCCTGTACACATGCTTGATTCTCTTTCGGAGACATAGCAATCCATAGGTTTTAAGATACTTACTAGTCAGGTACATTCTTAGGCGTTTAATATGCGGTGTTGTGTCCATTTCGTTGAGCAAGGAGTAGCTCTTGTCTATTCCATATTTGGCTTAAGGAACTTTATCTGTGCTCATTTCAATCTCTGGTTTTATGCAGCACCCCAACTCACCTTTCCCCTTAAGCAAGCATAAGTTGGTTTTCTAAATTTGAGACCCTGTTCTGTTTTGGAATTCAGTTCCTGTGTAGCGAAGTTTACATTCCGTGTATTACTGATATCTTATGATGTTTCTTTTTCTGTGTGACTTATTTCAGTTAGAATCATCATACCTGAATCCACTCATTGTGCTGCTAAGGGCCTGATGACATAGATTTCATTGCAGAGTGATATTGCTTTGTAAGTAAATACCACAACTTCTTTATCCATTTTTCACTTTCTGCGATGTTGAACTTGTACTGTAAACGAGGTTCTTGTAAACAGAGGCGTCCCAAACTTTGGGGTGGCTGTGTCTTTTTGATTTTAATTTCCCTAAGCTATAGGACCATAAGTGGAAGTGCCCTAGGCTCTGTTGCTTTGTTTTTTAGATGTTTCAGGAAACACCATACACTTCTCCCGAGTGTCTGTTGGCAATTTACATCCCGCCCATCAGCATAACAAGGCTCCCAGTTCTCCATGGCCTGTCCTGCCTTTCTGGATTTTACACTTTTTTCAGATGGCCCTTTTGACCGGGGGGAAGTGAGACTTCATTGTAGTGCAGATTTCCTTTGCAAGCTTGCTTGGTTGGCCAAAAAGGGCGTATGCGTTTTTTCCTGAATATATTCAGGAAAAAACGCATACGCCCTTTTTGGCCAAGTGCATCATTGTGGACGTTCTGCCTCTTTTCCTATGCTTTCAATGCAATTCCAGTCTACCTCCTGAAATCGGTTTCCTGCAATTCTGCCCCGCTTTCAAGTCCTCTTGGCAGCCTTACTTCAGTATATTTTTGGACGATAGCTGTCATTTATAACTCTGCAGGTTTGTGAATTACAGTGCCCCTGAGCTCCTTTCTTCAACTCGCTTTCTTGTGACCTGGCCGCAACACCGCAGGATGGCTTCAGGCCCTAATCTGGTTCCGGCATGGCACGCTGAGCCTTTGGTTAATTCCTCTTCCTGGTGGGAAATGAGAGTAAAATTTTCCCGTCCAGACACCTCCAGCTAGTCTCTCATTGGTTCTCGCTATTCCTGTTCATCTTCCGCAGAAATTGCAAACTGGGCCAAACAGGAGGTTAAAGGGACTGACTCTCCAAGTCGGGAGAGTGTTAGTAAAGTGTCTGGAATGTTGCACCCGAGTACCAGGGTATGAAATCTGAGACATATTTGAACACGTCTCCCAAGCACATGGTTGATCATACTCTAGGTTCCACATGCATGTTTTAGCTGAAGGAAGAATACCTTAAACCTGGGTAGTTGAAACCTGTGGAATGGGTACCATGCAATATGACTTCAAAGGGTCTTCATTTGCTCACCGAACCTCTCCAATCCTATCACTGCTGCATTTATGCCCCTGTACACACGCTTGATTCTGTTTCGGAGACATAGCAATCCGTAGGTTTTAAGATACTTACTAGTCAGGTACATTCTTAGGCGTTTAATATGGGGTGTTGAGTCCATTTCGTTGAGCAAGGAGTAGCTCTTGTCTATTCCATATTTGGCTTAAGGAACTTTATCTGTGCTCATTTCAATCTCTGGTTTTATGCAGCACCCCAACTCACCTTTCCCCTTAAGCAAGCATAAGTTGGTTTTCTAAATTTGAGACCCTGTTCTGTTCTGTAATTCAGTTCCTGTGTAGCCGAGTTTGCATTCCGTGTATTACTGATATCTTATGATGTTTCTTTTTCTGTGTGACTTATTTCATTTAGAATCATCATACCTGAATCAACGCATTGTGCTGCTAAGGGCCTGATGACATAGATTTCATTGCTGAGTGATATTGCTTTGTAAGTAAATACCACAACTTCTTTATCCATTTTTCACTTTCTGCGATGTTGAACTTGTACTGTAAACGAGGTTCTTGTAAACAGAGGCGTCCCAAACTTTGGGGTGGCTGTGTCTTTTTGATTTTAATTTCCCTAAGCTATAGGACCATAAGTGGAAGTGCCCTAGGCTCTGTTGCTTTGTTTTTTAGATGTTTCAGGAAACACCATACACTTCTCCCGAGTGTCTGTTGGCAATTTACATCCCGCCCATCAGCATAACAAGGCTCCCAGTTCTCCATGGCCTGTCCTGCCTTTCTGGATTTTACACTTTTTTCAGATGGCCCTTTTGACCGGGGGGAAGTGAGACTTCATTTTAGTGCAGATTTCCTTTGCAAGCTTGCTTGGTTGGCCAAAACGGGCGTATGCGTTTCTTCCTGAATATATTCAGGAAAAAACGCATACGCCCTTTATGGCCAAGTGCATCATTGTGGACGTTCTGCCTCTTTTCCTATGCTTTCAATGCAATTCCAGTCTGCCTCCTGAAATCGGTTTCCTGCAATTCTGCCCCGCTTTCAAGTCCTCTTGGCAGCCTTACTTCAGTATATTTTTGGACGATAGCTGTCATTTATAACTCTGCAGGTTTGTGAATTACAGTGCCCCTGAGCTCCTTTCTTCAACTCGCTTTCTTTTGAGCTGGCCGCAACACCGCAGGATGGCTTCAGGCCCTAATCTGGTTCCGGCACGGCACGCTGAGCCTTTGGTTAATTCCTCTTCCTGGTGGGAAATGAGAGTTAAATTTGCCCGTCCAGACACCTCCAGCTAGTCTCTCATTGGTTCTCGCTATTCCTGTTCATCTTCCGCAGAAATTGCAAACTGGGCCAAACAGGAGGTTAAAGGGACTGACTCTCCAAGTCGGGAGGGTGTTAGTAAAGCGTCTGGAATGTTGCACCCGAGTACCAGGGTACAAAAACTGAGACATATTTGAACACGTCTCCCGATCACATGGTTGATCAGACTCTAGGTTCCACATGCATGTTTTACCTGAAGGAAGAATACCTTAAACCTGGGTAGTTGAAACCCGTGGAATGGGTACCATGCAATATGACTTCAAAGGGTCTTCATTTGCTCACCGAACCTCTCCAATCCTATCACTGCTGCGTTTATGCCCCTGTACACATGCTTGATTCTCTTTCGGAGACATAGCAATCCATAGGTTTTAAGATACTTACTAGTCAGGTACATTCTTAGGCGTTTAATATGCGGTGTTGAGTCCATTTCTTTGAGCAAGGAGTAGCTCTTGTCTATTCCATATTTGGCTTAAGGAACTTTATCTGTGCTCATTTCAATCTCTGGTTTTATGCAGCACCCCAACTCACCTTTCCCCTTAAGCAAGCATAAGTTGGTTTTCTAAATTTGAGACCCTGTTCTGTTCTGTAATTCAGTTCCTGTGTAGCCAAGTTTACATTCCGTGTATTACTGATATCTTATGATGTTTCTTTTTCTGTGTGACTTATTTCAGTTAGAATCATCATACCTGAATCCACTCATTGTGCTGCTAAGGGCCTGATGACATAGATTTCATTGCTGAGTGATATTGCTTTGTAAGTAAATACCACAACTTCTTTATCCATTTTTCACTTTCTGTGATGTTGAACTTGTACTGTAAACGAGGTTCTTGTAAACAGAGGCGTCCCAAACTTTGGGGTGGCTGTGTCTTTTTGATTTTAATTTCCCTAAGCTATAGGACCATAAGTGGAAGTGCCCTAGGCTCTGTTGCTTTGTTTTTTAGATGTTTCAGGAAACACCATACACTTCTCCCGAGTGTCTGTTGGCAATTTACATCCCACCCATCAGCATAACAAGGCTCCCAGTTCTCCATGGCCTGTCCTGCCTTTCTGGATTTTACACTTTTTTCAGATGGCCCTTTTGACCGGGGGGAAGTGAGACTTCATTGTAGTGCAGATTTCCTTTGCAAGCTTGCTTGGTTGGCCAAAAAGGGCGTATGCGTTTTTTCCTGAATATATTCAGGAAAAAACGCATACGCCCTTTTTGGCCAAGTGCATCATTGTGGACGTTCTGCCTCTTTTCCTATGCTTTCAATGCAATTCCAGTCTACCTCCTGAAATCGGTTTCCTGCAATTCTGCCCCGCTTTCAAGTCCTCTTGGCAGCCTTACTTCAGTATATTTTTGGACGATAGCTGTCATTTATAACTCTGCAGGTTTGTGAATTACAGTGCCCCTGAGCTCCTTTCTTCAACTCGCTTTCTTTTGAGCTGGCCGCAACACTGCAGGATGGCTTCAGGCCCTAATCTGGTTCCGGCACGGCACGCTGAGCCTTTGGTTAATTCCTCTTCCTGGTGGGAAATGAGAGTTAAATTTGCCCGTCCAGACACCTCCAGCTAGTCTCTCATTGGTTCTCGCTATTCCTGTTCATCTTCCGCAGAAGTTGCAAACTGGGCCAAACAGGAGGTTAAAGGGACTGACTCTCCAAGTCGGGAGGGTGTTAGTAAAGCGTCTGGAATGTTGCACCCGAGTACCAGGGTACGAAAACTGAGACATATTTGAACACGTCTCCCGATCACATGGTTGATCATACTCTAGGTTCCACATGCATATTTTAGCTGAAGGAAGAATACCTTAAACCTGGGTAGTTGAAACCCGTGGAATGGGTACCATGCAATATGACTTCAAAGGGTCTTCATTTGCTCACCGAACCTCTCCAATCCTATCACTGCTGCGTTTATGCCCCTGTACACATGCTTGATTCTCTTTCGGAGACATAGCAATCCATAGGTTTTAAGATACTTACTAGTCAGGTACATTCTTAGGCATTTAATATGCGGTGTTGAGTCCATTTCGTTGAGCAAGGAGTAGCTCTTGTCTATTCCATATTTGGCTTAAGGAACTTTATCTGTGCTCATTTCAATCTCTGGTTTTATGCAGCACCCCAACTCACCTTTCCCCTTAAGCAAGCATAAGTTGGTTTTCTAAATTTGAGACCCTGTTCTGTTCTGTAATTCAGTTCCTGTGTAGCCAAGTTTACATTCCGTGTATTACTGATATCTTATGATGTTTCTTTTTCTGTGTGACTTATTTCAGTTAGAATCATCATACCTGAATCCACTCATTGTGCTGCTAAGGGCCTGATGACATAGATTTCATTGCTGAGTGATATTGCTTTGTAAGTAAATACCACAACTTCTTTATCCATTTTTCACTTTCTGCGATGTTGAAATTCTACTGTAAACGAGGTTCTTGTAAACAGAGGCGTCCCAAACTTTGGGGTGGCTGTGTCTTTTTGATTTTAATTTCCCTAAGCTATAGGACCATAAGTGGAAGTGCCCTAGGCTCTGTTGCTTTGTTTTTTAGATGTTTCAGGAAACACCATACACTTCTCCCGAGTGTCTGTTGGCAATTTACATCCCGCCCATCAGCATAACAAGGCTCCCAGTTCTCCATGGCCTGTCCTGCCTTTCTGGATTTTACACTTTTTTCAGATGGCCCTTTTGACCGGGGGGAAGTGAGACTTCATTGTAGTGCAGATTTCCTTTGCAAGCTTGCTTGGTTGGCCAAAAAGGGCGTATGCGTTTTTTCCTGAATATATTCAGGAAAAAACGCATACGCCCTTTTTGGCCAAGTGCATCATTGTGGACGTTCTGCCTCTTTTCCTATGCTTTCAATGCAATTCCAGTCTGCCTCCTGAAATCGGTTTCCTGCAATTCTGCCCCGCTTTCAAGTCCTCTTGGCAGCCTTACTTCAGTATATTTTTGGACGATAGCTGTCATTTATAACTCTGCAGGTTTGTGAATTACAGTGCCCCTGAGCTCCTTTCTTCAACTCGCTTTCTTTTGAGCTGGCCGCAACACCGCAGGATGGCTTCAGGCCCTAATCTGGTTCCGGCACGGCACGCTGAGCCTTTGGTTAATTCCTCTTCCTGGTGGGAAATGAGAGTTAAATTTGCCCGTCCAGACACCTCCAGCTAGTCTCTCATTGGTTCTCGCTATTCCTGTTCATCTTCCGCAGAAATTGCAAACTGGGCCAAACAGGAGGTTAAAGGGACTGACTCTCCAAGTCGGGAGGGTGTTAGTAAAGCGTCTGGAATGTTGCACCCGAGTACCAGGGTACAAAAACTGAGACATATTTGAACACGTCTCCCGATCACATGGTTGATCAGACTCTAGGTTCCACATGCATGTTTTACCTGAAGGAAGAATACCTTAAACCTGGGTAGTTGAAACCCGTGGAATGGGTACCATGCAATATGACTTCAAAGGGTCTTCATTTGCTCACCGAACCTCTCCAATCCTATCACTGCTGCGTTTATGCCCCTGTACACATGCTTGATTCTCTTTCGGAGACATAGCAATCCATAGGTTTTAAGATACTTACTAGTCAGGTACATTCTTAGGCGTTTAATATGCGGTGTTGAGTCCATTTCTTTGAGCAAGGAGTAGCTCTTGTCTATTCCATATTTGGCTTAAGGAACTTTATCTGTGCTCATTTCAATCTCTGGTTTTATGCAGCACCCCAACTCACCTTTCCCCTTAAGCAAGCATAAGTTGGTTTTCTAAATTTGAGACCCTGTTCTGTTCTGTAATTCAGTTCCTGTGTAGCCAAGTTTACATTCCGTGTATTACTGATATCTTATGATGTTTCTTTTTCTGTGTGACTTATTTCAGTTAGAATCATCATACCTGAATCCACTCATTTTGCTGCTAAGGGCCTGATGACATAGATTTCATTGCTGAGTGATATTGCTTTGTAAGTAAATACCACAACTTCTTTATCCATTTTTCAATTTCTGTGATGTTGAACTTGTACTGTAAACGAGGTTCTTGTAAACAGAGGCGTCCCAAACTTTGGGGTGGCTGTGTCTTTTTGATTTTAATTTCCCTAAGCTATAGGACCATAAGTGGAAGTGCCCTAGGCTCTGTTGCTTTGTTTTGTAGATGTTTCAGGAAACACCATACACTTCTCCCGAGTGTCTGTTGGCAATTTACATCCCACCCATCAGCATAACAAGGCTCCCAGTTCTCCATGGCCTGTCCTGCCTTTCTGGATTTTACACTTTTTTCAGATGGCCCTTTTGACCGGGGGGAAGTGAGACTTCATTGTAGTGCAGATTTCCTTTGCAAGCTTGCTTGGTTGGCCAAAAAGGGCGTATGCGTTTTTTCCTGAATATATTCAGGAAAAAACGCATACGCCCTTTTTGGCCAAGTGCATCATTGTGGACGTTCTGCCTCTTTTCCTATGCTTTCAATGCAATTCCAGTCTACCTCCTGAAATCGGTTTCCTGCAATTCTGCCCCGCTTTCAAGTCCTCTTGGCAGCCTTACTTCAGTATATTTTTGGACGATAGCTGTCATTTATAACTCTGCAGGTTTGTGAATTACAGTGCCCCTGAGCTCCTTTCTTCAACTCGCTTTCTTTTGAGCTGGCCGCAACACTGCAGGATGGCTTCAGGCCCTAATCTGGTTCCGGCACGGCACGCTGAGACTTTGGTTATTTCCTCTTCCTGGTGGGAAATGAGAGTTAAATTTGCCCGTCCAGACACCTCCAGCTAGTCTCTCATTGGTTCTCGCTATTCCTGTTCATCTTCCGCAGAAATTGCAAACTGGGCCAAACAGGAGGTTAAAGGGACTGACTCCCCAAGTCGGGAGGGTGTTAGTAAAGCGTCTGGAATGTTGCACCCAAGTACCAGGGTACGAAAACTGAGACATATTTGAACACATCTCCCGATCACATGGTTGATCATACTCTAGGTTCCACATGCATGTTTTAGCTGAAGGAAGAATACCTTAAACCTGGGTAGTTGAAACCCGTGGAATGGGTACCATGCAATATGACTTCAGAGGGTCTTCATTTGCTCACCAAACCTCTCCAATCCTATCTCTGCTGCGTTTATGCCCCTGTACACATGCTTGATTCTCTTTCGGAGACATAGCAATCCATAGGTTTTAAGATACTTACTAGTCAGGTACATTCTTAGGCGTTTAATATGCGGTGTTGTGTCCATTTCGTTGAGCAAGGAGTAGCTCTTGTCTATTCCATATTTGGCTTAAGGAACTTTATCTGTGCTCATTTCAATCTCTGGTTTTATGCAGCACCCCAACTCACCTTTCCCCTTAAGCAAGCATAAGTTGGTTTTCTAAATTTGAGGCCCTGTTCTGTTTTGGAATTCAGTTCCTGTGTAGCGAAGTTTACATTCCGTGTATTACTGATATCTTATGATGTTTCTTTTTCTGTGTGACTTATTTCAGTTAGAATCATCATACCTGAATCCACTCATTGTGCTGCTAAGGGCCTGATGACATAGATTTCATTGCAGAGTGATATTGCTTTGTAAGTAAATACCACAACTTCTTTATCCATTTTTCAATTTCTGCGATGTTGAACTTGTACTGTAAACGAGGTTCTTGTAAACAGAGGCGTCCCAAACTTTGGGGTGGCTGTGTCTTTTTGATTTTAATTTCCCTAATCTATAGGACCATAAGTGGAAGTGCCCTAGGCTCTGTTGCTTTGTTTTTTAGATGTTTCAGGAAACACCATACACTTCTCCCGAGTGGCTGTTGGCAATTTACATCCCGCCCATCAGCATAACAAGGCTCCCAGTTCTCCATGGCCTGTCCTGCCTTTCTGGATTTTACACTTTTTTCAGATGGCCCTTTTGACCGGGGGGAAGTGAGACTTCATTGTAGTGCAGATTTCCTTTGCAAGCTTGCTTGGTTGGCCAAAAAGCGCATATGCGTTTTTTCCTGAATATATTCAGGAAAAAACGCATACGCCCTTTTTGGCCAAGTGCATCATTGTGGACGTTCTGCCTCTTTTCCTATGCTTTCAATGCAATTCCAGTCTACCTCCTGAAATCGGTTTCCTGCAATTCTGCCCCGCTTTCAAGTCCTCTTGGCAGCCTTACTTCAGTATATTTTTGGACGATAGCTGTCATTTATAACTCTGCAGGTTTGTGAATTACAGTGCCCCTGAGCTCCTTTCTTCAACTCGCTTTCTTTTGAGCTGGCCGCAACACCGCAGGATGGCTTCAGGCCCTAATCTGGTTCCGGCACGGCACGCTGAGCCTTTGGTTAATTCCTCTTCCTGGTGGGAAATGAGAGTAAAATTTTCCCGTCCAGACACCTCCAGCTAGTCTCTCATTGGTTCTCGCTATTCCTGTTCATCTTCCGCAGAAATTGCAAACTGGGCCAAACAGGAGGTTAAAGGGACTGACTCTCCAAGTCGGGAGAGTGTTAGTAAAGTGTCTGGAATGTTGCACCCGAGTACCAGGGTACGAAATCTGAGACATATTTGAACACGTCTCCCGAGCACATGGTTGATCATACTCTAGGTTCCACATGCATGTTTTAGCTGAAGGAAGAATACCTTAAACCTGGGTAGTTGAAACCTGTGGAATGGGTACCATGCAATATGACTTCAAAGGGTCTTCATTTGCTCACCGAACCTCTCCAATCCTATCACTGCTGCATTTATGCCCCTGTACACACGCTTGATTCTCTTTCGGAGACATAGCAATCCCTAGGTTTTAAGATACTTACTAGTCAGGTACATTCTTAGGCGTTTAATATGGGGTGTTGAGTCCATTTCGTTGAGCAAGGAGTAGCTCTTGTCTATTCCATATTTGGCTTAAGGAACTTTATCTGTGCTCATTTCAATCTCTGGTTTTATGCAGCACCCCAACTCACCTTTCCCCTTAAGCAAGCATAAGTTGGTTTTCTAAATTTGAGACCCTGTTCTGTTCTGTAATTCAGTTCCTGTGTAGCCGAGTTTGCATTCCGTGTATTACTGATATCTTATGATGTTTCTTTTTCTGTGTGACTTATTTCATTTAGAATCATCATACCTGAATCAACGCATTGTGCTGCTAAGGGCCTGATGACATAGATTTCATTGCTGAGTGATATTGCTTTGTAAGTAAATACCACAACTTCTTTATCCATTTTTCACTTTCTGTGATGTTGAACTTGTACTGTAAAGGAGGTTCTTGTAAACAGAGGCGTCCCAAACTTTGGGGTGGCTGTGTCTTTTTGATTTTAATTTCCCTAAGCTATAGGACCATAAGTGGAAGTGCCCTAGGCTCTGTTGCTTTGTTTTTTAGATGTTTCAGGAAACACCATACACTTCTCCCGAGTGTCTGTTGGCAATTTACATCCCGCCCATCAGCATAACAAGGCTCCCAGTTCTCCATGGCCTGTCCTGCCTTTCTGGATTTTACACTTTTTTCAGATGGCCCTTTTGACCGGGGGGAAGTGAGACTTCATTGTAGTGCAGATTTCCTTTGCAAGCTTGCTTGGTTGGCCAAAACGGGCGTATGCGTTTCTTCCTGAATATATTCAGGAAAAAACGCATACGCCCTTTATGGCCAAGTGCATCATTGTGGACGTTCTGCCTCTTTTCCTATGCTTTCAATGCAATTCCAGTCTGCCTCCTGAAATCGGTTTCCTGCAATTCTGCCCCGCTTTCAAGTCCTCTTGGCAGCCTTACTTCAGTATATTTTTGGACGATAGCTGTCATTTATAACTCTGCAGGTTTGTGAATTACAGTGCCCCTGAGCTCCTTTCTTCAACTCGCTTTCTTTTGAGCTGGCCGCAACACCGCAGGATGGCTTCAGGCCCTAATCTGGTTCCGGCACGGCACGCTGAGCCTTTGGTTAATTCCTCTTCCTGGTGGGAAATGAGAGTTAAATTTGCCCGTCCAGACACCTCCAGCTAGTCTCTCATTGGTTCTCGCTATTCCTGTTCATCTTCCGCAGAAATTGCAAACTGGGCCAAACAGGAGGTTAAAGGGACTGACTCTCCAAGTCGGGAGGGTGTTAGTAAAGCGTCTGGAATGTTGCACCCGAGTACCAGGGTACAAAAACTGAGACATATTTGAACACGTCTCCCGATCACATGGTTGATCAGACTCTAGGTTCCACATGCATGTTTTACCTGAAGGAAGAATACCTTAAACCTGGGTAGTTGAAACCCGTGGAATGGGTACCATGCAATATGACTTCAAAGGGTCTTCATTTGCTCACCGAACCTCTCCAATCCTATCACTGCTGCGTTTATGCCCCTGTACACATGCTTGATTCTCTTTCGGAGACATAGCAATCCATAGGTTTTAAGATACTTACTAGTCAGGTACATTCTTAGGCGTTTAATATGCGGTGTTGAGTCCATTTCTTTGAGCAAGGAGTAGCTCTTGTCTATTCCATATTTGGCTTAAGGAACTTTATCTGTGCTCATTTCAATCTCTGGTTTTATGCAGCACCCCAACTCACCTTTCCCCTTAAGCAAGCATAAGTTGGTTTTCTAAATTTGAGACCCTGTTCTGTTCTGTAATTCAGTTCCTGTGTAGCCAAGTTTACATTCCGTGTATTACTGATATCTTATGATGTTTCTTTTTCTGTGTGACTTATTTCAGTTAGAATCATCATACCTGAATCCACTCATTGTGCTGCTAAGGGCCTGATGACATAGATTTCATTGCTGAGTGATATTGCTTTGTAAGTAAATACCACAACTTCTTTATCCATTTTTCACTTTCTGTGATGTTGAACTTGTACTGTAAACGAGGTTCTTGTAAACAGAGGCGTCCCAAACTTTGGGGTGGCTGTGTCTTTTTGATTTTAATTTCCCTAAGCTATAGGACCATAAGTGGAAGTGCCCTAGGCTCTGTTGCTTTGTTTTGTAGATGTTTCAGGAAACACCATACACTTCTCCCGAGTGTCTGTTGGCAATTTACATCCCACCCATCAGCATAACAAGGCTCCCAGTTCTCCATGGCCTGTCCTGCCTTTCTGGATTTTACACTTTTTTCAGATGGCCCTTTTGACCGGGGGGAAGTGAGACTTCATTGTAGTGCAGATTTCCTTTGCAAGCTTGCTTGGTTGGCCAAAAAGGGCGTATGCGTTTTTTCCTGAATATATTCAGGAAAAAACGCATACGCCCTTTATGGCCAAGTGCATCATTGTGGACGTTCTGCCTCTTTTCCTATGCTTTCAATGCAATTCCAGTCTGCCTCCTGAAATCGGTTTCCTGCAATTCTGCCCCGCTTTCAAGTCCTCTTGGCAGCCTTACTTCAGTATATTTTTGGACGATAGCTGTCATTTATAACTCTGCAGGTTTGTGAATTACAGTGCCCCTGAGCTCCTTTCTTCAACTCGCTTTCTTTTGAGCTGGCCGCAACACCGCAGGATGGCTTCAGGCCCTAATCTGGTTCCGGCACGGCACGCTGAGCCTTTGGTTAATTCCTCTTCCTGGTGGGAAATGAGAGTTAAATTTGCCCGTCCAGACACCTCCAGCTAGTCTCTCATTGGTTCTCGCTATTCCTGTTCATCTTCCGCAGAAATTGCAAACTGGGCCAAACAGGAGGTTAAAGGGACTGACTCTCCAAGTCGGGAGGGTGTTAGTAAAGCGTCTGGAATGTTGCACCCGAGTACCAGGGTACGAAAACTGAGACATATTTGAACACGTCTCCCGATCACATGGTTGATCATACTCTAGGTTCCACATGCATGTTTTAGCTGAAGGAAGAATACCTTAAACCTGGGTAGTTGAAACCCGTGGAATGGGTACCATGCAATATGACTTCAAAGGGTCTTCATTTGCTCACCGAACCTCTCCAATCCTATCACTGCTGCGTTTATGCCCCTGTACACATGCTTGATTCTCTTTCGGAGACATAGCAATCCATAGGTTTTAAGATACTTACTAGTCAGGTACATTCTTAGGCGTTTAATATGCGGTGTTGAGTCCATTTCTTTGAGCAAGGAGTAGCTCTTGTCTATTCCATATTTGGCTTAAGGAACTTTATCTGTGCTCATTTCAATCTCTGGTTTTATGCAGCACCCCAACTCACCTTTCCCCTTAAGCAAGCATAAGTTGGTTTTCTAAATTTGAGACCCTGTTCTGTTCTGTAATTCAGTTCCTGTGTAGCCAAGTTTACATTCCGTGTATTACTGATATCTTATGATGTTTCTTTTTCTGTGTGACTTATTTCAGTTAGAATCATCATACCTGAATCCACTCATTGTGCTGCTAAGGGCCTGATGACATAGATTTCATTGCTGAGTGATATTGCTTTGTAAGTAAATACCACAACTTCTTTATCCATTTTTCACTTTCTGTGATGTTGAACTTGTACGGTAAACGAGGTTCTTGTAAACAGAGGCGTCCCAAACTTTGGGGTGGCTGTGTCTTTTTGATTTTAATTTCCCTAAGCTATAGGACCATAAGTGGAAGTGCCCTAGGCTCTGTTGCTTTGTTTTTTAGATGTTTCAGGAAACACCATACACTTCTCCCGAGTGTCTGTTGGCAATTTACATCCCGCCCATCAGCATAACAAGGCTCCCAGTTCTCCATGGCCTGTCCTGCCTTTCTGGATTTTACACTTTTTTCAGATGGCCCTTTTGACCGGGGGGAAGTGAGACTTCATTGTAGTGCAGATTTCCTTTGCAAGCTTGCTTGGTTGGCCAAAAAGGGCGTATGCGTTTTTTCCTGAATATATTCAGGAAAAAACGCATACGCCCTTTTTGGCCAAGTGCATCATTGTGGACGTTCTGCCTCTTTTCCTATGCTTTCAATGCAATTCCAGTCTGCCTCCTGAAATCGGTTTCCTGCAATTCTGCCCCGCTTTCAAGTCCTCTTGGCAGCCTTACTTCAGTATATTTTTGGACGATAGCTGTCATTTATAACTCTGCAGGTTTGTGAATTACAGTGCCCCTGAGCTCCTTTCTTCAACTCGCTTTCTTTTGAGCTGGCCGCAACACCGCAGGATGGCTTCAGGCCCTAATCTGGTTCCGGCACGGCACGCTGAGCCTTTGGTTAATTCCTCTTCCTGGTGGGAAATGAGAGTTAAATTTGCCCGACCAGACACCTCCAGCTAGTCTCTCATTGGTTCTCGCTATTCCTGTTCATCTTCCGCAGAAATTGCAAACTGGGCCAAACAGGAGGTTAAAGGGACTGACTCTCCAAGTCGGGAGGGTGTTAGTAAAGCGTCTGGAATGTTGCACCCGAGTACCAGGGTACAAAAACTGAGACATATTTGAACACGTCTCCCGATCACATGGTTGATCAGACTCTAGGTTCCACATGCATGTTTTACCTGAAGGAAGAATACCTTAAACCTGGGTAGTTGAAACCCGTGGAATGGGTACCATGCAATATGACTTCAAAGGGTCTTCATTTGCTCACCGAACCTCTCCAATCCTATCACTGCTGCGTTTATGCCCCTGTACACATGCTTGATTCTCTTTCGGAGACATAGCAATCCATAGGTTTTAAGATACTTACTAGTCAGGTACATTCTTAGGCGTTTAATATGCGGTGTTGAGTCCATTTCTTTGAGCAAGGAGTAGCTCTTGTCTATTCCATATTTGGCTTAAGGAACTTTATCTGTGCTCATTTCAATCTCTGGTTTTATGCAGCACCCCAACTCACCTTTCCCCTTAAGCAAGCATAAGTTGGTTTTCTAAATTTGAGACCCTGTTCTGTTCTGTAATTCAGTTCCTGTGTAGCCAAGTTTACATTCCGTGTATTACTGATATCTTATGATGTTTCTTTTTCTGTGTGACTTATTTCAGTTAGAATCATCATACCTGAATCCACTCATTGTGCTGCTAAGGGCCTGATGACATAGATTTCATTGCTGAGTGATATTGCTTTGTAAGTAAATACCACAACTTCTTTATCCATTTTTCACTTTCTGTGATGTTGAACTTGTACTGTAAACGAGGTTCTTGTAAACAGAGGCGTCCCAAACTTTGGGGTGGCTGTGTCTTTTTGATTTTAATTTCCCTAAGCTATAGGACCATAAGTGGAAGTGCCCTAGGCTCTGTTGCTTTGTTTTGTAGATGTTTCAGGAAACACCATACACTTCTCCCGAGTGTCTGTTGGCAATTTACATCCCACCCATCAGCATAACAAGGCTCCCAGTTCTCCATGGCCTGTCCTGCCTTTCTGGATTTTACACTTTTTTCAGATGGCCCTTTTGACCGGGGGGAAGTGAGACTTCATTGTAGTGCAGATTTCCTTTGCAAGCTTGCTTGGTTGGCCAAAAAGGGCGTATGCGTTTTTTCCTGAATATATTCAGGAAAAAACGCATACGCCCTTTTTGGCCAAGTGCATCATTGTGGACGTTCTGCCTCTTTTCCTATGCTTTCAATGCAATTCCAGTCTACCTCCTGAAATCGGTTTCCTGCAATTCTGCCCCGCTTTCAAGTCCTCTTGGCAGCCTTACTTCAGTATATTTTTGGACGATAGCTGTCATTTATAACTCTGCAGGTTTGTGAATTACAGTGCCCCTGAGCTCCTTTCTTCAACTCGCTTTCTTTTGAGCTGGCCGCAACACTGCAGGATGGCTTCAGGCCCTAATCTGGTTCCGGCACGGCACGCTGAGACTTTGGTTATTTCCTCTTCCTGGTGGGAAATGAGAGTTAAATTTGCCCATCCAGACACCTCCAGCTAGTCTCTCATTGGTTCTCGCTATTCCTGTTCATCTTCCGCAGAAATTGCAAACTGGGCCAAACAGGAGGTTAAAGGGACTGACTCTCCAAGTCGGGAGGGTGTTAGTAAAGCGTCTGGAATGTTGCACCCGAGTACCAGGGTACGAAAACTGAGACATATTTGAACACGTCTCCCGATCACATGGTTGATCATACTCTAGGTTCCACATGCATGTTTTAGCTGAAGGAAGAATACCTTAAACCTGGGTAGTTGAAACCCGTGGAATGGGTACCATGCAATATGACTTCAGAGGGTCTTCATTTTCTCACCAAACCTCTCCAATCCTATCACTGCTGCGTTTATGCCCCTGTACACATGCTTGATTCTCTTTCGGAGACATAGCAATCCATAGGTTTTAAGATACTTACTAGTCAGGTACATTCTTAGGCGTTTAATATGCGGTGTTGTGTCCATTTCGTTGAGCAAGGAGTAGCTCTTGTCTATTCCATATTTGGCTTAAGGAACTTTATCTGTGCTCATTTCAATCTCTGGTTTTATGCAGCACCCCAACTCACCTTTCCCCTTAAGCAAGCATAAGTTGGTTTTCTAAATTTGAGACCCTGTTCTGTTTTGGAATTCAGTTCCTGTGTAGCGAAGTTTACATTCCGTGTATTACTGATATCTTATGATGTTTCTTTTTCTGTGTGACTTATTTCAGTTAGAATCATCATACCTGAATCCACTCATTGTGCTGCTAAGGGCCTGATGACATAGATTTCATTGCAGAGTGATATTGCTTTGTAAGTAAATACCACAACTTCTTTATCCATTTTTCAATTTCTGCGATGTTGAACTTGTACTGTAAACGAGGTTCTTGTAAACAGAGGCGTCCCAAACTTTGGGGTGGCTGTGTCTTTTTGATTTTAATTTCCCTAATCTATAGGACCATAAGTGGAAGTGCCCTAGGCTCTGTTGCTTTGTTTTTTAGATGTTTCAGGAAACACCATACACTTCTCCCGAGTGTCTGTTGGCAATTTACATCCCACCCATCAGCATAACAAGGCTCCCAGTTCTCCATGGCCTGTCCTGCCTTTCTGGATTTTACACTTTTTTCAGATGGCCCTTTTGACCGGGGCGAAGTGAGACTTCATTGTAGTGCAGATTTCCTTTGCAAGCTTGCTTGGTTGGCCAAAAAGGGCGTATGCGTTTTTTCCTGAATATATTCAGGAAAAAACGCATACGCCCTTTTTGGCCAAGTGCATCATTGTGGACGTTCTGCCTCTTTTCCTATGCTTTCAATGCAATTCCAGTCTACCTCCTGAAATCGGTTTCCTGCAATTCTGCCCCGCTTTCAAGTCCTCTTGGCAGCCTTACTTCAGTATATTTTTGGACGATAGCTGTCATTTATAACTCTGCAGGTTTGTGAATTACAGTGCCCCTGAGCTCCTTTCTTCAACTCGCTTTCTTGTGACCTGGCCGCAACACCGCAGGATGGCTTCAGGCCCTAATCTGGTTCCGGCACGGCACGCTGAGCCTTTGGTTAATTCCTCTTCCTGGTGGGAAATGAGAGTAAAATTTTCCCGTCCAGACACCTCCAGCTAGTCTCTCATTGGTTCTCGCTATTCCTGTTCATCTTCCGCAGAAATTGCAAACTGGGCCAAACAGGAGGTTAAAGGGACTGACTCTCCAAGTCGGGAGAGTGTTAGTAAAGTGTCTGGAATGTTGCACCCGAGTACCAGGGTATGAAATCTGAGACATATTTGAACACGTCTCCCGATCACATGGTTGATCATACTCTAGGTTCCACATGCATGTTTTAGCTGAAGGAAGAATACCTTAAACCTGGGTAGTTGAAACCTGTGGAATGGGTACCATGCAATATGACTTCAAAGGGTCTTCATTTGCTCACCGAACCTCTCCAATCCTATCACTGCTGCATTTATGCCCCTGTACACACACTTGATTCTCTTTCGGAGACATAGCAATCCCTAGGTTTTAAGATACTTACTAGTCAGGTACATTCTTAGGCGTTTAATATGGGGTGTTGAGTCCATTTCGTTGAGCAAGGAGTAGCTCTTGTCTATTCCATATTTGGCTTAAGGAACTTTATCTGTGCTCATTTCAATCTCTGGTTTTATGCAGCACCCCAACTCACCTTTCCCCTTAAGCAAGCATAAGTTGGTTTTCTAAATTTGAGACCCTGTTCTGTTCTGTAATTCAGTTCCTGTGTAGCCGAGTTTGCATTCCGTGTATTACTGATATCTTATGATGTTTCTTTTTCTGTGTGACTTATTTCATTTAGAATCATCATACCTGAATCAACGCATTGTGCTGCTAAGGGCCTGATGACATAGATTTCATTGCTGAGTGATATTGCTTTGTAAGTAAATACCACAACTTCTTTATCCATTTTTCACTTTCTGTGATGTTGAACTTGTACTGTAAAGGAGGTTCTTGTAAACAGAGGCGTCCCAAACTTTGGGGTGGCTGTGTCTTTTTGATTTTAATTTCCCTAAGCTATAGGACCATAAGTGGAAGTGCCCTAGGCTCTGTTGCTTTGTTTTTTAGATGTTTCAGGAAACACCATACACTTCTCCCGAGTGTCTGTTGGCAATTTACATCCCGCCCATCAGCATAACAAGGCTCCCAGTTCTCCATGGCCTGTCCTGCCTTTCTGGATTTTACACTTTTTTCAGATGGCCCTTTTGACCGGGGGGAAGTGAGACTTCATTGTAGTGCAGATTTCCATTGCAAGCTTGCTTGGTTGGCCAAAACGGGCGTATGCGTTTCTTCCTGAATATATTCAGGAAAAAACGCATACGCCCTTTATGGCCAAGTGCATCATTGTGGACGTTCTGCCTCTTTTCCTATGCTTTCAATGCAATTCCAGTCTGCCTCCTGAAATCGGTTTCCTGCAATTCTGCCCCGCTTTCAAGTCCTCTTGGCAGCCTTACTTCAGTATATTTTTGGACGATAGCTGTCATTTATAACTCTGCAGGTTTGTGAATTACAGTGCCCCTGAGCTCCTTTCTTCAACTCGCTTTCTTTTGAGCTGGCCGCAACACCGCAGGATGGCTTCAGGCCCTAATCTGGTTCCGGCACGGCACGCTGAGCCTTTGGTTAATTCCTCTTCCTGGTGGGAAATGAGAGTTAAATTTGCCCGTCCAGACACCTCCAGCTAGTCTCTCATTGGTTCTCGCTATTCCTGTTCATCTTCCGCAGAAATTGCAAACTGGGCCAAACAGGAGGTTAAAGGGACTGACTCTCCAAGTCGGGAGGGTGTTAGTAAAGCGTCTGGAATGTTGCACCCGAGTACCAGGGTACAAAAACTGAGACATATTTGAACACGTCTCCCGATCACATGGTTGATCAGACTCTAGGTTCCACATGCATGTTTTACCTGAAGGAAGAATACCTTAAACCTGGGTAGTTGAAACCCGTGGAATGGGTACCATGCAATATGACTTCAGAGGGTCTTCATTTGCTCACCAAACCTCTCCAATCCTATCACTGCTGCGTTTATGCCCCTGTACACATGCTTGATTCTCTTTCGGAGACATAGCAATCCATAGGTTTTAAGATACTTACTAGTCAGGTACATTCTTAGGCGTTTAATATGCGGTGTTGTGTCCATTTCGTTGAGCAAGGAGTAGCTCTTGTCTATTCCATATTTGGCTTAAGGAACTTTATCTGTGCTCATTTCAATCTCTGGTTTTATGCAGCACCCCAACTCACCTTTCCCCTTAAGCAAGCATAAGTTGGTTTTCTAAATTTGAGACCCTGTTCTGTTTTGGAATTCAGTTCCTGTGTAGCGAAGTTTACATTCCGTGTATTACTGATATCTTATGATGTTTCTTTTTCTGTGTGACTTATTTCAGTTAGAATCATCATACCTGAATCCACTCATTGTGCTGCTAAGGGCCTGATGACATAGATTTCATTGCAGAGTGATATTGCTTTGTAAGTAAATACCACAACTTCTTTATCCATTTTTCAATTTCTGCGATGTTGAACTTGTACTGTAAACGAGGTTCTTGTAAACAGAGGCGTCCCAAACTTTGGGGTGGCTGTGTCTTTTTGATTTTAATTTCCCTAATCTATAGGACCATAAGTGGAAGTGCCCTAGGCTCTGTTGCTTTGTTTTTTAGATGTTTCAGGAAACACCATACACTTCTCCCGAGTGTCTGTTGGCAATTTACATCCCGCCCATCAGCATAACAAGGCTCCCAGTTCTCCATGGCCTGTCCTGCCTTTCTGGATTTTACACTTTTTTCAGATGGCCCTTTTGACCGGGGGGAAGTGAGACTTCATTGTAGTGCAGATTTCCTTTGCAAGCTTGCTTGGTTGGCCAAAAAGGGCGTATGCGTTTTTTCCTGAATATATTCAGGAAAAAACGCATACGCCCTTTTTGGCCAAGTGCATCATTGTGGACGTTCTGCCTCTTTTCCTATGCTTTCAATGCAATTCCAGTCTACCTCCTGAAATCGGTTTCCTGCAATTCTGCCCCGCTTTCAAGTCCTCTTGGCAGCCTTACTTCAGTATATTTTTGGACGATAGCTGTCATTTATAACTCTGCAGGTTTGTGAATTACAGTGCCCCTGAGCTCCTTTCTTCAACTCGCTTTCTTGTGACCTGGCCGCAACACCGCAGGATGGCTTCAGGCCCTAATCTGGTTCCGGCACGGCACGCTGAGCCTTTGGTTAATTCCTCTTCCTGGTGGGAAATGAGAGTAAAATTTTCCCGTCCAGACACCTCCAGCTAGTCTCTCATTGGTTCTCGCTATTCCTGTTCATCTTCCGCAGAAATTGCAAACTGGGCCAAACAGGAGGTTAAAGGGACTGACTCTCCAAGTCGGGAGAGTGTTAGTAAAGTGTCTGGAATGTTGCACCAGAGTACCAGGGTATGAAATCTGAGACATATTTGAACACGTCTCCCGAGCACATGGTTGATCATACTCTAGGTTCCACATGCATGTTTTAGCTGAAGGAAGAATACCTTAAACCTGGGTAGTTGAAACCTGTGGAATGGGTACCATGCAATATGACTTCAAAGGGTCTTCATTTGCTCACCGAACCTCTCCAATCCTATCACTGCTGCATTTATGCCCCTGTACACACACTTGATTCTCTTTCGGAGACATAGCAATCCCTAGGTTTTAAGATACTTACTAGTCAGGTACATTCTTAGGCGTTTAATATGGGGTGTTGAGTCCATTTCGTTGAGCAAGGAGTAGCTCTTGTCTATTCCATATTTGGCATAAGGAACTTTATCTGTGCTCATTTCAATCTCTGGTTTTATGCAGCACCCCAACTCACCTTTCCCCTTAAGCAAGCATAAGTTGGTTTTCTAAATTTGAGACCCTGTTCTGTTCTGTAATTCAGTTCCTGTGTAGCCGAGTTTGCATTCCGTGTATTACTGATATCTTATGATGTTTCTTTTTCTGTGTGACTTATTTCATTTAGAATCATCATACCTGAATCAACGCATTGTGCTGCTAAGGGCCTGATGACATAGATTTCATTGCTGAGTGATATTGCTTTGTAAGTAAATACCACAACTTCTTTATCCATTTTTCACTTTCTGTGATGTTGAACTTGTACTGTAAAGGAGGTTCTTGTAAACAGAGGCGTCCCAAACTTTGGGGTGGCTGTGTCTTTTTGATTTTAATTTCCCTAAGCTATAGGACCATAAGTGGAAGTGCCCTAGGCTCTGTTGCTTTGTTTTTTAGATGTTTCAGGAAACACCATACACTTCTCCCGAGTGTCTGTTGGCAATTTACATCCCGCCCATCATCATAACAAGGCTCCCAGTTCTCCATGGCCTGTCCTGCCTTTCTGGATTTTACACTTTTTTCAGATGGCCCTTTTGACCGGGGGGAAGTGAGACTTCATTGTAGTGCAGATTTCCTTTGCAAGCTTGCTTGGTTGGCCAAAACGGGCGTATGCGTTTCTTCCTGAATATATTCAGGAAAAAACGCATACGCCCTTTATGGCCAAGTGCATCATTGTGGACGTTCTGCCTCTTTTCCTATGCTTTCAATGCAATTCCAGTCTGCCTCCTGAAATCGGTTTCCTGCAATTCTGCCCCGCTTTCAAGTCCTCTTGGCAGCCTTACTTCAGTATATTTTTGGACGATAGCTGTCATTTATAACTCTGCAGGTTTGTGAATTACAGTGCCCCTGAGCTCCTTTCTTCAACTCGCTTTCTTTTGAGCTGGCCGCAACACCGCAGGATGGCTTCAGGCCCTAATCTGGTTCCGGCACGGCACGCTGAGCCTTTGGTTAATTCCTCTTCCTGGTGGGAAATGAGAGTTAAATTTGCCCGTCCAGACACCTCCAGCTAGTCTCTCATTGGTTCTCGCTATTCCTGTTCATCTTCCGCAGAAATTGCAAACTGGGCCAAACAGGAGGTTAAAGGGACTGACTCTCCAAGTCGGGAGGGTGTTAGTAAAGCGTCTGGAATGTTGCACCCGAGTACCAGGGTACAAAAACTGAGACATATTTGAACACGTCTCCCGATCACATGGTTGATCAGACTCTAGGTTCCACATGCATGTTTTACCTGAAGGAAGAATACCTTAAACCTGGGTAGTTGAAACCCGTGGAATGGGTACCATGCAATATGACTTCAGAGGGTCTTCATTTGCTCACCAAACCTCTCCAATCCTATCACTGCTGCGTTTATGCCCCTGTACACATGCTTGATTCTCTTTCGGAGACATAGCAATCCATAGGTTTTAAGATACTTACTAGTCAGGTACATTCTTAGGCGTTTAATATGCGGTGTTGTGTCCATTTCGTTGAGCAAGGAGTAGCTCTTGTCTATTCCATATTTGGCTTAAGGAACTTTATCTGTGCTCATTTCAATCTCTGGTTTTATGCAGCACCCCAACTCACCTTTCCCCTTAAGCAAGCATAAGTTGGTTTTCTAAATTTGAGACCCTGTTCTGTTTTGGAATTCAGTTCCTGTGTAGCGAAGTTTACATTCCGTGTATTACTGATATCTTATGATGTTTCTTTTTCTGTGTGACTTATTTCAGTTAGAATCATCATACCTGAATCCACTCATTGTGCTGCTAAGGGCCTGATGACATAGATTTCATTGCAGAGTGATATTGCTTTGTAAGTAAATACCACAACTTCTTTATCCATTTTTCAATTTCTGCGATGTTGAACTTGTACTGTAAACGAGGTTCTTGTAAACAGAGGCGTCCCAAACTTTGGGGTGGCTGTGTCTTTTTGATTTTAATTTCCCTAATCTATAGGACCATAAGTGGAAGTGCCCTAGGCTCTGTTGCTTTGTTTTTTAGATGTTTCAGGAAACACCATACACTTCTCCCGAGTGTCTGTTGGCAATTTACATCCCGCCCATCAGCATAACAAGGCTCCCAGTTCTCCATGGCCTGTCCTGCCTTTCTGGATTTTACACTTTTTTCAGATGGCCCTTTTGACCGGGGGGAAGTGAGACTTCATTGTAGTGCAGATTTCCTTTGCAAGCTTGCTTGGTTGGCCAAAAAGGGCGTATGCGTTTTTTCCTGAATATATTCAGGAAAAAACGCATACGCCCTTTTTGGCCAAGTGCATCATTGTGGACGTTCTGCCTCTTTTCCTATGCTTTCAATGCAATTCCAGTCTACCTCCTGAAATCGGTTTCCTGCAATTCTGCCCCGCTTTCAAGTCCTCTTGGCAGCCTTACTTCAGTATATTTTTGGACGATAGCTGTCATTTATAACTCTGCAGGTTTGTGAATTACAGTGCCCCTGAGCTCCTTTCTTCAACTCGCTTTCTTGTGACCTGGCCGCAACACCGCAGGATGGCTTCAGGCCCTAATCTGGTTCCGGCACGGCACGCTGAGCCTTTGGTTAATTCCTCTTCCTGGTGGGAAATGAGAGTAAAATTTTCCCGTCCAGACACCTCCAGCTAGTCTCTCATTGGTTCTCGCTATTCCTGTTCATCTTCCGCAGAAATTGCAAACTGGGCCAAACAGGAGGTTAAAGGGACTGACTCTCCAAGTCGGGAGAGTGTTAGTAAAGTGTCTGGAATGTTGCACCAGAGTACCAGGGTATGAAATCTGAGACATATTTGAACACGTCTCCCGAGCACATGGTTGATCATACTCTAGGTTCCACATGCATGTTTTAGCTGAAGGAAGAATACCTTAAACCTGGGTAGTTGAAACCTGTGGAATGGGTACCATGCAATATGACTTCAAAGGGTCTTCATTTGCTCACCGAACCTCTCCAATCCTATCACTGCTGCATTTATGCCCCTGTACACACACTTGATTCTCTTTCGGAGACATAGCAATCCCTAGGTTTTAAGATACTTACTAGTCAGGTACATTCTTAGGCGTTTAATATGGGGTGTTGAGTCCATTTCGTTGAGCAAGGAGTAGCTCTTGTCTATTCCATATTTGGCATAAGGAACTTTATCTGTGCTCATTTCAATCTCTGGTTTTATGCAGCACCCCAACTCACCTTTCCCCTTAAGCAAGCATAAGTTGGTTTTCTAAATTTGAGACCCTGTTCTGTTCTGTAATTCAGTTCCTGTGTAGCCGAGTTTGCATTCCGTGTATTACTGATATCTTATGATGTTTCTTTTTCTGTGTGACTTATTTCATTTAGAATCATCATACCTGAATCAACGCATTGTGCTGCTAAGGGCCTGATGACATAGATTTCATTGCTGAGTGATATTGCTTTGTAAGTAAATACCACAACTTCTTTATCCATTTTTCACTTTCTGTGATGTTGAACTTGTACTGTAAAGGAGGTTCTTGTAAACAGAGGCGTCCCAAACTTTGGGGTGGCTGTGTCTTTTTGATTTTAATTTCCCTAAGCTATAGGACCATAAGTGGAAGTGCCCTAGGCTCTGTTGCTTTGTTTTTTAGATGTTTCAGGAAACACCATACACTTCTCCCGAGTGTCTGTTGGCAATTTACATCCCGCCCATCATCATAACAAGGCTCCCAGTTCTCCATGGCCTGTCCTGCCTTTCTGGATTTTACACTTTTTTCAGATGGCCCTTTTGACCGGGGGGAAGTGAGACTTCATTGTAGTGCAGATTTCCTTTGCAAGCTTGCTTGGTTGGCCAAAACGGGCGTATGCGTTTCTTCCTGAATATATTCAGGAAAAAACGCATACGCCCTTTATGGCCAAGTGCATCATTGTGGACGTTCTGCCTCTTTTCCTATGCTTTCAATGCAATTCCAGTCTGCCTCCTGAAATCGGTTTCCTGCAATTCTGCCCCGCTTTCAAGTCCTCTTGGCAGCCTTACTTCAGTATATTTTTGGACGATAGCTGTCATTTATAACTCTGCAGGTTTGTGAATTACAGTGCCCCTGAGCTCCTTTCTTCAACTCGCTTTCTTTTGAGCTGGCCGCAACACCGCAGGATGGCTTCAGGCCCTAATCTGGTTCCGGCACGGCACGCTGAGCCTTTGGTTAATTCCTCTTCCTGGTGGGAAATGAGAGTTAAATTTGCCCGTCCAGACACCTCCAGCTAGTCTCTCATTGGTTCTCGCTATTCCTGTTCATCTTCCGCAGAAATTGCAAACTGGGCCAAACAGGAGGTTAAAGGGACTGACTCTCCAAGTCGGGAGGGTGTTAGTAAAGCGTCTGGAATGTTGCACCCGAGTACCAGGGTACAAAAACTGAGACATATTTGAACACGTCTCCCGATCACATGGTTGATCAGACTCTAGGTTCCACATGCATGTTTTACCTGAAGGAAGAATACCTTAAACCTGGGTAGTTGAAACCCGTGGAATGGGTACCATGCAATATGACTTCAGAGGGTCTTCATTTGCTCACCGAACCTCTCCAATCCTATCACTGCTGCGTTTATGCCCCTGTACACATGCTTGATTCTCTTTCGGAGACATAGCAATCCATAGGTTTTAAGATACTTACTAGTCAGGTACATTCTTAGGCGTTTAATATGCGGTGTTGAGTCCATTTCTTTGAGCAAGGAGTAGCTCTTGTCTATTCCATATTTGGCTTAAGGAACTTTATCTGTGCTCATTTCAATCTCTGGTTTTATGCAGCACCCCAACTCACCTTTCCCCTTAAGCAAGCATAAGTTGGTTTTCTAAATTTGAGACCCTGTTCTGTTCTGTAATTCAGTTCCTGTGTAGCCAAGTTTACATTCCATGTATTACTGATATCTTATGATGTTTCTTTTTCTGTGTGACTTATTTCAGTTAGAATCATCATACCTGAATCCACTCATTGTGCTGCTAAGGGCCTGATGACATAGATTTCATTGCTGAGTGATATTGCTTTGTAAGTAAATACCACAACTTCTTTATCCATTTTTCACTTTCTGTGATGTTGAACTTGTACTGTAAACGAGGTTCTTGTAAACAGAGGCGTCCCAAACTTTGGGGTGGCTGTGTCTTTTTGATTTTAATTTCCCTAAGCTATAGGACCATAAGTGGAAGTGCCCTAGGCTCTGTTGCTTTGTTTTGTAGATGTTTCAGGAAACACCATACACTTCTCCCGAGTGTCTGTTGGCAATTTACATCCCACCCATCAGCATAACAAGGCTCCCAGTTCTCCATGGCCTGTCCTGCCTTTCTGGATTTTACACTTTTTTCAGATGGCCCTTTTGACGGCGGGGAAGTGAGACTTCATTGTAGTGCAGATTTCCTTTGCAAGCTTGCTTGGTTGGCCAAAAAGGGCGTATGCGTTTTTTCCTGAATATATTCAGGAAAAAACGCATACGCCCTTTTTGGCCAAGTGCATCATTGTGGACGTTCTGCCTCTTTTCCTATGCTTTCAATGCAATTCCAGTCTACCTCCTGAAATCGGTTTCCTGCAATTCTGCCCCGCTTTCAAGTCCTCTTGGCAGCCTTACTTCAGTATATTTTTGGACGATAGCTGTCATTTATAACTCTGCAGGTTTGTGAATTACAGTGCCCCTGAGCTCCTTTCTTCAACTCGCTTTCTTTTGAGCTGGCCGCAACACTGCAGGATGGCTTCAGGCCCTAATCTGGTTCCGGCACGGCACGCTGAGACTTTGGTTAATTCCTCTTCCTGGTGGGAAATGAGAGTTAAATTTGCCCATCCAGACACCTCCAGCTAGTCTCTCATTGGTTCTCGCTATTCCTGTTCATCTTCCGCAGAAATTGCAAACTGGGCCAAACAGGAGGTTAAAGGGACTGACTCTCCAAGTCGGGAGGGTGTTAGTAAAGCGTCTGGAATGTTGCACCCGAGTACCAGGGTACGAAAACTGAGACATATTTGAACACGTCTCCCGATCACATGGTTGATCATACTCTAGGTTCCACATGCATGTTTTAGCTGAAGGAAGAATACCTTAAACCTGGGTAGTTGAAACCCGTGGAATGGGTACCATGCAATATGACTTCAGAGGGTCTTCATTTGCTCACCAAACCTCTCCAATCCTATCACTGCTGCGTTTATGCCCCTGTACACATGCTTGATTCTCTTTCGGAGACATAGCAATCCATAGGTTTTAAGATACTTACTAGTCAGGTACATTCTTAGGCGTTTAATATGCGGTGTTGTGTCCATTTCGTTGAGCAAGGAGTAGCTCTTGTCTATTCCATATTTGGCTTAAGGAACTTTATCTGTGCTCATTTCAATCTCTGGTTTTATGCAGCACCCCAACTCACCTTTCCCCTTAAGCAAGCATAAGTTGGTTTTCTAAATTTGAGACCCTGTTCTGTTCTGTAATTCAGTTCCTGTGTAGCCGAGTTTGCATTCCGTGTATTACTGATATCTTATGATGTTTCTTTTTCTGTGTGACTTATTTCATTTAGAATCATCATACCTGAATCAACTCATTGTGCTGCTAAGGGCCTGATGACATAGATTTCATTGCTGAGTGATATTGCTTTGTAAGTAAATACCACAACTTCTTTATCCATTTTTCACTTTCTGCGATGTTGAACTTGTACTGTAAACGAAGTTCTTGTAAACAGAGGCGTCCCAAACTTTGGGGTGGCTGTGTCTTTTTGATTTTAATTTCCCTAAGCTATAGGACCATAAGTGGAAGTGCCCTAGGCTCTGTTGCTTTGTTTTTTAGATGTTTCAGGAAACACCATACACTTCTCCCGAGTGTCTGTTGGCAATTTACATCCCGCCCATCAGCATAACAAGGCTCCCAGTTCTCCATGGCCTGTCCTGCCTTTCTGGATTTTACACTTTTTTCAGATGGCCCTTTTGACCGGGGGGAAGTGAGACTTCATTGTAGTGCAGATTTCCTTTGCAAGCTTGCTTGGTTGGCCAAAAAGGGCGTATGCGTTTTTTCCTGAATATATTCAGGAAAAAACGCATACGCCCTTTTTGGCCAAGTGCATCATTGTGGACGTTCTGCCTCTTTTCCTATGCTTTCAATGCAATTCCAGTCTGCCTCCTGAAATCGGTTTCCTGCAATTCTGCCCTGCTTTCAAGTCCTCTTGGCAGCCTTACTTCAGTATATTTTTGGACGATAGCTGTCATTTATAACTCTGCAGGTTTGTGAATTACAGTGCCCCTGAGCTCCTTTCTTCAACTCGCTTTCTTTTGAGCTGGCCGCAACACCGCAGGATGACTTCAGGCCCTAATCTGGTTCCGGCACGGCACGCTGAGCCTTTGGTTAATTCCTCTTCCTGGTGGGAAATGAGAGTTAAATTTGCCCGTCCAGACACCTCCAGCTAGTCTCTCATTGGTTCTCACTATTCCTGTTCATCTTCCGCAGAAATTGCAAACTGGGCCAAACAGGAGGTTAAAGGGACTGACTCTCCAAGTCGGGAGGGTGTTAGTAAAGCGTCTGGAATGTTGCACCCGAGTACCAGGGTACGAAAACTGAGACATATTTGAACACGTCTCCCGATCACATGGTTGATCATACTCTAGGTTCCACATGCATGTTTTAGCTGAAGGAAGAATACCTTAAACCTGGGTAGTTGAAACCCGTGGAATGGGTACCATGCAATATGACTTCAAAGGGTCTTCATTTGCTCACCGAACCTCTCCAATCCTATCACTGCTGCGTTTATGCCCCTGTACACATGCTTGATTCTCTTTCGGAGACATAGCAATCCATAGGTTTTAAGATACTTACTAGTCAGGTACATTCTTAGGCATTTAATATGCGGTGTTGAGTCCATTTCGTTGAGCAAGGAGTAGCTCTTGTCTATTCCATATTTGGCTTAAGGAACTTTATCTGTGCTCATTTCAATCTCTGGTTTTATGCAGCACCCCAACTCACCTTTCCCCTTAAGCAAGCATAAGTTGGTTTTCTAAATTTGAGACCCTGTTCTGTTTTGGAATTCAGTTCCTGTGTAGCCAAGTTTACATTCCGTGTATTACTGATATCTTATGATGTTTCTTTTTCTGTGTGACTTATTTCAGTTAGAATCATCATACCTGAATCCACTCATTGTGCTGCTAAGGGCCTGATGACATAGATTTCATTGCTGAGTGATATTGCTTTGTAAGTAAATACCACAACTTCTTTATCCATTTTTCACTTTCTGCGATGTTGAACTTGTACGGTAAACGAGGTTCTTGTAAACAGAGGCGTCCCAAACTTTGGGGTGGCTGTGTCTTTTTGATTTTAATTTCCCTAAGCTATAGGACCATAAGTGGAAGTGCCCTAGGCTCTGTTGCTTTGTTTTTTAGATGTTTCAGGAAACACCATACACTTCTCCCGAGTGTCTGTTGGCAATTTACATCCCGCCCATCAGCATAACAAGGCTCCCAGTTCTCCATGGCCTGTCCTGCCTTTCTGGATTTTACACTTTTTTCAGATGGCCCTTTTGACCGGGGGGAAGTGAGACTTCATTGTAGTGCAGACTTCCTTTGCAAGCTTGCTTGGTTGGCCAAAAAGGGCGTATGCGTTTTTTCCTGAATATATTCAGGAAAAAACGCATACGCCCTTTTTGGCCAAGTGCATCATTGTGGACGTTCTGCCTCTTTTCCTATGCTTTCAATGCAATTCCAGTCTACCTCCTGAAATCGGTTTCCTGCAATTCTGCCCCGCTTTCAAGTCCTCTTGGCAGCCTTACTTCAGTATATTTTTGGACGATAGCTGTCATTTATAACTCTGCAGGTTTGTGAATTACAGTGCCCCTGAGCTCCTTTCTTCAACTCGCTTTCTTTTGAGCTGGCCGCAACACCGCAGGATGGCTTCAGGCCCTAATCTGGTTCCGGCACGGCACGCTGAGCCTTTGGTTAATTCCTCTTCCTGGTGGGAAATGAGAGTTAAATTTGCCCGTCCAGACACCTCCAGCTAGTCTCTCATTGGTTCTCGCTATTCCTGTTCATCTTCCGCAGAAATTGCAAACTGGGCCAAACAGGAGGTTAAAGGGACTGACTCTCCAAGTCGGGAGGGTGTTAGTAAAGCGTCTGGAATGTTGCACCCGAGTACCAGGGTACGAAAACTGAGACATATTTGAACACGTCTCCCGATCACATGGTTGATCATACTCTAGGTTCCACATGCATGTTTTAGCTGAAGGAAGAATACCTTAAACCTGGGTAGTTGAAACCCGTGGAATGGGTACCATGCAATATGACTTCAAAGGGTCTTCATTTGCTCACCGAACCTCTCCAATCCTATCACTGCTGCGTTTATGCCCCTGTACACATGCTTGATTCTCTTTCGGAGACATAGCAATCCATAGGTTTTAAGATACTTACTAGTCAGGTACATTCTTAGGCATTTAATATGCGGTGTTGAGTCCATTTCGTTGAGCAAGGAGTAGCTCTTGTCTATTCCATATTTGGCTTAAGGAACTTTATCTGTGCTCATTTCAATCTCTGGTTTTATGCAGCACCCCAACTCACCTTTCCCCTTAAGCAAGCATAAGTTGGTTTTCTAAATTTGAGACCCTGTTCTGTTCTGTAATTCAGTTCCTGTGTAGCCAAGTTTACATTCCGTGTATTACTGATATCTTATGATGTTTCTTTTTCTGTGTGACTTATTTCAGTTAGAATCATCATACCTGAATCCACTCATTGTGCTGCTAAGGGCCTGATGACATAGATTTCATTGCTGAGTGATATTGCTTTGTAAGTAAATACCACAACTTCTTTATCCATTTTTCACTTTCTGCGATGTTGAACTTGTACGGTAAATGAGGTTCTTGTAAACAGAGGCGTCCCAAACTTTGGGGTGGCTGTGTCTTTTTGATTTTAATTTCCCTAAGCTATAGGACCATAAGTGGAAGTGCCCTAGGCTCTGTTGCTTTGTTTTTTAGATGTTTCAGGAAACACCATACACTTCTCCCGAGTGTCTGTTGGCAATTTACATCCCGCCCATCAGCATAACAAGGCTCCCAGTTCTCCATGGCCTGTCCTGCCTTTCTGGATTTTACACTTTTTTCAGATGGCCCTTTTGACCGGGGGGAAGTGAGACTTCATTGTAGTGCAGATTTCCTTTGCAAGCTTGCTTGGTTGGCCAAAAAGGGCGTATGCGTTTTTTCCTGAATATATTCAGGAAAAAACGCATACGCCCTTTTTGGCCAAGTGCATCATTGTGGACGTTCTGCCTCTTTTCCTATGCTTTCAATGCAATTCCAGTCTGCCTCCTGAAATCGGTTTCCTGCAATTCTGCCCCGCTTTCAAGTCCTCTTGGCAGCCTTACTTCAGTATATTTTTGGACGATAGCTGTCATTTATAACTCTGCAGGTTTGTGAATTACAGTGCCCCTGAGCTCCTTTCTTCAACTCGCTTTCTTTTGAGCTGGCCGCAACACCGCAGGATGGCTTCAGGCCCTAATCTGGTTCCGGCACGGCACGCTGAGCCTTTGGTTAATTCCTCTTCCTGGTGGGAAATGAGAGTTAAATTTGCCCGTCCAGACACCTCCAGCTAGTCTCTCATTGGTTCTCGCTATTCCTGTTCATCTTCCGCAGAAATTGCAAACTGGGCCAAACAGGAGGTTAAAGGGACTGACTCTCCAAGTCGGGAGGGTGTTAGTAAAGCGTCTGGAATGTTGCACCCGAGTACCAGGGTACGAAAACTGAGACATATTTGAACACGTCTCCCGATCACATGGTTGATCATACTCTAGGTTCCACATGCATGTTTTAGCTGAAGGAAGAATACCTTAAACCTGGGTAGTTGAAACCCGTGGAATGGGTACCATGCAATATGACTTCAAAGGGTCTTCATTTGCTCACCGAACCTCTCCAATCCTATCACTGCTGCGTTTATGCCCCTGTACACATGCTTGATTCTCTTTCGGAGACATAGCAATCCATAGGTTTTAAGATACTTACTAGTCAGGTACATTCTTAGGCGTTTAATATGCGGTGTTGAGTCCATTTCTTTGAGCAAGGAGTAGCTCTTGTCTATTCCATATTTGGCTTAAGGAACTTTATCTGTGCTCATTTCAATCTCTGGTTTTATGCAGCACCCCAACTCACCTTTCCCCTTAAGCAAGCATAAGTTGGTTTTCTAAATTTGAGACCCTGTTCTGTTCTGTAATTCAATTCCTGTGTAGCCAAGTTTACATTCCGTGTATTACTGATATCTTATGATGTTTCTTTTTCTGTGTGACTTATTTCAGTTAGAATCATCATACCTGAATCCACTCATTGTGCTGCTAAGGGCCTGATGACATAGATTTCATTGCTGAGTGATATTGCTTTGTAAGTAAATACCACAACTTCTTTATCCATTTTTCACTTTCTGCGATGTTGAACTTGTACGGTAAACGAGGTTCTTGTAAACAGAGGCGTCCCAAACTTTGGGGTGGCTGTGTCTTTTTGATTTTAATTTCCCTAAGCTATAGGACCATAAGTGGAAGTGCCCTAGGCTCTGTTGCTTTGTTTTTTAGATGTTTCAGGAAACACCATACACTTCTCCCGAGTGTCTGTTGGCAATTTACATCCCGCCCATCAGCATAACAAGGCTCCCAGTTCTCCATGGCCTGTCCTGCCTTTCTGGATTTTACACTTTTTTCAGATGGCCCTTTTGACCGGGGGGAAGTGAGACTTCATTGTAGTGCAGATTTCCTTTGCAAGCTTGCTTGGTTGGCCAAAAAGGGCGTATGCGTTTTTTCCTGAATATATTCAGGAAAAAACGCATACGCCCTTTTTGGCCAAGTGCATCATTGTGGACGTTCTGCCTCTTTTCCTATGCTTTCAATGCAATTCCAGTCTGCCTCCTGAAATCGGTTTCCTGCAATTCTGCCCCGCTTTCAAGTCCTCTTGGCAGCCTTACTTCAGTATATTTTTGGACGATAGCTGTCATTTATAACTCTGCAGGTTTGTGAATTACAGTGCCCCTGAGCTCCTTTCTTCAACTCGCTTTCTTTTGAGCTGGCCGCAACACCGCAGGATGGCTTCAGGCCCTAATCTGGTTCCGGCACGGCACGCTGAGCCTTTGGTTAATTCCTCTTCCTGGTGGGAAATGAGAGTTAAATTTGCCCGTCCAGACACCTCCAGCTAGTCTCTCATTGGTTCTCGCTATTCCTGTTCATCTTCCGCAGAAATTGCAAACTGGGCCAAACAGGAGGTTAAAGGGACTGACTCTCCAAGTCGGGAGGGTGTTAGTAAAGCGTCTGGAATGTTGCACCCGAGTACCAGGGTACAAAAACTGAGACATATTTGAACACGTCTCCCGATCACATGGTTGATCAGACTCTAGGTTCCACATGCATGTTTTACCTGAAGGAAGAATACCTTAAACCTGGGTAGTTGAAACCCGTGGAATGGGTACCATGCAATATGACTTCAAAGGGTCTTCATTTGCTCACCGAACCTCTCCAATCCTATCACTGCTGCGTTTATGCCCCTGTACACATGCTTGATTCTCTTTCGGAGACATAGCAATCCATAGGTTTTAAGATACTTACTAGTCAGGTACATTCTTAGGCGTTTAATATGCGGTGTTGAGTCCATTTCTTTGAGCAAGGAGTAGCTCTTGTCTATTCCATATTTGGCTTAAGGAACTTTATCTGTGCTCATTTCAATCTCTGGTTTTATGCAGCACCCCAACTCACCTTTCCCCTTAAGCAAGCATAAGTTGGTTTTCTAAATTTGAGACCCTGTTCTGTTCTGTAATTCAGTTCCTGTGTAGCCAAGTTTACATTCCGTGTATTACTGATATCTTATGATGTTTCTTTTTCTGTGTGACTTATTTCAGTTAGAATCATCATACCTGAATCCACTCATTGTGCTGCTAAGGGCCTGATGACATAGATTTCATTGCTGAGTGATATTGCTTTGTAAGTAAATACCACAACTTCTTTATCCATTTTTCACTTTCTGTGATGTTGAACTTGTACTGTAAACGAGGTTCTTGTAAACAGAGGCGTCCCAAACTTTGGGGTGGCTGTGTCTTTTTGATTTTAATTTCCCTAAGCTATAGGACCATAAGTGGAAGTGCCCTAGGCTCTGTTGCTTTGTTTTGTAGATGTTTCAGGAAACACCATACACTTCTCCCGAGTGTCTGTTGGCAATTTACATCCCACCCATCAGCATAACAAGGCTCCCAGTTCTCCATGGCCTGTCCTGCCTTTCTGGATTTTACACTTTTTTCAGATGGCCCTTTTGACCGGGGGGAAGTGAGACTTCATTGTAGTGCAGATTTCCTTTGCAAGCTTGCTTGGTTGGCCAAAAAGGGCGTATGCGTTTTTTCCTGAATATATTCAGGAAAAAACGCATACGCCCTTTTTGGCCAAGTGCATCATTGTGGACGTTCTGCCTCTTTTCCTATGCTTTCAATGCAATTCCAGTCTGCCTCCTGAAATCGGTTTCCTGCAATTCTGCCCCGCTTTCAAGTCCTCTTGGCAGCCTTACTTCAGTATATTTTTGGACGATAGCTGTCATTTATAACTCTGCAGGTTTGTGAATTACAGTGCCCCTGAGCTCCTTTCTTCAACTCGCTTTCTTTTGAGCTGGCCGCAACACCGCAGGATGGCTTCAGGCCCTAATCTGGTTCCGGCACGGCACGCTGAGCCTTTGGTTAATTCCTCTTCCTGGTGGGAAATGAGAGTTAAATTTGCCCGTCCAGACACCTCCAGCTAGTCTCTCATTGGTTCTCGCTATTCCTGTTCATCTTCCGCAGAAATTGCAAACTGGGCCAAACAGGAGGTTAAAGGGACTGACTCTCCAAGTCGGGAGGGTGTTAGTAAAGCGTCTGGAATGTTGCACCCGAGTACCAGGGTACGAAAACTGAGACATATTTGAACACGTCTCCCGATCACATGGTTGATCATACTCTAGGTTCCACATGCATGTTTTAGCTGAAGGAAGAATACCTTAAACCTGGGTAGTTGAAACCCGTGGAATGGGTACCATGCAATATGACTTCAAAGGGTCTTCATTTGCTCACCGAACCTCTCCAATCCTATCACTGCTGCGTTTATGCCCCTGTACACATGCTTGATTCTCTTTCGGAGACATAGCAATCCATAGGTTTTAAGATACTTACAAGTCAGGTACATTCTTAGGCGTTTAATATGCGGTGTTGAGTCCATTTCGTTGAGCAAGGAGTAGCTCTTGTCTATTCCATATTTGGCTTAAGGAACTTTATCTGTGCTCATTTCAATCTCTGGTTTTATGCAGCACCCCAACTCACCTTTCCCCTTAAGCAAGCATAAGTTGGTTTTCTAAATTTGAGACCCTGTTCTGTTCTGTAATTCAGTTCCTGTGTAGCCAAGTTTACATTCCGTGTATTACTGATATCTTATGATGTTTCTTTTTCTGTGTGACTTATTTCAGTTAGAATCATCATACCTGAATCCACTCATTGTGCTGCTAAGGGCCTGATGACATAGATTTCATTGCTGAGTGATATTGCTTTGTAAGTAAATACCACAACTTCTTTATCCATTTTTCACTTTCTGCGATGTTGAACTTGTACGGTAAACGAGGTTCTTGTAAACAGAGGCGTCCCAAACTTTGGGGTGGCTGTGTCTTTTTGATTTTAATTTCCCTAAGCTATAGGACCATAAGTGGAAGTGCCCTAGGCTCTGTTGCTTTGTTTTTTAGATGTTTCAGGAAACACCATACACTTCTCCCGAGTGTCTGTTGGCAATTTACATCCCGCCCATCAGCATAACAAGGCTCCCAGTTCTCCATGGCCTGTCCTGCCTTTCTGGATTTTACACTTTTTTCAGATGGCCCTTTTGACCGGGGGGAAGTGAGACTTCATTGTAGTGCAGATTTCCTTTGCAAGCTTGCTTGGTTGGCCAAAACGGGCGTATGCGTTTCTTCCTGAATATATTCAGGAAAAAACGCATACGCCCTTTATGGCCAAGTGCATCATTGTGGACGTTCTGCCTCTTTTCCTATGCTTTCAATGCAATTCCAGTCTGCCTCCTGAAATCGGTTTCCTGCAATTCTGCCCCGCTTTCAAGTCCTCTTGGCAGCCTTACTTCAGTATATTTTTGGACGATAGCTGTCATTTATAACTCTGCAGGTTTGTGAATTACAGTGCCCCTGAGCTCCTTTCTTCAACTCGCTTTCTTTTGAGCTGGCCGCAACACCGCAGGATGGCTTCAGGCCCTAATCTGGTTCCGGCACGGCACGCTGAGCCTTTGGTTAATTCCTCTTCCTGGTGGGAAATGAGAGTTAAATTTGCCCGTCCAGACACCTCCAGCTAGTCTCTCATTGGTTCTCGCTATTCCTGTTCATCTTCCGCAGAAATTGCAAACTGGGCCAAACAGGAGGTTAAAGGGACTGACTCTCCAAGTCGGGAGGGTGTTAGTAAAGCGTCTGGAATGTTGCACCCGAGTACCAGGGTACGAAAACTGAGACATATTTGAACACGTCTCCCGATCACATGGTTGATCAGACTCTAGGTTCCACATGCATGTTTTACCTGAAGGAAGAATACCTTAAACCTGGGTAGTTGAAACCCGTGGAATGGGTACCATGCAATATGACTTCAAAGGGTCTTCATTTGCTCACCGAACCTCTCCAATCCTATCACTGCTGCGTTTATGCCCCTGTACACATGCTTGATTCTCTTTCGGAGACATAGCAATCCATAGGTTTTAAGATACTTACTAGTCAGGTACATTCTTAGGCGTTTAATATGCGGTGTTGAGTCCATTTCTTTGAGCAAGGAGTAGCTCTTGTCTATTCCATATTTGGTTTAAGGAACTTTATCTGTGCTCATTTCAATCTCTGGTTTTATGCAGCACCCCAACTCACCTTTCCCCTTAAGCAAGCATAAGTTGGTTTTCTAAATTTGAGACCCTGTTCTGTTCTGTAATTCAGTTCCTGTGTAGCCAAGTTTACATTCCGTGTATTACTGATATCTTATGATGTTTCTTTTTCTGTGTGACTTATTTCAGTTAGAATCATCATACCTGAATCCACTCATTGTGCTGCTAAGGGCCTGATGACATAGATTTCATTGCTGAGTGATATTGCTTTGTAAGTAAATACCACAACTTCTTTATCCATTTTTCACTTTCTGTGATGTTGAACTTGTACTGTAAACGAGGTTCTTGTAAACAGAGGCGTCCCAAACTTTGGGGTGGCTGTGTCTTTTTGATTTTAATTTCCCTAAGCTATAGGACCATAAGTGGAAGTGCCCTAGGCTCTGTTGCTTTGTTTTGTAGATGTTTCAGGAAACACCATACACTTCTCCCGAGTGTCTGTTGGCAATTTACATCCCACCCATCAGCATAACAAGGCTCCCAGTTCTCCATGGCCTGTCCTGCCTTTCTGGATTTTACACTTTTTTCAGATGGCCCTTTTGACTGGGGGGAAGTGAGACTTCATTGTAGTGCAGATTTCCTTTGCAAGCTTGCTTGGTTGGCCAAAAAGGGCGTATGCGTTTTTTCCTGAATATATTCAGGAAAAAACGCATACGCCCTTTTTGGCCAAGTGCATCATTGTGGACGTTCTGCCTCTTTTCCTATGCTTTCAATGCAATTCCAGTCTACCTCCTGAAATCGGTTTCCTGCAATTCTGCCCCGCTTTCAAGTCCTCTTGGCAGCCTTACTTCAGTATATTTTTGGACGATAGCTGTCATTTATAACTCTGCAGGTTTGTGAATTACAGTGCCCCTGAGCTCCTTTCTTCAACTCGCTTTCTTTTGAGCTGGCCGCAACACTGCAGGATGGCTTCAGGCCCTAATCTGGTTCCGGCACGGCACGCTGAGACTTTGGTTATTTCCTCTTCCTGGTGGGAAATGAGAGTTAAATTTGCCCATCCAGACACCTCCAGCTAGTCTCTCATTGGTTCTCGCTATTCCTGTTCATCTTCCACAGAAATTGCAAACTGGGCCAAACAGGAGGTTAAAGGGACTGACTCTCCAAGTCGGGAGGGTGTTAGTAAAGCGTCTGGAATGTTGCACCCGAGTACCAGGGTACGAAAACTGAGACATATTTGAACACGTCTCCCGATCACATGGTTGATCATACTCTAGGTTCCACATGCATGTTTTAGCTGAAGGAAGAATACCTTAAACCTGGGTAGTTGAAACCCGTGGAATGGGTACCATGCAATATGACTTCAGAGGGTCTTCATTTGCTCACCAAACCTCTCCAATCCTATCACTGCTGCGTTTATGCCCCTGTACACATGCTTGATTCTCTTTCGGAGACATAGCAATCCATAGGTTTTAAGATACTTACTAGTCAGGTACATTCTTAGGCGTTTAATATGCGGTGTTGTGTCCATTTCGTTGAGCAAGGAGTAGCTCTTGTCTATTCCATATTTGGCTTAAGGAACTTTATCTGTGCTCATTTCAATCTCTGGTTTTATGCAGCACCCCAACTCACCTTTCCCCTTAAGCAAGCATAAGTTGGTTTTCTAAATTTGAGACCCTGTTCTGTTCTGTAATTCAGTTCCTGTGTAGCCGAGTTTGCATTCCGTGTATTACTGATATCTTATGATGTTTCTTTTTCTGTGTGACTTATTTCATTTAGAATCATCATACCTGAATCAACGCATTGTGCTGCTAAGGGCCTGATGACATAGATTTCATTGCTGAGTGATATTGCTTTGTAAGTAAATACCACAACTTCTTTATCCATTTTTCACTTTCTGTGATGTTGAACTTGTACTGTAAAGGAGGTTCTTGTAAACAGAGGCGTCCCAAACTTTGGGGTGGCTGTGTCTTTTTGATTTTAATTTCCCTAAGCTATAGGACCATAAGTGGAAGTGCCCTAGGCTCTGTTGCTTTGTTTTTTAGATGTTTCAGGAAACACCATACACTTCTCCCGAGTGTCTGTTGGCAATTTACATCCCGCCCATCAGCATAACAAGGCTCCCAGTTCTCCATGGCCTGTCCTGCCTTTCTGGATTTTACACTTTTTTCAGATGGCCCTTTTGACCGGGGGGAAGTGAGACTTCATTGTAGTGCAGATTTCCTTTGCAAGCTTGCTTGGTTGGCCAAAACGGGCGTATGCGTTTCTTCCTGAATATATTCAGGAAAAAACGCATACGCCCTTTATGGCCAAGTGCATCATTGTGGACGTTCTGCCTCTTTTCCTATGCTTTCAATGCAATTCCAGTCTGCCTCCTGAAATCGGTTTCCTGCAATTCTGCCCCGCTTTCAAGTCCTCTTGGCAGCCTTACTTCAGTATATTTTTGGACGATAGCTGTCATTTATAACTCTGCAGGTTTGTGAATTACAGTGCCCCTGAGCTCCTTTCTTCAACTCGCTTTCTTTTGAGCTGGCCGCAACACCGCAGGATGGCTTCAGGCCCTAATCTGGTTCCGGCACGGCACGCTGAGCCTTTGGTTAATTCCTCTTCCTGGTGGGAAATGAGAGTTAAATTTGCCCGTCCAGACACCTCCAGCTAGTCTCTCATTGGTTCTCGCTATTCCTGTTCATCTTCCGCAGAAATTGCAAACTGGGCCAAACAGGAGGTTAAAGGGACTGACTCTCCAAGTCGGGAGGGTGTTAGTAAAGCGTCTGGAATGTTGCACCCGAGTACCAGGGTACGAAAACTGAGACATATTTGAACACGTCTCCCGATCACATGGTTGATCATACTCTAGGTTCCACATGCATGTTTTAGCTGAAGGAAGAATACCTTAAACCTGGGTAGTTGAAACCCGTGGAATGGGTACCATGCAATATGACTTCAAAGGGTCTTCATTTGCTCACCGAACCTCTCCAATCCTATCACTGCTGCGTTTATGCCCCTGTACACATGCTTGATTCTCTTTCGGAGACATAGCAATCCATAGGTTTTAAGATACTTACTAGTCAGGTACATTCTTAGGCGTTTAATATGCGGTGTTGAGTCCATTTCGTTGAGCAAGGAGTAGCTCTTGTCTATTCCATATTTGGCTTAAGGAACTTTATCTGTGCTCATTTCAATCTCTGGTTTTATGCAGCACCCCAACTCACCTTTCCCCTTAAGCAAGCATAAGTTGGTTTTCTAAATTTGAGACCCTGTTCTGTTCTGTAATTCAGTTCCTGTGTAGCCAAGTTTACATTCCGTGTATTACTGATATCTTATGATGTTTCTTTTTCTGTGTGACTTATTTCAGTTAGAATCATCATACCTGAATCCACTCATTGTGCTGCTAAGGGCCTGATGACATAGATTTCATTGCTGAGTGATATTGCTTTGTAAGTAAATACCACAACTTCTTTATCCATTTTTCACTTTCTGCGATGTTGAACTTGTACGGTAAACGAGGTTCTTGTAAACAGAGGCGTCCCAAACTTTGGGGTGGCTGTGTCTTTTTGATTTTAATTTCCCTAAGCTATAGGACCATAAGTGGAAGTGCCCTAGGCTCTGTTGCTTTGTTTTTTAGATGTTTCAGGAAACACCATACACTTCTCCCGAGTGTCTGTTGGCAATTTACATCCCGCCCATCAGCATAACAAGGCTCCCAGTTCTCCATGGCCTGTCCTGCCTTTCTGGATTTTACACTTTTTTCAGATGGCCCTTTTGACCGGGGGGAAGTGAGACTTCATTGTAGTGCAGATTTCCTTTGCAAGCTTGCTTGGTTGGCCAAAACGGGCGTATGCGTTTCTTCCTGAATATATTCAGGAAAAAACGCATACGCCCTTTATGGCCAAGTGCATCATTGTGGACGTTCTGCCTCTTTTCCTATGCTTTCAATGCAATTCCAGTCTGCCTCCTGAAATCGGTTTCCTGCAATTCTGCCCCGCTTTCAAGTCCTCTTGGCAGCCTTACTTCAGTATATTTTTGGACGATAGCTGTCATTTATAACTCTGCAGGTTTGTGAATTACAGTGCCCCTGAGCTCCTTTCTTCAACTCGCTTTCTTTTGAGCTGGCCGCAACACCGCAGGATGGCTTCAGGCCCTAATCTGGTTCCGGCACGGCACGCTGAGCCTTTGGTTAATTCCTCTTCCTGGTGGGAAATGAGAGTTAAATTTGCCCGTCCAGACACCTCCAGCTAGTCTCTCATTGGTTCTCGCTATTCCTGTTCATCTTCCGCAGAAATTGCAAACTGGGCCAAACAGGAGGTTAAAGGGACTGACTCTCCAAGTCGGGAGGGTGTTAGTAAAGCGTCTGGAATGTTGCACCCGAGTACCAGGGTACAAAAACTGAGACATATTTGAACACGTCTCCCGATCACATGGTTGATCAGACTCTAGGTTCCACATGCATGTTTTAGCTGAAGGAAGAATACCTTAAACCTGGGTAGTTGAAACCCGTGGAATGGGTACCATGCAATATGACTTCAAAGGGTCTTCATTTGCTCACCGAACCTCTCCAATCCTATCACTGCTGCGTTTATGCCCCTGTACACATGCTTGATTCTCTTTCGGAGACATAGCAATCCATAGGTTTTAAGATACTTACTAGTCAGGTACATTCTTAGGCGTTTAATATGGGGTGTTGAGTCCATTTCTTTGAGCAAGGAGTAGCTCTTGTCTATTCCATATTTGGCTTAAGGAACTTTATCTGTGCTCATTTCAATCTCTGGTTTTATGCAGCACCCCAACTCACCTTTCCCCTTAAGCAAGCATAAGTTGGTTTTCTAAATTTGAGACCCTGTTCTGTTCTGTAATTCAGTTCCTGTGTAGCCAAGTTTACATTCCGTGTATTACTGATATCTTATGATGTTTCTTTTTCTGTGTGACTTATTTCAGTTAGAATCATCATACCTGAATCCACTCATTGTGCTGCTAAGGGCCTGATGACATAGATTTCATTGCTGAGTGATATTGCTTTGTAAGTAAATACCACAACTTCTTTATCCATTTTTCACTTTCTGTGATGTTGAACTTGTACTGTAAACGAGGTTCTTGTAAACAGAGGCGTCCCAAACTTTGGGGTGGCTGTGTCTTTTTGATTTTAATTTCCCTAAGCTATAGGACCATAAGTGGAAGTGCCCTAGGCTCTGTTGCTTTGTTTTGTAGATGTTTCAGGAAACACCATACACTTCTCCCGAGTGTCTGTTGGCAATTTACATCCCACCCATCAGCATAACAAGGCTCCCAGTTCTCCATGGCCTGTCCTGCCTTTCTGGATTTTACACTTTTTTCAGATGGCCCTTTTGACCGGGGGGAAGTGAGACTTCATTGTAGTGCAGATTTCCTTTGCAAGCTTGCTTGGTTGGCCAAAAAGGGCGTATGCGTTTTTTCCTGAATATATTCAGGAAAAAACGCATACGCCCTTTTTGGCCAAGTGCATCATTGTGGACGTTCTGCCTCTTTTCCTATGCTTTCAATGCAATTCCAGTCTGCCTCCTGAAATCGGTTTCCTGCAATTCTGCCCCGCTTTCAAGTCCTCTTGGCAGCCTTACTTCAGTATATTTTTGGACGATAGCTGTCATTTATAACTCTGCAGGTTTGTGAATTACAGTGCCCCTGAGCTCCTTTCTTCAACTCGCTTTCTTTTGAGCTGGCCGCAACACCGCAGGATGGCTTCAGGCCCTAATCTGGTTCCGGCACGGCACGCTGAGCCTTTGGTTAATTCCTCTTCCTGGTGGGAAATGAGAGTTAAATTTGCCCGTCCAGACACCTCCAGCTAGTCTCTCATTGGTTCTCGCTATTCCTGTTCATCTTCCGCAGAAATTGCAAACTGGGCCAAACAGGAGGTTAAAGGGACTGACTCTCCAAGTCGGGAGGGTGTTAGTAAAGCGTCTGGAATGTTGCACCCGAGTACCAGGGTACGAAAACTGAGACATATTTGAACACGTCTCCCGATCACATGGTTGATCAGACTCTAGGTTCCACATGCATGTTTTAGCTGAAGGAAGAATACCTTAAACCTGGGTAGTTGAAACCCGTGGAATGGGTACCATGCAATATGACTTCAAAGGGTCTTCATTTGCTCACCGAACCTCTCCAATCCTATCACTGCTGCGTTTATGCCCCTGTACACATGCTTGATTCTCTTTCGGAGACATAGCAATCCATAGGTTTTAAGATACTTACTAGTCAGGTACATTCTTAGGCGTTTAATATGCGGTGTTGAGTCCATTTCTTTGAGCAAGGAGTAGCTCTTGTCTATTCCATATTTGGCTTAAGGAACTTTATCTGTGCTCATTTCAATCTCTGGTTTTATGCAGCACCCCAACTCACCTTTCCCCTTAAGCAAGCATAAGTTGGTTTTCTAAATTTGAGACCCTGTTCTGTTCTGTAATTCAGTTCCTGTGTAGCCAAGTTTACATTCCGTGTATTACTGATATCTTATGATGTTTCTTTTTCTGTGTGACTTATTTCAGTTAGAATCATCATACCTGAATCCACTCATTGTGCTGCTAAGGGCCTGATGACATAGATTTCATTGCTGAGTGATATTGCTTTGTAAGTAAATACCACAACTTCTTTATCCATTTTTCACTTTCTGCGATGTTGAACTTGTACTGTAAACGAGGTTCTTGTAAACAGAGGCGTCCCAAACTTTGGGGTGGCTGTGTCTTTTTGATTTTAATTTCCCTAAGCTATAGGACCATAAGTGGAAGTGCCCTAGGCTCTGTTGCTTTGTTTTGTAGATGTTTCAGGAAACACCATACACTTCTCCCGAGTGTCTGTTGGCAATTTACATCCCACCCATCAGCATAACAAGGCTCCCAGTTCTCCATGGCCTGTCCTGCCTTTCTGGATTTTACACTTTTTTCAGATGGCCCTTTTGACCGGGGGGAAGTGAGACTTCATTGTAGTGCAGATTTCCTTTGCAAGCTTGCTTGGTTGGCCAAAAAGGGCGTATGCGTTTTTTCCTGAATATATTCAGGAAAAAACGCATACGCCCTTTTTGGCCAAGTGCATCATTGTGGACGTTCTGCCTCTTTTCCTATGCTTTCAATGCAATTCCAGTCTACCTCCTGAAATCGGTTTCCTGCAATTCTGCCCCGCTTTCAAGTCCTCTTGGCAGCCTTACTTCAGTATATTTTTGGACGATAGCTGTCATTTATAACTCTGCAGGTTTGTGAATTACAGTGCCCCTGAGCTCCTTTCTTCAACTCGCTTTCTTTTGAGCTGGCCGCAACACTGCAGGATGGCTTCAGGCTCTAATCTGGTTCCGGCACGGCACGCTGAGACTTTGGTTATTTCCTCTTCCTGGTGGGAAATGAGAGTTAAATTTGCCCATCCAGACACCTCCAGCTAGTCTCTCATTGGTTCTCGCTATTCCTGTTCATCTTCCGCAGAAATTGCAAACTGGGCCAAACAGGAGGTTAAAGGGACTGACTCTCCAAGTCGGGAGGGTGTTAGTAAAGCGTCTGGAATGTTGCACCCGAGTACCAGGGTACGAAAACTGAGACATATTTGAACACGTCTCCCGATCACATGGTTGATCATACTCTAGGTTCCACATGCATGTTTTAGCTGAAGGAAGAATACCTTAAACCTGGGTAGTTGAAACCCGTGGAATGGGTACCATGCAATATGACTTCAGAGGGTCTTCATTTGCTCACCAAACCTCTCCAATCCTATCACTGCTGCGTTTATGCCCCTGTACACATGCTTGATTCTCTTTCGGAGACATAGCAATCCATAGGTTTTAAGATACTTACTAGTCAGGTACATTCTTAGGCGTTTAATATGCGGTGTTGTGTCCATTTCGTTGAGCAAGGAGTAGCTCTTGTCTATTCCATATTTGGCTTAAGGAACTTTATCTGTGCTCATTTCAATCTCTGGTTTTATGCAGCACCCCAACTCACCTTTCCCCTTAAGCAAGCATAAGTTGGTTTTCTAAATTTGAGACCCTGTTCTGTTTTGGAATTCAGTTCCTGTGTAGCGAAGTTTACATTCCGTGTATTACTGATATCTTATGATGTTTCTTTTTCTGTGTGACTTATTTCAGTTAGAATCATCATACCTGAATCCACTCATTGTGCTGCTAAGGGCCTGATGACATAGATTTCATTGCAGAGTGATATTGCTTTGTAAGTAAATACCACAACTTCTTTATCCATTTTTCAATTTCTGCGATGTTGAACTTGTACTGTAAACGAGGTTCTTGTAAACAGAGGCGTCCCAAACTTTGGGGTGGCTGTGTCTTTTTGATTTTAATTTCCCTAATCTATAGGACCATAAGTGGAAGTGCCCTAGGCTCTGTTGCTTTGTTTTTTAGATGTTTCAGGAAACACCATACACTTCTCCCGAGTGTCTGTTGGCAATTTACATCCCGCCCATCAGCATAACAAGGCTCCCAGTTCTCCATGGCCTGTCCTGCCTTTCTGGATTTTACACTTTTTTCAGATGGCCCTTTTGACCGGGGGGAAGTGAGACTTCATTGTAGTGCAGATTTCCTTTGCAAGCTTGCTTGGTTGGCCAAAAAGGGCGTATGCGTTTTTTCCTGAATATATTCAGGAAAAAACGCATACGCCCTTTTTGGCCAAGTGCATCATTGTGGACGTTCTGCCTCTTTTCCTATGCTTTCAATGCAATTCCAGTCTACCTCCTGAAATCGGTTTCCTGCAATTCTGCCCCGCTTTCAAGTCCTCTTGGCAGCCTTACTTCAGTATATTTTTGGACGATAGCTGTCATTTATAACTCTGCAGGTTTGTGAATTACAGTGCCCCTGAGCTCCTTTCTTCAACTCGCTTTCTTGTGACCTGGCCGCAACACCGCAGGATGGCTTCAGGCCCTAATCTGGTTCCGGCACGGCACGCTGAGCCTTTGGTTAATTCCTCTTCCTGGTGGGAAATGAGAGTAAAATTTTCCCGTCCAGACACCTCCAGCTAGTCTCTCATTGGTTCTCGCTATTCCTGTTCATCTTCCGCAGAAATTGCAAACTGGGCCAAACAGGAGGTTAAAGGGACTGACTCTCCAAGTCGGGAGAGTGTTAGTAAAGTGTCTGGAATGTTGCACCCGAGTACCAGGGTATGAAATCTGAGACATATTTGAACACGTCTCCCGAGCACATGGTTGATCATACTCTAGGTTCCACATGCATGTTTTAGCTGAAGGAAGAATACCTTAAACCTGGGTAGTTGAAACCTGTGGAATGGGTACCATGCAATATGACTTCAAAGGGTCTTCATTTGCTCACCGAACCTCTCCAATCCTATCACTGCTGCATTTATGCCCCTGTACACACGCTTGATTCTCTTTCGGAGACATAGCAATCCCTAGGTTTTAAGATACTTACTAGTCAGGTACATTCTTAGGCGTTTAATATGGGGTGTTGAGTCCATTTCGTTGAGCAAGGAGTAGCTCTTGTCTATTCCATATTTGGCTTAAGGAACTTTATCTGTGCTCATTTCAATCTCTGGTTTTATGCAGCACCCCAACTCACCTTTCCCCTTAAGCAAGCATAAGTTGGTTTTCTAAATTTGAGACCCTGTTCTGTTCTGTAATTCAGTTCCTGTGTAGCCGAGTTTGCATTCCGTGTATTACTGATATCTTATGATGTTTCTTTTTCTGTGTGACTTATTTCATTTAGAATCATCATACCTGAATCAACGCATTGTGCTGCTAAGGGCCTGATGACATAGATTTCATTGCTGAGTGATATTGCTTTGTAAGTAAATACCACAACTTCTTTATCCATTTTTCACTTTCTGTGATGTTGAACTTGTACTGTAAAGGAGGTTCTTGTAAACAGAGGCGTCCCAAACTTTGGGGTGGCTGTGTCTTTTTGATTTTAATTTCCCTAAGCTATAGGACCATAAGTGGAAGTGCCCTAGGCTCTGTTGCTTTGTTTTTTAGATGTTTCAGGAAACACCATACACTTCTCCCGAGTGTCTGTTGGCAATTTACATCCCGCCCATCAGCATAACAAGGCTCCCAGTTCTCCATGGCCTGTCCTGCCTTTCTGGATTTTACACTTTTTTCAGATGGCCCTTTTGACCGGGGGGAAGTGAGACTTCATTGTAGTGCAGATTTCCTTTGCAAGCTTGCTTGGTTGGCCAAAACGGGCGTATGCGTTTCTTCCTGAATATATTCAGGAAAAAACGCATACGCTCTTTATGGCCAAGTGCATCATTGTGGACGTTCTGCCTCTTTTCCTATGCTTTCAATGCAATTCCAGTCTGCCTCCTGAAATCGGTTTCCTGCAATTCTGCCCCGCTTTCAAGTCCTCTTGGCAGCCTTACTTCAGTATATTTTTGGACGATAGCTGTCATTTATAACTCTGCAGGTTTGTGAATTACAGTGCCCCTGAGCTCCTTTCTTCAACTCGCTTTCTTTTGAGCTGGCCGCAACACCGCAGGATGGCTTCAGGCCCTAATCTGGTTCCGGCACGGCACGCTGAGCCTTTGGTTAATTCCTCTTCCTGGTGGGAAATGAGAGTTAAATTTGCCCATCCAGACACCTCCAGCTAGTCTCTCATTGGTTCTCGCTATTCCTGTTCATCTTCCGCAGAAATTGCAAACTGGGCCAAACAGGAGGTTAAAGGGACTGACTCTCCAAGTCGGGAGGGTGTTAGTAAAGCGTCTGGAATGTTGCACCCGAGTACCAGGGTACAAAAACTGAGACATATTTGAACACGTCTCCCGATCACATGGTTGATCAGACTCTAGGTTCCACATGCATGTTTTACCTGAAGGAAGAATACCTTAAACCTGGGTAGTTGAAACCCGTGGAATGGGTACCATGCAATATGACTTCAAAGGGTCTTCATTTGCTCACCGAACCTCTCCAATCCTATCACTGCTGCGTTTATGCCCCTGTACACATGCTTGATTCTCTTTCGGAGACATAGCAATCCATAGGTTTTAAGATACTTACTAGTCAGGTACATTCTTAGGTGTTTAATATGCGGTGTTGAGTCCATTTCTTTGAGCAAGGAGTAGCTCTTGTCTATTCCATATTTGGCTTAAGGAACTTTATCTGTGCTCATTTCAATCTCTGGTTTTATGCAGCACCCCAACTCACCTTTCCCCTTAAGCAAGCATAAGTTGGTTTTCTAAATTTGAGACCCTGTTCTGTTTTGGAATTCAGTTCCTGTGTAGCGAAGTTTACATTCCGTGTATTACTGATATCTTATGATGTTTCTTTTTCTGTGTGACTTATTTCAGTTAGAATCATCATACCTGAATCCACTCATTGTGCTGCTAAGGGCCTGATGACATAGATTTCATTGCAGAGTGATATTGCTTTGTAAGTAAATACCACAACTTCTTTATCCATTTTTCAATTTCTGCGATGTTGAACTTGTACTGTAAACGAGGTTCTTGTAAACAGAGGCGTCCCAAACTTTGGGGTGGCTGTGTCTTTTTGATTTTAATTTCCCTAATCTATAGGACCATAAGTGGAAGTGCCCTAGGCTCTGTTGCTTTGTTTTTTAGATGTTTCAGGAAACACCATACACTTCTCCCGAGTGTCTGTTGGCAATTTACATCCCGCCCATCAGCATAACAAGGCTCCCAGTTCTCCATGGCCTGTCCTGCCTTTCTGGATTTTACACTTTTTTCAGATGGCCCTTTTGACCGGGGGGAAGTGAGACTTCATTGTAGTGCAGATTTCCTTTGCAAGCTTGCTTGGTTGGCCAAAAAGGGCGTATGCGTTTTTTCCTGAATATATTCAGGAAAAAACGCATACGCCCTTTTTGGCCAAGTGCATCATTGTGGACGTTCTGCCTCTTTTCCTATGCTTTCAATGCAATTCCAGTCTACCTCCTGAAATCGGTTTCCTGCAATTCTGCCCCGCTTTCAAGTCCTCTTGGCAGCCTTACTTCAGTATATTTTTGGACGATAGCTGTCATTTATAACTCTGCAGGTTTGTGAATTACAGTGCCCCTGAGCTCCTTTCTTCAACTCGCTTTCTTGTGACCTGGCCGCAACACCGCAGGATGGCTTCAGGCCCTAATCTGGTTCCGGCACGGCACGCTGAGCCTTTGGTTAATTCCTCTTCCTGGTGGGAAATGAGAGTAAAATTTTCCCGTCCAGACACCTCCAGCTAGTCTCTCATTGGTTCTCGCTATTCCTGTTCATCTTCCGCAGAAATTGCAAACTGGGCCAAACAGGAGGTTAAAGGGACTGACTCTCCAAGTCGGGAGAGTGTTAGTAAAGTGTCTGGAATGTTGCACCCGAGTACCAGGGTATGAAATCTGAGACATATTTGAACACGTCTCCCAAGCACATGGTTGATCATACTCTAGGTTCCACATGCATGTTTTAGCTGAAGGAAGAATACCTTAAACCTGGGTAGTTGAAACCTGTGGAATGGGTACCATGCAATATGACTTCAAAGGGTCTTCATTTGCTCACCGAACCTCTCCAATCCTATCACTGCTGCATTTATGCCCCTGTACACACGCTTGATTCTGTTTCGGAGACATAGCAATCCGTAGGTTTTAAGATACTTACTAGTCAGGTACATTCTTAGGCGTTTAATATGGGGTGTTGAGTCCATTTCGTTGAGCAAGGAGTAGCTCTTGTCTATTCCATATTTGGCTTAAGGAACTTTATCTGTGCTCATTTCAATCTCTGGTTTTATGCAGCACCCCAACTCACCTTTCCCCTTAAGCAAGCATAAGTTGGTTTTCTAAATTTGAGACCCTGTTCTGTTCTGTAATTCAGTTCCTGTGTAGCCGAGTTTGCATTCCGTGTATTACTGATATCTTATGATGTTTCTTTTTCTGTGTGACTTATTTCATTTAGAATCATCATACCTGAATCAACTCATTGTGCTGCTAAGGGCCTGATGACATAGATTTCATTGCTGAGTGATATTGCTTTGTAAGTAAATACCACAACTTCTTTATCCATTTTTCACTTTCTGCGATGTTGAACTTGTACTGTAAACGAGGTTCTTGTAAACAGAGGCGTCCCAAACTTTGGGGTGGCTGTGTCTTTTTGATTTTAATTTCCCTAAGCTATAGGACCATAAGTGGAAGTGCCCTAGGCTCTGTTGCTTTGTTTTTTAGATGTTTCAGGAAACACCATACACTTCTCCCGAGTGTCTGTTGGCAATTTACATCCCGCCCATCAGCATAACAAGGCTCCCAGTTCTCCATGGCCTGTCCTGCCTTTCTGGATTTTACACTTTTTTCAGATGGCCCTTTTGACCGGGGGGAAGTGAGACTTCATTGTAGTGCAGATTTCCTTTGCAAGCTTGCTTGGTTGGCCAAAACGGGCGTATGCGTTTCTTCCTGAATATATTCAGGAAAAAACGCATACGCCCTTTATGGCCAAGTGCATCATTGTGGACGTTCTGCCTCTTTTCCTATGCTTTCAATGCAATTCCAGTCTGCCTCCTGAAATCGGTTTCCTGCAATTCTGCCCCGCTTTCAAGTCCTCTTGGCAGCCTTACTTCAGTATATTTTTGGACGATAGCTGTCATTTATAACTATGCAGGTTTGTGAATTACAGTGCCCCTGAGCTCCTTTCTTCAACTCGCTTTCTTTTGAGCTGGCCGCAACACCGCAGGATGGCTTCAGGCCCTAATCTGGTTCCGGCACGGCACGCTGAGCCTTTGGTTAATTCCTCTTCCTGGTGGGAAATGAGAGTTAAATTTGCCCGTCCAGACACCTCCAGCTAGTCTCTCATTGGTTCTCGCTATTCCTGTTCATCTTCCGCAGAAATTGCAAACTGGGCCAAACAGGAGGTTAAAGGGACTGACTCTCCAAGTCGGGAGGGTGTTAGTAAAGCGTCTGGAATGTTGCACCCGAGTACCAGGGTACAAAAACTGAGACATATTTGAACACGTCTCCCGATCACATGGTTGATCAGACTCTAGGTTCCACATGCATGTTTTACCTGAAGGAAGAATACCTTAAACCTGGGTAGTTGAAACCCGTGGAATGGGTACCATGCAATATGACTTCAAAGGGTCTTCATTTGCTCACCGAACCTCTCCAATCCTATCACTGCTGCATTTATGCCCCTGTACACATGCTTGATTCTCTTTCGGAGACATAGCAATCCATAGGTTTTAAGATACTTACTAGTCAGGTACATTCTTAGGCGTTTAATATGAGGTGTTGAGTCCATTTCTTTGAGCAAGGAGTAGCTCTTGTCTATTCCATATTTGGCTTAAGGAACTTTATCTGTGCTCATTTCAATCTCTGGTTTTATGCAGCACCCCAACTCACCTTTCCCCTTAAGCAAGCATAAGTTGGTTTTCTAAATTTGAGACCCTGTTCTGTTCTGTAATTCAGTTCCTGTGTAGCCAAGTTTACATTCCGTGTATTACTGATATCTTATGATGTTTCTTTTTCTGTGTGACTTATTTCAGTTAGAATCATCATACCTGAATCCACTCATTGTGCTGCTAAGGGCCTGATAACATAGATTTCATTGCTGAGTGATATTGCTTTGTAAGTAAATACCACAACTTCTTTATCCATTTTTCACTTTCTGTGATGTTGAACTTGTACTGTAAACGAGGTTCTTGTAAACAGAGGCGTCCCAAACTTTGGGGTGGCTGTGTCTTTTTGATTTTAATTTCCCTAAGCTATAGGACCATAAGTGGAAGTGCCCTAGGCTCTGTTGCTTTGTTTTGTAGATGTTTCAGGAAACACCATACACTTCTCCCGAGTGTCTGTTGGCAATTTACATCCCACCCATCAGCATAACAAGGCTCCCAGTTCTCCATGGCCTGTCCTGCCTTTCTGGATTTTACACTTTTTTCAGATGGCCCTTTTGACCGGGGGGAAGTGAGACTTCATTGTAGTGCAGATTTCCTTTGCAAGCTTGCTTGGTTGGCCAAAAAGGGCGTATGCGTTTTTTCCTGAATATATTCAGGAAAAAACGCATACGCCCTTTTTGGCCAAGTGCATCATTGTGGACGTTCTGCCTCTTTTCCTATGCTTTCAATGCAATTCCAGTCTACCTCCTGAAATCGGTTTCCTGCAATTCTGCCCCGCTTTCAAGTCCTCTTGGCAGCCTTACTTCAGTATATTTTTGGACGATAGCTGTCATTTATAACTCTGCAGGTTTGTGAATTACAGTGCCCCTGAGCTCCTTTCTTCAACTCGCTTTCTTGTGACCTGGCCGCAACACCGCAGGATGGCTTCAGGCCCTAATCTGGTTCCGGCACGGCACGCTGAGCCTTTGGTTAATTCCTCTTCCTGGTGGGAAATGAGAGTAAAATTTTCCCGTCCAGACACCTCCAGCTAGTCTCTCATTGGTTCTCGCTATTCCTGTTCATCTTCCGCAGAAATTGCAAACTGGGCCAAACAGGAGGTTAAAGGGACTGACTCTCCAAGTCGGGAGAGTGTTAGTAAAGTGTCTGGAATGTTGCACCCGAGTACCAGGGTATGAAATCTGAGACATATTTGAACACGTCTCCCAAGCACATGGTTGACCATACTCTAGGTTCCACATGCATGTTTTAGCTGAAGGAAGAATACCTTAAACCTGGGTAGTTGAAACCTGTGGAATGGGTACCATGCAATATGACTTCAAAGGGTCTTCATTTGCTCACCGAACCTCTCCAATCCTATCACTGCTGCATTTATGCCCCTGTACACACGCTTGATTCTGTTTCGGAGACATAGCAATCCGTAGGTTTTAAGATACTTACTAGTCAGGTACATTCTTAGGCGTTTAATATGGGGTGTTGAGTCCATTTCGTTGAGCAAGGAGTAGCTCTTGTCTATTCCATATTTGGCTTAAGGAACTTTATCTGTGCTCATTTCAATCTCTGGTTTTATGCAGCACCCCAACTCACCTTTCCCCTTAAGCAAGCATAAGTTGGTTTTCTAAATTTGAGACCCTGTTCTGTTCTGTAATTCAGTTCCTGTGTAGCCGAGTTTGCATTCCGTGTATTACTGATATCTTATGATGTTTCTTTTTCTGTGTGACTTATTTCATTTAGAATCATCATACCTGAATCAACTCATTGTGCTGCTAAGGGCCTGATGACATAGATTTCATTGCTGAGTGATATTGCTTTGTAAGTAAATACCACAACTTCTTTATCCATTTTTCACTTTCTGCGATGTTGAACTTGTACTGTAAACGAGGTTCTTGTAAACAGAGGCGTCCCAAACTTTGGGGTGGCTGTGTCTTTTTGATTTTAATTTCCCTAAGCTATAGGACCATAAGTGGAAGTGCCCTAGGCTCTGTTGCTTTGTTTTTTAGATGTTTCAGGAAACACCATACACTTCTCCCGAGTGTCTGTTGGCAATTTACATCCCGCCCATCAGCATAACAAGGCTCCCAGTTCTCCATGGCCTGTCCTGCCTTTCTGGATTTTACACTTTTTTCAGATGGCCCTTTTGACCGGGGGGAAGTGAGACTTCATTGTAGTGCAGATTTCCTTTGCAAGCTTGCTTGGTTGGCCAAAACGGGCGTATGCGTTTCTTCCTGAATATATTCAGGAAAAAACGCATACGCCCTTTATGGCCAAGTGCATCATTGTGGACGTTCTGCCTCTTTTCCTATGCTTTCAATGCAATTCCAGTCTGCCTCCTGAAATCGGTTTCCTGCAATTCTGCCCCGCTTTCAAGTCCTCTTGGCAGCCTTACTTCAGTATATTTTTGGACGATAGCTGTCATTTATAACTCTGCAGGTTTGTGAATTACAGTGCCCCTGAGCTCCTTTCTTCAACTCGCTTTCTTTTGAGCTGGCCGCAACACCGCAGGATGGCTTCAGGCCCTAATCTGGTTCCGGCACGGCACGCTGAGCCTTTGGTTAATTCCTCTTCCTGGTGGGAAATGAGAGTTAAATTTGCCCGTCCAGACACCTCCAGCTAGTCTCTCATTGGTTCTCGCTATTCCTGTTCATCTTCCGCAGAAATTGCAAACTGGGCCAAACAGGAGGTTAAAGGGACTGACTCTCCAAGTCGGGAGGGTGTTAGTAAAGCGTCTGGAATGTTGCACCCGAGTACCAGGGTACAAAAACTGAGACATATTTGAACACGTCTCCCGATCACATGGTTGATCAGACTCTAGGTTCCACATGCATGTTTTACCTGAAGGAAGAATACCTTAAACCTGGGTAGTTGAAACCCGTGGAATGGGTACCATGCAATATGACTTCAAAGGGTCTTCATTTGCTCACCGAACCTCTCCAATCCTATCACTGCTGCGTTTATGCCCCTGTACACATGCTTGATTCTCTTTCGGAGACATAGCAATCCATAGGTTTTAAGATACTTACTAGTCAGGTACATTCTTAGGCGTTTAATATGCGGTGTTGAGTCCATTTCTTTGAGCAAGGAGTAGCTCTTGTCTATTCCATATTTGGCTTAAGGAACTTTATCTGTGCTCATTTCAATCTCTGGTTTTATGCAGCACCCCAACTCACCTTTCCCCTTAAGCAAGCATAAGTTGGTTTTCTAAATTTGAGACCCTGTTCTGTTCTGTAATTCAGTTCCTGTGTAGCCAAGTTTACATTCCGTGTATTACTGATATCTTATGATGTTTCTTTTTCTGTGTGACTTATTTCAGTTAGAATCATCATACCTGAATCCACTCATTGTGCTGCTAAGGGCCTGATGACATAGATTTCATTGCTGAGTGATATTGCTTTGTAAGTAAATACCACAACTTCTTTATCCATTTTTCACTTTCTGTGATGTTGAACTTGTACTGTAAACGAGGTTCTTGTAAACAGAGGCGTCCCAAACTTTGGGGTGGCTGTGTCTTTTTGATTTTAATTTCCCTAAGCTATAGGACCATAAGTGGAAGTGCCCTAGGCTCTGTTGCTTTGTTTTGTAGATGTTTCAGGAAACACCATACACTTCTCCCGAGTGTCTGTTGGCAATTTACATCCCACCCATCAGCATAACAAGGCTCCCAGTTCTCCATGGCCTGTCCTGCCTTTCTGGATTTTACACTTTTTTCAGATGGCCCTTTTGACCGGGGGGAAGTGAGACTTCATTGTAGTGCAGATTTCCTTTGCAAGCTTGCTTGGTTGGCCAAAAAGGGCGTATGCGTTTTTTCCTGAATATATTCAGGAAAAAACGCATACGCCCTTTTTGGCCAAGTGCATCATTGTGGACGTTCTGCCTCTTTTCCTATGCTTTCAATGCAATTCCAGTCTACCTCCTGAAATCGGTTTCCTGCAATTCTGCCCCGCTTTCAAGTCCTCTTGGCAGCCTTACTTCAGTATATTTTTGGACGATAGCTGTCATTTATAACTCTGCAGGTTTGTGAATTACAGTGCCCCTGAGCTCCTTTCTTCAACTCGCTTTCTTTTGAGCTGGCCGCAACACTGCAGGATGGCTTCAGGCCCTAATCTGGTTCCGGCACGGCACGCTGAGACTTTGGTTAATTCCTCTTCCTGGTGGGAAATGAGAGTTAAATTTGCCCATCCAGACACCTCCAGCTAGTCTCTCATTGGTTCTCGCTATTCCTGTTCATCTTCCGCAGAAATTGCAAACTGGGCCAAACAGGAGGTTAAAGGGACTGACTCTCCAAGTCGGGAGGGTGTTAGTAAAGCGTCTGGAATGTTGCACCCGAGTACCAGGGTACGAAAACTGAGACATATTTGAACACGTCTCCCGATCACATGGTTGATCATACTCTAGGTTCCACATGCATGTTTTAGCTGAAGGAAGAATACCTTAAACCTGGGTAGTTGAAACCCGTGGAATGGGTACCATGCAATATGACTTCAGAGGGTCTTCATTTGCTCACCAAACCTCTCCAATCCTATCACTGCTGCGTTTATGCCCCTGTACACATGCTTGATTCTCTTTCGGAGACATAGCAATCCATAGGTTTTAAGATACTTACTAGTCAGGTACATTCTTAGGCGTTTAATATGCGGTGTTGTGTCCATTTCGTTGAGCAAGGAGTAGCTCTTGTCTATTCCATATTTGGCTTAAGGAACTTTATCTGTGCTCATTTCAATCTCTGGTTTTATGCAGCACCCCAACTCACCTTTCCCCTTAAGCAAGCATAAGTTGGTTTTCTAAATTTGAGACCCTGTTCTGTTTTGGAATTCAGTTCCTGTGTAGCGAAGTTTACATTCCGTGTATTACTGATATCTTATGATGTTTCTTTTTCTGTGTGACTTATTTCAGTTAGAATCATCATACCTGAATCCACTCATTGTGCTGCTAAGGGCCTGATGACATAGATTTCATTGCAGAGTGATATTGCTTTGTAAGTAAATACCACAACTTCTTTATCCATTTTTCAATTTCTGCGATGTTGAACTTGTACTGTAAACGAGGTTCTTGTAAACAGAGGCGTCCCAAACTTTGGGGTGGCTGTGTCTTTTTGATTTTAATTTCCCTAATCTATAGGACCATAAGTGGAAGTGCCCTAGGCTCTGTTGCTTTGTTTTTTAGATGTTTCAGGAAACACCATACACTTCTCCCGAGTGTCTGTTGGCAATTTACATCCCGCCCATCAGCATAACAAGGCTCCCAGTTCTCCATGGCCTGTCCTGCCTTTCTGGATTTTACACTTTTTTCAGATGGCCCTTTTGACCGGGGGGAAGTGAGACTTCATTGTAGTGCAGATTTCCTTTGCAAGCTTGCTTGGTTGGCCAAAAAGGGCGTATGCGTTTTTTCCTGAATATATTCAGGAAAAAACGCATACGCCCTTTTTGGCCAAGTGCATCATTGTGGACGTTCTGCCTCTTTTCCTATGCTTTCAATGCAATTCCAGTCTACCTCCTGAAATCGGTTTCCTGCAATTCTGCCCCGCTTTCAAGTCCTCTTGGCAGCCTTACTTCAGTATATTTTTGGACGATAGCTGTCATTTATAACTCTGCAGGTTTGTGAATTACAGTGCCCCTGAGCTCCTTTCTTCAACTCGCTTTCTTGTGACCTGGCCGCAACACCGCAGGATGGCTTCAGGCCCTAATCTGGTTCCGGCACGGCACGCTGAGCCTTTGGTTAATTCCTCTTCCTGGTGGGAAATGAGAGTTAAATTTGCCCGTCCAGACACCTCCAGCTAGTCTCTCATTGGTTCTCGCTATTCCTGTTCATCTTCCGCAGAAATTGCAAACTGGGCCAAACAGGAGGTTAAAGGGACTGACTCTCCAAGTCGGGAGGGTGTTAGTAAAGCGTCTGGAATGTTGCACCCGAGTACCAGGGTACGAAAACTGAGACATATTTGAACACGTCTCCCGATCACATGGTTGATCATACTCTAGGTTCCACACGCATGTTTTAGCTGAAGGAAGGATACCTAAAACCTGGGTAGTTGAAACCCGTGGAATGGGTACCATGCAATATGACTTCAAAGGGTCTTCATTTGCTCACCGAACCTCTCCAATCCTATCACTGCTGCGTTTATGCCCCTGTACACATGCTTGATTCTCTTTCGGAGACATAGCAATCCATAGGTTTTAAGATACTTACTAGTCAGGTACATTCTTAGGCGTTTAATATGCGGTGTTGAGTCCATTTCGTTGAGCAAGGAGTAGCTCTTGTCTATTCCATATTTGGCTTAAGGAACTTTATCTGTGCTCATTTCAATCTCTGGTTTTATGCAGCACCCCAACTCACCTTTACCCTTAAGCAAGCATAAGTTGGTTTTCTAAATTTGAGACCCTGTTCTGTTCTGTAATTCAGTTCCTGTGTAGCCAAGTTTACATTCCGTGTATTACTGATATCTTATGATATTTCTTTTTCTGTGTGACTTATTTCAGTTAGAATCATCATACCTGAATCAACTCATTGTGCTGCTAAGGGCCTGATGACATAGATTTCATTGCTGAGTGATATTGCTTTGTAAGTAAATACCACAACTTCTTTATCCATTTTTCACTTTCTGCGATGTTGAACTTGTACTGTAAACGAGGTTCTTGTAAACAGAGGCGTCCCAAACTTTGGGGTGGCTGTGTCTTTTTGATTTTAATTTCCCTAAGCTATAGGACCATAAGTGGAAGTGCCCTAGGCTCTGTTGCTTTGTTTTTTAGATGTTTCAGGAAACACTATACACTTCTCCCGAGTGTCTGTTGGCAATTTACATCCCGCCCATCAGCATAACAAGGCTCCCAGTTCTCCATGGCCTGTCCTGCCTTTCTGGATTTTACACTTTTTTCAGATGGCCCTTTTGACCGGGGGGAAGTGAGACTTCATTGTAGTGCAGATTTCCTTTGCAAGCTTGCTTGGTTGGCCAAAAAGGGAGTATGCGTTTTTTCCTGAATATATTCAGGAAAAAACGCATACGCCCTTTTTGGCCAAGTGCATCATTGTGGACGTTCTGCCTCTTTTCCTATGCTTTCAATGCAATTCCAGTCTACCTCCTGAAATCGGTTTCCTGCAATTCTGCCCCGCTTTCAAGTCCTCTTGGCAGCCTTACTTCAGTATATTTTTGGACGATAGCTGTCATTTATAACTCTGCAGGTTTGTGAATTACAGTGCCCCTGAGCTCCTTTCTTCAACTCGCTTTCTTTTGAGCTGGCCGCAACACCGCAGGATGGCTTCAGGCCCTAATCTGGTTCCGGCACGGCACGCTGAGCCTTTGGTTAATTCCTCTTCCTGGTGGGAAATGAGAGTTAAATTTGCCCGTCCAGACACCTCCAGCTAGTCTCTCATTGGTTCTCGCTATTCCTGTTCATCTTCCGCAGAAATTGCAAACTGGGCCAAACAGGAGGTTAAAGGGACTGACTCTCCAAGTCGGGAGGGTGTTAGTAAAGCGTCTGGAATGTTGCACCCGAGTACCAGGGTACAAAAACTGAGACATATTTGAACACGTCTCCCGATCACATGGTTGATCATACTCTAGGTTCCACATGCATGTTTTAGCTGAAGGAAGAATACCTTAAACCTGGGTAGTTGAAACCCGTGGAATGGGTACCATGCAATATGACTTCAAAGGGTCTTCATTTGCTCACCAAACCTCTCCAATCCTATCACTGCTGCGTTTATGCCCCTGTACACATGCTTGATTCTCTTTCGGAGACATAGCAATCCATAGGTTTCAAGATACTTACTAGTCAGGTACATTCTTAGGCATTTAATATGCGGTGTTGAGTCCATTTCTTTGAGCAAGGAGTAGCTCTTGTCTATTCCATATTTGGCTTAAGGAACTTTATCTGTGTTCATTTCAATCTCTGGTTTTATGCAGCACCCCAACTCACCTTTACCCTTAAGCAAGCATAAGTTGGTTTTCTAAATTTGAGACCCTGTTCTGTTCTGTAATTCAGTTCCTGTGTAGCCAAGTTTACATTCCGTGTATTACTGATATCTTATGATGTTTCTTTTTCTGTGTGACTTATTTCAGTTAGAATCATCATACCTGAATCCACTCATTGTGCTGCTAAGGGCCTGATGACATAGATTTCATTGCTGAGTGATATTGCTTTGTAAGTAAATACCACAACTTCTTTATCCATTTTTCACTTTCTGCGATGTTGAACTTGTACTGTAAACGAGGTTCTTGTAAACAGAGGCGTCCCAAACTTTGGGGTGGCTCTGTCTTTTTGATTTTAATTTCCCTAAGCTATAGGACCATAAGTGGAAGTGCCCTAGGCTCTGTTGCTTTGTTTTTTAGATGTTTCAGGAAACACTATACACTTCTCCCGAGTGTCTGTTGGCAATTTACATCCCGCCCATCAGCATAACAAGGCTCCCAGTTCTCCATGGCCTGTCCTGCCTTTCTGGATTTTACACTTTTTTCAGATGGCCCTTTTGACCGGGGGGAAGTGAGACTTCATTGTAGTGCAGATTTCCTTTGCAAGCTTGCTTGGTTGGCCAAAAAGGGCGTATGCGTTTTTTCCTGAATATATTCAGGAAAAAACGCATACGCCCTTTTTGGCCAAGTGCATCATTGTGGACGTTCTGCCTCTTTTCCTATGCTTTCAATGCAATTCCAGTCTACCTCCTGAAATTGGTTTCCTGCAATTCTGCCCCGCTTTCAAGTCCTCTTGGCAGCCTTACTTCAGTATATTTTTGGACGATAGCTGTCATTTATAACTCTGCAGGTTTGTGAATTACAGTGCCCCTGAGCTCCTTTCTTCAACTCGCTTTCTTTTGAGCTGGCCGCAACACCGCAGGATGGCTTCAGGCCCTAATCTGGTTCCGGCACGGCACGCTGAGCCTTTGGTTAATTGCTCTTCCTCATTGGAAATGAGAGTTAAATTTGCCCGTCCAGACACCTCCAGCTAGTCTCTCATTGGTTCTCGCTATTCCTGTTCATCTTCCGCAGAAATTGCAAACTGGGCCAAACAGGAGGTTAAAGGGACTGACTCTCCAAGTCGGGAGGGTGTTAGTAAAGCGTCTGGAATGTTGCACCCGAGTACCAGGGTACGAAAACTGAGACATATTTGAACACGTCTCCCGATCACATGGTTGATCATACTCTAGGTTCCACACGCATGTTTTAGCTGAAGGAAGAATACCTTAAACCTGGGTAGTTGAAACCCGTGGAATGGGTACCATGCAATATGACTTCAAAGGGTCTTCATTTGCTCACCGAACCTCTCCAATCCTATCACTGCTGCGTTTATGCCCCTGTACACATGCTTGATTCTCTTTCGGAGACATAGCAATCCATAGGTTTTAAGATACTTACTAGTCAGGTACATTCTTAGGCGTTTAATATGCGGTGTTGAGTCCATTTCGTTGAGCAAGGAGTAGCTCTTGTCTATTCCATATTTGGCTTAAGGAAGTTTATCTGTGCTCATTTCAATCTCTGGTTTTATGCAGCACCCCAACTCACCTTTCCCCTTAAGCAAGCATAAGTTGGTTTTCTAAATTTGAGACCCTGTTCTGTTCTGTAATTCAGTTCCTGTGTAGCCAAGTTTACATTCTGTGTATTACTGATATCTTATGATGTTTCTTTTTCTGTGTGACTTATTTCAGTTAGAATCATCATACCTGAATCCACTCATTGTGCTGCTAAGGGCCTGATGACATAGATTTCATTGCTGAGTGATATTGCTTTGTAAGTAAATACCACAACTTCTTTATCCATTTTTGACTTTCTGCGATGTTGAAATTCTACTGTAAACGAGGTTCTTGTAAACAGAGGCGTCCCAAACTTTGGGGTGGCTGTGTCTTTTTGATTTTAATTTCCCTAAGCTATAGGACCATAATTGGAAGTGCCCTAGGCTCTGTTGCTTTGTTTTTTAGATGTTTCAGGAAACACCATACACTTCTCCCGAGTGTCTGTTGGCAATTTACATCCCGCCCATCAGCATAACAAGGCTCCCAGTTCTCCATGGCCTGTCCTGCCTTTCTGGATTTTACACTTTTTTCAGATGGCCCTTTTGACCGGGGGAAGTGAGACTTCATTGTAGTGCAGATTTCCTTTGCAAGCTTGCTTGGTTGGCCAAAAAGGGCGTATGCGTTTTTTCCTGAATATATTCAGGAAAAAACGCATACGCCCTTTTTGGCCAAGTGCATCATTGTGGACGTTCTGCCTCTTTTCCTATGCTTTCAATGCAATTCCAGTCTACCTCCTGAAATCGGTTTCCTGCAATTCTGCCCCACTTTCAAGTCCTCTTGGCAGCCTTACTTCAGTATATTTTTGGACGATAGCTGTCATTTATAACTCTGCAGGTTTGTGAATTACAGTGCCCCTGAGCTCCTTTCTTCAACTCGCTTTCTTTTGAGCTGGCCGCAACACCGCAGGATGGCTTCAGGCCCTAATCTGGTTCCGGCACGGCACGCTGAGCCTTTGGTTAATTCCTCTTCCTGGTGGGAAATGAGAGTTAAATTTGCCCGTCCAGACACCTCCAGCTAGTCTCTCATTGGTTCTCGCTATTCCTGTTCATCTTCCGCAGAAATTGCAAACTGGGCCAAACAGGAGGTTAAAGGGACTGACTCTCCAAGTCGGGAGGGTGTTAGTAAAGCGTCTGGAATGTTGCACCCGAGTACCAGGGTACAAAAACTGAGACATATTTGAACACGTCTCCCGATCACATGGTTGATCATACTCTAGGTTCCACATGCATGTTTTAGCTGAAGGAAGAATACCTTAAACCTGGGTAGTTGAAACCCGTGGAATGGGTACCATGCAATATGACTTCAAAGGGTCTTCATTTGCTCACCAAACCTCTCCAATCCTATCACTGCTGCGTTTATGCCCCTGTACACATGCTTGATTCTCTTTCGGAGACATAGCAATCCATAGGTTTCAAGATACTTACTAGTCAGGTACATTCTTAGGCATTTAATATGCGGTGTTGAGTCCATTTCGTTGAGCAAGGAGTAGCTCTTGTCTATTCCATATTTGGCTTAAGGAACTTTATCTGTGTTCATTTCAATCTCTGGATTTATGCAGCACCCCAACTCACCTTTACCCTTAAGCAAGCATAAGTTGGTTTTCTAAATTTGAGACCCTGTTCTGTTCTGTAATTCAGTTCCTGTGTAGCCAAGTTTACATTCCGTGTATTACTGATATCTTATGATGTTTCTTTTTCTGTGTGACTTATTTCAGTTAGAATCATCATACCTGAATCCACTCATTGTGCTGCTAAGGGCCTGATGACATAGATTTCATTGCAGAGTGATATTGCTTTGTAAGTAAATACCACAACTTCTTTATCCATTTTTCACTTTCTGCGATGTTGAACTTGTACTGTAAACGAGGTTCTTGTAAACAGAGGCGTCCCAAACTTTGGGGTGGCTGTGTCTTTTTGATTTTAATTTCCCTAAGCTATAGGACCATAAGTGGAAGTGCCCTAGGCTCTGTTGCTTTGTTTTTTAGATGTTTCAGGAAATACTATACACTTCTCCCGAGTGTCTGTTGGCAATTTACATCCCGCCCATCAGCATAACAAGGCTCCCAGTTCTCCATGGCCTGTCCTGCCTTTCTGGATTTTACACTTTTTTCAGATGGCCCTTTTGACCGGGGGGAAGTGAGACTTCATTGTAGTGCAGATTTCCTTTGCAAGCTTGCTTGGTTGGCCAAAAAGGGCGTATGCGTTTTTTCCTGAATATATTCAGGAAAAAACGCATACGCCCTTTTTGGCCAAGTGCATCATTGTGGACGTTCTGCCTCTTTTCCTATGCTTTCAATGCAATTCCAGTCTACCTCCTGAAATCGGTTTCCTGCAATTCTGCCCCGCTTTCAAGTCCTCTTGGCAGCCTTACTTCAGTATATTTTTGGACGATAGCTGTCATTTATAACTCTGCAGGTTTGTGAATTACAGTGCCCCTGAGCTCCTTTCTTCAACTCGCTTTCTTTTGAGCTGGCCGCAACACCGCAGGATGGCTTCAGGCCCTAATCTGGTTCCGGCACGGCACGCTGAGCCTTTGGTTAATTGCTCTTCCACATGGGAAATGAGAGTTAAATTTGCCCGTCCAGACACCTCCAGCTAGTCTCTCATTGGTTCTCGCTATTCCTGTTCATCTTCCGCAGAAATTGCAAACTGGGCCAAACAGGAGGTTAAAGGGACTGACTCTCCAAGTCGGGAGGGTGTTAGTAAAGCGTCTGGAATGTTGCACCCGAGTACCAGGGTACGAAAACTGAGACATATTTGAACACGTCTCCCGATCACATGGTTGATCATACTCTAGGTTCCACACGCATGTTTTAGCTGAAAGAAGAATACCTTAAACCTGGGTAGTTGAAACCCGTGGAATGGGTACCATGCAATATGACTTCAAAGGGTCTTCATTTGCTCACCGAACCTCTCCAATCCTATCACTGCTGCGTTTATGCCCCTGTACACATGCTTGATTCTCTTTCGGAGACATAGCAATCCATAGGTTTTAAGATACTTACTAGTCAGGTACATTCTTAGGCGTTTAATATGCGGTGTTGAGTCCATTTCGTTGAGCAAGGAGTAGCTCTTGTCTATTCCATATTTGGCTTAAGGAAGTTTATCTGTGCTCATTTCAATCTCTGGTTTTATGCAGCACCCCAACTCACCTTTCCCCTTAAGCAAGCATAAGTTGGTTTTCTAAATTTGAGACCCTCTTCTGTTCTGTAATTCAGTTCCTGTGTAGCCAAGTTTACATTCTGTGTATTACTGATATCTTATGATGTTTCTTTTTCTGTGTGACTTATTTCAGTTAGAATCATCATACCTGAATCCACTCATTGTGCTGCTAAGGGCCTGATGTCATAGATTTCATTGCTGAGTGATATTGCTTTGTAAGTAAATACCACAACTTCTTTATCCATTTTTCACTTTCTGCGATGTTGAACTTGTACTGTAAACGAGGTTCTTGTAAACAGAGGCGTCCCAAACTTTGGGGTGGCTGTGTCTTTTTGATTTTAATTTCCCTAAGCTATAGGACCATAAGTGGAAGTGCCCTAGGCTCTGTTGCTTTGTTTTTTAGATGTTTCAGGAAACACCATACACTTCTCCCGAGTGTCTGTTGGCAATTTACATCCCGCCCATCAGCATAACAAGGCTCCCAGTTCTCCATGGCCTGTCCTGCCTTTCTGGATTTTACACTTTTTTCAGATGGCCCTTTTGACCGGGGGGAAGTGAGACTTCATTGTAGTGCAGATTTCCTTTGCAAGCTTGCTTGGTTGGCCAAAAAGGGCGTATGCGTTTTTTCCTGAATATATTCAGGAAAAAACGCATACGCCCTTTTTGGCCAAGTGCATCATTGTGGACGTTCTGCCTCTTTTCCTATGCTTTCAATGCAATTCCAGTCTACCTCCTGAAATTGGTTTCCTGCAATTCTGCCCCGCTTTCAAGTCCTCTTGGCAGCCTTACTTCAGTATATTTTTGGACGATAGCTGTCATTTATAACTCTGCAGGTTTGTGAATTACAGTGCCCCTGAGCTCCTTTCTTCAACTCGCTTTCTTTTGAGCTGGCCGCAACACCGCAGGATGGCTTCAGGCCCTAATCTGGTTCCGGCACGGCACGCTGAGCCTTTGGTTAATTGCTCTTCCTCATTGGAAATGAGAGTTAAATTTGCCCGTCCAGACACCTCCAGCTAGTCTCTCATTGGTTCTCGCTATTCCTGTTCATCTTCCGCAGAAATTGCAAACTGGGCCAAACAGGAGGTTAAAGGGACTGACTCTCCAAGTCGGGAGGGTGTTAGTAAAGCGTCTGGAATGTTGCACCCGAACACCAGGGTACGAAAACTGAGACATATTTGAACACGTCTCCCGATCACATGGTTGATCATACTCTAGGTTCCACACGCATGTTTTAGCTGAAGGAAGAATACCTTAAACCTGGGTAGTTGAAACCCGTGGAATGGGTACCATGCAATATGACTTCAAAGGGTCTTCATTTGCTCACCGAACCTCTCCAATCCTATCACTGCTGCGTTTATGCCCCTGTACACATGCTTGATTCTCTTTCGGAGACATAGCAATCCATAGGTTTTAAGATACTTACTAGTCAGGTACATTCTTAGGCGTTTAATATGCGGTGTTGAGTCCATTTCGTTGAGCAAGGAGTAGCTCTTGTCTATTCCATATTTGGCTTAAGGAAGTTTATCTGTGCTCATTTCAATCTCTGGTTTTATGCAGCACCCCAACTCACCTTTCCCCTTAAGCAAGCATAAGTTGGTTTTCTAAATTTGAGACCCTGTTCTGTTCTGTAATTCAGTTCCTGTGTAGCCAAGTTTACATTCTGTGTATTACTGATATCTTATGATGTTTCTTTTTCTGTGTGACTTATTTCAGTTAGAATCATCATACCTGAATCCACTCATTGTGCTGCTAAGGGCCTGATGACATAGATTTCATTGCTGAGTGATATTGCTTTGTAAGTAAATACCACAACTTCTTTATCCATTTTTCACTTTCTGCGATGTTGAAATTCTACTGTAAACGAGGTTCTTGTAAACAGAGGCGTCCCAAACTTTGGGGTGGCTGTGTCTTTTTGATTTTAATTTCCCTAAGCTATAGGACCATAATTGGAAGTGCCCTAGGCTCTGTTGCTTTGTTTTTTAGATGTTTCAGGAAACACCATACACTTCTCCCGAGTGTCTGTTGGCAATTTACATCCCGCCCATCAGCATAACAAGGCTCCCAGTTCTCCATGGCCTGTCCTGCCTTTCTGGATTTTACACTTTTTTCAGATGGCCCTTTTGACCGGGGGAAGTGAGACTTCATTGTAGTGCAGATTTCCTTTGCAAGCTTGCTTGGTTGGCCAAAAAGGGCGTATGCGTTTTTTCCTGAATATATTCAGGAAAAAACGCATACGCCCTTTTTGGCCAAGTGCATCATTGTGGACGTTCTGCCTCTTTTCCTATGCTTTCAATGCAAATCCAGTCTACCTCCTGAAATCGGTTTCCTGCAATTCTGCCCCACTTTCAAGTCCTCTTGGCAGCCTTACTTCAGTATATTTTTGGACGATAGCTGTCATTTATAACTCTGCAGGTTTGTGAATTACAGTGCCCCTGAGCTCCTTTCTTCAACTCGCTTTCTTTTGAGCTGGCCGCAACACCGTAGGATGGCTTCAGGCCCTAATCTGGTTCCGGCACGGCACGCTGAGCCTTTGGTTAATTCCTCTTCCTGGTGGGAAATGAGAGTTAAATTTGCCCGTCCAGACACCTCCAGCTAGTCTCTCATTGGTTCTCGCTATTCCTGTTCATCTTCCGCAGAAATTGCAAACTGGGCCAAACAGGAGGTTAAAGGGACTGACTCTCCAAGTCGGGAGGGTGTTAGTAAAGCGTCTGGAATGTTGCACCCGAGTACCAGGGTACAAAAACTGAGACATATTTGAACACGTCTCCCGATCACATGGTTGATCATACTCTAGGTTCCACATGCATGTTTTAGCTGAAGGAAGAATACCTTAAACCTGGGTAGTTGAAACCCGTGGAATGGGTACCATGCAATATGACTTCAAAGGGTCTTCATTTGCTCACCAAACCTCTCCAATCCTATCACTGCTGCGTTTATGCCCCTGTACACATGCTTGATTCTCTTTCGGAGACATAGCAATCCATAGGTTTCAAGATAGTTACTAGTCAGGTACATTCTTAGGCATTTAATATGCGGTGTTGAGTCCATTTCGTTGAGCAAGGAGTAGCTCTTGTCTATTCCATATTTGGCTTAAGGAACTTTATCTGTGTTCATTTCAATCTCTGGATTTATGCAGCACCCCAACTCACCTTTACCCTTAAGCAAGCATAAGTTGGTTTTCTAAATTTGAGACCCTGTTCTGTTCTGTAATTCAGTTCCTGTGTAGCCAAGTTTACATTCCGTGTATTACTGATATCTTATGATGTTTCTTTTTCTGTGTGACTTATTTCAGTTAGAATCATCATACCTGAATCCACTCATTGTGCTGCTAAGGGCCTGATGACATAGATTTCATTGCAGAGTGATATTGCTTTGTAAGTAAATACCACAACTTCTTTATCCATTTTTCACTTTCTGCGATGTTGAACTTGTACTGTAAACGAGGTTCTTGTAAACAGAGGCGTCCCAAACTTTGGGGTGGCTGTGTCTTTTTGATTTTAATTTCCCTAAGCTATAGGACCATAAGTGGAAGTGCCCTAGGCTCTGTTGCTTTGTTTTTTAGATGTTTCAGGAAACACCATACACTTCTCCCGAGTGTCTGTTGGCAATTTACATCCCGCCCATCAGCATAACAAGGCTCCCAGTTCTCCATGGCCTGTCCTGCCTTTCTGGATTTTACACTTTTTTCAGATGGCCCTTTTGACCGGGGGGAAGTGAGACTTCATTGTAGTGCAGATTTCCTTTGCAAGCTTGCTTGGTTGGCCAAAAAGGGCGTATGCGTTTTTTCCTGAATATATTCAGGAAAAAACGCATACGCCCTTTTTGGCCAAGTGCATCATTGTGGACGTTCTGCCTCTTTTCCTATGCTTTCAATGCAATTCCAGTCTACCTCCTGAAATTGGTTTCCTGCAATTCTGCCCCGCTTTCAAGTCCTCTTGGCAGCCTTACTTCAGTATATTTTTGGACGATAGCTGTCATTTATAACTCTGCAGGTTTGTGAATTACAGTGCCCCTGAGCTCCTTTCTTCAACTCGCTTTCTTTTGAGCTGGCCGCAACACCGCAGGATGGCTTCAGGCCCTAATCTGGTTCCGGCACGGCACGCTGAGCCTTTGGTTAATTGCTCTTCCTCATTGGAAATGAGAGTTAAATTTGCCCGTCCAGACACCTCCAGCTAGTCTCTCATTGGTTCTCGCTATTCCTGTTCATCTTCCGCAGAAATTGCAAACTGGGCCAAACAGGAGGTTAAAGGGACTGACTCTCCAAGTCGGGAGGGTGTTAGTAAAGCGTCTGGAATGTTGCACCCGAACACCAGGGTACGAAAACTGAGACATATTTGAACACGTCTCCCGATCACATGGTTGATCATACTCTAGGTTCCACACGCATGTTTTAGCTGAAGGAAGAATACCTTAAACCTGGGTAGTTGAAACCCGTGGAATGGGTACCATGCAATATGACTTCAAAGGGTCTTCATTTGCTCACCGAACCTCTCCAATCCTATCACTGCTGCGTTTATGCCCCTGTACACATGCTTGATTCTCTTTCGGAGACATAGCAATCCATAGGTTTTAAGATACTTACTAGTCAGGTACATTCTTAGGCGTTTAATATGCGGTGTTGAGTCCATTTCGTTGAGCAAGGAGTAGCTCTTGTCTATTCCATATTTGGCTTAAGGAAGTTTATCTGTGCTCATTTCAATCTCTGGTTTTATGCAGCACCCCAACTCACCTTTCCCCTTAAGCAAGCATAAGTTGGTTTTCTAAATTTGAGACCCTGTTCTGTTCTGTAATTCAGTTCCTGTGTAGCCAAGTTTACATTCTGTGTATTACTGATATCTTATGATGTTTCTTTTTCTGTGTGACTTATTTCAGTTAGAATCATCATACCTGAATCCACTCATTGTGCTGCTAAGGGCCTGATGACATAGATTTCATTGCTGAGTGATATTGCTTTGTAAGTAAATACCACAACTTCTTTATCCATTTTTCACTTTCTGCGATGTTGAAATTCTACTGTAAACGAGGTTCTTGTAAACAGAGGCGTCCCAAACTTTGGGGTGGCTGTGTCTTTTTGATTTTAATTTCCCTAAGCTATAGGACCATAATTGGAAGTGCCCTAGGCTCTGTTGCTTTGTTTTTTAGATGTTTCAGGAAACACCATACACTTCTCCCGAGTGTCTGTTGGCAATTTACATCCCGCCCATCAGCATAACAAGGCTCCCAGTTCTCCATGGCCTGTCCTGCCTTTCTGGATTTTACACTTTTTTCAGATGGCCCTTTTGACCGGGGGAAGTGAGACTTCATTGTAGTGCAGATTTCCTTTGCAAGCTTGCTTGGTTGGCCAAAAAGGGCGTATGCGTTTTTTCCTGAATATATTCAGGAAAAAACGCATACGCCCTTTTTGGCCAAGTGCATCATTGTGGACGTTCTGCCTCTTTTCCTATGCTTTCAATGCAATTCCAGTCTACCTCCTGAAATCGGTTTCCTGCAATTCTGCCCCACTTTCAAGTCCTCTTGGCAGCCTTACTTCAGTATATTTTTGGACGATAGCTGTCATTTATAACTCTGCAGGTTTGTGAATTACAGTGCCCCTGAGCTCCTTTCTTCAACTCGCTTTCTTTTGAGCTGGCCGCAACACCGTAGGATGGCTTCAGGCCCTAATCTGGTTCCGGCACGGCACGCTGAGCCTTTGGTTAATTCCTCTTCCTGGTGGGAAATGAGAGTTAAATTTGCCCGTCCAGACACCTCCAGCTAGTCTCTCATTGGTTCTCGCTATTCCTGTTCATCTTCCGCAGAAATTGCAAACTGGGCCAAACAGGAGGTTAAAGGGACTGACTCTCCAAGTCGGGAGGGTGTTAGTAAAGCGTCTGGAATGTTGCACCCGAGTACCAGGGTACAAAAACTGAGACATATTTGAACACGTCTCCCGATCACATGGTTGATCATACTCTAGGTTCCACATGCATGTTTTAGCTGAAGGAAGAATACCTTAAACCTGGGTAGTTGAAACCCGTGGAATGGGTACCATGCAATATGACTTCAAAGGGTCTTCATTTGCTCACCAAACCTCTCCAATCCTATCACTGCTGCGTTTATGCCCCTGTACACATGCTTGATTCTCTTTCGGAGACATAGCAATCCATAGGTTTCAAGATACTTACTAGTCAGGTACATTCTTAGGCATTTAATATGCGGTGTTGAGTCCATTTCGTTGAGCAAGGAGTAGCTCTTGTCTATTCCATATTTGGCTTAAGGAACTTTATCTGTGTTCATTTCAATCTCTGGATTTATGCAGCACCCCAACTCACCTTTACCCTTAAGCAAGCATAAGTTGGTTTTCTAAATTTGAGACCCTGTTCTGTTCTGTAATTCAGTTCCTGTGTAGCCAAGTTTACATTCCGTGTATTACTGATATCTTATGATGTTTCTTTTTCTGTGTGACTTATTTCAGTTAGAATCATCATACCTGAATCCACTCATTGTGCTGCTAAGGGCCTGATGACATAGATTTCATTGCAGAGTGATATTGCTTTGTAAGTAAATACCACAACTTCTTTATCCATTTTTCACTTTCTGCGATGTTGAACTTGTACTGTAAACGAGGTTCTTGTAAACAGAGGCGTCCCAAACTTTGGGGTGGCTGTGTCTTTTTGATTTTAATTTCCCTAAGCTATAGGACCATAAGTGGAAGTGCCCTAGGCTCTGTTGCTTTGTTTTTTAGATGTTTCATGAAATACTATACACTTCTCCCGAGTGTCTGTTGGCAATTTACATCCCGCCCATCAGCATAACAAGGCTCCCAGTTCTCCATGGCCTGTCCTGCCTTTCTGGATTTTACACTTTTTTCAGATGGCCCTTTTGACCGGGGGGAAGTGAGACTTCATTGTAGTGCAGATTTCCTTTGCAAGCTTGCTTGGTTGGCCAAAAAGGGCGTATGCGTTTTTTCCTGAATATATTCAGGAAAAAACGCATACGCCCTTTTTGGCCAAGTGCATCATTGTGGACGTTCTGCCTCTTTTCCTATGCTTTCAATGCAATTCCAGTCTACCTCCTGAAATTGGTTTCCTGCAATTCTGCCCCGCTTTCAAGTCCTCTTGGCAGCCTTACTTCAGTATATTTTTGGACGATAGCTGTCATTTATAACTCTGCAGGTTTGTGAATTACAGTGCCCCTGAGCTCCTTTCTTCAACTCGCTTTCTTTTGAGCTGGCCGCAACACCGCAGGATGGCTTCAGGCCCTAATCTGGTTCCGGCACGGCACGCTGAGCCTTTGGTTAATTGCTCTTCCACATGGGAAATGAGAGTTAAATTTGCCCGTCCAGACACCTCCAGCTAGTCTCTCATTGGTTCTCGCTATTCCTGTTCATCTTCCGCAGAAATTGCAAACTGGGCCAAACAGGAGGTTAAAGGGACTGACTCTCCAAGTCGGGAGGGTGTTAGTAAAGCGTCTGGAATGTTGCACCCGAGTACCAGGGTACGAAAACTGAGACATATTTGAACACGTCTCCCGATCACATGGTTGATCATACTCTAGGTTCCACACGCATGTTTTAGCTGAAAGAAGAATACCTTAAACCTGGGTAGTTGAAACCCGTGGAATGGGTACCATGCAATATGACTTCAAAGGGTCTTCATTTGCTCACCGAACCTCTCCAATCCTATCACTGCTGCGTTTATGCCCCTGTACACATGCTTGATTCTCTTTCGGAGACATAGCAATCCATAGGTTTTAAGATACTTACTAGTCAGGTACATTCTTAGGCGTTTAATATGCGGTGTTGAGTCCATTTCGTTGAGCAAGGAGTAGCTCTTGTCTATTCCATATTTGGCTTAAGGAAGTTTATCTGTGCTCATTTCAATCTCTGGTTTTATGCAGCACCCCAACTCACCTTTCCCCTTAAGCAAGCATAAGTTGGTTTTCTAAATTTGAGACCCTGTTCTGTTCTGTAATTCAGTTCCTGTGTAGCCAAGTTTACATTCTGTGTATTACTGATATCTTATGATGTTTCTTTTTCTGTGTGACTTATTTCAGTTAGAATCATCATACCTGAATCCACTCATTGTGCTGCTAAGGGCCTGATGTCATAGATTTCATTGCTGAGTGATATTGCTTTGTAAGTAAATACCACAACTTCTTTATCCATTTTTCACTTTCTGCGATGTTGAACTTGTACTGTAAACGAGGTTCTTGTAAACAGAGGCGTCCCAAACTTTGGGGTGGCTGTGTCTTTTTGATTTTAATTTCCCTAAGCTATAGGACCATAAGTGGAAGTGCCCTAGGCTCTGTTACTTTGTTTTTTAGATGTTTCAGGAAACACCATACACTTCTCCCGAGTGTCTGTTGGCAATTTACATCCCGCCCATCAGCATAACAAGGCTCCCAGTTCTCCATGGCCTGTCCTGCCTTTCTGGATTTTACACTTTTTTCAGATGGCCCTTTTGACCGGGGGGAAGTGAGACTTCATTGTAGTGCAGATTTCCTTTGCAAGCTTGCTTGGTTGGCCAAAAAGGGCGTATGCGTTTTTTCCTGAATATATTCAGGAAAAAACGCATACGCCCTTTTTGGCCAAGTGCATCATTGTGGACGTTCTGCCTCTTTTCCTATGCTTTCAATGCAATTCCAGTCTACCTCCTGAAATCGGTTTCCTGCAATTCTGCCCCGCTTTCAAGTCCTCTTGGCAGCCTTACTTCAGTATATTTTTGGACGATAGCTGTCATTTATAACTCTGCAGGTTTGTGAATTACAGTGCCCCTGAGCTCCTTTCTTCAACTCGCTTTCTTGTGACCTGGCCGCAACACCGCAGGATGGCTTCAGGCCCTAATCTGGTTCCGGCACGGCACGCTGAGCCTTTGGTTAATTCCTCTTCCTGGTGGGAAATGAGAGTTAAATTTGCCCGTCCAGACACCTCCAGCTAGTCTCTCATTGGTTCTCGCTATTCCTGTTCATCTTTCGCAGAAATTGCAAACTGGGCCAAACAGGAGGTTAAAGGGACTGACTCTCCAAGTCGGGAGGGTGTTAGTAAAGCGTCTGGAATGTTGCACCCGAGTACCAGGGTACGAAAACTGAGACATATTTGAACACGTCTCCCGATCACATGGTTGATCATACTCTAGGTTCCACATGCATGTTTTAGCTGAAGGAAGAATACCTTAAACCTGGGTAGTTGAAACCTGTGGAATGGGTACCATGCAATATGACTTCAAAGGGTCTTCATTTGCTCACCGAACCTCTCCAATCCTATCACTGCTGCGTTTATGCCCCTGTACACATGCTTGATTCTCTTTCGGAGACATAGCAATCCATAGGTTTTAAGATACTTACTAGTCAGGTACATTCTTAGGCATTTAATATGCGGTGTTGAGTCCATTTCGTTGAGCAAGGAGTAGCTCTTGTCTATTCCATATTTGGCTTAAGGAACTTTATCTGTGTTCATTTCAATCTCTGGTTTTATGCAGCACCCCAACTCACCTTTCCCCTTAAGCAAGCATAAGTTGGTTTTCTAAATTTGAGACCCTGTTCTGTTCTGTAATTCAGTTCCTGTGTAGCCAAGTTTACATTCCGTGTATTACTGATATCTTATGATGTTTCTTTTTCTGTGTGACTTATTTCAGTTAGAATCATCATACCTGAATCCACTCATTGTGCTGCTAAGGGCCTGATGACATAGATTTCATTGCTGAGTGATATTGCTTTGTAAGTAAATACCACAACTTCTTTATCCATTTTTCACTTTCTGCGATGTTGAACTTGTACTGTAAATGAGGTTCTTGTAAACAGAGGCGTCCCAAACTTTGGGGTGGCTGTGTCTTTTTGATTTTAATTTCCCTAAGCTATAGGACCATAAGTGGAAGTGCCCTAGGCTCTGTTGCTTTGTTTTTTAGATGTTTCAGGAAACACCATACACTTCTCCCGAGTGTCTGTTGGCAATTTACATCCCGCCCATCAGCATAACAAGGCTCCCAGTTCTCCATGGCCTGTCCTGTCTTTCTGGATTTTACACTTTTTTCAGATGGCCATTTTGACCGGGGGGAAGTGAGACTTCATTGTAGTGCAGATTTCCTTTGCAAGCTTGCTTGGTTGGCCAAAAAGGGCGTATGCGTTTTTTCCTGAATATATTCAGGAAAAAACGCATACGCCCTTTTTGGCCAAGTGCATCATTGTGGACGTTCTGCCTCTTTTCCTATGCTTTCAATGCAATTCCAGTCTGCCTCCTGAAATCGGTTTCCTGCAATTCTGCCCCGCTTTCAAGTCCTCTTGGCAGCCTTACTTCAGTATATTTTTGGACGATAGCTGTCATTTATAACTCTGCAGGTTTGTGAATTACAGTGCCCCTGAGCTCCTTTCTTCAACTCGCTTTCTTTTGAGCTGGCCGCAACACCGCAGGATGGCTTCAGGCCCTAATCTGGTTGCGGCACGGCACGCTGAGCCTTTGGTTAATTCCTCTTCCTGGTGGGAAATGAGAGTTAAATTTGCCCGTCCAGACACCTCCAGCTAGTCTCTCATTGGTTCTCGTTATTCCTGTTCATCTTCCGCAGAAATTGCAAACTGGGCCAAACAGGAGGTTAAAGGGACTGACTCTCCAAGTCGGGAGGGTGTTAGTAAAGCGTCTGGAATGTTGCACCCGAGTACCAGGGTACGAAAACTGAGACATATTTGAACACGTCTCCCGATCACATGGTTGATCATACTCTAGGTTCCACATGCATGTTTTAGCTGAAGGAAGAATACCTTAAACCTGGGTAGTTGAAACCCGTGGAATGGGTACCATGCAATATGACTTCAAAGGGTCTTCATTTGCTCACCGAACCTCTCCAATCCTATCACTGCTGCGTTTATGCCCCTGTACACATGCTTGATTCTCTTTCGGAGACATAGCAATCCATAGGTTTTAAGATACTTACTAGTCAGTTACATTCTTAGGCGTTTAATATGGGGTGTTGAGTCCATTTCGTTGAGCAAGGAGTAGCTCTTGTCTATTCCATATTTGGCTTAAGAAAATTTATCTGTACTCATTTCAATCTCTGGTTTTATTCAGCACCCCAACTCACCTTTCCCCTTAAGCAAGCATAAGTTGGTTTTCTAAATTTGAGACCCTGTTCTGTTTTGGAATTCAGTTCCTGTGTAGCCAAGTTTACATTCCGTGCATTAGTGATATCTTATGATGTTTCTTTTTCTGTGTGACTTATTTCAGTTAGAATCATCGTACCTGAATCCACTCATTATGCTGCTACGGGCCTGATGACATAGATTTCATTGCTGAGTGATACTGCATTGCACGTAGTTACCACATGTTCTTTATCCATTTTTCACTTTCTGTGATATTGAACTTGTACGGTAAACGCGGTTCTTGTAAACAGAGGCGTCCCAAACTTTGGGGTGGCTGTGTCTTTTTGATTTTAATTTCCCTAAGCTATAGGACCATAAGTGGAAGTGCCCTAGGCTCTGTTGCTTTGTTTTTTAGATGTTTCAGGAAACACCATACACTTCTCCCGAGTGTCTGTTGGCAATTTACATCCCGCCCATCAGCATAACAAGGCTCCCAGTTCTCCATGGCCTGTCCTGCCTTTCTGGATTTTACACTTTTTTCAGATGGCCCTTTTGACCGGGGGGAAGTGAGACTTCATTGTAGTGCAGATTTCCTTTGCAAGTTTGCTTGGTTGGCCAAAAAGGGCGTATGCGTTTTTCCTGAATATATTCAGGAAAAAACGCATACGCCCTTTTTGGCCAAGTGCATCATTGTGGACGTTCTGCCTCTTTTCCTATGCTTTCAATGCAATTCCAGTCTACCTCCTGAAATCGGTTTCCTGCAATTCTGCCCCGCTTTCAAGTCCTCTTGGCAGCCTTACTTCAGTATGTTTTTGGACGATAGCTGTCATTTATAACTCTGCAGGTTTGTGAATTACAGTGCCCCTGAGCTCCTTTCTTCAACTCGCTTTCTTATGACCTGGCCGCAACACCGCAGGATGGCTTCAGGCCCTAATCTGGTTCCGGCACGGCACGCTGAGCCTTTGGTTAATTCCTCTTCCTGGTGGGAAATGAGAGTTAAATTTGCCCGTCCAGACACCTCCAGCTATTCTCTCATTGGTTCTCGCTATTCCTGTTCATATTCCGCAGAAATTGCAAACTGGGCCAAACAGGAGGTTAAAGGGACTGACTCTCCAAGTCGGGAGGGTGTTAGGAAAGCGTCTGGAATGTTGCACCCGAGTACCAGGGTATGGAAAATGAGACATATTTGAACACGTCTCCCGATCACATGGTTGATCATACTCTAGGTTCCACATGCATGTTTTAGCTGAAGGAAGAATACCTTAAACCTGGGTAGTTGAAACCCGTGGAATGGGTACGATGCAATATGACTTCAAAGGGTCTTCATTTGCTCACCGAACCTCTCCAATCCTATCACTGCTGCGTTTATGCCCCTGTACACATGCTTGATTCTCTTTCGGAGACATAGCAATCCATAGGTTTTAAGATAGTTACTAGTCAGGTACATTCTTAGGCGTTTAATATGGGGTGTTGAGTCCATTTCGTTGAGCAAGGAGTAGCTCTTGTCTATTACATATTTGGCTTAAGGAACTTTATCTGTGCTCATTTCAATCTCTGGTTTTATGCAGCACCCCAACTCACCTTTCCCCTTAAGCAAGCATAAGTTGGTTTTCTAAATTTGAGACCCTGTTCTGTTTTGTAATTCAGTTCCTGTGTAGCCAAGTTTACATTCCGTGCATTAGTGATATCTTATGATGTTTCTTTTTCTGTGTGACTTATTTCAGTTAGAATCATCGTACCTGAATCCACTCATTATGCTGCTACGGGCCTGATGACATAGATTTCATTGCTGAGTGATACTGCATTGTACATAATTACCACAACTTCTTTATCCATTTTTCACTTTCTGCGATATTAAACTTGTACCGTAAACGAGGTTCTTCTAAACAGAGCTGTCCCAAACTGTGGGGTGGCTGTGTCTTTTTGATTTTAATTTCCCTAAGCTATAGGACCATAAGTGGAAGTGCCCTAGGCTCTGTTGCTTTGTTTTTTAGATGTTTCAGGAAACACCATACACTTCTCCCGAGTGGCTGTTGGCAATTTACATCCCGCCCATCAGCATAACAAGGCTCCCAATTCTCCATGGCCTGTCCTGCCTTTCTGGATTTTACACTTTTCTCAGATGGCCCTTTTGACCGGGGGGAAGTGAGACTTCATTGTAGTGCAGATTTCCTTTGCAAGCTTGCTTGGTTGGCCAAAAAGTGCGTATGCGTTTTTTCCTGATTCAGGAAAAAACACATACGCCCTTTTTGGCCAAGTGCTTCATTGTGGACGTTCTCCCTCTTTTCCTATGCTTTCAATGCAATTCCAGTCTACCTCCTGAAATCGGTTTCCTGCAATTCTGCCCCGCTTTCAAGTCCTCTTGGCAGCCTTACTTCAGTATGTTTTTGGACGATAGCTGTCATTTATAACTCTGCAGGTTTGTGAATTACAGTGCCCCTGAGCTCCTTTCTTCAACTCGCTTTCTTGTGACCTGGCCGCAACACCGCAGGATGGCTTCAGGCCCTAATCTGGTTCCGGCACGGCACGCTGAGCCTTTGGTTAATTCCTCTTCCTGGTGGGAAATGAGAGTTAAATTTGCCCGTCCAGACACCTCCAGCTTGTCTCTCATTGGTTCTCGCTATTCCTGTTCATCTTCCGCAGAAATTGCAAACTGGGCCAAACAGGAGGTTAAAGGGACTGACTCTCCAAGTCGGGAGGGTGTTAGTAAAGCGTCTGGAATGTTGCACCCGAGTACCAGGGTACGAAAACTGAGACATATTTGAACACGTCTCCCGATCACATGGTTGATCATACTCTAGGTTCCACATGCATGTTTTAGCTGAAGGAAGAATACCTTAAACCTGGGTAGTTGAAACCCGTGGAATGGGTACCATGCAATATGACTTCAAAGGGTCTTCATTTGCTCACCGAACCTCTCCAATCCTATCACTGCTGCGTTTATGCCCCTGTACACATGCTTGATTCTCTTTCGGAGACATAGCAATCCATAGGTTTTAAGATACTTACTAGTCAGGTACATTCTTAGGCGTTTAATATGCGGTGTTGAGTCCATTTCGTTGAGCAAGGAGTAGATCTTGTCTATTCCATATTTGGCTTAAGGAACTTTATCTGTGCTCATTTCAATCTCTGGTTTTATGCAGCACCCCAACTCACCTTTACCCTTAAGCAAGCATAAGTTGGTTTTCTAAATTTGAGACCCTGTTCTGTTCTGTAATTCAGTTCCTGTGTAGCCAAGTTTACATTCCGTGTATTACTGATATCTTATGATGTTTCTTTTTCTGTGTGACTTATTTCAGTTAGAATCATCATACCTGAATCCACTCATTGTGCTGCTAAGGGCCTGATGACATAGATTTCATTGCTGAGTGATATTGCTTTGTAAGTAAATACCACAACTTCTTTATCCATTTTTCACTTTCTGTGATATTGAACTTGTACGGTAAACGAGGTTCTTGTAAACAGAGGCGTCCCAATGTTTGGGGTGGCTGTGTCTTTTTGATTTTAATTTCCCTAAGCTATAGGACCATAAGTGGAAGTGCCCTAGGCTCTGTTGCTTTGTTTTTTAGATGTTTCAGGAAACACCATACACTTCTCCCGAGTGTCTGTTGGCAATTTACATCCCGCCCATCAGCATAACAATGCTCCCAGTTCTCCATGGTCTGTCCTGCCTTTCTGGATTTTACACTTTTTTCAGATGGCCCTTTTGACCGGGGGGAAGTGAGACTTCATTGTAGTGCAGATTTCCTTTGCAAGTTTGCTTGGTTGGCCAAAAAGGGCGTATGCGTTTTTTCTTGAATATATTCAGGAAAAAACGCATACGCCCTTTTTGGCCAAGTGCATCATTGTGGACGTTCTGCCTCTTTTCCTATGCTTTCAATGCAATTCCAGTCTACCTCCTGAAATCGGTTTCCTGCAATTCTGCCCCGCTTTCAAGTCCTCTTGGCAGCCTTACTTCAGTATATTTTTGGACGATAGCTGTCATTTATAACTATGCAGGTTTGTGAATTACAGTGCCCCTGAGCTCCTTTCTTCAACTCGCTTTCTTGTGACCTGGCCGCAACACCGCAGGATGGCTTCAGGCCCTAATCTGGTTCCGGCACGGCACGCTGAGCCTTTGGTTAATTCCTCTTCCTGGTGGGAAATGAGAGTTAAATTTGCCCGTCCAGACACCTCCAGCTAGTCTCTCATTGGTTCTCGCTATTCCTGTTCATCTTCCGCAGAAATTGCAAACTGGGCCAAACAGGAGGTTAAAGGGACTGACTCTCCAAGTCGGGAGGGTGTTAGTAAAGCGTCTGGAATGTTGCACCCGAGTACCAGGGTATGAAAACTGAGACATATTTGAACACGTTTCCCGATCACATGGTTGATCATACTCTAGGTTCCACATGCATGTTTTAGCTGACGGAAGAATCCCTGAAACCTGGAGAGTTGAGACCCGTGGAATGGGTAACATGCAATATGACTTCAAAGGGTCTTTGTTTGCTCACCGAACCTCTCCAATCCTATCATTTCTGCATTTATGCCCCTGGACACACGCTTGATTCTCTTTTGGAGATATAGCAATCCATAGGTTTTAAGATACTTACTAGTCAGGTACATTCTTAGGCGCTTAATATGGGGTGTTGAGTCCATTTCGTTGAGCAAGGAGTAGCTCTTGTCTATTCCATATTTGGCTTAAGGAACTTTATCTGTACTCATTTCAATCTCTGGTTTTATGCAGCACCCCAACTCACCTTTACCCTTAAGCAAGCATAAGTTGGTTTTCTAAATTTGAGACCCTGTTCTGTTCTGTAATTCAGTTCCTTTGGAGCCAAGTTTACATTCCGTGTATTACTGATATCTTATGATGTTTCGTTTTCTGTGTGACTTATTTCAGTTAGAATCGTCAAACCTGAATCCACTCATTGTGCTGCTAAGGGCCTGATGACATAGATTTCATTGCTGCGTGATATTGCTTTGTAAGTAAATACCACAAATTCTTTATCCATTTTTCACTTTCTGCGATGTTGAACTTGTACTGTAAACGAGGTTCTTGTAAACAGAGGCGTCCCAAACTTTGGGGTGGCTGTGTCTTTTTGATTTTAATTTCCCTAAGCTATAGGACCATAAGTGGAAGTGCCCTAGGCTCTGTTGCTTTGTTTTTTAGATGTTTCAGGAAACACCATACACTTCTCCCGAGTGTCTGTTGGCAATTTACATCCCGCCCATCAGCATAACAAGGCTCCCAGTTCTCCATGGCCTGTCCTGCCTTTCTGGATTTTACACTTTTTTCAGATGGCCCTTTTGACCGGGGGGAAGTGAGACTTCATTGTAGTGCAGATTTCCTTTGCAAGCTTGCTTGGTTGGCCAAAAAGGGCGTATACGTTTTTTCCTGAATATATTCAGGAAAAAACGCATATGCCCTTTTTGGCCAAGTGCATCATTGTGGACGTTCTGCTTCTTTTCCTATGCTTTCAATGCAATTCCAGTCTACCTCCTGAAATCGGTTTCCTGTAATTCTGCCCCGCTTTCAAGTCCTCTTGGCAGCCTTACTTCAGTATATTTTTGGACGATAGCTGTCATTGATAACTCTGTAGGTTTGTGAATTACAGTGCCCCTGAGCTCCTTTCTTCAACTCGCTTTCTTTTGAGCTGGCCGCAACACCGCAGGATGGCTTCAGGCCCTAATCTTGTTCCGGCACGGCACGCTGAGCCTTTGGTTAATTCCTCTTCCTGGTGGGAAATGAGAGTTAAATTTGCCCGTCCAGACACCTCCAGCTAGTCTCTCATTGGTTCTCGCTATTCCTGTTCATCTTCCGCAGAAATTGCAAACTGGGCCAAACAGGAGGTTAAAGGGACTGACTCTCCAAGTCGGGAGGGTGTTAGTAAAGCGTCTGGAATGTTGCACCCGAGTACCAGGGTATGAAAACTGAGACATATTTGAACACGTTTCCCGATCACATGGTTGATCATACTCTAGGTTCCACATGCATGTTTTAGCTGACGGAAGAATCCCTGAAACCTGGAGAGTTGAGACCCGTGGAATGGGTAACATGCAATATGACTTCAAAGGGTCTTTGTTTGCTCACCGAACCTCTCCAATCCTATCATTTCTGCATTTATGCCCCTGGACACACGCTTGATTCTCTTTTGGAGATATAGCAATCCATAGGTTTTAAGATACTTACTAGTCAGGTACATTCTTAGGCGCTTAATATGGGGTGTTGAGTCCATTTCGTTGAGCAAGGAGTAGCTCTTGTCTATTCCATATTTGGCTTAAGGAACTTTATCTGTGCTCATTTCAATCTCTGGTTTTATGCAGCACCCCAACTCACCTTTACCCTTAAGCAAGCATAAGTTGGTTTTCTAAATTTGAGACCCTGTTCTGTTCTGTAATTCAGTTCCTTTGGAGCCAAGTTTACATTCCGTGTATTACTGATATCTTATGATGTTTCGTTTTCTGTGTGACTTATTTCAGTTAGAATCGTCAAACCTGAATCCACTCATTGTGCTGCTAAGGGCCTGATGACATAGATTTCATTGCTGCGTGATATTGCTTTGTAAGTAAATACCACAAATTCTTTATCCATTTTTCACTTTCTGCGATGTTGAACTTGTACTGTAAACGAGGTTCTTGTAAACAGAGGCGTCCCAAACTTTGGGGTGGCTGTGTCTTTTTGATTTTAATTTCCCTAAGCTATAGGACCATAAGTGGAAGTGCCCTAGGCTCTGTTGCTTTGTTTTTTAGATGTTTCAGGAAACACCATACACTTCTCCCGAGTGTCTGTTGGCAATTTACATCCCGCCCATCAGCATAACAAGGCTCCCAGTTCTCCATGGCCTGTCCTGCCTTTCTGGATTTTACACTTTTTTCAGATGGCCCTTTTGACCGGGGGGAAGTGAGACTTCATTGTAGTGCAGATTTCCTTTGCAAGCTTGCTTGGTTGGCCAAAAAGGGCGTATACGTTTTTTCCTGAATATATTCAGGAAAAAACGCATATGCCCTTTTTGGCCAAGTGCATCATTGTGGACGTTCTGCTTCTTTTCCTATGCTTTCAATGCAATTCCAGTCTACCTCCTGAAATCGGTTTCCTGTAATTCTGCCCCACTTTCAAGTCCTCTTGGCAGCCTTACTTCAGTATATTTTTGGACGATAGCTGTCATTGATAACTCTGTAGGTTTGTGAATTACAGTGCCCCTGAGCTCCTTTCTTCAACTCGCTTTCTTTTGAGCTGGCCGCAACACCGCAGGATGGCTTCAGGCCCTAATCTTGTTCCGGCACGGCACGCTGAGCCTTTGGTTAATTCCTCTTCCTGGTGGGAAATGAGAGTTAAATTTGCCCGTCCAGACACCTCCAGCTAGTCTCTCATTGGTTCTCGCTATTCCTGTTCATCTTCCGCAGAAATTGCAAACTGGGCCAAACAGGAGGTTAAAGGGACTGACTCTCCAAGTCGGGAGAGTGTTAGTAAAGCGTCTGGAATGTTGCACCCGAGTACCAGGGGAGGAAAACTGAGACATATTTGAACACGTCTCCCGTTCACACGGTTGATCATACTCTGGGTTCCACATGCATGTTTTAGCTGAAGGAAGAATACCTTAAACCTGGAGAGTTGAGACCCGTGTAATGGGTACCATGCAATATGACTTCAAAGGGTCTTCATTTGCTCACCGAAACTCTCCAATCCTATCACTGCTGCGTTTATGCCCCTGTACACACGCTTCATTCTCTTTTGGAGACATAGCAATCCATAGGTTTTAAGATACTTACTAGTCAGGTACATTCTTAGGCGTTTAATATGGGGTGTTGAGTCCATTTCGTTGAGCAAGGAGTAGCTCTTGTCTATTCCATATTTGGCTTAAGGAATTTTATCTGTGCTCATTTCAATCGCTGGTTTTATGCAGCACCCCAACTCACCTTTCCCCTTAAGCAAGCATAAGTTGGTTTTCTAAATTTGAGACCCTGTTCTGTTTTGGAATTCAGTTCCTGTGTAGCCAAGTTTACATTCCGTGTATTACTGATATCTTATGATGTTTCTTTTTCGGTGTGACTTATTTCAGTTAGAATCATCGTACTTGAATCCACTCATTATGCTGCTACGGGCCTGATGACATAGATTCCATTGCTGAGTGATACTGCATTGTACGTAAGTATCACAAGTTCTGTATCCATTTTTCACTTTCTGTGATATTGAACTTGTACGGTAAACGAGGTTCTTGTAAACAGAGGCGTCCCAAACTTTGGGGTGGCTGTGTCTTTTTGATTTTAATTTCCCTAAGCTATAGGACCATAAGTGGAAGTGCCCTAGGGTCTGTTGCTTTGTGTTTTAGATGTTTCAGGAAACACCATACACTTCTCCCGAGTGTCTGTTGGCAATTTACATCCCGCCCATCAGCATAACAAGGCTCCCAGTTCTCCATGGCCTGTCCTGCCTTTCTGGATTTTACACTTTTTTCAGATGGCCCTTTTGACCGGGAGGAAGTGAGACTTCATTGTAGTGCAGATTTCCTTTGCAAGTTTGCTTGGTTGGCCAAAAAGGGCGTATGCGTTTTTTCCTGAATATATTCAGGAAAAAACGCATACGCCCTTTTTGGCCAAGTGCATCATTGTGGACGTTCTGCCTCTTTTCCTATGCTTTCAATGCAATTCCAGTCTACCTCCTGAAATCGGTTTCCTGCAATTCTGCCCCGCTTTCAAGTCCTCTTGGCAGCCTTACTTCAGTATATTTTTGGACGATAGCTGTCATTTATAACTCTGCAGGTTTGTGAATTACAGTGCCCCTGAGCTCCTTTCTTCAACTCGCTTTCTTATGACCTGGCCGCAACACCGCAGGATGGCTTCAGGCCCTAATCTGGTTCTGGCACGGCACGCTGAGCCTTTGGTTAATTCCTCTTCCTGGTGGGAAATGAGAGTTAAATTTGCCCGTCCAGACACCTCCAGCTAGTCTCTCATTGGTTCTCGCTATTCCTGTTCATCTTCCGCAGAAATTGCAAACTGGGCCAAACAGGAGGTTAAAGGGACTGACTCTCCAAGTCGGGAGGCTGTTAGTAAAGCGTCTGGAATGTTGCACCCGAGTACCAGGGTATGGAAATTGAGACATATTTGAACACGTTTCCCGATCACATGGTTGATCATACTCTAGGTTCCACATGCATGTTTTAGCTGAAGGAAGAATACCTTAAACCTGGGTAGTTGAAACCCGTGGAATGGGTACGATGCAATATGACTTCAAAGGGTCTTCATTTGCTCACCGAACCTCTCCAATCCTATCACTGCTGCGTTTATGCCCCTGTACACATGCTTGATTCTCTTTCGGAGACATAGCAATCCATAGGTTTTAAGATACTTACTAGTCAGGTACATTCTTAGGCGTTTAATATGGGATGTTGAGTCCATTTCGTTGAGCAAGGAGTAGCTCTTGTCTATTCCATATTTGGCTTAAGGAACTTTATCTGTGCTCATTTCAATCTCTGGTTTTATGCAGCACCCCAACTCACCTTTCCCCTTAAGCAAGCATAAGTTGGTTTTCTAAATTTGAGACCCTGTTCTGTTCTGTAATTCAGTTCCTGTGTAGCCAAGTTTACATTCCGTGTATTACTGATATCTTATGATGTTTCTTTTTCTGTGTGACTTATTTCAGTTAGAATCATCGTACCTGAATCCACTCATTATGCTGCTAAGGGCCTGATGACATAGATTTCATTGCTGAGTGATATTGCTTTGTAAGTAAATACCACAACTTCTTTATCCATTTTTCACATTCTGCGATGTTGAACTTGTACTGTAAACGAGGTTCTTGTAAACAGAGGCGTCCCAAACTTTGGGGTGGCTGTGTCTTTTTGATTTTAATTTCCCTAAGCTATAGGACCATAAGTGGAAGTGCCCTAGGCTCTGTTGCTTTGTTTTTTAGATGTTTCAGGAAACACCATACACTTCTCCCGAGTGTCTGTTGGCAATTTACATCCCGCCCATCAGCATAACAAGGCTCCCAGTTCTCCATGGCCTGTCCTGCCTTTCTGGATTTTACACTTTTTTCAGATGGCCCTTTTGACCGGGGGGAAGTGAGACTTCATTGTAGTGCAGATTTCCTTTGCAAGCTTGCTTGGTTGGCCAAAACGGGCGTATGCGTTTCTTCCTGAATAGATTCAGGAAAAAACGCATACGCCCTTTTTGGCCAAGTGCATCATTGTGGACGTTCTGCCTCTTTTCCTATGCTTTCAATGCAATTCCAGTCTACCTCCTGAAATCGGTTTCCTGCAATTCTGCCCCGCTTTCAAGTCCTCTTGGCAGCCTTACTTCAGTATATTTTTGGACGATAGCTGTCATTTATAACTATGCAGGTTTGTGTATTACAGTGCCCCTGAGCTCCTTTCTTCAACTCGCTTTCTTTTGAGCTGGCAGCAACACCATAGTATGGCTTCAGGCCCTAATCTGGTTCCGGCACGGCACGCTGAGCCTTTGGTTAATTCCTCTTCCTGGTGGGAAATGAGAGTTAAATTTGCCCGTCCAGACACCTCCAGCTAGTCTCTCATTGGTTCTCGCTATTCCTGTTCATCTTCCGCAGAAATTGCAAACTGGGCCAAACAGGAGGTTAAAGGGACTGACTCTCCAAGTCGGGAGGATGTTAGTAAAGCGTCTGGAATGTTGCACCCGAGTACCAGGGTACGAAAACTGAGACATATTTGAACACGTCTCCCGATCACATGGTTGATCATACTCTAGGTTCCACATGCATGTTTTAGCTGAAGGAAGAATACCTTAAACCTGGGTAGTTGAAACCCGTGGAATGGGTACCATGCAATATGACTTCAAAGGGTCTTCATTTGCTCACCGAACCTCTCCAATCCTATCACTGCTGCGTTTATGCCCCTGTACACATGCTTGATTCTCTTTCGGAGACATAGCAATCCATAGGTTTTAAGATACTTACTAGTCAGGTACATTCTTAGGCGTTTAATATGGGGTGTTGAGTCCATTTCGTTGAGCAAGGAGTAGCTCTTGTCTATTCCATATTTGGCTTAAGGAACTTTATCTGTGCTCATTTCAATCTCTGGTTTTATGCAGCACCCCAACTCACCTTTCCCCTTAAGCAAGCATAAGTTGTTTTTCTAAATTTGAGACCCAGTTCTGTTCTGTAATTCAGTTCCTGTGTAGCCAAGTTTACATTCCGTGTATTACTGATATCTTATGATGTTTCTTTTTCTGTGTGACTTATTTCAGTTAGAATCATCATACCTGAATCCACTCATTGTGCTGCTAAGGGCCTGATGACATAGATTTCATTGCTGAGTGATATTGCTTTGTAAGTAAATACCACAACTTCTTTATCCATTTTTCACTTTCTGCGATGTTGAACTTGTACTGTAAACGAGGTTCTTGTAAACAGAGGCGTCCCAAACTTTGGGGTGGCTGTGTCTTTTTGATTTTAATTTCCCTAAGCTATAGGACCATAAGTGGAAGTGCCCTAGGCTCTGTTGCTTTGTTTTTTAGATGTTTCAGGAAACACCATACACTTCTCCCGAGTGTCTGTTGGCAATTTACATCCCGCCCATCAGCATAACAAGGCTCCCAGTTCTCCATGGCCTGTCCTGCCTTTCTGGATTTTACACTTTTTTCAGATGGCCCTTTTGACCGGGGGGAAGTGAGACTTCATTGTAGTGCAGATTTCCTTTGCAAGTTTGCTTGGTTGGCCAAAAAGGGCGTATGCGTTTTTTCCTGAATATATTCAGGAAAAAACGCATACGCCCTTTTTGGCCAAGTGCATCATTGTGGACGTTCTGCCTCTTTTCCTATGCTTTCAATGCAATTCCAGTCTACCTCCTGAAATCGGTTTCCTGCAATTCTGCCCCGCTTTCAAGTCCTCTTGGCAGCCTTACTTCAGTATATTTTTGGACGATAGCTGTCATTTATAACTCTGCAGGTTTGTGAATTACAGTGCCCCTGAGCTCCTTTCTTCAACTCGCTTTCTTTTGAGCTGGCCGCAACACCGCAGGATGGCTTCAGGGCCTAATCTGGTTCCGGCACGGCACGCTGAGCCTTTGGTTAATTCCTCTTCCTGGTGGGAAATGAGAGTTAAATTTGCCCGTCCAGACACCTCCAGCTAGTCTCTCATTGGTTCTCGCTATTCCTGTTCATCTTCCGCAGAAATTGCAAACTGGGCCAAACAGGAGGTTAAAGGGACTGACTCTCCAAGTCGGGAGGGTGTTAGTAAAGCGTCTGGAATGTTGCACCCGAGTACCAGGGTACGAAAACTGAGACATATTTGAACACGTCTCCCGATCACATGGTTGATCATACTCTAGGTTCCACATGCATGTTTTAGCTGAAGGAAGAATACCTTAAACCTGGGTAGTTGAAACCCGTGGAATGGGTACCATGCAATATGACTTCAGAGGGTCTTCATTTGCTCACCAAACCTCTCCAATCCTATCACTGCTGCGTTTATGCCCCTGTACACATGCTTGATTCTCTTTCGGAGACATAGCAATCCATAGGTTTTAAGATACTTACTAGTCAGGTACATTCTTAGGCGTTTAATATGCGGTGTTGTGTCCATTTCGTTGAGCAAGGAGTAGCTCTTGTCTATTCCATATTTGGCTTAAGGAACTTTATCTGTGCTCATTTCAATCTCTGGTTTTATGCAGCACCCCAACTCACCTTTCCCCTTAAGCAAGCATAAGTTGGTTTTCTAAATTTGAGACCCTGTTCTGTTTTGGAATTCAGTTCCTGTGTAGCCAAGTTTACATTCCGTGTATTACTGATATCTTATGATGTTTCTTTTTCTGTGTGACTTATTTCAGTTAGAATCATCATACCTGAATCCACTCATTGTGCTGCTAAGGGCCTGATGACATAGATTTCATTGCAGAGTGATATTGCTTTGTAAGTAAATACCACAACTTCTTTATCCATTTTTCACTTTCTGCGATGTTGAACTTGTACTGTAAACGAGGTTCTTGTAAACAGAGGCGTCCCAAACTTTGGGGTGGCTGTGTCTTTTTGATTTTAATTTCCCTAATCTATAGGACCATAAGTTGAAGTGCCCTAGGCTCTGTTGCTTTGTTTTTTAGATGTTTCAGGAAACACCATACACTTCTCCCGAGTGTCTGTTGGCAATTTACATCCCGCCCATCAGCATAACAAGGCTCCCAGTTCTCCATGGCCTGTCCTGCCTTTCTGGATTTTACACTTTTTTCAGATGGCCCTTTTGACCGGGGGGAAGTGAGACTTCATTGTAGTGCAGATTTCCTTTGCAAGTTTGCTTGGTTGGCCAAAAAGGGCGTATGCGTTTTTTCCTGAATATATTCAGGAAAAAACGCATACGCCCTTTTTGGCCAAGTGCATCATTGTGGACGTTCTGCCTCTTTTCCTATGCTTTCAATGCAATTCCAGTCTACCTCCTGAAATCGGTTTCCTGCAATTCTGCCCCGCTTTCAAGTCCTCTTGGCAGCCTTACTTCAGTATATTTTTGGACGATAGCTGTCATTTATAACTCTGCAGGTTTGTGAATTACAGTGCCCCTGAGCTCCTTTCTTCAACTCGCTTTCTTTTGAGCTGGCCGCAACACCGCAGGATGGCTTCAGGGCCTAATCTGGTTCCGGCACGGCACGCTGAGCCTTTGGTTAATTCCTCTTCCTGGTGGGAAATGAGAGTTAAATTTGCCCGTCCAGACACCTCCAGCTAGTCTCTCATTGGTTCTCGCTATTCCTGTTCATCTTCCGCAGAAATTGCAAACTGGGCCAAACAGGAGGTTAAAGGGACTGACTCTCCAAGTCGGGAGGGTGTTAGTAAAGCGTCTGGAATGTTGCACCCGAGTACCAGGGTACGAAAACTGAGACATATTTGAACACGTCTCCCGATCACATGGTTGATCATACTCTAGGTTCCACATGCATGTTTTATCTGAAGGAAGAATACCTTAAACCTGGGTAGTTGAAACCCGTGGAATGGGTACCATGCAATATGACTTCAGAGGGTCTTCATTTGCTCACCAAACCTCTCCAATCCTATCACTGCTGCGTTTATGCCCCTGTACACATGCTTGATTCTCTTTCGGAGACATAGCAATCCATAGGTTTTAAGATACTTACTAGTCAGGTACATTCTTAGGCGTTTAATATGCGGTGTTGTGTCCATTTCGTTGAGCAAGGAGTAGCTCTTGTCTATTCCATATTTGGCTTAAGGAACTTTATCTGTGCTCATTTCAATCTCTGGTTTTATGCAGCACCCCAACTCACCTTTCCCCTTAAGCAAGCATAAGTTGGTTTTCTAAATTTGAGACCCTGTTCTGTTTTGGAATTCAGTTCCTGTGTAGCCAAGTTTACATTCCGTGTATTACTGATATCTTATGATGTTTCTTTTTCTGTGTGACTTATTTCAGTTAGAATCATCATACCTGAATCCACTCATTGTGCTGCTAAGGGCCTGATGACATAGATTTCATTGCAGAGTGATATTGCTTTGTAAGTAAATACCACAACTTCTTTATCCATTTTTCACTTTCTGCGATGTTGAACTTGTACTGTAAACGAGGTTCTTGTAAACAGAGGCGTCCCAAACTTTGGGGTGGCTGTGTCTTTTTGATTTTAATTTCCCTAATCTATAGGACCATAAGTTGAAGTGCCCTAGGCTCTGTTGCTTTGTTTTTTAGATGTTTCAGGAAACACCATACACTTCTCCCGAGTGTCTGTTGGCAATTTACATCCCGCCCATCAGCATAACAAGGCTCCCAGTTCTCCATGGCCTGTCCTGCCTTTCTGGATTTTACACTTTTTTCAGATGGCCCTTTTGACCGGGGGGAAGTGAGACTTCATTGTAGTGCAGATTTCCTTTGCAAGCTTGCTTGGTTGGCCAAAAAGGGCATATGAGTTTTTTCCTGAATATATTCAGGAAAAAACGCATACACCCTTTTTGGCCAAGTGCATCATTGTGGACGTTCTGCCTCTTTTCCTATGCTTTCAATGCAATTCCAGTCTACCTCCTGAAATCGGTTTCCTGCAATTCTGCCCCGCTTTCAAGTCCTCTTGGCAGCCTTACTTCAGTATGTTTTTGGACGATAGCTGTCATTTATAACTCTGCAGGTTTGTGAATTACAGTGCCCCTGAGCTCCTTTCTTCAACTCGCTTTCTTGTGAGCTGGCCGCAACACCGCAGGATGGCTTCAGGCCCTAATCTGGTTCCGGCACGGCACGCTGAGCCTTTGGTTAATTCCTCTTCCTGGTGGGAAATGAGAGTTAAATTTGCCCGTCCAGACACCTCCAGCTAGTCTCTCATTGGTTCTCACTATTCCTGTTCATCTTCCGCAGAAGTTGCAAACTGGGCCAAACAGGAGGTTAAAGGGACTGACTCTCCAAGTCGGGAGGGTGTTAGTAAAGCGTCTGGAATGTTGCACCCGAGTACCAGGGTACGAAAACTGAGACATATTTGAACACGTCTCCCGATCACATGGTTGATCAGACTCTAGGTTCCACATGCATGTTTTAGCTGAAGGAAGAATACCTTAAACCTGGGTAGTTGAAACCCGTGGAATGGGTACCATGCAATATGACTTCAAAGGGTCTTCATTTGCTCACCGAACCTCTCCAATCCTATCACTGCTGTGTTTATGCCCCTGTACACATGCTTGATTCTCTTTCGGAGACATAGCAATCCATAGGTTTTAAGATACTTACTAGTCAGGTACATTCTTAGGCGTTTAATATGCGGTGTTGAGTCCATTTCTTTGAGCAAGGAGTAGCTCTTGTCTATTCCATATTTGGCTTAAGGAAATTTATCTGTGCTCATTTCAATCTCTGGTTTTATGCAGCACCCCAACTCACCTTTACACTTAAGCAAGCATAAGTTGGTTTTCTAAATTTGAGACCCTGTTCTGTTCTGTAATTCAGTTCCTGTGTAGCCAAGTTTACATTCCGTGTATTACTGATATCTTATGATGTTTCTTTTTCTGTGTGACTTATTTCAGTTAGAATCATCATACCTGAATCCACTCATTGTGCTGCTAAGGGCCTGATGACATAGATTTCATTGCTGAGTGATATTGCTTTGTAAGTAAATACCACAAATTCTTTATCCATTTTTCACTTTCTGCGATGTTGAACTTGTACTGTAAACGAGGTTCTTGTAAACAGAGGCGTCCCAATGTTTGGGGTGGCTGTGTCTTTTTGATTTTAATTTCCCTAAGCTATAGGACCATAAGTGGAAGTGCCCTAGGCTCTGTTGCTTTGTTTTTTAGATGTTTCAGGAAACACCATACACTTCTCCCGAGTGTCTGTTGGCAATTTACATCCCGCCCATCAGCATAACAAGGCTCCCAGTTCTCCATGGCCTGTCCTGCCTTTCTGGATTTTACACTTTTTTCAGATGGCCCTTTTGACCGGGGGGAAGTGAGACTTCATTGTAGTGCAGATTTCCTTTGCAAGCTTGCTTGGTTGGCCAAAAAGGGCGTATGCGTTTTTTCCTGAATATATTCAGGAAAAAACGCATACGCCCTTTTTGGCCAAGTGCATCATTGTGGACGTTCTGCCTCTTTTCCTATGCTTTCAATGCAATTCCAGTCTACCTCCTGAAATCGGTTTCCTGCAATTCTGCCCCGCTTTCAAGTCCTCTTGGCAGCCTTACTTCAGTATATTTTTGGACGATAGCTGTCATTTATAACTCTGCAGGTTTGTGAATTACAGTGCCCCTGTGCTCCTTTCTTTAACTCGCTTTCTTTTGAGCTGGCCGCAACACCGCAGGATGGCTTCAGGCCCTAATCTGGTTCCGGCACGGCACGCTGAGCCTTTGGTTAATTCCTCTTCCTGGTGGGAAATGAGAGTTAAATTTGCCCGTCCAGACACCTCCAGCTAGTCTCTCATTGGTTCTCGCTATTCCTGTTCATCTTCCGCAGAAATTGCAAACTGGGCCAAACAGGAGGTTAAAGGGACTGACTCTCCAAGTCGGGAGGGTGTTAGTAAAGCGTCTGGAATGTTGCACCCGAGTACCAGGGTACGAAAACTGAGACATATTTGAACACGTCTCCCGATCACATGGTTGATCATACTCTAGGTTCCACATGCATGTTTTAGCTGAAGGAAGAATACCTTAAACCTGGGTAGTTGAAACCCGTGGAATGGGTACCATGCAATATGACTTCAGAGGGTCTTCATTTGCTCACCGAACCTCTCCAATCCTATCACTGCTGCGTTTATGCCCCTGTACACATGCTTGATTCTCTTTCGGAGACATAGCAATCCATAGGTTTTAAGATACTTACTAGTCAGGTACATTCTTAGGCATTTAATATGGGGTGTTGAGTCCATTTCGTTGAGCAAGGAGTAGCTCTTGTCTATTCCATATTTGGCTTAAGGAACTTTATCTGTGCTCATTTCAATCTCTGGTTTTATGCAGCACCCCAACTGACCTTTACCCTTAAGCAAGCATAAGTTGGTTTTCTAAATTTGAGACCCTGTTCTGTTCTGTAATTCAGTTCCTGTGTAGCCAAGTTTACATTCCGTGTATTACTGATATCTTATGATGTTTCTTTTTCTGTGTGACTTATTTCAGTTAGAATCATCATACCTGAATCCACTCATTGTGCTGCTAAGGGCCTGATGACATAGATTTCATTGCTGAGTGATATTGCTTTGTAAGTAAATACCACAACTTCTTTATCCATTTTTCACTTTCTGCGATGTTGAACTTGTACTGTAAACGAGGTTCTTGTAAACAGAGGCGTCCCAAACTTTGGGGTGGCTGTGTCTTTTTGATTTTAATTTCCCTAAGCTATAGGACCATAAGTGGAAGTGCCCTAGGCTCTGTTGCTTTGTTTTTTAGATGTTTCAGGAAACACCATACACTTCTCCCGAGTGTCTGTTGGCAATTTACATCCCGCCCATCAGCATAACAAGGCTCCCAGTTCTCCATGGCCTGTCCTGCCTTTCTGGATTTTACACTTTTTTCAGATGGCCCTTTTGACCGGGGGGAAGTGAGACTTCATTGTAGTGCAGATTTCCTTTGCAAGTTTGCTTGGTTGGCCAAAAAGGGCGTATGCGTTTTTTCCTGAATATATTCAGGAAAAAACGCATACGCCCTTTTTGGCCAAGTGCATCATGGTGGACGTTCTGCCTCTTTTCCTATGCTTTCAATGCAATTCCAGTCTGCCTCCTGAAATCGGTTTCCTGCAATTCTGCCCCGCTTTCAAGTCCTCTTGGCAGCCTTACTTCAGTATATTTTTGGACGATAGCTGTCATTTATAACTCTGCAGGTTTGTGAATTACAGTGCCCCTGAGCTCCTTTCTTCAACTCGCTTTCTTTTGAGCTGGCCGCAACACCGCAGGATGGCTTCAGGGCCTAATCTGGTTCCGGCACGGCACGCTGAGCCTTTGGTTAATTCCTCTTCCTGGTGGGAAATGAGAGTTAAATTTGCCCGTCCAGACACCTCCAGCTAGTCTCTCATTGGTTCTCGCTATTCCTGTTCATCTTCCGCAGAAATTGCAAACTGGGCCAAACAGGAGGTTAAAGGGACTGACTCTCCAAGTCGGGAGGGTGTTAGTAAAGCGTCTGGAATGTTGCACCCGAGTACCAGGGTACGAAAACTGAGACATATTTGAACACGTCTCCCGATCACATGGTTGATCATACTCTAGGTTCCACATGCATGTTTTAGCTGAAGGAAGAATACCTTAAACCTGGGTAGTTGAAACCCGTGGAATGGGTACCATGCAATATGACTTCAGAGGGTCTTCATTTGCTCACCAAACCTCTCCAATCCTATCACTGCTGCGTTTATGCCCCTGTACACATGCTTGATTGTCTTTCGGAGACATAGCAATCCATAGGTTTTAAGATACTTACTAGTCAGGTACATTCTTAGGCGTTTAATATGCGGTGTTGTGTCCATTTCGTTGAGCAAGGAGTAGCTCTTGTCTATTCCATATTTGGCTTAAGGAACTTTATCTGTGCTCATTTCAATCTCTGGTTTTATGCAGCACCCCAACTCACCTTTCCCCTTAAGCAAGCATAAGTTGGTTTTCTAAATTTGAGACCCTGTTCTGTTTTGGAATTCAGTTCCTGTGTAGCCAAGTTTACATTCCGTGTATTACTGATATCTTATGATGTTTCTTTTTCTGTGTGACTTATTTCAGTTAGAATCATCATACCTGAATCCACTCATTGTGCTGCTACGGGCCTGATGACATAGATTTCATTGCAGAGTGATATTGCTTTGTAAGTAAATACCACAACTTCTTTATCCATTTTTCACTTTCTGCGATGTTGAACTTGTACTGTAAACGAGGTTCTTGTAAACAGAGGCGTCCCAAACTTTGGGGTGGCTGTGTCTTTTTGATTTTAATTTCCCTAATCTATAGGACCATAAGTGGAAGTGCCCTAGGCTCTGTTGCTTTGTTTTTTAGATGTTTCAGGAAACACCATACACTTCTCCCGAGTGTCTGTTGGCAATTTACATCCCGCCCATCAGCATAACAAGGCTCCCAGTTCTCCATGGCCTGTCCTGCCTTTCTGGATTTTACACTTTTTTCAGATGGCCCTTTTGACCGGGGGGAAGTGAGACTTCATTGTAGTGCAGATTTCCTTTGCAAGTTTGCTTGGTTGGCCAAAAAGGGCGTATGCGTTTTTTCCTGAATATATTCAGGAAAAAACGCATACGCCCTTTTTGGCCAAGTGCATCATTGTGGACGTTCTGCCTCTTTTCCTATGCTTTCAATGCAATTCCAGTCTACCTCCTGAAATCGGTTTCCTGCAATTCTGCCCCGCTTTCAAGTCCTCTTGGCAGCCTTACTTCAGTATATTTTTGGACGATAGCTGTCATTTATAACTCTGCAGGTTTGTGAATTACAGTGCCCCTGAGCTCCTTTCTTCAACTCGCTTTCTTTTGAGCTGGCCGCAACACCGCAGGATGGCTTCAGGGCCTAATCTGGTTCCGGCACGGCACGCTGAGCCTTTGGTTAATTCCTCTTCCTCGTGGGAAATGAGAGTTAAATTTGCCCGTCCAGACACCTCCAGCTAGTCTCTCATTGGTTCTCGCTATTCCTGTTCATCTTCCGCAGAAATTGCAAACTGGGCCAAACAGGAGGTTAAAGGGACTGACTCTCCAAGTCGGGAGGGTGTTAGTAAAGCGTCTGGAATGTTGCACCCGAGTACCAGGGTACGAAAACTGAGACATATTTGAACACGTCTCCCGATCACATGGTTGATCATACTCTAGGTTCCACATGCATGTTTTAGCTGAAGGAAGAATACCTTAAACCTGGGTAGTTGAAACCCGTGGAATGGGTACCATGCAATATGACTTCAGAGGGTCTTCATTTGCTCACCGAACCTCTCCAATCCTATCACTGCTGCGTTTATGCCCCTGTACACATGCTTGACTCTCTTTCGGAGACATAGCAATCCATAGGTTTTAAGATACTTACTAGTCAGGTACATTCTTAGGCGTTTAATATGCGGTGTTGTGTCCATTTCGTTGAGCAAGGAGTAGCTCTTGTCTATTCCATATTTGGCTTAAGGAACTTTATCTGTGCTCATTTCAATCTCTGGTTTTATGCAGCACCCCAACTCACCTTTCCCCTTAAGCAAGCATAAGTTGGTTTTCTAAATTTGAGACCCTGTTCTGTTTTGGAATTCAGTTCCTGTGTAGCCAAGTTTACATTCCGTGTATTACTGATATCTTATGATGTTTCTTTTTCTGTGTGACTTATTTCAGTTAGAATCATCATACCTGAATCCACTCATTGTGCTGCTATGGGCCTGATGACATAGATTTCATTGCAGAGTGATATTGCTTTGTAAGTAAATACCACAACTTCTTTATCCATTTTTCACTTTCTGCGATGTTGACCTTGTACTGTAAACGAGGTTCTTGTAAACAGAGGCGTCCCAAACTTTGGGGTGGCTGTGTCTTTTTGATTTTAATTTCCCTAATCTATAGGACCATAAGTTGAAGTGCCCTAGGCTCTGTTGCTTTGTTTTTTAGATGTTTCAGGAAACACCATACACTTCTCCCGAGTGTCTGTTGGCAATTTACATCCCGCCCATCAGCATAACAAGGCTCCCAGTTCTCCATGGCCTGTCCTGCCTTTCTGGATTTTACACTTTTTTCAGATGGCCCTTTTGACCGGGGGGAAGTGAGACTTCATTGTAGTGCAGATTTCCTTTGCAAGCTTGCTTGGTTGGCCAAAAAGGGCATATGAGTTTTTTCCTGAATATATTCAGGAAAAAACGCATACACCCTTTTTGGCCAAGTGCATCATTGTGGACGTTCTGCCTCTTTTCCTATGCTTTCAATGCAATTCCAGTCTACCTCCTGAAATCGGTTTCCTGCAATTCTGCCCCGCTTTGAAGTCCTCTTGGCAGCCTTACTTCAGTATGTTTTCGGACGATAGCTGTCATTTATAACTCTGCAGGTTTGTGAATTACAGTGCCCCTGAGCTCCTTTCTTCAACTCGCTTTCTTGTGACCTGGCCGCAACACCGCAGGATGGCTTCAGGCCCTAATCTGGTTCCGGCACGGCACGCTGAGCCTTTGGTTAATTCCTCTTCCTGGTGGGAAATGAGAGTTAAATTTGCCCGTCCAGACACCTCCAGCTAGTCTCTCATTGGTTCTCACCATTCCTGTTCATCTTCCGCAGAAGTTGCAAACTGGGCCAAACAGGAGGTTAAAGGGACTGACTCTCCAAGTCGGGAGGGTGTTAGTAAAGCGTCTGGAATGTTGCACCCGAGTACCAGGGTACGAAAACTGAGACATATTTGAACACGTCTCCCGATCACATGGTTGATCAGACTCTAGGTTCCACATGCATGTTTTAGCTGAAGGAAGAATACCTTAAACCTGGGTAGTTGAAACCCGTGGAATGGGTACCATGCAATATGACTTCAAAGGGTCTTCATTTGCTCACCGAACCTCTCCAATCCTATCACTGCTGTGTTTATGCCCCTGTACACATGCTTGATTCTCTTTCGGAGACATAGCAATCCATAGGTTTTAAGATACTTACTAGTCAGGTACATTCTTAGGCGTTTAATATGCGGTGTTGAGTCCATTTCTTTGAGCAAGGAGTAGCTCTTGTCTATTCCATATTTGGCTTAAGGAAATTTATCTGTGCTCATTTCAATCTCTGGTTTTATGCAGCACCCCAACTCACCTTTACACTTAAGCAAGCATAAGTTGGTTTTCTAAATTTGAGACCCTGTTCTGTTCTGTAATTCAGTTCCTGTGTAGCCAAGTTTACATTCCGTGTATTACAGATATCTTATGATGTTTCTTTTTCTGTGTGACTTATTTCAGTTAGAATCATCATACCTGAATCCACTCATTGTGCTGCTAAGGGCCTGATGACATAGATTTCATTGCTGAGTGATATTGCTTTGTAAGTAAATACCACAAATTCTTTATCCATTTTTCACTTTCTGCGATGTTGAACTTGTACTGTAAACGAGGTTCTTGTAAACAGAGGCGTCCCAATGTTTGGGGTGGCTGTGTCTTTTTGATTTTAATTTCCCTAAGCTATAGGACCATAAGTGGAAGTGCCCTAGGCTCTGTTGCTTTGTTTTGTAGATGTTTCAGGAAACACCATACACTTCTCCCGAGTGTCTGTTGGCAATTTACATCCCGCCCATCAGCATAACAAGGCTCCCAGTTCTCCATGGCCTGTCCTGCCTTTCTGGATTTTACACTTTTTTCAGATGGCCCTTTTGACCGGGGGGAAGTGAGACTTCATTGTAGTGCAGATTTCCTTTGCAAGCTTGCTTGGTTGGCCAAAAAGGGCGTATGCGTTTTTTCCTGAATATATTCAGGAAAAAACGCATACGCCCTTTTTGGCCAAGTGCATCATTGTGGACGTTCTGCCTCTTTTCCTATGCTTTCAATGCAATTCCAGTCTACCTCCTGAAATCGGTTTCCTGCAATTCTGCCCCGCTTTCAAGTCCTCTTGGCAGCCTTACTTCAGTATATTTTTGGACGATAGCTGTCATTTATAACTCTGCAGGTTTGTGAATTACAGTGCCCCTGTGCTCCTTTCTTTAACTCGCTTTCTTTTGAGCTGGCCGCAACACCGCAGGATGGCTTCAGGCCCTAATCTGGTTCCGGCACGGCATGCTGAGCCTTTGGTTAATTCCTCTTCCTGGTGGGAAATGAGAGTTAAATTTGCCCGTCCAGACACCTCCAGCTAGTCTCTCATTGGTTCTCGCTATTCCTGTTCATCTTCCGCAGAAATTGCAAACTGGGCCAAACAGGAGGTTAAAGGGACTGACTCTCCAAGTCGGGAGGGTGTTAGTAAAGCGTCTGGAATGTTGCACCCGAGTACCAGGGTACGAAAACTGAGACATATTTGAACACGTCTCCCGATCACATGGTTGATCATACTCTAGGTTCCACATGCATGTTTTAGCTGAAGGAAGAATACCTTAAACCTGGGTAGTTGAAACCCGTAGAATGGGTACCATGCAATATGACTTCAGAGGGTCTTCATTTGCTCACCGAACCTCTCCAATCCTATCACTGCTGCGTTTATGCCCCTGTACACATGCTTGATTCTCTTTCGGAGACATAGCAATCCATAGGTTTTAAGATACTTACTAGTCAGGTACATTCTTAGGCATTTAATATGGGGTGTTGAGTCCATTTCGTTGAGCAAGGAGTAGCTCTTGTCTATTCCATATTTGGCTTAAGGAACTTTATCTGTGCTCATTTCAATCTCTGGTTTTATGCAGCACCCCAACTGACCTTTACCCTTAAGCAAGCATAAGTTGGTTTTCTAAATTTGAGACCCTGTTCTGTTCTGTAATTCAGTTCCTGTGTAGCCAAGTTTACATTCCGTGTATTACTGATATCTTATGATGTTTCTTTTTCTGTGTGACTTATTTCAGTTAGAATCATCATACCTGAATCCACTCATTGTGCTGCTAAGGGCCTGATGACATAGATTTCATTGCTGAGTGATATTGCTTTGTAAGTAAATACCACAACTTCTTTATCCATTTTTCACTTTCTGCGATGTTGAACTTGTACTGTAAACGAGGTTCTTGTAAACAGAGGCGTCCCAAACTTTGGGGTGGCTGTGTCTTTTTGATTTTAATTTCCCTAAGCTATAGGACCATAAGTGGAAGTGCCCTAGGCTCTGTTGCTTTGTTTTTTAGATGTTTCAGGAAACACCATACACTTCTCCCGAGTGTCTGTTGGCAATTTACATCCCACCCATCAGCATAACAAGGCTCCCAGTTCTCCATGGCCTGTCCTGTCTTTCTGGATTTTACACTTTTTTCAGATGGCCCTTTTGACCGGGGGGAAGTGAGACTTCATTGTAGTGCAGATTTCCTTTGCAAGCTTGCTTGGTTGGCCAAAAAGGGCGTATGCGTTTTTTCCTGAATATATTCAGGAAAAAACGCATACGCCCTTTTTGGCCAAGTGCATCATGGTGGACGTTCTGCCTCTTTTCCTATGCTTTCAATGCAATTCCAGTCTGCCTCCTGAAATCGGTTTCCTGCAATTCTGCCCCGCTTTCAAGTCCTCTTGGCAGCCTTACTTCAGTATATTTTTGGACGATAGCTGTCATTTATAACTCTGCAGGTTTGTGAATTACAGTGCCCCTGAGCTCCTTTCTTCAACTCGCTTTCTTTTGAGCTGGCCGCAACACCGCAGGATGGCTTCAGGCCCTAATCTGGTTCCGGCACGGCACGCTGAGCCTTTGGTTAATTCCTCTTCCTGGTGGGAAATGAGAGTTAAATTTGCCCGTCCAGACACCTCCAGCTAGTCTCTCATTGGTTCTCGCTATTCCTGTTCATCTTCCGCAGAAATTGCAAACTGGGCCAAACAGGAGGTTAAAGGGACTGACTCTCCAAGTCGGGAGGGTGTTAGTAAAGCGTCTGGAATGTTGCACCCGAGTACCAGGGTACAAAAACTGAGACATATTTGAACACGTCTCCCGATCACATGGTTGATCATACTCTAGGTTCCACATGCATGTTTTAGCTGAAGGAAGAATACCTTAAACCTGGGTAGTTGAAACCCGTGGAATGGGTACCATGCAATATGACTTCAGAGGGTCTTCATTTGCTCACCAAACCTCTCCAATCCTATCACTGCTGCGTTTATGCCCCTGTACACATGCTTGATTCTCTTTTGGAGACATAGCAATCCATAGGTTTTAAGATATTTACTAGTCAGGTACATTCTTAGGCGTTTAATATGCGGTGTTGTGTCCATTTCGTTGAGCAAGGAGTAGCTCTTGTCTATTCCATATTTGGCTTAAGGAACTTTATCTGTGCTCATTTCAATCTCTGGTTTTATGCAGCACCCCAACTCACCTTTCCCCTTAAGCAAGCATAAGTTGGTTTTCTAAATTTGAGACCCTGTTCTGTTTTGGAATTCAGTTCCTGTGTAGCCAAGTTTACATTCCGTGTATTACTGATATCTTATGATGTTTCTTTTTCTGTGTGACTTATTTCAGTTAGAATCATCATACCTGAATCCACTCATTGTGCTGCTAAGGGCCTGATGACATAGATTTCATTGCAGAGTGATATTGCTTTGTAAGTAAATACCACAACTTCTTTATCCATTTTTCACTTTCTGCGATGTTGAACTTGTACTGTAAACGAGGTTCTTGTAAACAGAGGCGTCCCAAACTTTGGGGTGGCTGTGTCTTTTTGATTTTAATTTCCCTAATCTATAGGACCATAAGTGGAAGTGCCCTAGGCTCTGTTGCTTTGTTTTTTAGATGTTTCAGGAAACACCATACACTTCTCCCGAGTGTCTGTTGGCAATTTACATCCCGCCCATCAGCATAACAAGGCTCCCAGTTCTCCATGGCCTGTCCTGCCTTTCTGGATTTTACACTTTTTTCAGATGGCCCTTTTGACCGGGGGGAAGTGAGACTTCATTGTAGTGCAGATTTCCTTTGCAAGCTTGCTTGGTTGGCCAAAAAGGGCGTATGCGTTTTTTCCTGAATATATTCAGGAAAAAACGCATACGCCCTTTTTGGCCAAGTGCATCATTGTGGACGTTCTGCCTCTTTTCCTATGCTTTCAATGCAATTCCAGTCTACCTCCTGAAATCGGTTTCCTGCAATTCTGCCCCGCTTTCAAGTCCTCTTGGCAGCCTTACTTCAGTATATTTTTGGACGATAGCTGTCATTTATAACTCTGCAGGTTTGTGAATTACAGTGCCCCTGAGCTCCTTTCTTCAACTCGCTTTCTTTTGAGCTGGCCGCAACACCGCAGGATGGCTTCAGGCCCTAATCTGGTTCCGGCACGGCACACTGAGCCTTTGGTTAATTCCTCTTCCTGGTGGGAAATGAGAGTTAAATTTGCCCGTCCAGACACCTCCAGCTAGTCTCTCATTGGTTCTCGCTATTCCTGTTCATCTTCCGCAGAAATTGCAAACTGGGCCAAACAGGAGGTTAAAGGGACTGACTCTCCAAGTCGGGAGGCTGTTAGTAAAGCGTCTGGAATGTTGCACCCGAGTACCAGGGTACGAAAACTGAGACATATTTGAACACGTCTCCCGATCACATGGTTGATCATACTCTAGGTTCCACATGCATGTTTTAGCTGAAGGAAGAATACCTTAAACCTGGGTAGTTGAAACCCGTGGAATGGGTACCATGCAATATGACTTCAGAGGGTCTTCATTTGCTCACCGAACCTCTCCAATCCTATCACTGCTGCGTTTATGCCCCTGTACACATGCTTGATTCTCTTTCGGAGACATAGCAATCCATAGGTTTTAAGATACTTACTAGTCAGGTACATTCTTAGGCGTTTAATATGCGGTATTGAGTCCATTTCGTTGAGCAAGGAGTAGCTCTTGTCTATTCCATATTTGGCTTAAGGAACTTTATCTGTGCTCATTTCAATCTCTGGTTTTATGCAGCACCCCAACTCACCTTTCCCCTTAAGCAAGCATAAGTTGGTTTTCTAAATTTGAGACCCTGTTCTGTTCTGTAATTCAGTTCCTGTGTAGCCAAGTTTACATTCCGTGTATTACTGATATCTTATGATGTTTCTTTTTCTGTGTGACTTATTTCAGTTAGAATCATCATACCTGAATCCACTCATTGTGCTGCTAAGGGCCTGATGACATAGATTTCATTGCTGAGTGATATTGCTTTGTAAGTAAATACCACAACTTCTTTATCCATTTTTCACTTTCTGCGATGTTGAACTTGTACTGTAAACGAGGTTCTTGTAAACAGAGGCGTCCCAATGTTTGGGGTGGCTGTGTCTTTTTGATTTTAATTTCCCTAAGCTATAGGACCATAAGTGGAAGTGCCCTAGGCTCTGTTGCTTTGTTTTTTAGATGTTTCAGGAAACACCATACACTTCTCCCGAGTGTCTGTTGGCAATTTACATCCCGCCCATCAGCATAACAAGGCTCCCAGTTCTCCATGGCCTGTCCTGCCTTTCTGGATTTTACACTTTTTTCAGATGGCCCTTTTGACCGGGGGGAAGTGAGACTTCATTGTAGTGCAGATTTCCTTTGCAAGCTTGCTTGGTTGGCCAAAAAGGGCATATGAGTTTTTTCCTGAATATATTCAGGAAAAAACGCATACACCCTTTTTGGCCAAGTGCATCATTGTGGACGTTCTGCCTCTTTTCCTATGCTTTCAATGCAATTCCAGTCTACCTCCTGAAATCGGTTTCCTGCAATTCTGCCCCGCTTTCAAGTCCTCTTGGCAGCCTTACTTCAGTATGTTTTTGGACGATAGCTGTCATTTATAACTCTGCAGGTTTGTGAATTACAGTGCCCCTGAGCTCCTTTCTTCAACTCGCTTTCTTGTGAGCTGGCCGCAACACCGCAGGATGGCTTCAGGCCCTAATCTGGTTCCGGCACGGCACGCTGAGCCTTTGGTTAATTCCTCTTCCTGGTGGGAAATGAGAGTTAAATTTGCCCGTCCAGACACCTCCAGCTAGTCTCTCATTGGTTCTCACTATTCCTGTTCATCTTCCGCAGAAATTGCAAACTGGGCCAAACAGGAGGTTAAAGGGACTGACTCTCCAAGTCGGGAGGCTGTTAGTAAAGCGTCTGGAATGTTGCACCCGAGTACCAGGGTACGAAAACTGAGACATATTTGAACACGTCTCCCGATCACATGGTTGATCATACTCTAGGTTCCACATGCATGTTTTAGCTGAAGGAAGAATACCTTAAACCTGGGTAGTTGAAACCCGTGGAATGGGTACCATGCAATATGACTTCAGAGGGTCTTCATTTGCTCACCAAACCTCTCCAATCCTATCACTGCTGCGTTTATGCCCCTGTACACATGCTTGATTCTCTTTCGGAGACATAGCAATCCATAGGTTTTAAGATACTTACTAGTCAGGTACATTCTTAGGCGTTTAATATGCGGTGTTGTGTCCATTTCGTTGAGCAAGGAGTAGCTCTTGTCTATTCCATATTTGGCTTAAGGAACTTTATCTGTGCTCATTTCAATCTCTGGTTTTATGCAGCACCCCAACTCACCTTTCCCCTTAAGCAAGCATAAGTTGGTTTTCTAAATTTGAGACCCTGTTCTGTTCTGTAATTCAGTTCCTGTGTAGCCAAGTTTACATTCCGTGTATTACTGATATCTTATGATGTTTCTTTTTCTGTGTGACTTATTTCAGTTAGAATCATCATACCTGAATCCACTCATTGTGCTGCTAAGGGCCTGATGACATAGATTTCATTGCAGAGTGATATTGCTTTGTAAGTAAATACCACAACTTCTTTATCCATTTTTCACATTCTGCGATGTTGAACTTGTACTGTAAACGAGGTTCTTGTAAACAGAGGCGTCCCAAACTTTGGGGTGGCTGTGTCTTTTTGATTTTAATTTCCCTAAGCTATAGGACCATAAGTGGAAGTGCCCTAGGCTCTGTTGCTTTGTTTTTTAGATGTTTCAGGAAACACCATACACTTCTCCCGAGTGTCTGTTGGCAATTTACATCCCACCCATCAGCATAACAAGGCTCCCAGTTCTCCATGGCCTGTCCTGCCTTTCTGGATTTTACACTTTTTTCAGATGGCCCTTTTGACCGGGGGGAAGTGAGACTTCATTGTAGTGCAGATTTCCTTTGCAAGCTTGCTTGGTTGGCCAAAACGGGCGTATGCGTTTCTTCTTGAATAGATTCAGGAAAAAACGCATACGCCCTTTTTGGCAAGTGCATCATTGTGGACGTTCTGCCTCTTTTCCTATGCTTTCAATGCAATTCCAGTCTACCTCCTGAAATCGGTTTCCTGCAATTCTGCCCCGCTTTCAAGTCCTCTTGGCAGCCTTACTTCAGTATATTTTTGGACGATAGCTGTCATTTATAACTCTGCAGGTTTGTGAATTACAGTGCCCCTGAGCTCCTTTCTTCAACTCGCTTTCTTTTGAGCTGGCAGCAACACCATAGTATGGCTTCAGGCCCTAATCTGGTTCCGGCACGGCACGCTGAGCCTTTGGTTAATTCCTCTTCCTGGTGGGAAATGAGAGTTAAATTTGCCCGTCCAGACACCTCCAGCTAGTCTCTCATTGGTTCTCGCTATTCCTGTTCATCTTCCGCAGAAATTGCAAACTGGGCCAAACAGGAGGTTAAAGGGACTGACTCTCCAAGTCGGGAGGATGTTAGTAAAGCGTCTGGAATGTTGCACCCGAGTACCAGGGTACGAAAACTGAGACATATTTGAACACGTCTCCCGATCACATGGTTGATCATACTCTAGGTTCCACATGCATGTTTTAGCTGAAGGAAGAATACCTTAAACCTGGGTAGTTGAAACCCGTGGAATGGGTACCATGCAATATGACTTCAAAGGGTCTTCATTTGCTCACCGAACCTCTCCAATCCTATCACTGCTGCGTTTATGCCCCTGTACACATGCTTGATTCTCTTTCGGAGACATAGCAATCCATAGGTTTTAAGATACTTACTAGTCAGGTACATTCTTAGGCATTTAATATGGGGTGTTGAGTCCATTTCGTTGAGCAAGGAGTAGCTCTTGTCTATTCCATATTTGGCTTAAGGAACTTTATCTGTGCTCATTTCAATCTCTGGTTTTATGCAGCACCCCAACTCACCTTTCCCCTTAAGCAAGCATAAGTTGTTTTTCTAAATTTGAGACCCTGTTCTGTTCTGTAATTCAGTTCCTGTGTAGCCAAGTTTACATTCCGTGTATTACTGATATCTTATGATGTTTCTTTTTCTGTGTGACTTATTTCAGTTAGAATCATCATACCTGAATCCACTCATTGTGCTGCTAAGGGCCTGATGACATAGATTTCATTGCTGAGTGATATTGCTTTGTAAGTAAATACCACAACTTCTTTATCCATTTTTCACTTTCTGCGATGTTGAACTTGTACTGTAAACGAGGTTCTTGTAAACAGAGGCGTCCCAAACTTTGGGGTGGCTGTGTCTTTTTGATTTTAATTTCCCTAAGCTATAGGACCATAAGTGGAAGTGCCCTAGGCTCTGTTGCTTTGTTTTTTAGATGTTTCAGGAAACACCATACACTTCTCCCGAGTGTCTGTTGGCAATTTACATCCCGCCCATCAGCATAACAAGGCTCCCAGTTCTCCATGGCCTGTCCTGCCTTTCTGGATTTTACACTTTTTTCAGATGGCCCTTTTGACCGGGGGGAAGTGAGACTTCATTGTAGTGCAGATTTCCTTTGCAAGTTTGCTTGGTTGGCCAAAAAGGGCGTATGCGTTTTTTCCTGAATATATTCAGGAAAAAACGCATACGCCCTTTTTGGCCAAGTGCATCATTGTGGACGTTCTGCCTCTTTTCCTATGCTTTCAATGCAATTCCAGTCTACCTCCTGAAATCGGTTTCCTGCAATTCTGCCCCGCTTTCAAGTCCTCTTGGCAGCCTTACTTCAGTATATTTTTGGACGATAGCTGTCATTTATAACTCTGCAGGTTTGTGAATTACAGTGCCCCTGAGCTCCTTTCTTCAACTCGCTTTCTTTTGAGCTGGCCGCAACACCGCAGGATGGCTTCAGGGCCTAATCTGGTTCCGGCACGGCACGCTGAGCCTTTGGTTAATTCCTCTTCCTGGTGGGAAATGAGAGTTAAATTTGCCCGTCCAGACACCTCCAGCTAGTCTCTCATTGGTTCTCGCTATTCCTGTTCATCTTCCGCAGAAATTGCAAACTGGGCCAAACAGGAGGTTAAAGGGACTGACTCTCCAAGTCGGGAGGGTGTTAGTAAAGCGTCTGGAATGTTGCACCCGAGTACCAGGGTACAAAAACTGAGACATATTTGAACACGTCTCCCGATCACATGGTTGATCATACTCTAGGTTCCACATGCATGTTTTAGCTGAAGGAAGAATACCTTAAACCTGGGTAGTTGAAACCCGTGGAATGGGTACCATGCAATATGACTTCAGAGGGTCTTCATTTGCTCACCAAACCTCTCCAATCCTATCACTGCTGCGTTTATGCCCCTGTACACATGCTTGATTCTCTTTCGGAGACATAGCAATCCATAGGTTTTAAGATACTTACTAGTCAGGTACATTCTTAGGCGTTTAATATGCGGTGTTGTGTCCATTTCGTTGAGCAAGGAGTAGCTCTTGTCTATTCCATATTTGGCTTAAGGAACTTTATCTGTGCTCATTTCAATCTCTGGTTTTATGCAGCACCCCAACTCACCTTTCCCCTTAAGCAAGCATAAGTTGGTTTTCTAAATTTGAGACCCTGTTCTGTTTTGGAATTCAGTTCCTGTGTAGCCAAGTTTACATTCCGTGTATTACTGATATCTTATGATGTTTCTTTTTCTGTGTGACTTATTTCAGTTAGAATCATCATACCTGAATCCACTCATTGTGCTGCTAAGGGCCTGATGACATAGATTTCATTGCAGAGTGATATTGCTTTGTAAGTAAATACCACAACTTCTTTATCCATTTTTCACTTTCTGCGATGTTGAACTTGTACTGTAAACGAGGTTCTTGTAAACAGAGGCGTCCCAAACTTTGGGGTGGCTGTGTCTTTTTGATTTTAATTTCCCTAATCTATAGGACCATAAGTTGAAGTGCCCTAGGCTCTGTTGCTTTGTTTTTTAGATGTTTCAGGAAACACCATACACTTCTCCCGAGTGTCTGTTGGCAATTTACATCCCGCCCATCAGCATAACAAGGCTCCCAGTTCTCCATGGCCTGTCCTGCCTTTCTGGATTTTACACTTTTTTCAGATGGCCCTTTTGACCGGGGGGAAGTGAGACTTCATTGTAGTGCAGATTTCCTTTGCAAGTTTGCTTGGTTGGCCAAAAAGGGCGTATGCGTTTTTTCCTGAATATATTCAGGAAAAAACGCATACGCCCTTTTTGGCCAAGTGCATCATTGTGGACGTTCTGCCTCTTTTCCTATGCTTTCAATGCAATTCCAGTCTACCTCCTGAAATCGGTTTCCTGCAATTCTGCCCCGCTTTCAAGTCCTCTTGGCAGCCTTACTTCAGTATATTTTTGGACGATAGCTGTCATTTATAACTCTGCAGGTTTGTGAATTACAGTGCCCCTGAGCTCCTTTCTTCAACTCGCTTTCTTTTGAGCTGGCCGCAACACCGCAGGATGGCTTCAGGGCCTAATCTGGTTCCGGCACGGCACGCTGAGCCTTTGGTTAATTCCTCTTCCTGGTGGGAAATGAGAGTTAAATTTGCCCGTCCAGACACCTCCAGCTAGTCTCTCATTGGTTCTCGCTATTCCTGTTCATCTTCCGCAGAAATTGCAAACTGGGCCAAACAGGAGGTTAAAGGGACTGACTCTCCAAGTCGGGAGGGTGTTAGTAAAGCGTCTGGAATGTTGCACCCGAGTACCAGGGTACAAAAACTGAGACATATTTGAACACGTCTCCCGATCACATGGTTGATCAGACTCTAGGTTCCACATGCATGTTTTACCTGAAGGAAGAATACCTTAAACCTGGGTAGTTGAAACCCGTGGAATGGGTACCATGCAATATGACTTCAAAGGGTCTTCATTTGCTCACCGAACCTCTCCAATCCTATCACTGCTGCGTTTATGCCCCTGTACACATGCTTGATTCTCTTTCGGAGACATAGCAATCCATAGGTTTTAAGATACTTACTAGTCAGGTACATTCTTAGGCGTTTAATATGCGGTGTTGAGTCCATTTCTTTGAGCAAGGAGTAGCTCTTGTCTATTCCATATTTGGCTTAAGGAAATTTATCTGTGCTCATTTCAATCTCTGGTTTTATGCAGCACCCCAACTCACCTTTACCCTTAAGCAAGCATAAGTTGGTTTTCTAAATTTGAGACCCTGTTCTGTTCTGTAATTCAGTTCCTGTGTAGCCAAGTTTACATTCCGTGTATTACAGATATCTTATGATGTTTCTTTTTCTGTGTGACTTATTTCAGTTAGAATCATCATACCTGAATCCACTCATTGTGCTGCTAAGGGCCTGATGACATAGATTTCATTGCTGAGTGATATTGCTTTGTAAGTAAATACCACAAATTCTTTATCCATTTTTCACTTTCTGCGATGTTGAACTTGTACTGTAAACGAGGTTCTTGTAAACAGAGGCGTCCCAATGTTTGGGGTGGCTGTGTCTTTTTGATTTTAATTTCCCTAAGCTATAGGACCATAAGTGGAAGTGCCCTAGGCTCTGTTGCTTTGTTTTGTAGATGTTTCAGGAAACACCATACACTTCTCCCGAGTGTCTGTTGGCAATTTACATCCCGCCCATCAGCATAACAAGGCTCCCAGTTCTCCATGGCCTGTCCTGCCTTTCTGGATTTTACACTTTTTTCAGATGGCCCTTTTGACCGGGGGGAAGTGAGACTTCATTGTAGTGCAGATTTCCTTTGCAAGCTTGCTTGGTTGGCCAAAAAGGGCGTATGCGTTTTTTCCTGAATATATTCAGGAAAAAACGCATACGCCCTTTTTGGCCAAGTGCATCATTGTGGACGTTCTGCCTCTTTTCCTATGCTTTCAATGCAATTCCAGTCTACCTCCTGAAATCGGTTTCCTGCAATTCTGCCCCGCTTTCAAGTCCTCTTGGCAGCCTTACTTCAGTATATTTTTGGACGATAGCTGTCATTTATAACTCTGCAGGTTTGTGAATTACAGTGCCCCTGTGCTCCTTTCTTTAACTCGCTTTCTTTTGAGCTGGCCGCAACACCGCAGGATGGCTTCAGGCCCTAATCTGGTTCCGGCACGGCATGCTGAGCCTTTGGTTAATTCCTCTTCCTGGTGGGAAATGAGAGTTAAATTTGCCCGTCCAGACACCTCCAGCTAGTCTCTCATTGGTTCTCGCTATTCCTGTTCATCTTCCGCAGAAATTGCAAACTGGGCCAAACAGGAGGTTAAAGGGACTGACTCTCCAAGTCGGGAGGGTGTTAGTAAAGCGTCTGGAATGTTGCACCCGAGTACCAGGGTACGAAAACTGAGACATATTTGAACACATCTCCCGATCACATGGTTGATCATACTCTAGGTTCCACATGCATGTTTTAGCTGAAGGAAGAATACCTTAAACCTGGGTAGTTGAAACCCGTGGAATGGGTACCATGCAATATGACTTCAGAGGGTCTTCATTTGCTCACCGAACCTCTCCAATCCTATCACTGCTGCGTTTATGCCCCTGTACACATGCTTGATTCTCTTTCGGAGACATAGCAATCCATAGGTTTTAAGATACTTACTAGTCAGGTACATTCTTAGGCATTTAATATGGGGTGTTGAGTCCATTTCGTTGAGCAAGGAGTAGCTCTTGTCTATTCCATATTTGGCTTACGGAACTTTATCTGTGCTCATTTCAATCTCTGGTTTTATGCAGCACCCCAACTGACCTTTACCCTTAAGCAAGCATAAGTTGGTTTTCTAAATTTGAGACCCTGTTCTGTTCTGTAATTCAGTTCCTGTGTAGCCAAGTTTACATTCCGTGTATTACTGATATCTTATGATGTTTCTTTTTCTGTGTGACTTATTTCAGTTAGAATCATCATACCTGAATCCACTCATTGTGCTGCTAAGGGCCTGATGACATAGATTTCATTGCTGAGTGATATTGCTTTGTAAGTAAATACCACAACTTCTTTATCCATTTTTCACTTTCTGCGATGTTGAACTTGTACTGTAAACGAGGTTCTTGTAAACAGAGGCGTCCCAAACTTTGGGGTGGCTGTGTCTTTTTGATTTTAATTTCCCTAAGCTATAGGACCATAAGTGGAAGTGCCCTAGGCTCTGTTGCTTTGTTTTTTAGATGTTTCAGGAAACACCATACACTTCTCCCGAGTGTCTGTTGGCAATTTACATCCCGCCCATCAGCATAACAAGGCTCCCAGTTCTCCATGGCCTGTCCTGTCTTTCTGGATTTTACACTTTTTTCAGATGGCCCTTTTGACCGGGGGGAAGTGAGACTTCATTGTAGTGCAGATTTCCTTTGCAAGCTTGCTTGGTTGGCCAAAAAGGGCGTATGCGTTTTTTCCTGAATATATTCAGGAAAAAACGCATACGCCCTTTTTGGCCAAGTGCATCATGGTGGACGTTCTGCCTCTTTTCCTATGCTTTCAATGCAATTCCAGTCTGCCTCCTGAAATCGGTTTCCTGCAATTCTGCCCCGCTTTCAAGTCCTCTTGGCAGCCTTACTTCAGTATATTTTTGGACGATAGCTGTCATTTATAACTCTGCAGGTTTGTGAATTACAGTGCCCCTGAGCTCCTTTCTTCAACTCGCTTTCTTTTGAGCTGGCCGCAACACCGCAGGATGGCTTCAGGCCCTAATCTGGTTCCGGCACGGCACGCTGAGCCTTTGGTTAATTCCTCTTCCTGGTGGGAAATGAGAGTTAAATTTGCCCGTCCAGACACCTCCAGCTAGTCTCTCATTGGTTCTCGCTATTCCTGTTCATCTTCCGCAGAAATTGCAAACTGGGCCAAACAGGAGGTTAAAGGGACTGACTCTCCAAGTCGGGAGGGTGTTAGTAAAGCGTCTGGAATGTTGCACCCGAGTACCAGGGTACGAAAACTGAGACATATTTGAACACGTCTCCTGATCACATGGTTGATCATACTCTAGGTTCCACATGCATGTTTTAGCTGAAGGAAGAATACCTTAAACCTGGGTAGTTGAAACCCGTGGAATGGGTACCATGCAATATGACTTCAGAGGGTCTTCATTTGCTCACCAAACCTCTCCAATCCTATCACTGCTGCGTTTATGCCCCTGTACACATGCTTGATTCTCTTTTGGAGACATAGCAATCCATAGGTTTTAAGATATTTACTAGTCAGGTACATTCTTAGGCGTTTAATATGCGGTGTTGTGTCCATTTCGTTGAGCAAGGAGTAGCTCTTGTCTATTCCATATTTGGCTTAAGGAACTTTATCTGTGCTCATTTCAATCTCTGGTTTTATGCAGCACCCCAACTCACCTTTCCCCTTAAGCAAGCATAAGTTGGTTTTCTAAATTTGAGACCCTGTTCTGTTTTGGAATTCAGTTCCTGTGTAGCCAAGTTTACATTCCGTGTATTACTGATATCTTATGATGTTTCTTTTTCTGTGTGACTTATTTCAGTTAGAATCATCATACCTGAATCCACTCATTGTGCTGCTAAGGGCCTGATGACATAGATTTCATTGCAGAGTGATATTGCTTTGTAAGTAAATACCACAACTTCTTTATCCATTTTTCACTTTCTGCGATGTTGAACTTGTACTGTAAACGAGGTTCTTGTAAACAGAGGCGTCCCAAACTTTGGGGTGGCTGTGTCTTTTTGATTTTAATTTCCCTAATCTATAGGACCATAAGTGGAAGTGCCCTAGACTCTGTTGCTTTGTTTTTTAGATGTTTCAGGAAACACCATACACTTCTCCCGAGTGTCTGTTGGCAATTTACATCCCGCCCATCAGCATAACAAGGCTCCCAGTTCTCCATGGCCTGTCCTGCCTTTCTGGATTTTACACTTTTTTCAGATGGCCCTTTTGACCGGGGGGAAGTGAGACTTCATTGTAGTGCAGATTTCCTTTGCAAGCTTGCTTGGTTGGCCAAAAAGGGCGTATGCGTTTTTTCCTGAATATATTCAGGAAAAAACGCATACGCCCTTTTTGGCCAAGTGCATCATTGTGGACGTTCTGCCTCTTTTCCTATGCTTTCAATGCAATTCCAGTCTACCTCCTGAAATCGGTTTCCTGCAATTCTGCCCCGCTTTCAAGTCCTCTTGGCAGCCTTACTTCAGTATATTTTTGGACGATAGCTGTCATTTATAACTCTGCAGGTTTGTGAATTACAGTGCCCCTGAGCTCCTTTCTTCAACTCGCTTTCTTTTGAGCTGGCCGCAACACCGCAGGATGGCTTCAGGCCCTAATCTGGTTCCGGCACGGCACGCTGAGCCTTTGGTTAATTCCTCTTCCTGGTGGGAAATGAGAGTTAAATTTGCCCGTCCAGACACCTCCAGCTAGTCTCTCATTGGTTCTCGCTATTCCTGTTCATCTTCCGCAGAAATTGCAAACTGGGCCAAACAGGAGGTTAAAGGGACTGACTCTCCAAGTCGGGAGGCTGTTAGTAAAGCGTCTGGAATGTTGCACCCGAGTACCAGGGTACGAAAACTGAGACATATTTGAACACGTCTCCCGATCACATGGTTGATCAGACTCTAGGTTCCACATGCATGTTTTAGCTGAAGGAAGAATACCTTAAACCTGGGTAGTTGAAACCCGTGGAATGGGTACCATGCAATATGACTTCAGAGGGTCTTCATTTGCTCACCGAACCTCTCCAATCCTATCACTGCTGCGTTTATGCCCCTGTACACATGCTTGATTCTCTTTCGGAGACATAGCAATCCATAGGTTTTAAGATACTTACTAGTCAGGTACATTCTTAGGCGTTTAATATGCGGTGTTGTGTCCATTTCGTTGAGCAAGGAGTAGCTCTTGTCTATTCCATATTTGGCTTAAGGAACTTTATCTGTGCTCATTTCAATCTCTGGTTTTATGCAGCACCCCAACTCACCTTTCCCCTTAAGCAAGCATAAGTTGGTTTTCTAAATTTGAGACCCTGTTCTGTTTTGGAATTCAGTTCCTGTGTAGCCAAGTTTACATTCCGTGTATTACTGATATCTTATGATGTTTCTTTTTCTGTGTGACTTATTTCAGTTAGAATCATCATACCTGAATCCACTCATTGTGCTGCTAAGGGCCTGATGACATAGATTTCATTGCAGAGTGATATTGCTTTGTAAGTAAATACCACAACTTCTTTATCCATTTTTCACTTTCTGCGATGTTGAACTTGTACTGTAAACGAGGTTCTTGTAAACAGAGGCGTCCCAAACTTTGGGGTGGCTGTATCTTTTTGATTTTAATTTCCCTAATCTATAGGACCATAAGTGGAAGTGCCCTAGGCTCTGTTGCTTTGTTTTTTAGATGTTTCAGGAAACACCATACACTTCTCCCGAGTGTCTGTTGGCAATTTACATCCCGCCCATCAGCATAACAAGGCTCCCAGTTCTCCATGGCCTGTCCTGCCTTTCTGGATTTTACACTTTTTTCAGATGGCCCTTTTGACCGGGGGGAAGTGAGACTTCATTGTAGTGCAGATTTCCTTTGCAAGCTTGCTTGGTTGGCCAAAAAGTGCGTATGCGTTTTTTCCTGAATATATTCAGGAAAAAACACATACGCCCTTTTTGGCCAAGTGCATCATTGTGGACGTTCTGCCTCTTTTCCTATGCTTTCAATGCAATTCCAGTCTACCTCCTGAAATCGGTTTCCTGCAATTCTGCCCCGCTTTCAAGTCCTCTTGGCAGCCTTACTTCAGTATATTTTTGGACGATAGCTGTCATTTATAACTCTGCAGGTTTGTGAATTACAGTGCCCCTGAGCTCCTTTCTTCAACTCGCTTTCTTGTGACCTGGCCGCAACACCGCAGGATGGCTTCAGGCCCTAATCTGGTTCCGGCACGGCACGCTGAGCCTCTGGTTAATTCCTCTTCCTGGTGGGAAATGAGAGTTAAATTTGCCCGTCCAGACACCTCCAGCTAGTCTCTCATTGGTTCTCGCTATTCCTGTTCATCTTCCGCAGAAATTGCAAACTGGGCCAAACAGGAGGTTAAAGGGACTGACTCTCCAAGTCGGGAGGGTGTTAGTAAAGCGTCTGGAATGTTGCACCCGAGTACCAGGGTACGAAAACTGAGACATATTTGAACACGTCTCCAGATCACATGGTTGATCAGACTCTAGGTTCCACATGCATGTTTTACCTGAAGGAAGAATACCTTAAACCTGGGTAGTTGAAACCCGTGGAATGGGTACCATGCAATATGACTTCAGAGGGTCTTCAGTTGCTCACCGAACCTCTCCAATCCTATCACTGCTGTGTTTATGCCCCTGTACACATGCTTGATTCTCTTTCGGAGACATAGCAATTCATAGGTTTTAAGATACTTACTAGTCAGGTACATTCTTAGGCGTTTAATATGCGGTGTTGTGTCCATTTCGTTGAGCAAGGAGTAGCTCTTGTCTATTCCATATTTGGCTTAAGGAACTTTATCTGTGCTCATTTCAATCTCTGGTTTTATGCAGCACCCCAACTCACCTTTACCCTTAAGCAAGCATAAGTTGGTTTTCTAAATTTGAGACCCTGTTCTGTTCTGTAATTCAGTTCCTGTGTAGCCAAGTTTACATTCCGTGTATTACTGATATCTTATGATGTTTCTTTTTCTGTGTGACTTATTTCAGTTAGAATCATCATACCTGAATCCACTCATTGTGCTGCTAAGGGCCTGATGACATAGATTTCATTGCTGAGTGATATTGCTTTGTAAGTAAATACCACAACTTCTTTATCCATTTTTCACTTTCTGCGATGTTGAACTTGTACTGTAAACGAGGTTCTTGTAAACAGAGGCGTCCCAATGTTTGGGGTGGCTGTGTCTTTTTGATTTTAATTTCCCTAAGCTATAGGACCATAAGTGGAAGTGCCCTAGGCTCTGTTGCTTTGTTTTTTAGATGTTTCAGGAAACACCATACACTTCTCCCGAGTGTCTGTTGGCAATTTACATCCCACCCATCAGCATAACAAGGCTCCCAGTTCTCCATGGCCTGTCCTGCCTTTCTGGATTTTACACTTTTTTCAGATGGCCCTTTTGACCGGGGGGAAGTGAGACTTCATTGTAGTGCAGATTTCCTTTGCAAGCTTGCTTGGTTGGCCAAAAAGGGCGTATGCGTTTTTTCCTGAATATATTCAGGAAAAAACGCATACGCCCTTTTTGGCCAAGTGCATCATTGTGGACGTTCTGCCTCTTTTCCTATGCTTTCAATGCAATTCCAGTCTACCTCCTGAAATCGGTTTCCTGCAATTCTGCCCCGCTTTCAAGTCCTCTTGGCAGCCTTACTTCAGTATATTTTTGGACGATAGCTGTCATTTATAACTCTGCAGGTTTGTGAATTACAGTGCCCCTGAGCTCCTTTCTTCAACTCGCTTTCTTGTGACCTGGCCGCAACACCGCAGGATGGCTTCAGGCCCTAATCTGGTTCCGGCACGGCACGCTGAGCCTTTGGTTAATTCCTCTTCCTGGTGGGAAATGAGAGTTAAATTTGCCCGTCCAGACACCTCCAGCTAGTCTCTCATTGGTTCTCGCTATTCCTGTTCATCTTCCACAGAAATTGCAAACTGGGCCAAACAGGAGGTTAAAGGGACTGACTCTCCAAGTCGGGAGGCTGTTAGTAAAGCGTCTGGAATGTTGCACCCGAGTACCAGGGTACGAAAACTGAGACATATTTGAACACGTCTCCCGATCACATGGTTGATCATACTCTAGGTTCCACATGCATGTTTTAGCTGAAGGAAGAATACCTTAAACCTGGGTAGTTGAAACCCGTGGAATGGGTACCATGCAATATGACTTCAGAGGGTCTTCATTTGCTCACCGAACCTCTCCAATCCTATCACTGCTGCGTTTATGCCCCTGTACACATGCTTGATTCTCTTTCGGAGACATAGCAATCCATAGGTTTTAAGATACTTACTAGTCAGGTACATTCTTAGGCGTTTAATATGCGGTATTGAGTCCATTTCGTTGAGCAAGGAGTAGCTCTTGTCTATTCCATATTTGGCTTAAGGAACTTTATCTGTGCTCATTTCAATCTCTGGTTTTATGCAGCACCCCAACTCACCTTTCCCCTTAAGCAAGCATAAGTTGGTTTTCTAAATTTGAGACCCTGTTCTGTTCTGTAATTCAGTTCCTGTGTAGCCAAGTTTACATTCCGTGTATTACTGATATCTTATGATGTTTCTTTTTCTGTGTGACTTATTTCAGTTAGAATCATCATACCTGAATCCACTCATTGTGCTGCTAAGGGCCTGATGACATAGATTTCATTGCTGAGTGATATTGCTTTGTAAGTAAATACCACAACTTCTTTATCCATTTTTCACTTTCTGCGATGTTGAACTTGTACTGTAAACGAGGTTCTTGTAAACAGAGGCGTCCCAATGTTTGGGGTGGCTGTGTCTTTTTGATTTTAATTTCCCTAAGCTATAGGACCATAAGTGGAAGTGCCCTAGGCTCTGTTGCTTTGTTTTTTAGATGTTTCAGGAAACACCATACACTTCTCCCGAGTGTCTGTTGGCAATTTACATCCCGCCCATCAGCATAACAAGGCTCCCAGTTCTCCATGGCCTGTCCTGCCTTTCTGGATTTTACACTTTTTTCAGATGGCCCTTTTGACCGGGGGGAAGTGAGACTTCATTGTAGTGCAGATTTCCTTTGCAAGCTTGCTTGGTTGGCCAAAAAGGGCATATGAGTTTTTTCCTGAATATATTCAGGAAAAAACGCATACACCCTTTTTGGCCAAGTGCATCATTGTGGACGTTCTGCCTCTTTTCCTATGCTTTCAATGCAATTCCAGTCTACCTCCTGAAATCGGTTTCCTGCAATTCTGCCCCGCTTTGAAGTCCTCTTGGCAGCCTTACTTCAGTATGTTTTTGGACGATAGCTGTCATTTATAACTCTGCAGGTTTGTGAATTACAGTGCCCCTGAGCTCCTTTCTTCAACTCGCTTTCTTTTGAGCTGGCCGCAACACCATAGTATGGCTTCAGGCCCTAATCTGGTTCCGGCACGGCACGCTGAGCCTTTGGTTAATTCCTCTTCCTGGTGGGAAATGAGAGTTAAATTTGCCCGTCCAGACACCTCCAGCTAGTCTCTCATTGGTTCTCGCTATTCCTGTTCATCTTCCGCAGAAATTGCAAACTGGGCCAAACAGGAGGTTAAAGGGACTGACTCTCCAAGTCGGGAGGGTGTTAGTAAAGCGTCTGGAATGTTGCACCCGAGTACCAGGGTACAAAAACTGAGACATATTTGAACACGTCTCCCGATCACATGGTTGATCATACTCTAGGTTCCACATGCATGTTTTAGCTGAAGGAAGAATACCTTAAACCTGGGTAGTTGAAACCCGTGGAATGGGTACCATGCAATATGACTTCAGAGGGTCTTCATTTGCTCACCAAACCTCTCCAATCCTATCACTGCTGCGTTTATGCCCCTGTACACATGCTTGATTCTCTTTCGGAGACATAGCAATCCATAGGTTTTAAGATACTTACTAGTCAGGTACATTCTTAGGCGTTTAATATGCGGTGTTGTGTCCATTTCGTTGAGCAAGGAGTAGCTCTTGTCTATTCCATATTTGGCTTAAGGAACTTTATCTGTGCTCATTTCAATCTCTGGTTTTATGCAGCACCCCAACTCACCTTTCCCCTTAAGCAAGCATAAGTTGGTTTTCTAAATTTGAGACCCTGTTCTGTTTTGGAATTCAGTTCCTGTGTAGCCAAGTTTACATTCCGTGTATTACTGATATCTTATGATGTTTCTTTTTCTGTGTGACTTATTTCAGTTAGAATCATCATACCTGAATCCACTCATTGTGCTGCTAAGGGCCTGATGACATAGATTTCATTGCAGAGTGATATTGCTTTGTAAGTAAATACCACAACTTCTTTATCCATTTTTCACTTTCTGCGATGTTGAACTTGTACTGTAAACGAGGTTCTTGTAAACAGAGGCGTCCCAAACTTTGGGGTGGCTGTGTCTTTTTGATTTTAATTTCCCTAATCTATAGGACCATAAGTGGAAGTGCCCTAGGCTCTGTTGCTTTGTTTTTTAGATGTTTCAGGAAACACCATACACTTCTCCCGAGTGTCTGTTGGCAATTTACATCCCGCCCATCAGCATAACAAGGCTCCCAGTTCTCCATGGCCTGTCCTGCCTTTCTGGATTTTACACTTTTTTCAGATGGCCCTTTTGACCGGGGGGAAGTGAGACTTCATTGTAGTGCAGATTTCCTTTGCAAGTTTGCTTGGTTGGCCAAAAAGGGCGTATGCGTTTTTTCCTGAATATATTCAGGAAAAAACGCATACGCCCTTTTTGGCCAAGTGCATCATTGTGGACGTTCTGCCTCTTTTCCTATGCTTTCAATGCAATTCCAGTCTACCTCCTGAAATCGGTTTCCTGCAATTCTGCCCCGCTTTCAAGTCCTCTTGGCAGCCTTACTTCAGTATATTTTTGGACGATAGCTGTCATTTATAACTCTGCAGGTTTGTGAATTACAGTGCCCCTGAGCTCCTTTCTTCAACTCGCTTTCTTTTGAGCTGGCCGCAACGCCGCAGGATGGCTTCAGGGCCTAATCTGGTTCCGGCACGGCACGCTGAGCCTTTGGTTAATTCCTCTTCCTGGTGGGAAATGAGAGTTAAATTTGCCCGTCCAGACACCTCCAGCTAGTCTCTCATTGGTTCTCGCTATTCCTGTTCATCTTCCGCAGAAATTGCAAACTGGGCCAAACAGGAGGTTAAAGGGACTGACTCTCCAAGTCGGGAGGGTGTTAGTAAAGCGTCTGGAATGTTGCACCCGAGTACCAGGGTACGAAAACTGAGACATATTTGAACACGTCTCCCGATCACATGGTTGATCATACTCTAGGTTCCACATGCATGTTTTAGCTGAAGGAAGAATACCTTAAACCTGGGTAGTTGAAACCCGTGGAATGGGTACCATGCAATATGACTTCAGAGGGTCTTCATTTGCTCACCAAACCTCTCCAATCCTATCACTGCTGCGTTTATGCCCCTGTACACATGCTTGATTCTCTTTCGGAGACATAGCAATCCATAGGTTTTAAGATACTTACTAGTCAGGTACATTCTTAGGCGTTTAATATGCGGTGTTGTGTCCATTTCGTTGAGCAAGGAGTAGCTCTTGTCTATTCCATATTTGGCTTAAGGAACTTTATCTGTGCTCATTTCAATCTCTGGTTTTATGCAGCACCCCAACTCACCTTTCCCCTTAAGCAAGCATAAGTTGGTTTTCTAAATTTGAGACCCTGTTCTGTTTTGGAATTCAGTTCCTGTGTAGCCAAGTTTACATTCCGTGTATTACTGATATCTTATGATGTTTCTTTTTCTGTGTGACTTATTTCAGTTAGAATCATCATACCTGAATCCACTCATTGTGCTGCTAAGGGCCTGATGACATAGATTTCATTGCAGAGTGATATTGCTTTGTAAGTAAATACCACAACTTCTTTATCCATTTTTCACTTTCTGCGATGTTGAACTTGTACTGTAAACGAGGTTCTTGTAAACAGAGGCGTCCCAAACTTTGGGGTGGCTGTGTCTTTTTTATTTTAATTTCCCTAATCTATAGGACCATAAGTTGAAGTGCCCTAGGCTCTGTTGCTTTGTTTTTTAGATGTTTCAGGAAACACCATACACTTCTCCCGAGTGTCTGTTGGCAATTTACATCCCGCCCATCAGCATAACAAGGCTCCCAGTTCTCCATGGCCTGTCCTGCCTTTCTGGATTTTACACTTTTTTCAGATGGCCCTTTTGACCGGGGGGAAGTGAGACTTCATTGTAGTGCAGATTTCCTTTGCAAGCTTGCTTGGTTGGCCAAAAAGGGCATATGAGTTTTTTCCTGAATATATTCAGGAAAAAACGCATACACCCTTTTTGGCCAAGTGCATCATTGTGGACGTTCTGCCTCTTTTCCTATGCTTTCAATGCAATTCCAGTCTACCTCCTGAAATCGGTTTCCTGCAATTCTGCCCCGCTTTGAAGTCCTCTTGGCAGCCTTACTTCAGTATGTTTTTGGACGATAGCTGTCATTTATAACTCTGCAGGTTTGTGAATTACAGTGCCCCTGAGCTCCTTTCTTCAACTCGCTTTCTTGTGAGCTGGCCGCAACACCGCAGGATGGCTTCAGGCCCTAATCTTGTTCCGGCACGGCACGCTGAGCCTTTGGTTAATTCCTCTTCCTGGTGGGAAATGAGAGTTAAATTTGCCCGTCCAGACACCTCCAGCTAGTCTCTCATTGGTTCTCACTATTCCTGTTCATCTTCCGCAGAAGTTGCAAACTGGGCCAAACAGGAGGTTAAAGGGACTGACTCTCCAAGTCGGGAGGGTGTTAGTAAAGCGTCTGGAATGTTGCACCCGAGTACCAGGGTACGAAAACTGAGACATATTTGAACACGTCTCCCGATCACATGGTTGATCAGACTCTAGGTTCCACATGCATGTTTTAGCTGAAGGAAGAATACCTTAAACCTGGGTAGTTGAAACCCGTGGAATGGGTACCATGCAATATGACTTCAAAGGGTCTTCATTTGCTCACCGAACCTCTCCAATCCTATCACTGCTGTGTTTATGCCCCTGTACACATGCTTGATTCTCTTTCGGAGACATAGCAATCCATAGGTTTTAAGATACTTACTAGTCAGGTACATTCTTAGGCGTTTAATATGCGGTGTTGAGTCCATTTCTTTGAGCAAGGAGTAGCTCTTGTCTATTCCATATTTGGCTTAAGGAAATTTATCTGTGCTCATTTCAATCTCTGGTTTTATGCAGCACCCCAACTCACCTTTACACTTAAGCAAGCATAAGTTGGTTTTCTAAATTTGAGACCCTGTTCTGTTCTGTAATTCAGTTCCTGTGTAGCCAAGTTTACATTCCGTGTATTACTGATATCTTATGATGTTTCTTTTTCTGTGTGACTTATTTCAGTTAGAATCATCATACCTGAATCCACTCATTGTGCTGCTAAGGGCCTGATGACATAGATTTCATTGCAGAGTGATATTGCTTTGTAAGTAAATACCACAACTTCTTTATCCATTTTTCACTTTCTGCGATGTTGAACTTGTACTGTAAACGAGGTTCTTGTAAACAGAGGCGTCCCAAACTTTGGGGTGGCTGTGTCTTTTTGATTTTAATTTCCCTAATCTATAGGACCATAAGTGGAAGTGCCCTAGGCTCTGTTGCTTTGTTTTTTAGATGTTTCAGGAAACACCATACACTTCTCCCGAGTGTCTGTTGGCAATTTACATCCCGCCCATCAGCATAACAAGGCTCCCAGTTCTCCATGGCCTGTCCTGCCTTTCTGGATTTTACACTTTTTTCAGATGGCCCTTTTGACCGGGGGGAAGTGAGACTTCATTGTAGTGCAGATTTCCTTTGCAAGCTTGCTTGGTTGGCCAAAAAGGGCGTATGCGTTTTTTCCTGAATATATTCAGGAAAAAACGCATACGCCCTTTTTGGCCAAGTGCATCATTGTGGACGTTCTGCCTCTTTTCCTATGCTTTCAATGCAATTCCAGTCTACCTCCTGAAATCGGTTTCCTGCAATTCTGCCCCGCTTTCAAGTCCTCTTGGCAGCCTTACTTCAGTATATTTTTGGACGATAGCTGTCATTTATAACTCTGCAGGTTTGTGAATTACAGTGCCCCTGAGCTCCTTTCTTCAACTCGCTTTCTTTTGAGCTGGCCGCAACACCGCAGGATGGCTTCAGGGCCTAATCTGGTTCCGGCACGGCACGCTGAGCCTTTGGTTAATTCCTCTTCCTGGTGGGAAATGAGAGTTAAATTTGCCCGTCCAGACACCTCCAGCTAGTCTCTCATTGGTTCTCGCTATTCCTGTTCATCTTCCGCAGAAATTGCAAACTGGGCCAAACAGGAGGTTAAAGGGACTGACTCTCCAAGTCGGGAGGGTGTTAGTAAAGCGTCTGGAATGTTGCACCCGAGTACCAGGGTACGAAAACTGAGACATATTTGAACACGTCTCCCGATCACATGGTTGATCAGACTCTAGGTTCCACATGCATGTTTTAGCTGAAGGAAGAATACCTTAAACCTGGGTAGTTGAAACCCGTGGAATGGGTACCATGCAATATGACTTCAGAGGGTCTTCATTTGCTCACCGAACCTCTCCAATCCTATCACTGCTGCGTTTATGCCCCTGTACACATGCTTGATTCTCTTTCGGAGACATAGCAATCCATAGGTTTTAAGATACTTACTAGTCAGGTACATTCTTAGGCGTTTAATATGCGGTGTTGTGTCCATTTCGTTGAGCAAGGAGTAGCTCTTGTCTATTCCATATTTGGCTTAAGGAACTTTATCTGTGCTCATTTCAATCTCTGGTTTTATGCAGCACCCCAACTCACCTTTACCCTTAAGCAAGCATAAGTTGGTTTTCTAAATTTGAGACCCTGTTCTGTTTTGGAATTCAGTTCCTGTGTAGCCAAGTTTACATTCCGTGTATTACTGATATCTTATGATGTTTCTTTTTCTGTGTGACTTATTTCAGTTAGAATCATCATACCTGAATCCACTCATTGTGCTGCTAAGGGCCTGATGACATAGATTTCATTGCAGAGTGATATTGCTTTGTAAGTAAATACCACAACTTCTTTATCCATTTTTCACTTTCTGCGATGTTGAACTTGTACTGTAAACGAGGTTCTTGTAAACAGAGGCGTCCCAAACTTTGGGGTGGCTGTATCTTTTTGATTTTAATTTCCCTAATCTATAGGACCATAAGTGGAAGTGCCCTAGGCTCTGTTGCTTTGTTTTTTAGATGTTTCAGGAAACACCATACACTTCTCCCGAGTGTCTGTTGGCAATTTACATCCCGCCCATCAGCATAACAAGGCTCCCAGTTCTCCATGGCCTGTCCTGCCTTTCTGGATTTTACACTTTTTTCAGATGGCCCTTTTGACCGGGGGGAAGTGAGACTTCATTGTAGTGCAGATTTCCTTTGCAAGCTTGCTTGGTTGGCCAAAAAGTGCGTATGCGTTTTTTCCTGAATATATTCAGGAAAAAACACATACGCCCTTTTTGGCCAAGTGCATCATTGTGGACGTTCTGCCTCTTTTCCTATGCTTTCAATGCAATTCCAGTCTACCTCCTGAAATCGGTTTCCTGCAATTCTGCCCCGCTTTCAAGTCCTCTTGGCAGCCTTACTTCAGTATATTTTTGGACGATAGCTGTCATTTATAACTCTACAGGTTTGTGAATTACAGTGCCCCTGAGCTCCTTTCTTCAACTCGCTTTCTTGTGACCTGGCCGCAACACCGCAGGATGGCTTCAGGCCCTAATCTGGTTCCGGCACGGCACGCTGAGCCTTTGGTTAATTCCTCTTCCTGGTGGGAAATGAGAGTTAAATTTGCCCGTCCAGACACCTCCAGCTAGTCTCTCATTGGTTCTCGCTATTCCTGTTCATCTTCCGCAGAAATTGCAAACTGGGCCAAACAGGAGGTTAAAGGGACTGACTCTCCAAGTCAGGAGGGTGTTAGTAAAGCGTCTGGAATGTTGCACCCGAGTACCAGGGTACGAAAACTGAGACATATTTGAACACGTCTCCAGATCACATGGTTGATCAGACTCTAGGTTCCACATGCATGTTTTACCTGAAGGAAGAATACCTTAAACCTGGGTAGTTGAAACCCGTGGAATGGGTACCATGCAATATGACTTCAAAGGGTCTTCAGTTGCTCACCGAACCTCTCCAATCCTATCACTGCTGTGTTTATGCCCCTGTACACATGCTTGATTCTCTTTCGGAGACATAGCAATTCATAGGTTTTAAGATACTTACTAGTCAGGTACATTCTTAGGCGTTTAATATGCGGTGTTGTGTCCATTTCGTTGAGCAAGGAGTAGCTCTTGTCTATTCCATATTTGGCTTAAGGAACTTTATCTGTGCTCATTTCAATCTCTGGTTTTATGCAGCACCCCAACTCACCTTTACCCTTAAGCAAGCATAAGTTGGTTTTCTAAATTTGAGACCCTGTTCTGTTCTGTAATTCAGTTCCTGTGTAGCCAAGTTTACATTCCGTGTATTACTGATATCTTATGATGTTTCTTTTTCTGTGTGACTTATTTCAGTTAGAATCATCATACCTGAATCCACTCATTGTGCTGCTAAGGGCCTGATGACATAGATTTCATTGCTGAGTGATATTGCTTTGTAAGTAAATACCACAACTTCTTTATCCATTTTTCACTTTCTGCGATGTTGAACTTGTACTGTAAACGAGGTTCTTGTAAACAGAGGCGTCCCAATGTTTGGGGTGGCTGTGTCTTTTTGATTTTAATTTCCCTAAGCTATAGGACCATAAGTGGAAGTGCCCTAGGCTCTGTTGCTTTGTTTTTTAGATGTTTCAGGAAACACCATACACTTCTCCCGAGTGTCTGTTGGCAATTTACATCCCGCCCATCAGCATAACAAGGCTCCCAGTTCTCCATGGCCTGTCCTGCCTTTCTGGATTTTACACTTTTTTCAGATGGCCCTTTTGACCGGGGGGAAGTGAGACTTCATTGTAGTGCAGATTTCCTTTGCAAGCTTGCTTGGTTGGCCAAAAAGGGCGTATGCGTTTTTTCCTGAATATATTCAGGAAAAAACGCATACGCCCTTTTTGGCCAAGTGCATCATTGTGGACGTTCTGCCTCTTTTCCTATGCTTTCAATGCAATTCCAGTCTACCTCCTGAAATCGGTTTCCTGCAATTCTGCCCCGCTTTCAAGTCCTCTTGGCAGCCTTACTTCAGTATATTTTTGGACGATAGCTGTCATTTATAACTCTGCAGGTTTGTGAATTACAGTGCCCCTGAGCTCCTTTCTTCAACTCGCTTTCTTTTGAGCTGGCCGCAACACCGCAGGATGGCTTCAGGCCCTAATCTTGTTCCGGCACGGCACGCTGAGCCTTTGGTTAATTCCTCTTCCTGGTGGGAAATGAGAGTTAAATTTGCCCGTCCAGACACCTCCAGCTAGTCTCTCATTGGTTCTCGCTATTCCTGTTCATCTTCCACAGAAATTGCAAACTGGGCCAAACAGGAGGTTAAAGGGACTGACTCTCCAAGTCGGGAGGGTGTTAGTAAAGCGTCTGGAATGTTGCACCCGAGTACCAGGGTACGAAAACTGAGACATATTTGAACACGTCTCCCGATCACATGGTTGATCATACTCTAGGTTCCACATGCATGTTTTAGCTGAAGGAAGAATACCTTAAACCTGGGTAGTTGAAACCCGTGGAATGGGTACCATGCAATATGACTTCAGAGGGTCTTCATTTGCTCACCGAACCTCTCCAATCCTATCACTGCTGCGTTTATGCCCCTGTACACATGCTTGATTCTCTTTCGGAGACATAGCAATCCATAGGTTTTAAGATACTTACTAGTCAGGTACATTCTTAGGCGTTTAATATGCGGTATTGAGTCCATTTCATTGAGCAAGGAGTAGCTCTTGTCTATTCCATATTTGGCTTAAGGAACTTTATCTGTGCTCATTTCAATCTCTGGTTTTATGCAGCACCCCAACTCACCTTTACCCTTAAGCAAGCATAAGTTGGTTTTCTAAATTTGAGACCCTGTTCTGTTCTGTAATTCAGTTCCTGTGTAGCCAAGTTTACATTCCGTGTATTACTGATATCTTATGATGTTTCTTTTTCTGTGTGACTTATTTCAGTTAGAATCATCATACCTGAATCCACTCATTGTGCTGCTAAGGGCCTGATGACATAGATTTCATTGCTGAGTGATATTGCTTTGTAAGTAAATACCACAACTTCTTTATCCATTTTTCACTTTCTGCGATGTTGAACTTGTACTGTAAACGAGGTTCTTGTAAACAGAGGCGTCCCAATGTTTGGGGTGGCTGTGTCTTTTTGATTTTAATTTCCCTAAGCTATAGGACCATAAGTGGAAGTGCCCTAGGCTCTGTTGCTTTGTTTTTTAGATGTTTCAGGAAACACCATACACTTCTCCCGAGTGTCTGTTGGCAATTTACATCCCGCCCATCAGCATAACAAGGCTCCCAGTTCTCCATGGCCTGTCCTGCCTTTCTGGATTTTACACTTTTTTCAGATGGCCCTTTTGACCGGGGGGAAGTGAGACTTCATTGTAGTGCAGATTTCCTTTGCAAGCTTGCTTGGTTGGCCAAAAAGGGCATATGAGTTTTTTCCTGAATATATTCAGGAAAAAACGCATACACCCTTTTTGGCCAAGTGCATCATTGTGGACGTTCTGCCTCTTTTCCTATGCTTTCAATGCAATTCCAGTCTACCTCCTGAAATCGGTTTCCTGCAATTCTGCCCCGCTTTCAAGTCCTCTTGGCAGCCTTACTTCAGTATGTTTTTGGACGATAGCTGTCATTTATAACTCTGCAGGTTTGTGAATTACAGTGCCCCTGAGCTCCTTTCTTCAACTCGCTTTCTTGTGAGCTGGCCGCAACACCGCAGGATGGCTTCAGGCCCTAATCTGGTTCCGGCACGGCACGCTGAGCCTTTGGTTAATTCCTCTTCCTGGTGGGAAATGAGAGTTAAATTTGCCCGTCCAGACACCTCCAGCTAGTCTCTCATTGGTTCTCGCTATTCCTGTTCATCTTCCGCAGAAATTGCAAACTGGGCCAAACAGGAGGTTAAAGGGACTGACTCTCCAAGTCGGGAGGGTGTTAGTAAAGCGTCTGGAATGTTGCACCCGAGTACCAGGGTACGAAAACTGAGACATATTTGAACACGTCTCCCGATCACATGGTTGATCATACTCTAGGTTCCACATGCATGTTTTAGCTGAAGGAAGAATACCTTAAACCTGGGTAGTTGAAACCCGTGGAATGGGTACCATGCAATATGACTTCAGAGGGTCTTCATTTGCTCACCAAACCTCTCCAATCCTATCACTGCTGCGTTTATGCCCCTGTACACATGCTTGATTCTCTTTCGGAGACATAGCAATCCATAGGTTTTAAGATACTTACTAGTCAGGTACATTCTTAGGCGTTTAATATGCGGTGTTGTGTCCATTTCGTTGAGCAAGGAGTAGCTCTTGTCTATTCCATATTTGGCTTAAGGAACTTTATCTGTGCTCATTTCAATCTCTGGTTTTATGCAGCACCCCAACTCACCTTTCCCCTTAAGCAAGCATAAGTTGGTTTTCTAAATTTGAGACCCTGTTCTGTTCTGTAATTCAGTTCCTGTGTAGCCAAGTTTACATTCCGTGTATTACTGATATCTTATGATGTTTCTTTTTCTGTGTGACTTATTTCAGTTAGAATCATCATACCTGAATCCACTCATTGTGCTGCTAAGGGCCTGATGACATAGATTTCATTGCAGAGTGATATTGCTTTGTAAGTAAATACCACAACTTCTTTATCCATTTTTCACTTTCTGCGATGTTGAACTTGTACTGTAAACGAGGTTCTTGTAAACAGAGGCGTCCCAAACTTTGGGGTGGCTGTGTCTTTTTGATTTTAATTTCCCTAATCTATAGGACCATAAGTTGAAGTGCCCTAGGCTCTGTTGCTTTGTTTTTTAGATGTTTCAGGAAACACCATACACTTCTCCCGAGTGTCTGTTGGCAATTTACATCCCGCCCATCAGCATAACAAGGCTCCCAGTTCTCCATGGCCTGTCCTGCCTTTCTGGATTTTACACTTTTTTCAGATGGCCCTTTTGACCGGGGGGAAGTGAGACTTCATTGTAGTGCAGATTTCCTTTGCAAGCTTGCTTGGTTGGCCAAAAAGGGCATATGAGTTTTTTCCTGAATATATTCAGGAAAAAACGCATACGCCCTTTTTGGCCAAGTGCATCATTGTGGACGTTCTGCCTCTTTTCCTATGCTTTCAATGCAATTCCAGTCTACCTCCTGAAATCGGTTTCCTGCAATTCTGCCCCGCTTTCAAGTCCTCTTGGCAGCCTTACTTCAGTATGTTTTTGGACGATAGCTGTCATTTATAACTCTGCAGGTTTGTGAATTACAGTGCCCCTGAGCTCCTTTCTTCAACTCGCTTTCTTGTGAGCTGGCCGCAACACCGCAGGATGGCTTCAGGCCCTAATCTGGTTCCGGCACGGCACGCTGAGCCTTTGGTTAATTCCTCTTCCTGGTGGGAAATGAGAGTTAAATTTGCCCGTCCAGACACCTCCAGCTAGTCTCTCATTGGTTCTCACTATTCCTGTTCATCTTCCGCAGAAGTTGCAAACTGGGCCAAACAGGAGGTTAAAGGGACTGACTCTCCAAGTCGGGAGGGTGTTAGTAAAGCGTCTGGAATGTTGCACCCGAGTACCAGGGTACGAAAACTGAGACATATTTGAACACGTCTCCCGATCACATGGTTGATCAGACTCTAGGTTCCACATGCATGTTTTAGCTGAAGGAAGAATACCTTAAACCTGGGTAGTTGAAACCCGTGGAATGGGTACCATGCAATATGACTTCAAAGGGTCTTCATTTGCTCACCGAACCTCTCCAATCCTATCACTGCTGTGTTTATGCCCCTGTACACATGCTTGATTCTCTTTCGGAGACATAGCAATCCATAGGTTTTAAGATACTTACTAGTCAGGTACATTCTTAGGCGTTTAATATGCGGTGTTGAGTCCATTTCTTTGAGCAAGGAGTAGCTCTTGTCTATTCCATATTTGGCTTAAGGAAATTTATCTGTGCTCATTTCAAAATTCTGGTTTTATGCAGCACCCCAACTCACCTTTACACTTAAGCAAGCATAAGTTGGTTTTCTAAATTTGAGACCCTGTTCTGTTCTGTAATTCAGTTCCTGTGTAGCCAAGTTTACATTCCGTGTATTACTGATATCTTATGATGTTTCTTTTTCTGTGTGACTTATTTCAGTTAGAATCATCATACCTGAATCCACTCATTGTGCTGCTAAGGGCCTGATGACATAGATTTCATTGCTGAGTGATATTGCTTTGTAAGTAAATACCACAACTTCTTTATCCATTTTTCACTTTCTGCGATGTTGAACTTGTACTGTAAACGAGGTTCTTGTAAACAGAGGCGTCCCAAACTTTGGGGTGGCTGTGTCTTTTTGATTTTAATTTCCCTAAGCTATAGGACCATAAGTGGAAGTGCCCTAGGCTCTGTTGCTTTGTTTTTTAGATGTTTCAGGAAACACCATACACTTCTCCCGAGTGTCTGTTGGCAATTTACATCCCGCCCATCAGCATAACAAGGCTCCCAGTTCTCCATGGCCTGTCCTGCCTTTCTGGATTTTACACTTTTTTCAGATGGCCCTTTTGACCGGGGGGAAGTGAGACTTCATTGTAGTGCAGATTTCCTTTGCAAGCTTGCTTGGTTGGCCAAAAAGGGCGTATGCGTTTTTTCCTGAATATATTCAGGAAAAAACGCATACGCCCTTTTTGGCCAAGTGCATCATTGTGGACGTTCTGCCTCTTTTCCTATGCTTTCAATGCAATTCCAGTCTACCTCCTGAAATCGGTTTCCTGCAATTCTGCCCCGCTTTCAAGTCCTCTTGGCAGCCTTACTTCAGTATATTTTTGGACGATAGCTGTCATTTATAACTCTGCAGGTTTGTGAATTACAGTGCCCCTGTGCTCCTTTCTTTAACTCGCTTTCTTTTGAGCTGGCCGCAACACCGCAGGATGGCTTCAGGCCCTAATCTGGTTCCGGCACGGCACGCTGAGCCTTTGGTTAATTCCTCTTCCTGGTGGGAAATGAGAGTTAAATTTGCCCGTCCAGACACCTCCAGCTAGTCTCTCATTGGTTCTCGCTATTCCTGTTCATCTTCCGCAGAAATTGCAAACTGGGCCAAACAGGAGGTTAAAGGGACTGACTCTCCAAGTCGGGAGGGTGTTAGTAAAGCGTCTGGAATGTTGCACCCGAGTACCAGGGTACGAAAACTGAGACATATTTGAACACATCTCCCGATCACATGGTTGATCATACTCTAGGTTCCACATGCATGTTTTAGCTGAAGGAAGAATACCTTAAACCTGGGTAGTTGAAACCCGTGGAATGGGTACCATGCAATATGACTTCAGAGGGTCTTCATTTGCTCACCGAACCTCTCCAATCCTATCACTGCTGCGTTTATGCCCCTGTACACATGCTTGATTCTCTTTCGGAGACATAGCAATCCATAGGTTTTAAGATACTTACTAGTCAGGTACATTCTTAGGCATTTAATATGGGGTGTTGAGTCCATTTCGTTGAGCAAGGAGTAGCTCTTGTCTATTCCATATTTGGCTTAAGGAACTTTATCTGTGCTCATTTCAATCTCTGGTTTTATGCAGCACCCCAACTGACCTTTACCCTTAAGCAAGCATAAGTTGGTTTTCTAAATTTGAGACCCTGTTCTGTTCTGTAATTCAGTTCCTGTGTAGCCAAGTTTACATTCCGTGTATTACTGATATCTTATGATGTTTCTTTTTCTGTGTGACTTATTTCAGTTAGAATCATCATACCTGAATCCACTCATTGTGCTGCTAAGGGCCTGATGACATAGATTTCATTGCTGAGTGATATTGCTTTGTAAGTAAATACCACAACTTCTTTATCCATTTTTCACTTTCTGCGATGTTGAACTTGTACTGTAAACGAGGTTCTTGTAAACAGAGGCGTCCCAAACTTTGGGGTGGCTGTGTCTTTTTGATTTTAATTTCCCTAAGCTATAGGACCATAAGTGGAAGTGCCCTAGGCTCTGTTGCTTTGTTTTTTAGATGTTTCAGGAAACACCATACACTTCTCCCGAGTGTCTGTTGGCAATTTACATCCCGCCCATCAGCATAACAAGGCTCCCAGTTCTCCATGGCCTGTCCTGCCTTTCTGGATTTTACACTTTTTTCAGATGGCCCTTTTGACCGGGGGGAAGTGAGACTTCATTGTAGTGCAGATTTCCTTTGCAAGCTTGCTTGGTTGGCCAAAAAGGGCGTATGCGTTTTTTCCTGAATATATTCAGGAAAAAACGCATACGCCCTTTTTGGCCAAGTGCATCATTGTGGACGTTCTGCCTCTTTTCCTATGCTTTCAATGCAATTCCAGTCTACCTCCTGAAATCGGTTTCCTGCAATTCTGCCCCGCTTTCAAGTCCTCTTGGCAGCCTTACTTCAGTATATTTTTGGACGATAGCTGTCATTTATAACTCTGCAGGTTTGTGAATTACAGTGCCCCTGAGCTCCTTTCTTCAACTCGCTTTCTTTTGAGCTGGCCGCAACACCGCAGGATGGCTTCAGGGCCTAATCTGGTTCCGGCACGGCACGCTGAGCCTTTGGTTAATTCCTCTTCCTCGTGGGAAATGAGAGTTAAATTTGCCCGTCCAGACACCTCCAGCTAGTCTCTCATTGGTTCTCGCTATTCCTGTTCATCTTCCGCAGAAATTGCAAACTGGGCCAAACAGGAGGTTAAAGGGACTGACTCTCCAAGTCGGGAGGGTGTTAGTAAAGCGTCTGGAATGTTGCACCCGAGTACCAGGGTACGAAAACTGAGACATATTTGAACACGTCTCCCGATCACATGGTTGATCATACTCTAGGTTCCACATGCATGTTTTAGCTGAAGGAAGAATACCTTAAACCTGGGTAGTTGAAACCCGTGGAATGGGTACCATGCAATATGACTTCAGAGGGTCTTCATTTGCTCACCAAACCTCTCCAATCCTATCACTGCTGCGTTTATGCCCCTGTACACATGCTTGATTCTCTTTCGGAGACATAGCAATCCATAGGTTTTAAGATACTTACTAGTCAGGTACATTCTTAGGCGTTTAATATGCGGTGTTGTGTCCATTTCGTTGAGCAAGGAGTAGCTCTTGTCTATTCCATATTTGGCTTAAGGAACTTTATCTGTGCTCATTTCAATCTCTGGTTTTATGCAGCACCCCAACTCACCTTTCCCCTTAAGCAAGCATAAGTTGGTTTTCTAAATTTGAGACCCTGTTCTGTTTTGGAATTCAGTTCCTGTGTAGCCAAGTTTACATTCCGTGTATTACTGATATCTTATGATGTTTCTTTTTCTGTGTGACTTATTTCAGTTAGAATCATCATACCTGAATCCACTCATTGTGCTGCTAAGGGCCTGATGACATAGATTTCATTGCAGAGTGATATTGCTTTGTAAGTAAATACCACAACTTCTTTATCCATTTTTCACTTTCTGCGATGTTGAACTTGTACTGTAAACGAGGTTCTTGTAAACAGAGGCGTCCCAAACTTTGGGGTGGCTGTGTCTTTTTGATTTTAATTTCCCTAATCTATAGGACCATAAGTTGAAGTGCCCTAGGCTCTGTTGCTTTGTTTTTTAGATGTTTCAGGAAACACCATACACTTCTCCCGAGTGTCTGTTGGCAATTTACATCCCGCCCATCAGCATAACAAGGCTCCCAGTTCTCCATGGCCTGTCCTGCCTTTCTGGATTTTACACTTTTTTCAGATGGCCCTTTTGACCGGGGGGAAGTGAGACTTCATTGTAGTGCAGATTTCCTTTGCAAGCTTGCTTGGTTGGCCAAAAAGGGCATATGAGTTTTTTCCTGAATATATTCAGGAAAAAACGCATACGCCCTTTTTGGCCAAGTGCATCATTGTGGACGTTCTGCCTCTTTTCCTATGCTTTCAATGCAATTCCAGTCTACCTCCTGAAATCGGTTTCCTGCAATTCTGCCCCGCTTTCAAGTCCTCTTGGCAGCCTTACTTCAGTATGTTTTTGGACGATAGCTGTCATTTATAACTCTGCAGGTTTGTGAATTACAGTGCCCCTGAGCTCCTTTCTTCAACTCGCTTTCTTGTGAGCTGGCCGCAACACCGCAGGATGGCTTCAGGCCCTAATCTTGTTCCGGCACGGCACGCTGAGCCTTTGGTTAATTCCTCTTCCTGGTGGGAAATGAGAGTTAAATTTGCCCGTCCAGACACCTCCAGCTAGTCTCTCATTGGTTCTCACTATTCCTGTTCATCTTCCGCAGAAGTTGCAAACTGGGCCAAACAGGAGGTTAAAGGGACTGACTCTCCAAGTCGGGAGGGTGTTAGTAAAGCGTCTGGAATGTTGCACCCGAGTACCAGGGTACGAAAACTGAGACATATTTGAACACGTCTCCCGATCACATGGTTGATCAGACTCTAGGTTCCACATGCATGTTTTAGCTGAAGGAAGAATACCTTAAACCTGGGTAGTTGAAACCCGTGGAATGGGTACCATGCAATATGACTTCAAAGGGTCTTCATTTGCTCACCGAACCTCTCCAATCCTATCACTGCTGTGTTTATGCCCCTGTACACATGCTTGATTCTCTTTCGGAGACATAGCAATCCATAGGTTTTAAGATACTTACTAGTCAGGTACATTCTTAGGCGTTTAATATGCGGTGTTGAGTCCATTTCTTTGAGCAAGGAGTAGCTCTTGTCTATTCCATATTTGGCTTAAGGAAATTTATCTGTGCTCATTTCAATCTCTGGTTTTATGCAGCACCCCAACTCACCTTTACACTTAAGCAAGCATAAGTTGGTTTTCTAAATTTGAGACCCTGTTCTGTTCTGTAATTCAGTTCCTGTGTAGCCAAGTTTACATTCCGTGTATTACTGATATCTTATGATGTTTCTTTTTCTGTGTGACTTATTTCAGTTAGAATCATCATACCTGAATCCACTCATTGTGCTGCTAAGGGCCTGATGACATAGATTTCATTGCAGAGTGATATTGCTTTGTAAGTAAATACCACAACTTCTTTATCCATTTTTCACTTTCTGCGATGTTGAACTTGTACTGTAAACGAGGTTCTTGTAAACAGAGGCGTCCCAAACTTTGGGGTGGCTGTGTCTTTTTGATTTTAATTTCCCTAATCTATAGGACCATAAGTGGAAGTGCCCTAGGCTCTGTTGCTTTGTTTTTTAGATGTTTCAGGAAACACCATACACTTCTCCCGAGTGTCTGTTGGCAATTTACATCCCGCCCATCAGCATAACAAGGCTCCCAGTTCTCCATGGCCTGTCCTGCCTTTCTGGATTTTACACTTTTTTCAGATGGCCCTTTTGACCGGGGGGAAGTGAGACTTCATTGTAGTGCAGATTTCCTTTGCAAGCTTGCTTGGTTGGCCAAAAAGGGCGTATGCGTTTTTTCCTGAATATATTCAGGAAAAAACGCATACGCCCTTTTTGGCCAAGTGCATCATTGTGGACGTTCTGCCTCTTTTCCTATGCTTTCAATGCAATTCCAGTCTACCTCCTGAAATCGGTTTCCTGCAATTCTGCCCCGCTTTCAAGTCCTCTTGGCAGCCTTACTTCAGTATATTTTTGGACGATAGCTGTCATTTATAACTCTGCAGGTTTGTGAATTACAGTGCCCCTGAGCTCCTTTCTTCAACTCGCTTTCTTTTGAGCTGGCCGCAACACCGCAGGATGGCTTCAGGCCCTAATCTGGTTCCGGCACGGCACGCTGAGCCTTTGGTTAATTCCTCTTCCTGGTGGGAAATGAGAGTTAAATTTGCCCGTCCAGACACCTCCAGCTAGTCTCTCATTGGTTCTCGCTATTCCTGTTCATCTTCCGCAGAAATTGCAAACTGGGCCAAACAGGAGGTTAAAGGGACTGACTCTCCAAGTCGGGAGGGTGTTAGTAAAGCGTCTGGAATGTTGCACCCGAGTACCAGGGTACGAAAACTGAGACATATTTGAACACGTCTCCCGATCACATGGTTGATCAGACTCTAGGTTCCACATGCATGTTTTAGCTGAAGGAAGAATACCTTAAACCTGGGTAGTTGAAACCCGTGGAATGGGTACCATGCAATATGACTTCAGAGGGTCTTCATTTGCTCACCGAACCTCTCCAATCCTATCACTGCTGCGTTTATGCCCCTGTACACATGCTTGATTCTCTTTCGGAGACATAGCAATCCATAGGTTTTAAGATACTTACTAGTCAGGTACATTCTTAGGCGTTTAATATGCGGTGTTGTGTCCATTTCGTTGAGCAAGGAGTAGCTCTTGTCTATTCCATATTTGGCTTAAGGAACTTTATCTGTGCTCATTTCAATCTCTGGTTTTATGCAGCACCCCAACTCACCTTTCCCCTTAAGCAAGCATAAGTTGGTTTTCTAAATTTGAGACCCTGTTCTGTTTTGGAATTCAGTTCCTGTGTAGCCAAGTTTACATTCCGTGTATTACTGATATCTTATGATGTTTCTTTTTCTGTGTGACTTATTTCAGTTAGAATCATCATACCTGAATCCACTCATTGTGCTGCTAAGGGCCTGATGACATAGATTTCATTGCAGAGTGATATTGCTTTGTAAGTAAATACCACAACTTCTTTATCCATTTTTCACTTTCTGCGATGTTGAACTTGTACTGTAAACGAGGTTCTTGTAAACAGAGGCGTCCCAAACTTTGGGGTGGCTGTATCTTTTTGATTTTAATTTCCCTAATCTATAGGACCATAAGTGGAAGTGCCCTAGGCTCTGTTGCTTTGTTTTTTAGATGTTTCAGGAAACACCATACACTTCTCCCGAGTGTCTGTTGGCAATTTACATCCCGCCCATCAGCATAACAAGGCTCCCAGTTCTCCATGGCCTGTCCTGCCTTTCTGGATTTTACACTTTTTTCAGATGGCCCTTTTGACCGGGGGGAAGTGAGACTTCATTGTAGTGCAGATTTCCTTTGCAAGCTTGCTTGGTTGGCCAAAAAGTGCGTATGCGTTTTTTCCTGAATATATTCAGGAAAAAACACATACGCCCTTTTTGGCCAAGTGCATCATTGTGGACGTTCTGCCTCTTTTCCTATGCTTTCAATGCAATTCCAGTCTACCTCCTGAAATCGGTTTCCTGCAATTCTGCCCCGCTTTCAAGTCCTCTTGGCAGCCTTACTTCAGTATATTTTTGGACGATAGCTGTCATTTATAACTCTACAGGTTTGTGAATTACAGTGCCCCTGAGCTCCTTTCTTCAACTCGCTTTCTTGTGACCTGGCCGCAACACCGCAGGATGGCTTCAGGCCCTAATCTGGTTCCGGCACGGCACGCTGAGCCTTTGGTTAATTCCTCTTCCTGGTGGGAAATGAGAGTTAAATTTGCCCGTCCAGACACCTCCAGCTAGTCTCTCATTGGTTCTCGCTATTCCTGTTCATCTTCCGCAGAAATTGCAAACTGGGCCAAACAGGAGGTTAAAGGGACTGACTCTCCAAGTCAGGAGGGTGTTAGTAAAGCGTCTGGAATGTTGCACCCGAGTACCAGGGTACGAAAACTGAGACATATTTGAACACGTCTCCAGATCACATGGTTGATCAGACTCTAGGTTCCACATGCATGTTTTACCTGAAGGAAGAATACCTTAAACCTGGGTAGTTGAAACCCGTGGAATGGGTACCATGCAATATGACTTCAAAGGGTCTTCAGTTGCTCACCGAACCTCTCCAATCCTATCACTGCTGTGTTTATGCCCCTGTACACATGCTTGATTCTCTTTCGGAGACATAGCAATTCATAGGTTTTAAGATACTTACTAGTCAGGTACATTCTTAGGCGTTTAATATGCGGTGTTGTGTCCATTTCGTTGAGCAAGGAGTAGCTCTTGTCTATTCCATATTTGGCTTAAGGAACTTTATCTGTGCTCATTTCAATCTCTGGTTTTATGCAGCACCCCAACTCACCTTTACCCTTAAGCAAGCATAAGTTGGTTTTCTAAATTTGAGACCCTGTTCTGTTCTGTAATTCAGTTCCTGTGTAGCCAAGTTTACATTCCGTGTATTACTGATATCTTATGATGTTTCTTTTTCTGTGTGACTTATTTCAGTTAGAATCATCATACCTGAATCCACTCATTGTGCTGCTAAGGGCCTGATGACATAGATTTCATTGCTGAGTGATATTGCTTTGTAAGTAAATACCACAACTTCTTTATCCATTTTTCACTTTCTGCGATGTTGAACTTGTACTGTAAACGAGGTTCTTGTAAACAGAGGCGTCCCAATGTTTGGGGTGGCTGTGTCTTTTTGATTTTAATTTCCCTAAGCTATAGGACCATAAGTGGAAGTGCCCTAGGCTCTGTTGCTTTGTTTTTTAGATGTTTCAGGAAACACCATACACTTCTCCCGAGTGTCTGTTGGCAATTTACATCCCGCCCATCAGCATAACAAGGCTCCCAGTTCTCCATGGCCTGTCCTGCCTTTCTGGATTTTACACTTTTTTCAGATGGCCCTTTTGACCGGGGGGAAGTGAGACTTCATTGTAGTGCAGATTTCCTTTGCAAGCTTGCTTGGTTGGCCAAAAAGGGCGTATGCGTTTTTTCCTGAATATATTCAGGAAAAAACGCATACGCCCTTTTTGGCCAAGTGCATCATTGTGGACGTTCTGCCTCTTTTCCTATGCTTTCAATGCAATTCCAGTCTACCTCCTGAAATCGGTTTCCTGCAATTCTGCCCCGCTTTCAAGTCCTCTTGGCAGCCTTACTTCAGTATATTTTTGGACGATAGCTGTCATTTATAACTCTGCAGGTTTGTGAATTACAGTGCCCCTGAGCTCCTTTCTTCAACTCGCTTTCTTTTGAGCTGGCCGCAACACCGCAGGATGGCTTCAGACCCTAATCTTGTTCCGGCACGGCACGCTGAGCCTTTGGTTAATTCCTCTTCCTGGTGGGAAATGAGAGTTAAATTTGCCCGTCCAGACACCTCCAGCTAGTCTCTCATTGGTTCTCGCTATTCCTGTTCATCTTCCACAGAAATTGCAAACTGGGCCAAACAGGAGGTTAAAGGGACTGACTCTCCAAGTCGGGAGGGTGTTAGTAAAGCGTCTGGAATGTTGCACCCGAGTACCAGGGTACGAAAACTGAGACATATTTGAACACGTCTCCCGATCACATGGTTGATCATACTCTAGGTTCCACATGCATGTTTTAGCTGAAGGAAGAATACCTTAAACCTGGGTAGTTGAAACCCGTGGAATGGGTACCATGCAATATGACTTCAGAGGGTCTTCATTTGCTCACCGAACCTCTCCAATCCTATCACTGCTGCGTTTATGCCCCTGTACACATGCTTGATTCTCTTTCGGAGACATAGCAATCCATAGGTTTTAAGATACTTACTAGTCAGGTACATTCTTAGGCGTTTAATATGCGGTATTGAGTCCATTTCGTTGAGCAAGGAGTAGCTCTTGTCTATTCCATATTTGGCTTAAGGAACTTTATCTGTGCTCATTTCAATCTCTGGTTTTATGCAGCACCCCAACTCACCTTTACCCTTAAGCAAGCATAAGTTGGTTTTCTAAATTTGAGACCCTGTTCTGTTCTGTAATTCAGTTCCTGTGTAGCCAAGTTTACATTCCGTGTATTACTGATATCTTATGATGTTTCTTTTTCTGTGTGACTTATTTCAGTTAGAATCATCATACCTGAATCCACTCATTGTGCTGCTAAGGGCCTGATGACATAGATTTCATTGCTGAGTGATATTGCTTTGTAAGTAAATACCACAACTTCTTTATCCATTTTTCACTTTCTGCGATGTTGAACTTGTACTGTAAACGAGGTTCTTGTAAACAGAGGCGTCCCAATGTTTGGGGTGGCTGTGTCTTTTTGATTTTAATTTCCCTAAGCTATAGGACCATAAGTGGAAGTGCCCTAGGCTCTGTTGCTTTGTTTTTTAGATGTTTCAGGAAACACCATACACTTCTCCCGAGTGTCTGTTGGCAATTTACATCCCGCCCATCAGCATAACAAGGCTCCCAGTTCTCCATGGCCTGTCCTGCCTTTCTGGATTTTACACTTTTTTCAGATGGCCCTTTTGACCGGGGGGAAGTGAGACTTCATTGTAGTGCAGATTTCCTTTGCAAGCTTGCTTGGTTGGCCAAAAAGGGCATATGAGTTTTTTCCTGAATATATTCAGGAAAAAACGCATACACCCTTTTTGGCCAAGTGCATCATTGTGGACGTTCTGCCTCTTTTCCTATGCTTTCAATGCAATTCCAGTCTACCTCCTGAAATCGGTTTCCTGCAATTCTGCCCCGCTTTCAAGTCCTCTTGGCAGCCTTACTTCAGTATGTTTTTGGACGATAGCTGTCATTTATAACTCTGCAGGTTTGTGAATTACAGTGCCCCTGAGCTCCTTTCTTCAACTCGCTTTCTTGTGAGCTGGCCGCAACACCGCAGGATGGCTTCAGGCCCTAATCTGGTTCCGGCACGGCACGCTGAGCCTTTGGTTAATTCCTCTTCCTGGTGGGAAATGAGAGTTAAATTTGCCCGTCCAGACACCTCCAGCTAGTCTCTCATTGGTTCTCGCTATTCCTGTTCATCTTCCGCAGAAATTGCAAACTGGGCCAAACAGGAGGTTAAAGGGACTGACTCTCCAAGTCGGGAGGGTGTTAGTAAAGCGTCTGGAATGTTGCACCCGAGTACCAGGGTACGAAAACTGAGACATATTTGAACACGTCTCCAGATCACATGGTTGATCAGACTCTAGGTTCCACATGCATGTTTTACCTGAAGGAAGAATACCTTAAACCTGGGTAGTTGAAACCCGTGGAATGGGTACCATGCAATATGACTTCAAAGGGTCTTCAGTTGCTCACCGAACCTCTCCAATCCTATCACTGCTGTGTTTATGCCCCTGTACACATGCTTGATTCTCTTTCGGAGACATAGCAATTCATAGGTTTTAAGATACTTACTAGTCAGGTACATTCTTAGGCGTTTAATATGCGGTGTTGTGTCCATTTCGTTGAGCAAGGAGTAGCTCTTGTCTATTCCATATTTGGCTTAAGGAACTTTATCTGTGCTCATTTCAATCTCTGGTTTTATGCAGCACCCCAACTCACCTTTACCCTTAAGCAAGCATAAGTTGGTTTTCTAAATTTGAGACCCTGTTCTGTTCTGTAATTCAGTTCCTGTGTAGCCAAGTTTACATTCCGTGTATTACTGATATCTTATGATGTTTCTTTTTCTGTGTGACTTATTTCAGTTAGAATCATCATACCTGAATCCACTCATTGTGCTGCTAAGGGCCTGATGACATAGATTTCATTGCTGAGTGATATTGCTTTGTAAGTAAATACCACAACTTCTTTATCCATTTTTCACTTTCTGCGATGTTGAACTTGTACTGTAAACGAGGTTCTTGTAAACAGAGGCGTCCCAATGTTTGGGGTGGCTGTGTCTTTTTGATTTTAATTTCCCTAAGCTATAGGACCATAAGTGGAAGTGCCCTAGGCTCTGTTGCTTTGTTTTTTAGATGTTTCAGGAAACACCATACACTTCTCCCGAGTGTCTGTTGGCAATTTACATCCCGCCCATCAGCATAACAAGGCTCCCAGTTCTCCATGGCCTGTCCTGCCTTTCTGGATTTTACACTTTTTTCAGATGGCCCTTTTGACCGGGGGGAAGTGAGACTTCATTGTAGTGCAGATTTCCTTTGCAAGCTTGCTTGGTTGGCCAAAAAGGGCGTATGCGTTTTTTCCTGAATATATTCAGGAAAAAACGCATACGCCCTTTTTGGCCAAGTGCATCATTGTGGACGTTCTGCCTCTTTTCCTATGCTTTCAATGCAATTCCAGTCTACCTCCTGAAATCGGTTTCCTGCAATTCTGCCCCGCTTTCAAGTCCTCTTGGCAGCCTTACTTCAGTATATTTTTGGACGATAGCTGTCATTTATAACTCTGCAGGTTTGTGAATTACAGTGCCCCTGAGCTCCTTTCTTCAACTCGCTTTCTTTTGAGCTGGCCGCAACACCGCAGGATGGCTTCAGGCCCTAATCTGGTTCCGGCACGGCACGCTGAGCCTTTGGTTAATTCCTCTTCCTGGTGGGAAATGAGAGTTAAATTTGCCCGTCCAGACACCTCCAGCTAGTCTCTCATTGGTTCTCGCTATTCCTGTTCATCTTCCACAGAAATTGCAAACTGGGCCAAACAGGAGGTTAAAGGGACTGACTCTCCAAGTCGGGAGGGTGTTAGTAAAGCGTCTGGAATGTTGCACCCGAGTACCAGGGTACGAAAACTGAGACATATTTGAACACGTCTCCCGATCACATGGTTGATCATACTCTAGGTTCCACATGCATGTTTTAGCTGAAGGAAGAATACCTTAAACCTGGGTAGTTGAAACCCGTGGAATGGGTACCATGCAATATGACTTCAGAGGGTCTTCATTTGCTCACCGAACCTCTCCAATCCTATCACTGCTGCGTTTATGCCCCTGTACACATGCTTGATTCTCTTTCGGAGACATAGCAATCCATAGGTTTTAAGATACTTACTAGTCAGGTACATTCTTAGGCGTTTAATATGCGGTATTGAGTCCATTTCGTTGAGCAAGGAGTAGCTCTTGTCTATTCCATATTTGGCTTAAGGAACTTTATCTGTGCTCATTTCAATCTCTGGTTTTATGCAGCACCCCAACTCACCTTTCCCCTTAAGCAAGCATAAGTTGGTTTTCTAAATTTGAGACCCTGTTCTGTTCTGTAATTCAGTTCCTGTGTAGCCAAGTTTACATTCCGTGTATTACTGATATCTTATGATGTTTCTTTTTCTGTGTGACTTATTTCAGTTAGAATCATCATACCTGAATCCACTCATTGTGCTGCTAAGGGCCTGATGACATAGATTTCATTGCAGAGTGATATTGCTTTGTAAGTAAATACCACAACTTCTTTATCCATTTTTCACTTTCTGCGATGTTGAACTTGTACTGTAAACGAGGTTCTTGTAAACAGAGGCGTCCCAAACTTTGGGGTGGCTGTGTCTTTTTGATTTTAATTTCCCTAATCTATAGGACCATAAGTTGAAGTGCCCTAGGCTCTGTTGCTTTGTTTTTTAGATGTTTCAGGAAACACCATACACTTCTCCCGAGTGTCTGTTGGCAATTTACATCCCGCCCATCAGCATAACAAGGCTCCCAGTTCTCCATGGCCTGTCCTGCCTTTCTGGATTTTACACTTTTTTCAGATGGCCCTTTTGACCGGGGGGAAGTGAGACTTCATTGTAGTGCAGATTTCCTTTGCAAGCTTGCTTGGTTGGCCAAAAAGGGCATATGAGTTTTTTCCTGAATATATTCAGGAAAAAACGCATACGCCCTTTTTGGCCAAGTGCATCATTGTGGACGTTCTGCCTCTTTTCCTATGCTTTCAATGCAATTCCAGTCTACCTCCTGAAATCGGTTTCCTGCAATTCTGCCCCGCTTTCAAGTCCTCTTGGCAGCCTTACTTCAGTATGTTTTTGGACGATAGCTGTCATTTATAACTCTGCAGGTTTGTGAATTACAGTGCCCCTGAGCTCCTTTCTTCAACTCGCTTTCTTGTGAGCTGGCCGCAACACCGCAGGATGGCTTCAGGCCCTAATCTGGTTCCGGCACGGCACGCTGAGCCTTTGGTTAATTCCTCTTCCTGGTGGGAAATGAGAGTTAAATTTGCCCGTCCAGACACCTCCAGCTAGTCTCTCATTGGTTCTCACTATTCCTGTTCATCTTCCGCAGAAATTGCAAACTGGGCCAAACAGGAGGTTAAAGGGACTGACTCTCCAAGTCGGGAGGGTGTTAGTAAAGCGTCTGGAATGTTGCACCCGAGTACCAGGGTACGAAAACTGAGACATATTTGAACACGTCTCCCGATCACATGGTTGATCAGACTCTAGGTTCCACATGCATGTTTTACCTGAAGGAAGAATACCTTAAACCTGGGTAGTTGAAACCCGTGGAATGGGTACCATGCAATATGACTTCAAAGGGTCTTCATTTGCTCACCGAACCTCTCCAATCCTATCACTGCTGTGTTTATGCCCCTTTACACATGCTTGATTCTCTTTCGGAGACATAGCAATCCATAGGTTTTAAGATACTTACTAGTCAGGTACATTCTTAGGCGTTTAATATGCGGTGTTGAGTCCATTTCTTTGAGCAAGGAGTAGCTCTTGTCTATTCCATATTTGGCTTAAGGAAATTTATCTGTGCTCATTTCAATCTCTGGTTTTATGCAGCACCCCAACTCACCTTTACCCTTAAGCAAGCATAAGTTGGTTTTCTAAATTTGAGACCCTGTTCTGTTCTGTAATTCAGTTCCTGTGTAGCCAAGTTTACATTCCGTGTATTACTGATATCTTATGATGTTTCTTTTTCTGTGTGACTTATTTCAGTTAGAATCATCATACCTGAATCCACTCATTGTGCTGCTAAGGGCCTGATGACATAGATTTCATTGCTGAGTGATATTGCTTTGTAAGTAAATACCACAACTTCTTTATCCATTTTTCACTTTCTGCGATGTTGAACTTGTACTGTAAACGAGGTTCTTGTAAACAGAGGCGTCCCAAACTTTGGGGTGGCTGTGTCTTTTTGATTTTAATTTCCCTAAGCTATAGGACCATAAGTGGAAGTGCCCTAGGCTCTGTTGCTTTGTTTTTTAGATGTTTCAGGAAACACCATACACTTCTCCCGAGTGTCTGTTGGCAATTTACATCCCGCCCATCAGCATAACAAGGCTCCCAGTTCTCCATGGCCTGTCCTGCCTTTCTGGATTTTACACTTTTTTCAGATGGCCCTTTTGACCGGGGGGAAGTGAGACTTCATTGTAGTGCAGATTTCCTTTGCAAGCTTGCTTGGTTGGCCAAAAAGGGCGTATGCGTTTTTTCCTGAATATATTCAGGAAAAAACGCATACGCCCTTTTTGGCCAAGTGCATCATTGTGGACGTTCTGCCTCTTTTCCTATGCTTTCAATGCAATTCCAGTCTACCTCCTGAAATCGGTTTCCTGCAATTCTGCCCCGCTTTCAAGTCCTCTTGGCAGCCTTACTTCAGTATATTTTTGGACGATAGCTGTCATTTATAACTCTGCAGGTTTGTGAATTACAGTGCCCCTGTGCTCCTTTCTTTAACTCGCTTTCTTTTGAGCTGGCCGCAACACCGCAGGATGGCTTCAGGCCCTAATCTGGTTCCGGCACGGCACGCTGAGCCTTTGGTTAATTCCTCTTCCTGGTGGGAAATGAGAGTTAAATTTGCCCGTCCAGACACCTCCAGCTAGTCTCTCATTGGTTCTCGCTATTCCTGTTCATCTTCCGCAGAAATTGCAAACTGGGCCAAACAGGAGGTTAAAGGGACTGACTCTCCAAGTCGGGAGGGTGTTAGTAAAGCGTCTGGAATGTTGCACCCGAGTACCAGGGTACGAAAACTGAGACATATTTGAACACATCTCCCGATCACATGGTTGATCATACTCTAGGTTCCACATGCATGTTTTAGCTGAAGGAAGAATACCTTAAACCTGGGTAGTTGAAACCCGTGGAATGGGTACCATGCAATATGACTTCAGAGGGTCTTCATTTGCTCACCGAACCTCTCCAATCCTATCACTGCTGCGTTTATGCCCCTGTACACATGCTTGATTCTCTTTCGGAGACATAGCAATCCATAGGTTTTAAGATACTTACTAGTCAGGTACATTCTTAGGCATTTAATATGGGGTGTTGAGTCCATTTCGTTGAGCAAGGAGTAGCTCTTGTCTATTCCATATTTGGCTTAAGGAACTTTATCTGTGCTCATTTCAATCTCTGGTTTTATGCAGCACCCCAACTGACCTTTACCCTTAAGCAAGCATAAGTTGGTTTTCTAAATTTGAGACCCTGTTCTGTTCTGTAATTCAGTTCCTGTGTAGCCAAGTTTACATTCCGTGTATTACTGATATCTTATGATGTTTCTTTTTCTGTGTGACTTATTTCAGTTAGAATCATCATACCTGAATCCACTCATTGTGCTGCTAAGGGCCTGATGACATAGATTTCATTGCTGAGTGATATTGCTTTGTAAGTAAATACCACAACTTCTTTATCCATTTTTCACTTTCTGCGATGTTGAACTTGTACTGTAAACGAGGTTCTTGTAAACAGAGGCGTCCCAAACTTTGGGGTGGCTGTGTCTTTTTTATTTTAATTTCCCTAAGCTATAGGACCATAAGTGGAAGTGCCCTAGGCTCTGTTGCTTTGTTTTTTAGATGTTTCAGGAAACACCATACACTTCTCCCGAGTGTCTGTTGGCAATTTACATCCCGCCCATCAGCATAACAAGGCTCCCAGTTCTCCATGGCCTGTCCTGCCTTTCTGGATTTTACACTTTTTTCAGATGGCCCTTTTGACCGGGGGGAAGTGAGACTTCATTGTAGTGCAGATTTCCTTTGCAAGCTTGCTTGGTTGGCCAAAAAGGGCGTATGCGTTTTTTCCTGAATATATTCAGGAAAAAACGCATACGCCCTTTTTGGCCAAGTGCATCATTGTGGACGTTCTGCCTCTTTTCCTATGCTTTCAATGCAATTCCAGTCTACCTCCTGAAATCGGTTTCCTGCAATTCTGCCCCGCTTTCAAGTCCTCTTGGCAGCCTTACTTCAGTATATTTTTGGACGATAGCTGTCATTTATAACTCTGCAGGTTTGTGAATTACAGTGCCCCTGAGCTCCTTTCTTCAACTCGCTTTCTTTTGAGCTGGCCGCAACACCGCAGGATGGCTTCAGGCCCTAATCTGGTTCCGGCACGGCACGCTGAGCCTTTGGTTAATTCCTCTTCCTGGTGGGAAATGAGAGTTAAATTTGCCCGTCCAGACACCTCCAGCTAGTCTCTCATTGGTTCTCGCTATTCCTGTTCATCTTCCGCAGAAATTGCAAACTGGGCCAAACAGGAGGTTAAAGGGACTGACTCTCCAAGTCGGGAGGGTGTTAGTAAAGCGTCTGGAATGTTGCACCCGAGTACCAGGGTACGAAAACTGAGACATATTTGAACACGTCTCCCGATCACATGGTTGATCATACTCTAGGTTCCACATGCATGTTTTAGCTGAAGGAAGAATACCTTAAACCTGGGTAGTTGAAACCCGTGGAATGGGTACCATGCAATATGACTTCAGAGGGTCTTCATTTGCTCACCAAACCTCTCCAATCCTATCACTGCTGCGTTTATGCCCCTGTACACATGCTTGATTCTCTTTCGGAGACATAGCAATCCATAGGTTTTAAGATATTTACTAGTCAGGTACATTCTTAGGCGTTTAATATGCGGTGTTGTGTCCATTTCGTTGAGCAAGGAGTAGCTCTTGTCTATTCCATATTTGGCTTAAGGAACTTTATCTGTGCTCATTTCAATCTCTGGTTTTATGCAGCACCCCAACTCACCTTTCCCCTTAAGCAAGCATAAGTTGGTTTTCTAAATTTGAGACCCTGTTCTGTTTTGGAATTCAGTTCCTGTGTAGCCAAGTTTACATTCCGTGTATTACTGATATCTTATGATGTTTCTTTTTCTGTGTGACTTATTTCAGTTAGAATCATCATACCTGAATCCACTCATTGTGCTGCTAAGGGCCTGATGACATAGATTTCATTGCTGAGTGATATTGCTTTGTAAGTAAATACCACAACTTCTTTATCCATTTTTCAATTTCTGCGCTGTTGAACTTGTACTGTAAACGAGGTTCTTGTAAACAGAGGCGTCCCAAACTTTGGGGTGGCTGTGTCTTTTTTATTTTAATTTCCCTAAGCTATAGGACCATAAGTGGAAGTGCCCTAGGCTCTGTTGCTTTGTTTTTTAGATGTTTCAGGAAACACCATACACTTCTCCCGAGTGTCTGTTGGCAATTTACATCCCGCCCATCAGCATAACAAGGCTCCCAGTTCTCCATGGCCTGTCCTGCCTTTCTGGATTTTACACTTTTTTCAGATGGCCCTTTTGACCGGGGGGAAGTGAGACTTCATTGTAGTGCAGATTTCCTTTGCAAGCTTGCTTGGTTGGCCAAAAAGGGCGTATGCGTTTTTTCCTGAATATATTCAGGAAAAAACGCATACGCCCTTTTTGGCCAAGTGCATCATTGTGGACGTTCTGCCTCTTTTCCTATGCTTTCAATGCAATTCCAGTCTACCTCCTGAAATCGGTTTCCTGCAATTCTGCCCCGCTTTCAAGTCCTCTTGGCAGCCTTACTTCAGTATATTTTTGGACGATAGCTGTCATTTATAACTCTGCAGGTTTGTGAATTACAGTGCCCCTGAGCTCCTTTCTTCAACTCGCTTTCTTTTGAGCTGGCCGCAACACCGCAGGATGGCTTCAGGCCCTAATCTGGTTCCGGCTCGGCACGCTGAGCCTTTGGTTAATTCCTCTTCCTGGTGGGAAATGAGAGTTAAATTTGCCCGTCCAGACACCTCCAGCTAGTCTCTCATTGGTTCTCGCTATTCCTGTTCATCTTCCGCAGAAATTGCAAACTGGGCCAAACAGGAGGTTAAAGGGACTGACTCTCCAAGTCGGGAGGGTGTTAGTAAAGCGTCTGGAATGTTGCACCCGAGTACCAGGGTACGAAAACTGAGACATATTTGAACACGTCTCCCGATCACATGGTTGATCAGACTCTAGGTTCCACATGCATGTTTTAGCTGAAGGAAGCATACCTTAAACCTTGGTAGTTGAAACCCGTGGAATGGGTACCATGCAATATGACTTCAGAGGGTCTTCATTTGCTCACCAAACCTCTCCAATCCTATCACTGCTGCGTTTATGCCCCTGTACACATGCTTGATTCTCTTTCGGAGACATAGCAATCCATAGGTTTTAAGATACTTACTAGTCAGGTACATTCTTAGGCGTTTAATATGCGGTATTGAGTCCATTTCGTTGAGCAAGGAGTAGCTCTTGTCTATTCCATATTTGGCTTAAGGAACTTTATCTGTGCTCATTTCAATCTCTGGTTTTATGCAGCACCCCAACTCACCTTTACCCTTAAGCAAGCATAAGTTGGTTTTCTAAATTTGAGACCCTGTTCTGTTCTGTAATTCAGTTCCTGTGTAGCCAAGTTTACATTCCGTGTATTACTGATATCTTATGATGTTTCTTTTTCTGTGTGACTTATTTCAGTTAGACTCATCATACCTGAATCCACTCATTGTGCTGCTAAGGGCCTGATGACATAGATTTCATTGCTGAGTGATATTGCTTTGTAAGTAAATACCACAACTTCTTTATCCATTTTTCACTTTCTGCGATGTTGAACTTGTACTGTAAACGAGGTTCTTGTAAACAGAGGCGTCCCAATGTTTGGGGTGGCTGTGTCTTTTTGATTTTAATTTCCCTAAGCTATAGGACCATAAGTGGAAGTGCCCTAGGCTCTGTTGCTTTGTTTTTTAGATGTTTCAGGAAACACCATACACTTCTCCCGAGTGTCTGTTGGCAATTTACATCCCGCCCATCAGCATAACAAGGCTCCCAGTTCTCCATGGCCTGTCCTGCCTTTCTGGATTTTACACTTTTTTCAGATGGCCCTTTTGACCGGGGGGAAGTGAGACTTCATTGTAGTGCAGATTTCCTTTGCAAGCTTGCTTGGTTGGCCAAAAAGGGCGTATGCGTTTTTTCCTGAATATATTCAGGAAAAAACGCATACGCCCTTTTTGGCCAAGTGCATCATTGTGGACGTTCTGCCTCTTTTCCTATGCTTTCAATGCAATTCCAGTCTACCTCCTGAAATCGGTTTCCTGCAATTCTGCCCCGCTTTCAAGTCCTCTTGGCAGCCTTACTTCAGTATATTTTTGGACGATAGCTGTCATTTATAACTCTGCAGGTTTGTGAATTACAGTGCCCCTGTGCTCCTTTCTTCAACTCGCTTTATTTTGAGCTGGCCGCAACACCGCAGGATGGCTTCAGGCCCTAATCTGGTTCCGGCACGGCACGCTGAGCCTTTGGTTAATTCCTCTTCCTGGTGGGAAATGAGAGTTAAATTTGCCCGTCCAGACACCTCCAGCTAGTCTCTCATTGGTTCTCGCTATTCCTGTTCATCTTCCGCAGAAATTGCAAACTGGGCCAAACAGGAGGTTAAAGGGACTGACTCTCCAAGTCGGGAGGGTGTTAGTAAAGCGTCTGGAATGTTGCACCCGAGTACCAGGGTACGAAAACTGAGACATATTTGAACACGTCTCCCGATCACATGGTTGATCATACTCTAGGTTCCACATGCATGTTTTAGCTGAAGGAAGAATACCTTAAACCTGGGTAGTTGAAACCCGTGGAATGGGTACCATGCAATATGACTTCAGAGGGTCTTCATTTGCTCACCGAACCTCTCCAATCCTATCACTGCTGCGTTTATGCCCCTGTACACATGCTTGATTCTCTTTCGGAGACATAGCAATCCATAGGTTTTAAGATACTTACTAGTCAGGTACATTCTTAGGCATTTAATATGGGGTGTTGAGTCCATTTCGTTGAGCAAGGAGTAGCTCTTGTCTATTCCATATTTGGCTTAAGGAACTTTATCTGTGCTCATTTCAATCTCTGGTTTTATGCAGCACCCCAACTGACCTTTACCCTTAAGCAAGCATAAGTTGGTTTTCTAAATTTGAGACCCTGTTCTGTTCTGTAATTCAGTTCCTGTGTAGCCAAGTTTACATTCCGTGTATTACTGATATCTTATGATGTTTCTTTTTCTGTGTGACTTATTTCAGTTAGAATCATCATACCTGAATCCACTCATTGTGCTGCTAAGGGCCTGATGACATAGATTTCATTGCTGAGTGATATTGCTTTGTAAGTAAATACCACAACTTCTTTATCCATTTTTCACTTTCTGCGATGTTGAACTTGTACTGTAAACGAGGTTCTTGTAAACAGAGGCGTCCCAAACTTTGGGGTGGCTGTGTCTTTTTGATTTTAATTTCCCTAAGCTATAGGACCATAAGTGGAAGTGCCCTAGGCTCTGTTGCTTTGTTTTTTAGATGTTTCAGGAAACACCATACACTTCTCCCGAGTGTCTGTTGGCAATTTACATCCCGCCCATCAGCATAACAAGGCTCCCAGTTCTCCATGGCCTGTCCTGCCTTTCTGGATTTTACACTTTTTTCAGATGGCCCTTTTGACCGGGGGGAAGTGAGACTTCATTGTAGTGCAGATTTCCTTTGCAAGCTTGCTTGGTTGGCCAAAAAGGGCGTATGCGTTTTTTCCTGAATATATTCAGGAAAAAACGCATACACCCTTTTTGGCCAAGTGCATCATTGTGGACGTTCTGCCTCTTTTCCTATGCTTTCAATGCAATTCCAGTCTACCTCCTGAAATCGGTTTCCTGCAATTCTGCCCCGCTTTCAAGTCCTCTTGGCAGCCTTACTTCAGTATATTTTTGGACGATAGCTGTCATTTATAACTCTGCAGGTTTGTGAATTACAGTGCCCCTGTGCTCCTTTCTTCAACTCGCTTTCTTTTGAGCTGGCCGCAACACCGCAGGATGGCTTCAGGCCCTAATCTGGTTCCGGCACGGCACGCTGAGCCTTTGGTTAATTCCTCTTCCTGGTGGGAAATGAGAGTTAAATTTGCCCGTCCAGACACCTCCAGCTAGTCTCTCATTGGTTCTCGCTATTCCTGTTCATCTTCCGCAGAAATTGCAAACTGGGCCAAACAGGAGGTTAAAGGGACTGACTCTCCAAGTCGGGAGGGTGTTAGTAAAGCGTCTGGAATGTTGCACCCGAGTACCAGGGTACGAAAACTGAGACATATTTGAACACGTCTCCCGATCACATGGTTGATCATACTCTAGGTTCCACATGCATGTTTTAGCTGAAGGAAGAATACCTTAAACCTGGGTAGTTGAAACCCGTGGAATGGGTACCATGCAATATGACTTCAGAGGGTCTTCATTTGCTCACCGAACCTCTCCAATCCTATCACTGCTGCGTTTATGCCCCTGTACACATGCTTGATTCTCTTTCGGAGACATAGCAATCCATAGGTTTTAAGATACTTACTAGTCAGGTACATTCTTAGGCATTTAATATGGGGTGTTGAGTCCATTTCGTTGAGCAAGGAGTAGCTCTTGTCTATTCCATATTTGGCTTAAGGAACTTTATCTGTGCTCATTTCAATCTCTGGTTTTATGCAGCACCCCAACTGACCTTTACCCTTAAGCAAGCATAAGTTGGTTTTCTAAATTTGAGACCCTGTTCTGTTCTGTAATTCAGTTCCTGTGTAGCCAAGTTTACATTCCGTGTATTACTGATATCTTATGATGTTTCTTTTTCTGTGTGACTTATTTCAGTTAGAATCATCATACCTGAATCCACTCATTGTGCTGCTAAGGGCCTGATGACATAGATTTCATTGCTGAGTGATATTGCTTTGTAAGTAAATACCACAACTTCTTTATCCATTTTTCACTTTCTGCGATGTTGAACTTGTACTGTAAACGAGGTTCTTGTAAACAGAGGCGTCCCAAACTTTGGGGTGGCTGTGTCTTTTTGATTTTAATTTCCCTAAGCTATAGGACCATAAGTGGAAGTGCCCTAGGCTCTGTTGCTTTGTTTTTTAGATGTTTCAGGAAACACCATACACTTCTCCCGAGTGTCTGTTGGCAATTTACATCCCGCCCATCAGCATAACAAGGCTCCCAGTTCTCCATGGCCTGTCCTGCCTTTCTGGATTTTACACTTTTTTCAGATGGCCCTTTTGACCGGGGGGAAGTGAGACTTCATTGTAGTGCAGATTTCCTTTGCAAGCTTGCTTGGTTGGCCAAAAAGGGCGTATGCGTTTTTTCCTGAATATATTCAGGAAAAAACGCATACGCCCTTTTTGGCCAAGTGCATCATTGTGGACGTTCTGCCTCTTTTCCTATGCTTTCAATGCAATTCCAGTCTACCTCCTGAAATCGGTTTCCTGCAATTCTGCCCCGCTTTCAAGTCCTCTTGGCAGCCTTACTTCAGTATATTTTTGGACGATAGCTGTCATTTATAACTCTGCAGGTTTGTGAATTACAGTGCCCCTGAGCTCCTTTCTTCAACTCGCTTTCTTTTGAGCTGGCCGCAACACCGCAGGATGGCTTCAGGCCCTAATCTGGTTCCGGCACGGCACGCTGAGCCTTTGGTTAATTCCTCTTCCTGGTGGGAAATGAGAGTTAAATTTGCCCGTCCAGACACCTCCAGCTAGTCTCTCATTGGTTCTCGCTATTCCTGTTCATCTTCCGCAGAAATTGCAAACTGGGCCAAACAGGAGGTTAAAGGGACTGACTCTCCAAGTCGGGAGGGTGTTAGTAAAGCGTCTGGAATGTTGCACCCGAGTACCAGGGTACAAAAACTGAGACATATTTGAACACGTCTCCCGATCACATGGTTGATCATACTCTAGGTTCCACATGCATGTTTTAGCTGAAGGAAGAATACCTTAAACCTGGGTAGTTGAAACCCGTGGAATGGGTACCATGCAATATGACTTCAGAGGGTCTTCATTTGCTCACCAAACCTCTCCAATCCTATCACTGCTGCGTTTATGCCCCTGTACACATGCTTGATTCTCTTTCGGAGACATAGCAATCCATAGGTTTTAAGATATTTACTAGTCAGGTACATTCTTAGGCGTTTAATATGCGGTGTTGTGTCCATTTCGTTGAGCAAGGAGTAGCTCTTGTCTATTCCATATTTGGCTTAAGGAACTTTATCTGTGCTCATTTCAATCTCTGGTTTTATGCAGCACCCCAACTCACCTTTCCCCTTAAGCAAGCATAAGTTGGTTTTCTAAATTTGAGACCCTGTTCTGTTTTGGAATTCAGTTCCTGTGTAGCCAAGTTTACATTCCGTGTATTACTGATATCTTATGATGTTTCTTTTTCTGTGTGACTTATTTCAGTTAGAATCATCATACCTGAATCCACTCATTGTGCTGCTAAGGGCCTGATGACATAGATTTCATTGCAGAGTGATATTGCTTTGTAAGTAAATACCACAACTTCTTTATCCATTTTTCACTTTCTGCGATGTTGAACTTGTACTGTAAACGAGGTTCTTGTAAACAGAGGCGTCCCAAACTTTGGGGTGGCTGTGTCTTTTTGATTTTAATTTCCCTAAGCTATAGGACCATAAGTGGAAGTGCCCTAGGCTCTGTTGCTTTGTTTTTTAGATGTTTCAGGAAACACCATACACTTCTCCCGAGTGTCTGTTGGCAATTTACATCCCGCCCATCAGCATAACAAGGCTCCCAGTTCTCCATGGCCTGTCCTGCCTTTCTGGATTTTACACTTTTTTCAGATGGCCCTTTTGACCGGGGGGAAGTGAGACTTCATTGTAGTGCAGATTTCCTTTGCAAGCTTGCTTGGTTGGCCAAAAAGGGCGTATGCGTTTTTTCCTGAATATATTCAGGAAAAAACGCATACGCCCTTTTTGGCCAAGTGCATCATTGTGGACGTTCTGCCTCTTTTCCTATGCTTTCAATGCAATTCCAGTCTACCTCCTGAAATCGGTTTCCTGCAATTCTGCCCCGCTTTCAAGTCCTCTTGGCAGCCTTACTTCAGTATATTTTTGGACGATAGCTGTCATTTATAACTCTGCAGGTTTGTGAATTACAGTGCCCCTGAGCTCCTTTCTTCAACTCGCTTTCTTTTGAGCTGGCCGCAACACCGCAGGATGGCTTCAGGCCCTAATCTGGTTCCGGCACGGCACGCTGAGCCTTTGGTTAATTCCTCTTCCTGGTGGGAAATGAGAGTTAAATTTGCCCGTCCAGACACCTCCAGCTAGTCTCTCATTGGTTCTCGCTATTCCTGTTCATCTTCCGCAGAAATTGCAAACTGGGCCAAACAGGAGGTTAAAGGGACTGACTCTCCAAGTCGGGAGGGTGTTAGTAAAGCGTCTGGAATGTTGCACCCGAGTACCAGGGTACAAAAACTGAGACATATTTGAACACGTCTCCCGATCACATGGTTGATCAGACTCTAGGTTCCACATCCATGTTTTACCTGAAGGAAGAATACCTTAAACCTTGGTAGTTGAAACCCGTGGAATGGGTACCATGCAATATGACTTCAGAGGGTCTTCATTTGCTCACCAAACCTCTCCAATCCTATCACTGCTGCGTTTATGCCCCTGTACACATGCTTGATTCTCTTTCGGAGACATAGCAATCCATAGGTTTTAAGATACTTACTAGTCAGGTACATTCTTAGGCGTTTAATATGCGGTATTGAGTCCATTTCGTTGAGCAAGGAGTAGCTCTTGTCTATTCCATATTTGGCTTAAGGAACTTTATCTGTGCTCATTTCAATCTCTGGTTTTATGCAGCACCCCAACTCACCTTTCCCCTTAAGCAAGCATAAGTTGTTTTTCTAAATTTGAGACCCTGTTCTGTTCTGTAATTCAGTTCCTGTGTAGCCAAGTTTACATTCCGTGTATTACTGATATCTTATGATGTTTCTTTTTCTGTGTGACTTATTTCAGTTAGAATCATCATACCTGAATCCACTCATTGTGCTGCTAAGGGCCTGATGACATAGATTTCATTGCTGAGTGATATTGCTTTGTAAGTAAATACCACAACTTCTTTATCCATTTTTCACTTTCTGCGATGTTGAACTTGTACTGTAAACGAGGTTCTTGTAAACAGAGGCGTCCCAAACTTTGGGGTGGCTGTGTCTTTTTGATTTTAATTTCCCTAATCTATAGGACCATAAGTGGAAGTGCCCTAGGCTCTGTTGCTTTGTTTTTTAGATGTTTCAGGAAACACCATACACTTCTCCCGAGTGTCTGTTGGCAATTTACATCCCGCCCATCAGCATAACAAGGCTCCCAGTTCTCCATGGCCTGTCCTGCCTTTCTGGATTTTACACTTTATTCAGATGGCCCTTTTGACCGGGGGGAAGTGAGACTTCATTGTAGTGCAGATTTCCTTTGCAAGCTTGCTTGGTTGGCCAAAAAGGGCGTATGCGTTTTTTCCTGAATATATTCAGGAAAAAACGCATACGCCCTTTTTGGCCAAGTGCATCATTGTGGACGTTCTGCCTCTTTTCCTATGCTTTCAATGCAATTCCAGTCTACCTCCTGAAATCGGTTTCCTGCAATTCTGCCCCGCTTTCAAGTCCTCTTGGCAGCCTTACTTCAGTATATTTTTGGACGATAGCTGTCATTTATAACTCTGCAGGTTTGTGAATTACAGTGCCCCTGAGCTCCTTTCTTCAACTCGCTTTCTTTTGAGCTGGCCGCAACACCGCAGGATGGCTTCAGACCCTAATCTGGTTCCGGCACGGCACGCTGAGCCTTTGGTTAATTCCTCTTCCTGGTGGGAAATGAGAGTTAAATTTGCCCGTCCAGACACCTCCAGCTAGTCTCTCATTGGTTCTCGCTATTCCTGTTCATCTTCCGCAGAAATTGCAAACTGGGCCAAACAGGAGGTTAAAGGGACTGACTCTCCAAGTCGGGAGGGTGTTAGTAAAGCGTCTGGAATGTTGCACCTGAGTACCAGGGTACGAAAACTGAGACATATTTGAACACGTCTCCCGATCACATGGTTGATCATACTCTAGGTTCCACATGCATGTTTTAGCTGAAGGAAGAATACCTTAAACCTGGGTAGTTGAAACCCGTGGAATGGGTACCATGCAATATGACTTCAAAGGGTCTTCATTTGCTCACCGAACCTCTCCAATCCTATCACTGCTGCGTTTATGCCCCTGTACACATGCTTGATTCTCTTTCGGAGACATAGCAATCCATAGGTTTTAAGATACTTACTAGTCAGGTACATTCTTAGGCGTTTAATATGCGGTGTTGAGTCCATTTCGTTGAGCAAGGAGTAGCTCTTGTCTATTCCATATTTGGCTTAAGGAACTTTATCTGTGTTCATTTCAATCTCTGGTTTTATGCAGCACCCCAACTCACCTTTCCCCTTAAGCAAGCATAAGTTGGTTTTCTAAATTTGAGACCCTGTTCTGTTCTGTAATTCAGTTCCTGTGTAGCCAAGTTTACATTCCGTGTATTACTGATATCTTATGATGTTTCTTTTTCTGTGTGACTTATTTCAGTTAGAATCATCATACCTGAATCCACTCATTGTGCTGCTAAGGGCCTGATGACATAGATTTCATTGCTGAGTGATATTGCTTTGTAAGTAAATACCACAACTTCTTTATCCATTTTTCACTTTCTGCGATGTTGAACTTGTACTGTAAACGAGGTTCTTGTAAACAGAGGCGTCCCAAACTTTGGGGTGGCTGTGTCTTTTTGATTTTAATTTCCCTAAGCTATAGGACCATAAGTGGAAGTGCCCTAGGCTCTGTTGCTTTGTTTTTTAGATGTTTCAGGAAACACCATACACTTCTCCCGAGTGTCTGTTGGCAATTTACATCCCGCCCATCAGCATAACAAGGCTCCCAGTTCTCCATGGCCTGTCCTGCCTTTCTGGATTTTACACTTTTTTCAGATGGCCCTTTTGACCGGGGGGAAGTGAGACTTCATTGTAGTGCAGATTTCCTTTGCAAGCTTGCTTGGTTGGCCAAAAAGGGCGTATGCGTTTTTTCCTGAATATATTCAGGAAAAAACGCATACGCCCTTTTTGGCCAAGTGCATCATTGTGGACGTTCTGCCTCTTTTCCTATGCTTTCAATGCAATTCCAGTCTGCCTCCTGAAATCGGTTTCCTGCAATTCTGCCCCGCTTTCAAGTCCTCTTGGCAGCCTTACTTCAGTATGTTTTTGGACGATAGCTGTCATTTATAACTCTGCAGGTTTGTGAATTACAGTGCCCCTGAGCTCCTTTCTTCAACTCGCTTTCTTTTGAGCTGGCAGCAACACCATAGTATGGCTTCAGGCCCTAATCTGGTTCCGGCACGGCACGCTGAGCCTTTGGTTAATTCCTCTTCCTGGTGGGAAATGAGAGTTAAATTTGCCCGTCCAGACACCTCCAGCTAGTCTCTCATTGGTTCTCGCTATTCCTGTTCATCTTCCGCAGAAATTGCAAACTGGGCCAAACAGGAGGTTAAAGGGACTGACTCTCCAAGTCGGGAGGATGTTAGTAAAGCGTCTGGAATGTTGCACCCGAGTACCAGGGTACGAAAACTGAGACATATTTGAACACGTCTCCCGATCACATGGTTGATCATACTCTAGGTTCCACATGCATGTTTTAGCTGAAGGAAGAATACCTTAAACCTGGGTAGTTGAAACCCGTGGAATGGGTACCATGCAATATGACTTCAAAGGGTCTTCATTTGCTCACCGAACCTCTCCAATCCTATCACTGCTGCGTTTATGCCCCTGTACACATGCTTGATTCTCTTTCGGAGACATAGCAATCCATAGGTTTTAAGATACTTACTAGTCAGGTACATTCTTAGGCATTTAATATGGGGTGTTGAGTCCATTTCGTTGAGCAAGGAGTAGCTCTTGTCTATTCCATATTTGGCTTAAGGAACTTTATCTGTGCTCATTTCAATCTCTGGTTTTATGCAGCACCCCAACTCACCTTTCCCCTTAAGCAAGCATAAGTTGTTTTTCTAAATTTGAGACCCTGTTCTGTTCTGTAATTCAGTTCCTGTGTAGCCAAGTTTACATTCCGTGTATTACTGATATCTTATGATGTTTCTTTTTCTGTGTGACTTATTTCAGTTAGAATCATCATACCTGAATCCACTCATTGTGCTGCTAAGGGCCTGATGACATAGATTTCATTGCTGAGTGATATTGCTTTGTAAGTAAATACCACAACTTCTTTATCCATTTTTCACTTTCTGCGATGTTGAACTTGTACTGTAAACGAGGTTCTTGTAAACAGAGGCGTCCCAAACTTTGGGGTGGCTGTGTCTTTTTGATTTTAATTTCCCTAAGCTATAGGACCATAAGTGGAAGTGCCCTAGGCTCTGTTGCTTTGTTTTTTAGATGTTTCAGGAAACACCATACACTTCTCCCGAGTGTCTGTTGGCAATTTACATCCCGCCCATCAGCATAACAAGGCTCCCAGTTCTCCATGGCCTGTCCTGCCTTTCTGGATTTTACACTTTTTTCAGATGGCCCTTTTGACCGGGGGGAAGTGAGACTTCATTGTAGTGCAGATTTCCTTTGCAAGTTTGCTTGGTTGGCCAAAAAGGGCGTATGCGTTTTTTCCTGAATATATTCAGGAAAAAACGCATACGCCCTTTTTGGCCAAGTGCATCATTGTGGACGTTCTGCCTCTTTTCCTATGCTTTCAATGCAATTCCAGTCTACCTCCTGAAATCGGTTTCCTGCAATTCTGCCCCGCTTTCAAGTCCTCTTGGCAGCCTTACTTCAGTATATTTTTGGACGATAGCTGTCATTTATAACTCTGCAGGTTTGTGAATTACAGTGCCCCTGAGCTCCTTTCTTCAACTCGCTTTCTTTTGAGCTGGCCGCAACACCGCAGGATGGCTTCAGGGCCTAATCTGGTTCCGGCACGGCACGCTGAGCCTTTGGTTAATTCCTCTTCCTGGTGGGAAATGAGAGTTAAATTTGCCCGTCCAGACACCTCCAGCTAGTCTCTCATTGGTTCTCGCTATTCCTGTTCATCTTCCGCAGAAATTGCAAACTGGGCCAAACAGGAGGTTAAAGGGACTGACTCTCCAAGTCGGGAGGGTGTTAGTAAAGCGTCTGGAATGTTGCACCCGAGTACCAGGGTACAAAAACTGAGACATATTTGAACACGTCTCCCAATCACATGGTTGATCAGACTCTAGGTTCCACATGCATGTTTTAGCTGAAGGAAGAATACCTTAAACCTGGGTAGTTGAAACCCGTGGAATGGGTACCATGCAATATGACTTCAGAGGGTCTTCATTTGCTCACCAAACCTCTCCAATCCTATCACTGCTGCGTTTATGCCCCTGTACACATGCTTGATTCTCTTTCGGAGACATAGCAATCCATAGGTTTTAAGATACTTACTAGTCAGGTACATTCTTAGGCGTTTAATATGCGGTGTTGTGTCCATTTCGTTGAGCAAGGAGTAGCTCTTGTCTATTCCATATTTGGCTTAAGGAACTTTATCTGTGCTCATTTCAATCTCTGGTTTTATGCAGCACCCCAACTCACCTTTCCCCTTAAGCAAGCATAAGTTGGTTTTCTAAATTGGAGACCCTGTTCTGTTTTGGAATTCAGTTCCTGTGTAGCCAAGTTTACATTCCGTGTATTACTGATATCTTATGATGTTTCTTTTTCTGTGTGACTTATTTCAGTTAGAATCATCATACCTGAATCCACTCATTGTGCTGCTAAGGGCCTGATGACATAGATTTCATTGCAGAGTGATATTGCTTTGTAAGTAAATACCACAACTTCTTTATCCATTTTTCACTTTCTGCGATGTTGAACTTGTACTGTAAACGAGGTTCTTGTAAACAGAGGCGTCCCAAACTTTGGGGTGGCTGTGTCTTTTTGATTTTAATTTCCCTAATCTATAGGACCATAAGTTGAAGTGCCCTAGGCTCTGTTGCTTTGTTTTTTAGATGTTTCAGGAAACACCATACACTTCTCCCGAGTGTCTGTTGGCAATTTACATCCCGCCCATCAGCATAACAAGGCTCCCAGTTCTCCATGGCCTGTCCTGCCTTTCTGGATTTTACACTTTTTTCAGATGGCCCTTTTGACCGGGGGGAAGTGAGACTTCATTGTAGTGCAGATTTCCTTTGCAAGTTTGCTTGGTTGGCCAAAAAGGGCGTATGCGTTTTTTCCTGAATATATTCAGGAAAAAACGCATACGCCCTTTTTGGCCAAGTGCATCATGGTGGACGTTCTGCCTCTTTTCCTATGCTTTCAATGCAATTCCAGTCTGCCTCCTGAAATCGGTTTCCTGCAATTCTGCCCCGCTTTCAAGTCCTCTTGGCAGCCTTACTTCAGTATATTTTTGGACGATAGCTGTCATTTATAACTCTGCAGGTTTGTGAATTACAGTGCCCCTGAGCTCCTTTCTTCAACTCGCTTTCTTGTGACCTGGCCGCAACACCGCAGGATGGCTTCAGGGCCTAATCTGGTTCCGGCACGGCACGCTGAGCCTTTGGTTAATTCCTCTTCCTGGTGGGAAATGAGAGTTAAATTTGCCCGTCCAGACACCTCCAGCTAGTCTCTCATTGGTTCTCGCTATTCCTGTTCATCTTCCGCAGAAATTGCAAACTGGGCCAAACAGGAGGTTAAAGGGACTGACTCTCCAAGTCGGGAGGGTGTTAGTAAAGCGTCTGGAATGTTGCACCCGAGTACCAGGGTACAAAAACTGAGACATATTTGAACACGTCTCCCGATCACATGGTTGATCATACTCTAGGTTCCACATGCATGTTTTAGCTGAAGGAAGAATACCTTAAACCTGGGTAGTTGAAACCCGTGGAATGGGTACCATGCAATATGACTTCAGAGGGTCTTCATTTGCTCACCAAACCTCTCCAATCCTATCACTGCTGCGTTTATGCCCCTGTACACATGCTTGATTCTCTTTCGGAGACATAGCAATCCATAGGTTTTAAGATACTTACTAGTCAGGTACATTCTTAGGCGTTTAATATGCGGTGTTGTGTCCATTTCGTTGAGCAAGGAGTAGCTCTTGTCTATTCCATATTTGGCTTAAGGAACTTTATCTGTGCTCATTTCAATCTCTGGTTTTATGCAGCACCCCAACTCACCTTTCCCCTTAAGCAAGCATAAGTTGGTTTTCTAAATTGGAGACCCTGTTCTGTTTTGGAATTCAGTTCCTGTGTAGCCAAGTTTACATTCCGTGTATTACTGATATCTTATGATGTTTCTTTTTCTGTGTGACTTATTTCAGTTAGAATCATCATACCTGAATCCACTCATTGTGCTGCTAAGGGCCTGATGACATAGATTTCATTGCAGAGTGATATTGCTTTGTAAGTAAATACCACAACTTCTTTATCCATTTTTCACTTTCTGCGATGTTGAACTTGTACTGTAAACGAGGTTCTTGTAAACAGAGGCGTCCCAAACTTTGGGGTGGCTGTGTCTTTTTGATTTTAATTTCCCTAATCTATAGGACCATAAGTTGAAGTGCCCTAGGCTCTGTTGCTTTGTTTTTTAGATGTTTCAGGAAACACCATACACTTCTCCCGAGTGTCTGTTGGCAATTTACATCCCGCCCATCAGCATAACAAGGCTCCCAGTTCTCCATGGCCTGTCCTGCCTTTCTGGATTTTACACTTTTTTCAGATAGCCCTTTTGACCGGGGGGAAGTGAGACTTCATTGTAGTGCAGATTTCCTTTGCAAGTTTGCTTGGTTGGCCAAAAAGGGCGTATGCGTTTTTTCCTGAATATATTCAGGAAAAAACGCATACGCCCTTTTTGGCCAAGTGCATCATTGTGGACGTTCTGCCTCTTTTCCTATGCTTTCAATGCAATTCCAGTCTACCTCCTGAAATCGGTTTCCTGCAATTCTGCCCCGCTTTCAAGTCCTCTTGGCAGCCTTACTTCAGTATATTTTTGGACGATAGCTGTCATTTATAACTCTGCAGGTTTGTGAATTACAGTGCCCCTGAGCTCCTTTCTTCAACTCGCTTTCTTTTGAGCTGGCCGCAACACCGCAGGATGGCTTCAGGGCCTAATCTGGTTCCGGCACGGCACGCTGAGCCTTTGGTTAATTCCTCTTCCTCGTGGGAAATGAGAGTTAAATTTGCCCGTCCAGACACCTCCAGCTAGTCTCTCATTGGTTCTCGCTATTCCTGTTCATCTTCCGCAGAAATTGCAAACTGGGCCAAACAGGAGGTTAAAGGGACTGACTCTCCAAGTCGGGAGGGTGTTAGTAAAGCGTCTGGAATGTTGCACCCGAGTACCAGGGTACGAAAACTGAGACATATTTGAACACGTCTCCCGATCACATGGTTGATCAGACTCTAGGTTCCACATGCATGTTTTAGCTGAAGGAAGAATACCTTAAACCTGGGTAGTTGAAACCCGTGGAATGGGTACCATGCAATATGACTTCAGAGGGTCTTCATTTGCTCACCAAACCTCTCCAATCCTATCACTGCTGCGTTTATGCCCCTGTACACATGCTTGATTCTCTTTCGGAGACATAGCAATCCATAGGTTTTAAGATACTTACTAGTCAGGTACATTCTTAGGCGTTTAATATGCGGTGTTGTGTCCATTTCGTTGAGCAAGGAGTAGCTCTTGTCTATTCCATATTTGGCTTAAGGAACTTTATCTGTGCTCATTTCAATCTCTGGTTTTATGCAGCACCCCAACTCACCTTTCCCCTTAAGCAAGCATAAGTTGGTTTTCTAAATTTGAGACCCTGTTCTGTTTTGGAATTCAGTTCCTGTGTAGCCAAGTTTACATTCCGTGTATTACTGATATCTTATGATGTTTCTTTTTCTGTGTGACTTATTTCAGTTAGAATCATCATACCTGAATCCACTCATTGTGCTGCTAAGGGCCTGATGACATAGATTTCATTGCAGAGTGATATTGCTTTGTAAGTAAATACCACAACTTCTTTATCCATTTTTCACTTTCTGCGATGTTGAACTTGTACTGTAAACGAGGTTCTTGTAAACAGAGGCGTCCCAAACTTTGGGGTGGCTGTGTCTTTTTGATTTTAATTTCCCTAATCTATAGGACCATAAGTTGAAGTGCCCTAGGCTCTGTTGCTTTGTTTTTTAGATGTTTCAGGAAACACCATACACTTCTCCCGAGTGTCTGTTGGCAATTTACATCCCGCCCATCAGCATAACAAGGCTCCCAGTTCTCCATGGCCTGTCCTGCCTTTCTGGATTTTACACTTTTTTCAGATGGCCCTTTTGACCGGGGGGAAGTGAGACTTCATTGTAGTGCAGATTTCCTTTGCAAGCTTGCTTGGTTGGCCAAAAAGGGCATATGAGTTTTTTCCTGAATATATTCAGGAAAAAACGCATACACCCTTTTTGGCCAAGTGCATCATTGTGGACGTTCTGCCTCTTTTCCTATGCTTTCAATGCAATTCCAGTCTACCTCCTGAAATCGGTTTCCTGCAATTCTGCCCCGCTTTGAAGTCCTCTTGGCAGCCTTACTTCAGTATGTTTTTGGACGATAGCTGTCATTTATAACTCTGCAGGTTTGTGAATTACAGTGCCCCTGAGCTCCTTTCTTCAACTCGCTTTCTTGTGAGCTGGCCGCAACACCGCAGGATGGCTTCAGGCCCTAATCTGGTTCCGGCACGGCACGCTGAGCCTTTGGTTAATTCCTCTTCCTGGTGGGAAATGAGAGTTAAATTTGCCCGTCCAGACACCTCCAGCTAGTCTCTCATTGGTTCTCGCTATTCCTGTTCATCTTCCGCAGAAATTGCAAACTGGGCCAAACAGGAGGTTAAAGGGACTGACTCTCCAAGTCAGGAGGGTGTTAGTAAAGCGTCTGGAATGTTGCACCCGAGTACCAGGGTACGAAAACTGAGACATATTTGAACACGTCTCCAGATCACATGGTTGATCAGACTCTAGGTTCCACATGCATGTTTTACCTGAAGGAAGAATACCTTAAACCTGGGTAGTTGAAACCCGTGGAATGGGTACCATGCAATATGACTTCAAAGGGTCTTCAGTTGCTCACCGAACCTCTCCAATCCTATCACTGCTGTGTTTATGCCCCTGTACACATGCTTGATTCTCTTTCGGAGACATAGCAATTCATAGGTTTTAAGATACTTACTAGTCAGGTACATTCTTAGGCGTTTAATATGCGGTGTTGTGTCCATTTCGTTGAGCAAGGAGTAGCTCTTGTCTATTCCATATTTGGCTTAAGGAACTTTATCTGTGCTCATTTCAATCTCTGGTTTTATGCAGCACCCCAACTCACCTTTCCCCTTAAGCAAGCATAAGTTGGTTTTCTAAATTTGAGACCCTGTTCTGTTCTGTAATTCAGTTCCTGTGTAGCCAAGTTTACATTCCGTGTATTACTGATATCTTATGATGTTTCTTTTTCTGTGTGACTTATTTCAGTTAGAATCATCATACCTGAATCCACTCATTGTGCTGCTAAGGGCCTGATGACATAGATTTCATTGCTGAGTGATATTGCTTTGTAAGTAAATACCACAACTTCTTTATCCATTTTTCACTTTCTGCGATGTTGAACTTGTACTGTAAACGAGGTTCTTGTAAACAGAGGCGTCCCAATGTTTGGGGTGGCTGTGTCTTTTTGATTTTAATTTCCCTAAGCTATAGGACCATAAGTGGAAGTGCCCTAGGCTCTGTTGCTTTGTTTTGTAGATGTTTCAGGAAACACCATACACTTCTCCCGAGTGTCTGTTGGCAATTTACATCCCGCCCATCAGCATAACAAGGCTCCCAGTTCTCCATGGCCTGTCCTGCCTTTCTGGATTTTACACTTTTTTCAGATGGCCCTTTTGACCGGGGGGAAGTGAGACTTCATTGTAGTGCAGATTTCCTTTGCAAGCTTGCTTGGTTGGCCAAAAAGGGCGTATGCGTTTTTTCCTGAATATATTCAGGAAAAAACACATACGCCCTTTTTGGCCAAGTGCATCATTGTGGACGTTCTGCCTCTTTTCCTATGCTTTCAATGCAATTCCAGTCTACCTCCTGAAATCGGTTTCCTGCAATTCTGCCCCGCTTTCAAGTCCTCTTGGCAGCCTTACTTCAGTATATTTTTGGACGATAGCTGTCATTTATAACTCTGCAGGTTTGTGAATTACAGTGCCCCTGAGCTCCTTTCTTCAACTCGCTTTCTTTTGAGCTGGCCGCAACACCGCAGGATGGCTTCAGGCCCTAATCTGGTTCCGGCACGGCACGCTGAGCCTTTGGTTAATTCCTCTTCCTGGTGGGAAATGAGAGTTAAATTTGCCCGTCCAGACACCTCCAGCTAGTCTCTCATTGGTTCTCGCTATTCCTGTTCATCTTCCACAGAAATTGCAAACTGGGCCAAACAGGAGGTTAAAGGGACTGACTCTCCAAGTCGGGAGGGTGTTAGTAAAGCGTCTGGAATGTTGCACCCGAGTACCAGGGTACGAAAACTGAGACATATTTGAACACGTCTCCCGATCACATGGTTGATCATACTCTAGGTTCCACATGCATGTTTTAGCTGAAGGAAGAATACCTTAAACCTGGGTAGTTGAAACCCGTGGAATGGGTACCATGCAATATGACTTCAGAGGGTCTTCATTTGCTCACCGAACCTCTCCAATCCTATCACTGCTGCGTTTATGCCCCTGTACACATGCTTGATTCTCTTTCGGAGACATAGCAATCCATAGGTTTTAAGATACTTACTAGTCAGGTACATTCTTAGGCGTTTAATATGCGGTATTGAGTCCATTTCGTTGAGCAAGGAGTAGCTCTTGTCTATTCCATATTTGGCTTAAGGAACTTTATCTGTGCTCATTTCAATCTCTGGTTTTATGCAGCACCCCAACTCACCTTTCCCCTTAAGCAAGCATAAGTTGGTTTTCTAAATTTGAGACCCTGTTCTGTTCTGTAATTCAGTTCCTGTGTAGCCAAGTTTACATTCCGTGTATTACTGATATCTTATGATGTTTCTTTTTCTGTGTGACTTATTTCAGTTAGAATCATCATACCTGAATCCACTCATTGTGCTGCTAAGGGCCTGATGACATAGATTTCATTGCTGAGTGATATTGCTTTGTAAGTAAATACCACAACTTCTTTATCCATTTTTCACTTTCTGCGATGTTGAACTTGTACTGTAAACGAGGTTCTTGTAAACAGAGGCGTCCCAAACTTTGGGGTGGCTGTGTCTTTTTGATTTTAATTTCCCTAAGCTATAGGACCATAAGTGGAAGTGCCCTAGGCTCTGTTGCTTTGTTTTTTAGATGTTTCAGGAAACACCATACACTTCTCCCGAGTGTCTGTTGGCAATTTACATCCCGCCCATCAGCATAACAAGGCTCCCAGTTCTCCATGGCCTGTCCTGCCTTTCTGGATTTTACACTTTTTTCAGATGGCCCTTTTGACCGGGGGGAAGTGAGACTTCATTGTAGTGCAGATTTCCTTTGCAAGCTTGCTTGGTTGGCCAAAAAGTGCGTATGCGTTTTTTCCTGAATATATTCAGGAAAAAACACATACGCCCTTTTTGGCCAAGTGCATCATTGTGGACGTTCTGCCTCTTTTCCTATGCTTTCAATGCAATTCCAGTCTACCTCCTGAAATCGGTTTCCTGCAATTCTGCCCCGCTTTCAAGTCCTCTTGGCAGCCTTACTTCAGTATATTTTTGGACGATAGCTGTCATTTATAACTCTACAGGTTTGTGAATTACAGTGCCCCTGAGCTCCTTTCTTCAACTCGCTTTCTTGTGACCTGGCCGCAACACCGCAGGATGGCTTCAGGCCCTAATCTGGTTCCGGCACGGCACGCTGAGCCTTTGGTTAATTCCTCTTCCTGGTGGGAAATGAGAGTTAAATTTGCCCGTCCAGACACCTCCAGCTAGTCTCTCATTGGTTCTCGCTATTCCTGTTCATCTTCCGCAGAAATTGCAAACTGGGCCAAACAGGAGGTTAATGGGACTGACTCTCCAAGTCAGGAGGGTGTTAGTAAAGCGTCTGGAATGTTGCACCCGAGTACCAGGGTACGAAAACTGAGACATATTTGAACACGTCTCCAGATCACATGGTTGATCAGACTCTAGGTTCCACATGCATGTTTTACCTGAAGGAAGAATACCTTAAACCTGGGTAGTTGAAACCCGTGGAATGGGTACCATGCAATATGACTTCAAAGGGTCTTCAGTTGCTCACCGAACCTCTCCAATCCTATCACTGCTGTGTTTATGCCCCTGTACACATGCTTGATTCTCTTTCGGAGACATAGCAATTCATAGGTTTTAAGATACTTACTAGTCAGGTACATTCTTAGGCGTTTAATATGCGGTGTTGTGTCCATTTCATTGAGCAAGGAGTAGCTCTTGTCTATTCCATATTTGGCTTAAGGAACTTTATCTGTGCTCATTTCAATCTCTGGTTTTATGCAGCACCCCAACTCACCTTTACCCTTAAGCAAGCATAAGTTGGTTTTCTAAATTTGAGACCCTGTTCTGTTCTGTAATTCAGTTCCTGTGTAGCCAAGTTTACATTCCGTGTATTACTGATATCTTATGATGTTTCTTTTTCTGTGTGACTTATTTCAGTTAGAATCATCATACCTGAATCCACTCATTGTGCTGCTAAGGGCCTGATGACATAGATTTCATTGCTGAGTGATATTGCTTTGTAAGTAAATACCACAACTTCTTTATCCATTTTTCACTTTCTGCGATGTTGAACTTGTACTGTAAACGAGGTTCTTGTAAACAGAGGCGTCCCAATGTTTGGGGTGGCTGTGTCTTTTTGATTTTAATTTCCCTAAGCTATAGGACCATAAGTGGAAGTGCCCTAGGCTCTGTTGCTTTGTTTTTTAGATGTTTCAGGAAACACCATACACTTCTCCCGAGTGTCTGTTGGCAATTTACATCCCGCCCATCAGCATAACAAGGCTCCCAGTTCTCCATGGCCTGTCCTGCCTTTCTGGATTTTACACTTTTTTCAGATGGCCCTTTTGACCGGGGGGAAGTGAGACTTCATTGTAGTGCAGATTTCCTTTGCAAGCTTGCTTGGTTGGCCAAAAAGGGCGTATGCGTTTTTTCCTGAATATATTCAGGAAAAAACACATACGCCCTTTTTGGCCAAGTGCATCATTGTGGACGTTCTGCCTCTTTTCCTATGCTTTCAATGCAATTCCAGTCTACCTCCTGAAATCGGTTTCCTGCAATTCTGCCCCGCTTTCAAGTCCTCTTGGCAGCCTTACTTCAGTATATTTTTGGACGATAGCTGTCATTTATAACTCTGCAGGTTTGTGAATTACAGTGCCCCTGAGCTCCTTTCTTCAACTCGCTTTCTTTTGAGCTGGCCGCAACACCGCAGGATGGCTTCAGGCCCTAATCTGGTTCCGGCACGGCACGCTGAGCCTTTGGTTAATTCCTCTTCCTGGTGGGAAATGAGAGTTAAATTTGCCCGTCCAGACACCTCCAGCTAGTCTCTCATTGGTTCTCGCTATTCCTGTTCATCTTCCACAGAAATTGCAAACTGGGCCAAACAGGAGGTTAAAGGGACTGACTCTCCAAGTCGGGAGGGTGTTAGTAAAGCGTCTGGAATGTTGCACCCGAGTACCAGGGTACGAAAACTGAGACATATTTGAACACGTCTCCCGATCACATGGTTGATCATACTCTAGGTTCCACATGCATGTTTTAGCTGAAGGAAGAATACCTTAAACCTGGGTAGTTGAAACCCGTGGAATGGGTACCATGCAATATGACTTCAGAGGGTCTTCATTTGCTCACCGAACCTCTCCAATCCTATCACTGCTGCGTTTATGCCCCTGTACACATGCTTGATTCTCTTTCGGAGACATAGCAATCCATAGGTTTTAAGATACTTACTAGTCAGGTACATTCTTAGGCGTTTAATATGCGGTATTGAGTCCATTTCGTTGAGCAAGGAGTAGCTCTTGTCTATTCCATATTTGGCTTAAGGAACTTTATCTGTGCTCATTTCAATCTCTGGTTTTATGCAGCACCCCAACTCACCTTTACCCTTAAGCAAGCATAAGTTGGTTTTCTAAATTTGAGACCCTGTTCTGTTCTGTAATTCAGTTCCTGTGTAGCCAAGTTTACATTCCGTGTATTACTGATATCTTATGATGTTTCTTTTTCTGTGTGACTTATTTCAGTTAGAATCATCATACCTGAATCCACTCATTGTGCTGCTAAGGGCCTGATGACATAGATTTCATTGCTGAGTGATATTGCTTTGTAAGTAAATACCACAACTTCTTTATCCATTTTTCACTTTCTGCGATGTTGAACTTGTACGGTAAACGAGGTTCTTGTAAACAGAGGCGTCCCAAACTTTGGGGTGGCTGTGTCTTTTTGATTTTAATTTCCCTAAGCTATAGGACCATAAGTGGAAGTGCCCTAGGCTCTGTTGCTTTGTTTTTTAGATGTTTCAGGAAACACCATACACTTCTCCCGAGTGTCTGTTGGCAATTTACATCCCGCCCATCAGCATAACAAGGCTCCCAGTTCTCCATGGCCTGTCCTGCCTTTCTGGATTTTACACTTTTTTCAGATGGCCCTTTTGACCGGGGGGAAGTGAGACTTCATTGTAGTGCAGATTTCCTTTGCAAGCTTGCTTGGTTGGCCAAAAAGGGCATATGAGTTTTTTCCTGAATATATTCAGGAAAAAACGCATACACCCTTTTTGGCCAAGTGCATCATTGTGGACGTTCTGCCTCTTTTCCTATGCTTTCAATGCAATTCCAGTCTACCTCCTGAAATCGGTTTCCTGCAATTCTGCCCCGCTTTCAAGTCCTCTTGGCAGCCTTACTTCAGTATGTTTTTGGACGATAGCTGTCATTTATAACTCTGCAGGTTTGTGAATTACAGTGCCCCTGAGCTCCTTTCTTCAACTCGCTTTCTTGTGAGCTGGCCGCAACACCGCAGGATGGCTTCAGGCCCTAATCTGGTTCCGGCACGGCACGCTGAGCCTTTGGTTAATTCCTCTTCCTGGTGGGAAATGAGAGTTAAATTTGCCCGTCCAGACACCTCCAGCTAGTCTCTCATTGGTTCTCACTATTCCTGTTCATCTTCCGCAGAAATTGCAAACTGGGCCAAACAGGAGGTTAAAGGGACTGACTCTCCAAGTCGGGAGGGTGTTAGTAAAGCGTCTGGAATGTTGCACCCGAGTACCAGGGTACGAAAACTGAGACATATTTGAACACGTCTCCCGATCACATGGTTGATCAGACTCTAGGTTCCACATGCATGTTTTAGCTGAAGGAAGAATACCTTAAACCTGGGTAGTTGAAACCCGTGGAATGGGTACCATGCAATATGACTTCAGAGGGTCTTCATTTGTTCACCAAACCTCTCCAATCCTATCACTGCTGCGTTTATGCCCCTGTACACATGCTTGATTCTCTTTCGGAGACATAGCAATCCATAGGTTTTAAGATACTTACTAGTCAGGTACATTCTTAGGCGTTTAATATGCGGTGTTGTGTCCATTTCGTTGAGCAAGGAGTAGCTCTTGTCTATTCCATATTTGGCTTAAGGAACTTTATCTGTGCTCATTTCAATCTCTGGTTTTATGCAGCACCCCAACTCACCTTTCCCCTTAAGCAAGCATAAGTTGGTTTTCTAAATTTGAGACCCTGTTCTGTTCTGTAATTCAGTTCCTGTGTAGCCAAGTTTACATTCCGTGTATTACTGATATCTTATGATGTTTCTTTTTCTGTGTGACTTATTTCAGTTAGAATCATCATACCTGAATCCACTCATTGTGCTGCTAAGGGCCTGATGACATAGATTTCATTGCAGAGTGATATTGCTTTGTAAGTAAATACCACAACTTCTTTATCCATTTTTCACTTTCTGCGATGTTGAACTTGTACTGTAAACGAGGTTCTTGTAAACAGAGGCGTCCCAAACTTTGGGGTGGCTGTGTCTTTTTGATTTTAATTTCCCTAATCTATAGGACCATAAGTTGAAGTGCCCTAGGCTCTGTTGCTTTGTTTTTTAGATGTTTCAGGAAACACCATACACTTCTCCCGAGTGTCTGTTGGCAATTTACATCCCGCCCATCAGCATAACAAGGCTCCCAGTTCTCCATGGCCTGTCCTGCCTTTCTGGATTTTACACTTTTTTCAGATGGCCCTTTTGACCGGGGGGAAGTGAGACTTCATTGTAGTGCAGATTTCCTTTGCAAGCTTGCTTGGTTGGCCAAAAAGGGCATATGAGTTTTTTCCTGAATATATTCAGGAAAAAACGCATACGCCCTTTTTGGCCAAGTGCATCATTGTGGACGTTCTGCCTCTTTTCCTATGCTTTCAATGCAATTCCAGTCTACCTCCTGAAATCGGTTTCCTGCAATTCTGCCCCGCTTTCAAGTCCTCTTGGCAGCCTTACTTCAGTATGTTTTTGGACGATAGCTGTCATTTATAACTCTGCAGGTTTGTGAATTACAGTGCCCCTGAGCTCCTTTCTTCAACTCGCTTTCTTGTGAGCTGGCCGCAACACCGCAGGATGGCTTCAGGCCCTAATCTGGTTCCGGCACGGCACGCTGAGCCTTTGGTTAATTCCTCTTCCTGGTGGGAAATGAGAGTTAAATTTGCCCGTCCAGACACCTCCAGCTAGTCTCTCATTGGTTCTCACTATTCCTGTTCATCTTCCGCAGAAATTGCAAACTGGGCCAAACAGGAGGTTAAAGGGACTGACTCTCCAAGTCGGGAGGGTGTTAGTAAAGCGTCTGGAATGTTGCACCCGAGTACCAGGGTACGAAAACTGAGACATATTTGAACACGTCTCCCGATCACATGGTTGATCATACTCTAGGTTCCACATGCATGTTTTACCTGAAGGAAGAATACCTTAATCCTGGGTAGTTGAAACCCGTGGAATGGGTACCATGCAATATGACTTCAAAGGGTCTTCATTTGCTCACCGAACCTCTCCAATCCTATCACTGCTGTGTTTATGCCCCTGTACACACGCTTGATTCTCTTTCGGAGACATAGCAATCCATAGGTTTTAAGATACTTACTAGTCAGGTACATTCTTAGGCTTTTAATATGCGGTGTTGAGTCCATTTCTTTGAGCAAGGAGTAGCTCTTGTCTATTCCATATTTGGCTTAAGGAAATTTATCTGTGCTCATTTCAATCTCTGGTTTTATGCAGCACCCCAACTCACCTTTACACTTAAGCAAGCATAAGTTGGTTTTCTAAATTTGAGACCCTGTTCTGTTCTGTAATTCAGTTCCTGTGTAGCCAAGTTTACATTCCGTGTATTACTGATATCTTATGATGTTTCTTTTTCTGTGTGACTTATTTCAGTTAGAATCATCATACCTGAATCCACTCATTGTGCTGCTAAGGGCCTGATGACATAGATTTCATTGCTGAGTGATATTGCTTTGTAAGTAAATACCACAAATTCTTTATCCATTTTTCACTTTCTGCGATGTTGAACTTGTACTGTAAACGAGGTTCTTGTAAACAGAGGCGTCCCAATGTTTGGGGTGGCTGTGTCTTTTTGATTTTAATTTCCCTAAGCTATAGGACCATAAGTGGAAATGCCCTAGGCTCTGTTGCTTTGTTTTTTAGATGTTTCAGGAAACACCATACACTTCTCCCGAGTGTCTGTTGGCAATTTACATCCCGCCCATCAGCATAACAAGGCTCCCAGTTCTCCATGGCCTGTCCTGCCTTTCTGGATTTTACACTTTTTTCAGATGGCCCTTTTGACCGGGGGGAAGTGAGACTTCATTGTAGTGCAGATTTCCTTTGCAAGCTTGCTTGGTTGGCCAAAAAGGGCGTATGCGTTTTTTCCTGAATATATTCAGGAAAAAACGCATACGCCCTTTTTGGCCAAGTGCATCATTGTGGACGTTCTGCCTCTTTTCCTATGCTTTCAATGCAATTCCAGTCTACCTCCTGAAATCGGTTTCCTGCAATTCTGCCCCGCTTTCAAGTCCTCTTGGCAGCCTTACTTCAGTATATTTTTGGACGATAGCTGTCATTTATAACTCTGCAGGTTTGTGAATTACAGTGCCCCTGTGCTCCTTTCTTTAACTCGCTTTCTTTTGAGCTGGCCGCAACACCGCAGGATGGCTTCAGGCCCTAATCTGGTTCCGGCACGGCACGCTGAGCCTTTGGTTAATTCCTCTTCCTGGTGGGAAATGAGAGTTAAATTTGCCCGTCCAGACACCTCCAGCTAGTCTCTCATTGGTTCTCGCTATTCCTGTTCATCTTCCGCAGAAATTGCAAACTGGGCCAAACAGGAGGTTAAAGGGACTGACTCTCCAAGTCGGGAGGGTGTTAGTAAAGCGTCTGGAATGTTGCACCCGAGTACCAGGGTACAAAAACTGAGACATATTTGAACACGTCTCCCGATCACATGGTTGATCAGACTCTAGGTTCCACATGCATGTTTTAGCTGAAGGAAGAATACCTTAAACCTGGGTAGTTGAAACCCGTGGAATGGGTACCATGCAATATGACTTCAGAGGGTCTTCATTTGCTCACCAAACCTCTCCAATCCTATCACTGCTGCGTTTATGCCCCTGTACACATGCTTGATTCTCTTTCGGAGACATAGCAATCCATAGGTTTTAAGATATTTACTAGTCAGGTACATTCTTAGGCGTTTAATATGCGGTGTTGTGTCCATTTCGTTGAGCAAGGAGTAGCTCTTGTCTATTCCATATTTGGCTTAAGGAACTTTATCTGTGCTCATTTCAATCTCTGGTTTTATGCAGCACCCCAACTCACCTTTCCCCTTAAGCAAGCATAAGTTGGTTTTCTAAATTTGAGACCCTGTTCTGTTTTGGAATTCAGTTCCTGTGTAGCCAAGTTTACATTCCGTGTATTACTGATATCTTATGATGTTTCTTTTTCTGTGTGACTTATTTCAGTTAGAATCATCATACCTGAATCCACTCATTGTGCTGCTAAGGGCCTGATGACATAGATTTCATTGCTGAGTGATATTGCTTTGTAAGTAAATACCACAACTTCTTTATCCATTTTTCAATTTCTGCGATGTTGAACTTGTACTGTAAACGAGGTTCTTGTAAACAGAGGCGTCCCAAACTTTGGGGTGGCTGTGTCTTTTTGATTTTAATTTCCCTAAGCTATAGGACCATAAGTGGAAGTGCCCTAGGCTCTGTTGCTTTGTTTTTTAGATGTTTCAGGAAACACCATACACTTCTCCCGAGTGTCTGTTGGCAATTTACATCCCGCCCATCAGCATAACAAGGCTCCCAGTTCTCCATGGCCTGTCCTGCCTTTCTGGATTTTACACTTTTTTCAGATGGCCCTTTTGACCGGGGGGAAGTGAGACTTCATTGTAGTGCAGATTTCCTTTGCAAGCTTGCTTGGTTGGCCAAAAAGGGCGTATGCGTTTTTTCCTGAATATATTCAGGAAAAAACGCATACGCCCTTTTTGGCCAAGTGCATCATTGTGGACGTTCTGCCTCTTTTCCTATGCTTTCAATGCAATTCCAGTCTACCTCCTGAAATCGGTTTCCTGCAATTCTGCCCCGCTTTCAAGTCCTCTTGGCAGCCTTACTTCAGTATATTTTTGGACGATAGCTGTCATTTATAACTCTGCAGGTTTGTGAATTACAGTGCCCCTGTGCTCCTTTCTTTAACTCGCTTTCTTTTGAGCTGGCCGCAACACCGCAGGATGGCTTCAGGCCCTAATCTGGTTCCGGCACGGCACGCTGAGCCTTTGGTTAATTCCTCTTCCTGGTGGGAAATGAGAGTTAAATTTGCCCGTCCAGACACCTCCAGCTAGTCTCTCATTGGTTCTCGCTATTCCTGTTCATCTTCCGCAGAAATTGCAAACTGGGCCAAACAGGAGGTTAAAGGGACTGACTCTCCAAGTCGGGAGGGTGTTAGTAAAGCGTCTGGAATGTTGCACCCGAGTACCAGGGTACAAAAACTGAGACATATTTGAACACGTCTCCCGATCACATGGTTGATCAGACTCTAGGTTCCACATGCATGTTTTAGCTGAAGGAAGAATACCTTAAACCTGGGTAGTTGAAACCCGTGGAATGGGTACCATGCAATATGACTTCAGAGGGTCTTCATTTGCTCACCAAACCTCTCCAATCCTATCACTGCTGCGTTTATGCCCCTGTACACATGCTTGATTCTCTTTCGGAGACATAGCAATCCATAGGTTTTAAGATATTTACTAGTCAGGTACATTCTTAGGCGTTTAATATGCGGTGTTGTGTCCATTTCGTTGAGCAAGGAGTAGCTCTTGTCTATTCCATATTTGGCTTAAGGAACTTTATCTGTGCTCATTTCAATCTCTGGTTTTATGCAGCACCCCAACTCACCTTTCCCCTTAAGCAAGCATAAGTTGGTTTTCTAAATTTGAGACCCTGTTCTGTTTTGGAATTCAGTTCCTGTGTAGCCAAGTTTACATTCCGTGTATTACTGATATCTTATGATGTTTCTTTTTCTGTGTGACTTATTTCAGTTAGAATCATCATACCTGAATCCACTCATTGTGCTGCTAAGGGCCTGATGACATAGATTTCATTGCTGAGTGATATTGCTTTGTAAGTAAATACCACAACTTCTTTATCCATTTTTCAATTTCTGCGATGTTGAACTTGTACTGTAAACGAGGTTCTTGTAAACAGAGGCGTCCCAAACTTTGGGGTGGCTGTGTCTTTTTGATTTTAATTTCCCTAAGCTATAGGACCATAAGTGGAAGTGCCCTAGGCTCTGTTGCTTTGTTTTTTAGATGTTTCAGGAAACACCATACACTTCTCCCGAGTGTCTGTTGGCAATTTACATCCCGCCCATCAGCATAACAAGGCTCCCAGTTCTCCATGGCCTGTCCTGCCTTTCTGGATTTTACACTTTTTTCAGATGGCCCTTTTGACCGGGGGGAAGTGAGACTTCATTGTAGTGCAGATTTCCTTTGCAAGCTTGCTTGGTTGGCCAAAAAGGGCGTATGCGTTTTTTCCTGAATATATTCAGGAAAAAACGCATACGCCCTTTTTGGCCAAGTGCATCATTGTGGACATTCTGCCTCTTTTCCTATGCTTTCAATGCAATTCCAGTCTACCTCCTGAAATCGGTTTCCTGCAATTCTGCCCCGCTTTCAAGTCCTCTTGGCAGCCTTACTTCAGTATATTTTTGGACGATAGCTGTCATTTATAACTCTGCAGGTTTGTGAATTACAGTGCCCCTGAGCTCCTTTCTTCAACTCGCTTTCTTTTGAGCTGGCCGCAACACCGCAGGATGGCTTCAGGCCCTAATCTGGTTCCGGCTCGGCACGCTGAGCCTTTGGTTAATTCCTCTTCCTGGTGGGAAATGAGAGTTAAATTTGCCCGTCCAGACACCTCCAGCTAGTCTCTCATTGGTTCTCGCTATTCCTGTTCATCTTCCGCAGAAATTGCAAACTGGGCCAAACAGGAGGTTAAAGGGACTGACTCTCCAAGTCGGGAGGGTGTTAGTAAAGCGTCTGGAATGTTGCACCCGAGTACCAGGGTACGAAAACTGAGACATATTTGAACACGTCTCCCGATCACATGGTTGATCAGACTCTAGGTTCCACATGCATGTTTTAGCTGAAGGAAGCATACCTTAAACCTTGGTAGTTGAAACCCGTGGAATGGGTACCATGCAATATGACTTCAGAGGGTCTTCATTTGCTCACCAAACCTCTCCAATCCTATCACTGCTGCGTTTATGCCCCTGTACACATGCTTGATTCTCTTTCGGAGACATAGCAATCCATAGGTTTTAAGATACTTACTAGTCAGGTACATTCTTAGGCGTTTAATATGCGGTATTGAGTCCATTTCGTTGAGCAAGGAGTAGCTCTTGTCTATTCCATATTTGGCTTAAGGAACTTTATCTGTGCTCATTTCAATCTCTGGTTTTATGCAGCACCCCAACTCACCTTTCCCCTTAAGCAAGCATAAGTTGGTTTTCTAAATTTGAGACCCTGTTCTGTTCTGTAATTCAGTTCCTGTGTAGCCAAGTTTACATTCCGTGTATTACTGATATCTTATGATGTTTCTTTTTCTGTGTGACTTATTTCAGTTAGAATCATCATACCTGAATCCACTCATTGTGCTGCTAAGGGCCTGATGACATAGATTTCATTGCTGAGTGATATTGCTTTGTAAGTAAATACCACAACTTCTTTATCCATTTTTCACTTTCTGCGATGTTGAACTTGTACTGTAAACGAGGTTCTTGTAAACAGAGGCGTCCCAATGTTTGGGGTGGCTGTGTCTTTTTGATTTTAATTTCCCTAAGCTATAGGACCATAAGTGGAAGTGCCCTAGGCTCTGTTGCTTTGTTTTTTAGATGTTTCAGGAAACACCATACACTTCTCCCGAGTGTCTGTTGGCAATTTACATCCCGCCCATCAGCATAACAAGGCTCCCAGTTCTCCATGGCCTGTCCTGCCTTTCTGGATTTTACACTTTTTTCAGATGGCCCTTTTGACCGGGGGGAAGTGAGACTTCATTGTAGTGCAGATTTCCTTTGCAAGCTTGCTTGGTTGGCCAAAAAGGGCGTATGCGTTTTTTCCTGAATATATTCAGGAAAAAACGCATACGCCCTTTTTGGCCAAGTGCATCATTGTGGACGTTCTGCCTCTTTTCCTATGCTTTCAATGCAATTCCAGTCTACCTCCTGAAATCGGTTTCCTGCAATTCTGCCCCGCTTTCAAGTCCTCTTGGCAGCCTTACTTCAGTATATTTTTGGACGATAGCTGTCATTTATAACTCTGCAGGTTTGTGAATTACAGTGCCCCTGTGCTCCTTTCTTCAACTCGCTTTATTTTGAGCTGGCCGCAACACCGCAGGATGGCTTCAGGCCCTAATCTGGTTCCGGCACGGCACGCTGAGCCTTTGGTTAATTCCTCTTCCTGGTGGGAAATGAGAGTTAAATTTGCCCGTCCAGACACCTCCAGCTAGTCTCTCATTGGTTCTCGCTATTCCTGTTCATCTTCCGCAGAAATTGCAAACTGGGCCAAACAGGAGGTTAAAGGGACTGACTCTCCAAGTCGGGAGGGTGTTAGTAAAGCGTCTGGAATGTTGCACCCGAGTACCAGGGTACGAAAACTGAGACATATTTGAACACATCTCCCGATCACATGGTTGATCATACTCTAGGTTCCACATGCATGTTTTAGCTGAAGGAAGAATACCTTAAACCTGGGTAGTTGAAACCCGTGGAATGGGTACCATGCAATATGACTTCAGAGGGTCTTCATTTGCTCACCGAACCTCTCCAATCCTATCACTGCTGCGTTTATGCCCCTGTACACATGCTTGATTCTCTTTCGGAGACATAGCAATCCATAGGTTTTAAGATATTTACTAGTCAGGTACATTCTTAGGCGTTTAATATGCGGTGTTGTGTCCATTTCGTTGAGCAAGGAGTAGCTCTTGTCTATTCCATATTTGGCTTAAGGAACTTTATCTGTGCTCATTTCAATCTCTGGTTTTATGCAGCACCCCAACTCACCTTTCCCCTTAAGCAAGCATAAGTTGGTTTTCTAAATTTGAGACCCTGTTCTGTTTTGGAATTCAGTTCCTGTGTAGCCAAGTTTACATTCCGTGTATTACTGATATCTTATGATGTTTCTTTTTCTGTGTGACTTATTTCAGTTAGAATCATCATACCTGAATCCACTCATTGTGCTGCTAAGGGCCTGATGACATAGATTTCATTGCAGAGTGATATTGCTTTGTAAGTAAATACCACAACTTCTTTATCCATTTTTCACTTTCTGCGATGTTGAACTTGTACTGTAAACGAGGTTCTTGTAAACAGAGGCGTCCCAAACTTTGGGGTGGCTGTGTCTTTTTGATTTTAATTTCCCTAAGCTATAGGACCATAAGTGGAAGTGCCCTAGGCTCTGTTGCTTTGTTTTTTAGATGTTTCAGGAAACACCATACACTTCTCCCGAGTGTCTGTTGGCAATTTACATCCCGCCCATCAGCATAACAAGGCTCCCAGTTCTCCATGGCCTGTCCTGCCTTTCTGGATTTTACACTTTTTTCAGATGGCCCTTTTGACCGGGGGGAAGTGAGACTTCATTGTAGTGCAGATTTCCTTTGCAAGCTTGCTTGGTTGGCCAAAAAGGGCGTATGCGTTTTTTCCTGAATATATTCAGGAAAAAACGCATACGCCCTTTTTGGCCAAGTGCATCATTGTGGACGTTCTGCCTCTTTTCCTATGCTTTCAATGCAATTCCAGTCTACCTCCTGAAATCGGTTTCCTGCAATTCTGCCCCGCTTTCAAGTCCTCTTGGCAGCCTTACTTCAGTATATTTTTGGACGATAGCTGTCATTTATAACTCTGCAGGTTTGTGAATTACAGTGCCCCTGAGCTCCTTTCTTCAACTCGCTTTCTTTTGAGCTGGCCGCAACACCGCAGGATGGCTTCAGGCCCTAATCTGGTTCCGGCACGGCACGCTGAGCCTTTGGTTAATTCCTCTTCCTGGTGGGAAATGAGAGTTAAATTTGCCCGTCCAGACACCTCCAGCTAGTCTCTCATTGGTTCTCGCTATTCCTGTTCATCTTCCGCAGAAATTGCAAACTGGGCCAAACAGGAGGTTAAAGGGACTGACTCTCCAAGTCGGGAGGGTGTTAGTAAAGCGTCTGGAATGTTGCACCCGAGTACCAGGGTACAAAAACTGAGACATATTTGAACACGTCTCCCGATCACATGGTTGATCAGACTCTAGGTTCCACATGCATGTTTTACCTGAAGGAAGAATACCTTAAACCTTGGTAGTTGAAACCCGTGGAATGGGTACCATGCAATATGACTTCAGAGGGTCTTCATTTGCTCACCAAACCTCTCCAATCCTATCACTGCTGCGTTTATGCCCCTGTACACATGCTTGATTCTCTTTCGGAGACATAGCAATCCATAGGTTTTAAGATACTTACTAGTCAGGTACATTCTTAGGCGTTTAATATGCGGTATTGAGTCCATTTCGTTGAGCAAGGAGTAGCTCTTGTCTATTCCATATTTGGCTTAAGGAACTTTATCTGTGCTCATTTCAATCTCTGGTTTTATGCAGCACCCCAACTCACCTTTCCCCTTAAGCAAGCATAAGTTGGTTTTCTAAATTTGAGACCCTGTTCTGTTCTGTAATTCAGTTCCTGTGTAGCCAAGTTTACATTCCGTGTATTACTGATATCTTATGATGTTTCTTTTTCTGTGTGACTTATTTCAGTTAGAATCATCATACCTGAATCCACTCATTGTGCTGCTAAGGGCCTGATGACATAGATTTCATTGCTGAGTGATATTGCTTTGTAAGTAAATACCACAACTTCTTTATCCATTTTTCACTTTCTGCGATGTTGAACTTGTACTGTAAACGAGGTTCTTGTAAACAGAGGCGTCCCAAACTTTGGGGTGGCTGTGTCTTTTTGATTTTAATTTCCCTAATCTATAGGACCATAAGTGGAAGTGCCCTAGGCTCTGTTGCTTTGTTTTTTAGATGTTTCAGGAAACACCATACACTTCTCCCGAGTGTCTGTTGGCAATTTACATCCCGCCCATCAGCATAACAAGGCTCCCAGTTCTCCATGGCCTGTCCTGCCTTTCTGGATTTTACACTTTTTTCAGATGGCCCTTTTGACCGGGGGGAAGTGAGACTTCATTGTAGTGCAGATTTCCTTTGCAAGCTTGCTTGGTTGGCCAAAAAGGGCGTATGCGTTTTTTCCTGAATATATTCAGGAAAAAACGCATACGCCCTTTTTGGCCAAGTGCATCATTGTGGACGTTCTGCCTCTTTTCCTATGCTTTCAATGCAATTCCAGTCTACCTCCTGAAATCGGTTTCCTGCAATTCTGCCCCGCTTTCAAGTCCTCTTGGCAGCCTTACTTCAGTATATTTTTGGACGATAGCTGTCATTTATAACTCTGCAGGTTTGTGAATTACAGTGCCCCTGAGCTCCTTTCTTCAACTCGCTTTCTTTTGAGCTGGCCGCAACACCGCAGGATGGCTTCAGACCCTAATCTGGTTCCGGCACGGCACGCTGAGCCTTTGGTTAATTCCTCTTCCTGGTGGGAAATGAGAGTTAAATTTGCCCGTCCAGACACCTCCAGCTAGTCTCTCATTGGTTCTCGCTATTCCTGTTCATCTTCCGCAGAAATTGCAAACTGGGCCAAACAGGAGGTTAAAGGGACTGACTCTCCAAGTCGGGAGGGTGTTAGTAAAGCGTCTGGAATGTTGCACCTGAGTACCAGGGTACGAAAACTGAGACATATTTGAACACGTCTCCCGATCACATGGTTGATCATACTCTAGGTTCCACATGCATGTTTTAGCTGAAGGAAGAATACCTTAAACCTGGGTAGTTGAAACCCGTGGAATGGGTACCATGCAATATGACTTCAAAGGGTCTTCATTTGCTCACCGAACCTCTCCAATCCTATCACTGCTGCGTTTATGCCCCTGTACACATGCTTGATTCTCTTTCGGAGACATAGCAATCCATAGGTTTTAAGATACTTACTAGTCAGGTACATTCTTAGGCGTTTAATATGCGGTGTTGAGTCCATTTCGTTGAGCAAGGAGTAGCTCTTGTCTATTCCATATTTGGCTTAAGGAACTTTATCTGTGTTCATTTCAATCTCTGGTTTTATGCAGCACCCCAACTCACCTTTCCCCTTAAGCAAGCATAAGTTGGTTTTCTAAATTTGAGACCCTGTTCTGTTCTGTAATTCAGTTCCTGTGTAGCCAAGTTTACATTCCGTGTATTACTGATATCTTATGATGTTTCTTTTTCTGTGTGACTTATTTCAGTTAGAATCATCATACCTGAATCCACTCATTGTGCTGCTATGGGCCTGATGACATAGATTTCATTGCTGAGTGATATTGCTTTGTAAGTAAATACCACAACTTCTTTATCCATTTTTCACTTTCTGCGATGTTGAACTTGTACTGTAAACGAGGTTCTTGTAAACAGAGGCGTCCCAAATTTTGGGGTGGCTGTGTCTTTTTGATTTTAATTTCCCTAAGCTATAGGACCATAAGTGGAAGTGCCCTAGGCTCTGTTGCTTTGTTTTTTAGATGTTTCAGGAAACACCATACACTTCTCCCGAGTGTCTGTTGGCAATTTACATCCCGCCCATCAGCATAACAAGGCTCCCAGTTCTCCATGGCCTGTCCTGCCTTTCTGGATTTTACACTTTTTTCAGATGGCCCTTTTGACCGGGGGGAAGTGAGACTTCATTGTAGTGCAGATTTCCTTTGCAAGCTTGCTTGGTTGGCCAAAAAGGGCGTATGCGTTTTTTCCTGAATATATTCAGGAAAAAACGCATACGCCCTTTTTGGCCAAGTGCATCATTGTGGACGTTCTGCCTCTTTTCCTATGCTTTCAATGCAATTCCAGTCTACCTCCTGAAATCGGTTTCCTGCAATTCTGCCCCGCTTTCAAGTCCTCTTGGCAGCCTTACTTCAGTATATTTTTGGACGATAGCTGTCATTTATAACTCTGCAGGTTTGTGAATTACAGTGCCCCTGAGCTCCTTTCTTCAACTCGCTTTCTTTTGAGCTGGCCGCAACACCGCAGGATGGCTTCAGGCCCTAATCTGGTTCCGGCACGGCACGCTGAGCCTTTGGTTAATTCCTCTTCCTGGTGGGAAATGAGAGTTAAATTTGCCCGTCCAGACACCTCCAGCTAGTCTCTCATTGGTTCTCGCTATTCCTGTTCATCTTCCGCAGAAATTGCAAACTGGGCCAAACAGGAGGTTAAAGGGACTGACTCTCCAAGTCGGGAGGGTGTTAGTAAAGCGTCTGGAATGTTGCACCCGAGTACCAGGGTACAAAAACTGAGACATATTTGAACACGTCTCCCGATCACATGGTTGATCATACTCTAGGTTCCACATGCATGTTTTAGCTGAAGGAAGAATACCTTAAACCTGGGTAGTTGAAACCCGTGGAATGGGTACCATGCAATATGACTTCAGAGGGTCTTCATTTGCTCACCAAACCTCTCCAATCCTATCACTGCTGCGTTTATGCCCCTGTACACATGCTTGATTCTCTTTCGGAGACATAGCAATCCATAGGTTTTAAGATATTTACTAGTCAGGTACATTCTTAGGCGTTTAATATGCGGTGTTGTGTCCATTTCGTTGAGCAAGGAGTAGCTCTTGTCTATTCCATATTTGGCTTAAGGAACTTTATCTGTGCTCATTTCAATCTCTGGTTTTATGCAGCACCCCAACTCACCTTTCCCCTTAAGCAAGCATAAGTTGGTTTTCTAAATTTGAGACCCTGTTCTGTTTTGGAATTCAGTTCCTGTGTAGCCAAGTTTACATTCCGTGTATTACTGATATCTTATGATGTTTCTTTTTCTGTGTGACTTATTTCAGTTAGAATCATCATACCTGAATCCACTCATTGTGCTGCTAAGGGCCTGATGACATAGATTTCATTGCAGAGTGATATTGCTTTGTAAGTAAATACCACAACTTCTTTATCCATTTTTCACTTTCTGCGATGTTGAACTTGTACTGTAAACGAGGTTCTTGTAAACAGAGGCGTCCCAAACTTTGGGGTGGCTGTGTCTTTTTGATTTTAATTTCCCTAAGCTATAGGACCATAAGTGGAAGTGCCCTAGGCTCTGTTGCTTTGTTTTTTAGATGTTTCAGGAAACACCATACACTTCTCCCGAGTGTCTGTTGGCAATTTACATCCCGCCCATCAGCATAACAAGGCTCCCAGTTCTCCATGGCCTGTCCTGCCTTTCTGGATTTTACACTTTTTTCAGATGGCCCTTTTGACCGGGGGGAAGTGAGACTTCATTGTAGTGCAGATTTCCTTTGCAAGCTTGCTTGGTTGGCCAAAAAGGGCGTATGCGTTTTTTCCTGAATATATTCAGGAAAAAACGCATACGCCCTTTTTGGCCAAGTGCATCATTGTGGACGTTCTGCCTCTTTTCCTATGCTTTCAATGCAATTCCAGTCTACCTCCTGAAATCGGTTTCCTGCAATTCTGCCCCGCTTTCAAGTCCTCTTGGCAGCCTTACTTCAGTATATTTTTGGACGATAGCTGTCATTTATAACTCTGCAGGTTTGTGAATTACAGTGCCCCTGAGCTCCTTTCTTCAACTCGCTTTCTTTTGAGCTGGCCGCAACACCGCAGGATGGCTTCAGGCCCTAATCTGGTTCCGGCACGGCACGCTGAGCCTTTGGTTAATTCCTCTTCCTGGTGGGAAATGAGAGTTAAATTTGCCCGTCCAGACACCTCCAGCTAGTCTCTCATTGGTTCTCGCTATTCCTGTTCATCTTCCGCAGAAATTGCAAACTGGGCCAAACAGGAGGTTAAAGGGACTGACTCTCCAAGTCGGGAGGGTGTTAGTAAAGCGTCTGGAATGTTGCACCCGAGTACCAGGGTACAAAAACTGAGACATATTTGAACACGTCTCCCGATCACATGGTTGATCAGACTCTAGGTTCCACATGCATGTTTTACCTGAAGGAAGAATACCTTAAACCTTGGTAGTTGAAACCCGTGGAATGGGTACCATGCAATATGACTTCAGAGGGTCTTCATTTGCTCACCAAACCTCTCCAATCCTATCACTGCTTCGTTTATGCCCCTGTACACATGCTTGATTCTCTTTCGGAGACATAGCAATCCATAGGTTTTAAGATACTTACTAGTCAGGTACATTCTTAGGCGTTTAATATGCGGTATTGAGTCCATTTCGTTGAGCAAGGAGTAGCTCTTGTCTATTCCATATTTGGCTTAAGGAACTTTATCTGTGCTCATTTCAATCTCTGGTTTTATGCAGCACCCCAACTCACCTTTCCCCTTAAGCAAGCATAAGTTGGTTTTCTAAATTTGAGACCCTGTTCTGTTCTGTAATTCAGTTCCTGTGTAGCCAAGTTTACATTCCGTGTATTACTGATATCTTATGATGTTTCTTTTTCTGTGTGACTTATTTCAGTTAGAATCATCATACCTGAATCCACTCATTGTGCTGCTAAGGGCCTGATGACATAGATTTCATTGCTGAGTGATATTGCTTTGTAAGTAAATACCACAACTTCTTTATCCATTTTTCACTTTCTGCGATGTTGAACTTGTACTGTAAACGAGGTTCTTGTAAACAGAGGCGTCCCAAACTTTGGGGTGGCTGTGTCTTTTTGATTTTAATTTCCCTAATCTATAGGACCATAAGTGGAAGTGCCCTAGGCTCTGTTGCTTTGTTTTTTAGATGTTTCAGGAAACACCATACACTTCTCCCGAGTGTCTGTTGGCAATTTACATCCCGCCCATCAGCATAACAAGGCTCCCAGTTCTCCATGGCCTGTCCTGCCTTTCTGGATTTTACACTTTTTTCAGATGGCCCTTTTGACCGGGGGGAAGTGAGACTTCATTGTAGTGCAGATTTCCTTTGCAAGCTTGCTTGGTTGGCCAAAAAGGGCGTATGCGTTTTTTCCTGAATATATTCAGGAAAAAACGCATACGCCCTTTTTGGCCAAGTGCATCATTGTGGACGTTCTGCCTCTTTTCCTATGCTTTCAATGCAATTCCAGTCTACCTCCTGAAATCGGTTTCCTGCAATTCTGCCCCGCTTTCAAGTCCTCTTGGCAGCCTTACTTCAGTATATTTTTGGACGATAGCTGTCATTTATAACTCTGCAGGTTTGTGAATTACAGTGCCCCTGAGCTCCTTTCTTCAACTCGCTTTCTTTTGAGCTGGCCGCAACACCGCAGGATGGCTTCAGACCCTAATCTGGTTCCGGCACGGCACGCTGAGCCTTTGGTTAATTCCTCTTCCTGGTGGGAAATGAGAGTTAAATTTGCCCGTCCAGACACCTCCAGCTAGCCTCTCATTGGTTCTCGCTATTCCTGTTCATCTTCCGCAGAAATTGCAAACTGGGCCAAACAGGAGGTTAAAGGGACTGACTCTCCAAGTCGGGAGGGTGTTAGTAAAGCGTCTGGAATGTTGCACCTGAGTACCAGGGTACGAAAACTGAGACATATTTGAACACGTCTCCCGATCACATGGTTGATCATACTCTAGGTTCCACATGCATGTTTTAGCTGAAGGAAGAATACCTTAAACCTGGGTAGTTGAAACCTGTGGAATGGGTACCATGCAATATGACTTCAAAGGGTCTTCATTTGCTCACCGAACCTCTCCAATCCTATCACTGCTGCGTTTATGCCCCTGTACACATGCTTGATTCTCTTTCGGAGACATAGCAATCCATAGGTTTTAAGATACTTACTAGTCAGGTACATTCTTAGGCGTTTAATATGCGGTGTTGAGTCCATTTCGTTGAGCAAGGAGTAGCTCTTGTCTATTCCATATTTGGCTTAAGGAACTTTATCTGTGTTCATTTCAATCTCTGGTTTTATGCAGCACCCCAACTCACCTTTCCCCTTAAGCAAGCATAAGTTGGTTTTCTAAATTTGAGACCCTGTTCTGTTCTGTAATTCAGTTCCTGTGTAGCCAAGTTTACATTCCGTGTATTACTGATATCTTATGATGTTTCTTTTTCTGTGTGACTTATTTCAGTTAGAATCATCATACCTGAATCCACTCATTGTGCTGCTAAGGGCCTGATGACATAGATTTCATTGCTGAGTGATATTGCTTTGTAAGTAAATACCACAACTTCTTTATCCATTTTTCACTTTCTGCGATGTTGAACTTGTACTGTAAACGAGGTTCTTGTAAACAGAGGCGTCCCAAACTTTGGGGTGGCTGTGTCTTTTTGATTTTAATTTCCCTAAGCTATAGGACCATAAGTGGAAGTGCCCTAGGCTCTGTTGCTTTGTTTTTTAGATGTTTCAGGAAACACCATACACTTCTCCCGAGTGTCTGTTGGCAATTTACATCCCGCCCATCAGCATAACAAGGCTCCCAGTTCTCCATGGCCTGTCCTGCCTTTCTGGATTTTACACTTTTTTCAGATGGCCCTTTTGACCGGGGGGAAGTGAGACTTCATTGTAGTGCAGATTTCCTTTGCAAGCTTGCTTGGTTGGCCAAAAAGGGCGTATGCGTTTTTTCCTGAATATATTCAGGAAAAAACGCATACGCCCTTTTTGGCCAAGTGCATCATTGTGGACGTTCTGCCTCTTTTCCTATGCTTTCAATGCAATTCCAGTCTGCCTCCTGAAATCGGTTTCCTGCAATTCTGCCCCGCTTTCAAGTCCTCTTGGCAGCCTTACTTCAGTATATTTTTGGACGATAGCTGTCATTTATAACTCTGCAGGTTTGTGAATTACAGTGCCCCTGAGCTCCTTTCTTCAACTCGCTTTCTTTTGAGCTGGCCGCAACACCGCAGGATGGCTTCAGGCCCTAATCTGGTTCCGGCACGGCACGCTGAGCCTTTGGTTAATTCCTCTTCCTGGTGGGAAATGAGAGTTAAATTTGCCCGTCCAGACACCTCCAGCTAGTCTCTCATTGGTTCTCGCTATTCCTGTTCATCTTCCGCAGAAATTGCAAACTGGGCCAAACAGGAGGTTAAAGGGACTGACTCTCCAAGTCAGGAGGGTGTTAGTAAAGCATCTGGAATGTTGCACCCGAGTACCAGGGTACGAAAACTGAGACATATTTGAACACGTCTCCAGATCACATGGTTGATCATACTCTAGGTTCCACATGCATGTTTTACCTGAAGGAAGAATACCTTAAACCTGGGTAGTTGAAACCCGTGGAATGGGTACCATGCAATATGACTTCAAAGGGTCTTCAGTTGCTCACCGAACCTCTCCAATCCTATCACTGCTGTGTTTATGCCCCTGTACACATGCTTGATTCTCTTTCGGAGACATAGCAATTCATAGGTTTTAAGATACTTACTAGTCAGGTACATTCTTAGGCGTTTAATATGCGGTGTTGTGTCCATTTCGTTGAGCAAGGAGTAGCTCTTGTCTATTCCATATTTGGCTTAAGGAACTTTATCTGTGCTCATTTCAATCTCTGGTTTTATGCAGCACCCCAACTCACCTTTCCCCTTAAGCAAGCATAAGTTGGTTTTCTAAATTTGAGACCCTGTTCTGTTCTGTAATTCAGTTCCTGTGTAGCCAAGTTTACATTCTGTGTATTACTGATATCTTATGATGTTTCTTTTTCTGTGTGACTTATTTCAGTTAGAATCATCATACCTGAATCCACTCATTGTGCTGCTAAGGGCCTGATGACATAGATTTCATTGCTGAGTGATATTGCTTTGTAAGTAAATACCACAACTTCTTTATCCATTTTTCACTTTCTGCGATGTTGAACTTGTACTGTAAACGAGGTTCTTGTAAACAGAGGCGTCCCAATGTTTGGGGTGGCTGTGTCTTTTTGATTTTAATTTCCCTAAGCTATAGGACCATAAGTGGAAGTGCCCTAGGCTCTGTTGCTTTGTTTTTTAGATGTTTCAGGAAACACCATACACTTCTCCCGAGTGTCTGTTGGCAATTTACATCCCGCCCATCAGCATAACAAGGCTCCCAGTTCTCCATGGCCTGTCCTGCCTTTCTGGATTTTACACTTTTTTCAGATGGCCCTTTTGACCGGGGGGGAAGTGAGACTTCATTGTAGTGCAGATTTCCTTTGCAAGCTTGCTTGGTTGGCCAAAAAGGGCGTATGCGTTTTTTCCTGAATATATTCAGGAAAAAACGCATACGCCCTTTTTGGCCAAGTGCATCATTGTGGACGTTCTGCCTCTTTTCCTATGCTTTCAATGCAATTCCAGTCTACCTCCTGAAATCGGTTTCCTGCAATTCTGCCCCGCTTTCAAGTCCTCTTGGCAGCCTTACTTCAGTATATTTTTGGACGATAGCTGTCATTTATAACTCTGCAGGTTTGTGAATTACAGTGCCCCTGAGCTCCTTTCTTCAACTCGCTTTCTTTTGAGCTGGCCGCAACACCGCAGGATGGCTTCAGGCCCTAATCTTGTTCCGGCACGGCACGCTGAGCCTTTGGTTAATTCCTCTTCCTGGTGGGAAATGAGAGTTAAATTTGCCCGTCCAGACACCTCCAGCTAGTCTCTCATTGGTTCTCGCTATTCCTGTTCATCTTCCACAGAAATTGCAAACTGGGCCAAACAGGAGGTTAAAGGGACTGACTCTCCAAGTCGGGAGGGTGTTAGTAAAGCGTCTGGAATGTTGCACCCGAGTACCAGGGTACGAAAACTGAGACATATTTGAACACGTCTCCCGATCACATGGTTGATCATACTCTAGGTTCCACATGCATGTTTTAGCTGAAGGAAGAATACCTTAAACCTGGGTAGTTGAAACCCGTGGAATGGGTACCATGCAATATGACTTCAGAGGGTCTTCATTTGCTCACCGAACCTCTCCAATCCTATCACTGCTGCGTTTATGCCCCTGTACACATGCTTGATTCTCTTTCGGAGACATAGCAATCCATAGGTTTTAAGATACTTACTAGTCAGGTACATTCTTAGGCGTTTAATATGCGGTATTGAGTCCATTTCGTTGAGCAAGGAGTAGCTCTTGTCTATTCCATATTTGGCTTAAGGAACTTTATCTGTGCTCATTTCAATCTCTGGTTTTATGCAGCACCCCAACTCACCTTTCCCCTTAAGCAAGCATAAGTTGGTTTTCTAAATTTGAGACCCTGTTCTGTTCTGTAATTCAGTTCCTGTGTAGCCAAGTTTACATTCCGTGTATTACTGATATCTTATGATGTTTCTTTTTCTGTGTGACTTATTTCAGTTAGAATCATCATACCTGAATCCACTCATTGTGCTGCTAAGGGCCTGATGACATAGATTTCATTGCTGAGTGATATTGCTTTGTAAGTAAATACCACAACTTCTTTATCCATTTTTCACTTTCTGCGATGTTGAACTTGTACTGTAAACGAGGTTCTTGTAAACAGAGGCGTCCCAAACTTTGGGGTGGCTGTGTCTTTTTGATTTTAATTTCCCTAAGCTATAGGACCATAAGTGGAAGTGCCCTAGGCTCTGTTGCTTTGTTTTTTAGATGTTTCAGGAAACACCATACACTTCTCCCGAGTGTCTGTTGGCAATTTACATCCCGCCCATCAGCATAACAAGGCTCCCAGTTCTCCATGGCCTGTCCTGCCTTTCTGGATTTTACACTTTTTTCAGATGGCCCTTTTGACCGGGGGGAAGTGAGACTTCATTGTAGTGCAGATTTCCTTTGCAAGCTTGCTTGGTTGGCCAAAAAGGGCGTATGCGTTTTTTCCTGAATATATTCAGGAAAAAACGCATACGCCCTTTTTGGCCAAGTGCATCATTGTGGACGTTCTGCCTCTTTTCCTATGCTTTCAATGCAATTCCAGTCTACCTCCTGAAATCGGTTTCCTGCAATTCTGCCCCGCTTTCAAGTCCTCTTGGCAGCCTTACTTCAGTATATTTTTGGACGATAGCTGTCATTTATAACTCTGCAGGTTTGTGAATTACAGTGCCCCTGAGCTCCTTTCTTCAACTCACTTTCTTTTGAGCTGGCCGCAACACCGCAGGATGGCTTCAGGCCCTAATCTGGTTCCGGCACGGCACGCTGAGCCTTTGGTTAATTCCTCTTCCTGGTGGGAAATGAGAGTTAAATTTGCCCGTCCAGACACCTCCAGCTAGTCTCTCATTGGTTCTCGCTATTCCTGTTCATCTTCCGCAGAAATTGCAAACTGGGCCAAACAGGAGGTTAAAGGGACTGACTCTCCAAGTCGGGAGGGTGTTAGTAAAGCGTCTGGAATGTTGCACCCGAGTACCAGGGTACGAAAACTGAGACATATTTGAACACGTCTCCCGATCACATGGTTGATCATACTCTAGGTTCCACATGCATGTTTTAGCTGAAGGAAGAATACCTTAAACCTGGGTAGTTGAAACCCGTGGAATGGGTACCATGCAATATGACTTCAGAGGGTCTTCATTTGCTCACCGAACCTCTCCAATCCTATCACTGCTGCGTTTATGCCCCTGTACACATGCTTGATTCTCTTTCGGAGACATAGCAATCCATAGGTTTTAAGATACTTACTAGTCAGGTACATTCTTAGGCGTTTAATATGCGGTATTGAGTCCATTTCGTTGAGCAAGGAGTAGCTCTTGTCTATTCCATATTTGGCTTAAGGAACTTTATCTGTGCTCATTTCAATCTCTGGTTTTATGCAGCACCCCAACTCACCTTTCCCCTTAAGCAAGCATAAGTTGGTTTTCTAAATTTGAGACCCTGTTCTGTTCTGTAATTCAGTTCCTGTGTAGCCAAGTTTACATTCCGTGTATTACTGATATCTTATGATGTTTCTTTTTCTGTGTGACTTATTTCAGTTAGAATCATCATACCTGAATCCACTCATTGTGCTGCTAAGGGCCTGATGACATAGATTTCATTGCTGAGTGATATTGCTTTGTAAGTAAATACCACAACTTCTTTATCCATTTTTCACTTTCTGCGATGTTGAACTTGTACTGTAAACGAGGTTCTTGTAAACAGAGGCGTCCCAAACTTTGGGGTGGCTGTGTCTTTTTGATTTTAATTTCCCTAAGCTATAGGACCATAAGTGGAAGTGCCCTAGGCTCTGTTGCTTTGTTTTTTAGATGTTTCAGGAAACACCATACACTTCTCCCGAGTGTCTGTTGGCAATTTACATCCCGCCCATCAGCATAACAAGGCTCCCAGTTCTCCATGGCCTGTCCTGCCTTTCTGGATTTTACACTTTTTTCAGATGGCCCTTTTGACCGGGGGGAAGTGAGACTTCATTGTAGTGCAGATTTCCTTTGCAAGCTTGCTTGGTTGGCCAAAAAGGGCGTATGCGTTTTTTCCTGAATATATTCAGGAAAAAACGCATACGCCCTTTTTGGCCAAGTGCATCATTGTGGACGTTCTGCCTCTTTTCCTATGCTTTCAATGCAATTCCAGTCTACCTCCTGAAATCGGTTTCCTGCAATTCTGCCCCGCATTCAAGTCCTCTTGGCAGCCTTACTTCAGTATATTTTTGGACGATAGCTGTCATTTATAACTCTGCAGGTTTGTGAATTACAGTGCCCCTGTGCTCCTTTCTTCAACTCGCTTTCTTTTGAGCTGGCCGCAACACCGCAGGATGGCTTCAGGCCCTAATCTGGTTCCGGCACGGCACGCTGAGCCTTTGGTTAATTCCTCTTCCTGGTGGGAAATGAGAGTTAAATTTGCCCGTCCAGACACCTCCAGCTAGTCTCTCATTGGTTCTCGCTATTCCTGTTCATCTTCCGCAGAAATTGCAAACTGGGCCAAACAGGAGGTTAAAGGGACTGACTCTCCAAGTCGGGAGGGTGTTAGTAAAGCGTCTGGAATGTTGCACCCGAGTACCAGGGTACGAAAACTGAGACATATTTGAACACGTCTCCCGATCACATGGTTGATCATACTCTAGGTTCCACATGCATGTTTTAGCTGAAGGAAGAATACCTTAAACCTGGGTAGTTGAAACCCGTGGAATGGGTACCATGCAATATGACTTCAAAGGGTCTTCATTTGCTCACCGAACCTCTCCAATCCTATCACTGCTGCGTTTATGCCCCTGTACACATGCTTGATTCTCTTTCGGAGACATAGCAATCCATAGGTTTTAAGATACTTACTAGTCAGGTACATTCTTAGGCATTTAATATGCGGTGTTGAGTCCATTTCGTTGAGCAAGAGGTAGCTCTTGTCTATTCCATATTTGGCTTAAGGAACTTTATCTGTGCTCATTTCAATCTCTGGTTTTATGCAGCACCCCAACTCACCTTTCCCCTTAAGCAAGCATAAGTTGTTTTTCTAAATTTGAGACCCTGTTCTGTTCTGTAATTCAGTTCCTGTGTAGCCAAGTTTACATTCCGTGTATTACTGATATCTTATGATGTTTCTTTTTCTGTGTGACTTATTTCAGTTAGAATCATCATACCTGAATCCACTCATTGTGCTGCTAAGGGCCTGATGACATAGATTTCATTGCTGAGTGATATTGCTTTGTAAGTAAATACCACAACTTCTTTATCCATTTTTCACTTTCTGCGATGTTGAACTTGTACTGTAAACGAGGTTCTTGTAAACAGAGGCGTCCCAATGTTTGGGGTGGCTGTGTCTTTTTGATTTTAATTTCCCTAAGCTATAGGACCATAAGTGGAAGTGCCCTAGGCTCTGTTGCTTTGTTTTTTAGATGTTTCAGGAAACACCATACACTTCTCCCGAGTGTCTGTTGGCAATTTACATCCCGCCCATCAGCATAACAAGGCTCCCAGTTCTCCATGGCCTGTCCTGCCTTTCTGGATTTTACACTTTTTTCAGATGGCCCTTTTGACCGGGGGGAAGTGAGAATTCATTGTAGTGCAGATTTCCTTTGCAAGCTTGCTTGGTTGGCCAAAAAGGGCGTATGCGTTTTTTCCTGAATATATTCAGGAAAAAACGCATACGCCCTTTTTGGCCAAGTGCATCATTGTGGACGTTCTGCCTCTTTTCCTATGCTTTCAATGCAATTCCAGTCTACCTCCTGAAATCGGTTTCCTGCAATTCTGCCCCGCTTTCAAGTCCTCTTGGCAGCCTTACTTCAGTATATTTTTGGACGATAGCTGTCATTTATAACTCTGCAGGTTTGTGAATTACAGTGCCCCTGAGCTCCTTTCTTCAACTCGCTTTCTTTTGAGCTGGCCGCAACACCGCAGGATGGCTTCAGGCCCTAATCTGGTTCCGGCACGGCACGCTGAGCCTTTGGTTAATTCCTCTTCCTGGTGGGAAATGAGAGTTAAATTTGCCCGTCCAGACACCTCCAGCTAGTCTCTCATTGGTTCTCGCTATTCCTGTTCATCTTCCGCAGAAATTGCAAACTGGGCCAAACAGGAGGTTAAAGGGACTGACTCTCCAAGTCGGGAGGGTGTTAGTAAAGCATCTGGAATGTTGCACCCGAGTACCAGGGTACGAAAACTGAGACATATTTGAACACGTCTCCCGATCACATGGTTGATCATACTCTAGGTTCCACATGCATGTTTTAGCTGAAGGAAGAATACCTTAAACCTGGGTAGTTGAAACCCGTGGAATGGGTACCATGCGATATGACTTCAGAGGGTCTTCATTTGCTCACCAAACCTCTCCAATCCTATCACTGCTGCGTTTATGCCCCTGTACACATGCTTGATTCTCTTTCGGAGACATAGCAATCCATAGGTTTTAAGATACTTACTAGTCAGGTACATTCTTAGGCGTTTAATATGCGGTGTTGAGTCCATTTCGTTGAGCAAGGAGTAGCTCTTGTCTATTCCATATTTGGCTTAAGGAACTTTATCTGTGCTCATTTCAATCTCTGGTTTTATGCAGCACCCCAACTCACCTTTCCCCTTAAGCAAGCATAAGTTGTTTTTCTAAATTTGAGACCCTGTTCTGTTTTGGAATTCAGTTCCTGTGTAGCCAAGTTTACATTCCGTGTATTACTGATATCTTATGATGTTTCTTTTTCTGTGTGACTTATTTCAGTTAGAATCATCATACCTGAATCCACTCATTGTGCTGCTAAAGGCCTGATGACATAGATTTCATTGCAGAGTGATATTGCTTTGTAAGTAAATACCACAACTTCTTTATCCATTTTTCACTTTCTGCGATGTTGAACTTGTACTGTAAACGAGGTTCTTGTAAACAGAGGCGTCCCAAACTTTGGGGTGGCTGTGTCTTTTTGATTTTAATTTCCCTAATCTATAGGACCATAAGTGGAAGTGCCCTAGGCTCTGTTGCTTTGTTTTTTAGATGTTTCAGGAAACACCATACACTTCTCCCGAGTGTCTGTTGGCAATTTACATCCCGCCCATCAGCATAACAAGGCTCCCAGTTCTCCATGGCTTGTCCTGCCTTTCTGGATTTTACACTTTTTTCAGATGGCCCTTTTGACCGGGGGGAAGTGAGACTTCATTGTAGTGCAGATTTCCTTTGCAAGCTTGCTTGGTTGGCCAAAAAGGGCGTATGCGTTTTTTCCTGAATATATTCAGGAAAAAACGCATACGCCCTTTTTGGCCAAGTGCATCATTGTGGACGTTCTGCCTCTTTTCCTATGCTTTCAATGCAATTCCAGTCTACCTCCTGAAATCGGTTTCCTGCAATTCTGCCCCGCTTTCAAGTCCTCTTGGCAGCCTTACTTCAGTATATTTTTGGACGATAGCTGTCATTTATAACTCTGCAGGTTTGTGAATTACAGTGCCCCTGAGCTCCTTTCTTCAACTCGCTTTCTTTTGAGCTGGCCGCAACACCGCAGGATGGCTTCAGGCCCTAATCTGGTTCCGGCACGGCACGCTGAGCCTTTGGTTAATTCCTCTTCCTGGTGGGAAATGAGAGTTAAATTTGCCCGTCCAGACACCTCCAGCTAGTCTCTCATTGGTTCTCGCTATTCCTGTTCATCTTCCGCAGAAATTGCAAACTGGGCCAAACAGGAGGTTAAAGGGACTGACTCTCCAAGTCAGGAGGGTGTTAGTAAAGCGTCTGGAATGTTGCACCCGAGTACCAGGGTACGAAAACTGAGACATATTTGAACACGTCTCCCGATCACATGGTTGATCAGACTCTAGGTTCCACATGCATGTTTTAGCTGAAGGAAGAATACCTTAAACCTGGGTAGTTGAAACCCGTGGAATGGGTACCATGCAATATGACTTCAGAGGGTCTTCATTTGCTCACCAAACCTCTCCAATCCTATCACTGCTGCGTTTATGCCCCTGTACACATGCTTGATTCTCTTTCGGAGACATAGCAATCCATAGGTTTTAAGATACTTACTAGTCAGGTACATTCTTAGGCGTTTAATGTGCGGTGTTGAGTCCATTTCATTGAGCAAGGAGTAGCTCTTGTCTATTCCATATTTGGCTTAAGGAACTTTATCTGTGCTCATTTCAATCTCTGGTTTTATGCAGCACCCCAACTCACCTTTACCCTTAAGCAAGCATAAGTTGGTTTTCTAAATTTGAGACCCTGTTCTGTTTTGGAATTCAGTTCCTGTGTAGCCAAGTTTACATTCCGTGTATTACTGATATCTTATGATGTTTCTTTTTCTGTGTGACTTATTTCAGTTAGAATCATCATACCTGAATCCACTCATTGTGCTGCTAAAGTCCTGATGACATAGATTTCATTGCAGAGTGATATTGCTTTGTAAGTAAATACCACAACTTCTTTATCCATTTTTCACTTTCTGCGATGTTGAACTTGTACTGTAAACGAGGTTCTTGTAAACAGAGGCGTCCCAAACTTTGGGGTGGCTGTGTCTTTTTGATTTTAATTTCCCTAATCTATAGGACCATAAGTGGAAGTGCCCTAGGCTCTGTTGCTTTGTTTTTTAGATGTTTCAGGAAACACCATACACTTCTCCCGAGTGTCTGTTGGCAATTTACATCCCGCCCATCAGCATAACAAGGCTCCCAGTTCTCCATGGCTTGTCCTGCCTTTCTGGATTTTACACTTTTTTCAGATGGCCCTTTTGACCGGGGGGAAGTGAGACTTCATTGTAGTGCAGATTTCCTTTGCAAGCTTGCTTGGTTGGCCAAAAAGGGCGTATGCGTTTTTTCCTGAATATATTCAGGAAAAAACGCATACGCCCTTTTTGGCCAAGTGCATCATTGTGGACGTTCTGCCTCTTTTCCTATGCTTTCAATGCAATTCCAGTCTACCTCCTGAAATCGGTTTCCTGCAATTCTGCCCCGCTTTCAAGTCCTCTTGGCAGCCTTACTTCAGTATATTTTTGGACGATAGCTGTCATTTATAACTCTGCAGGTTTGTGAATTACAGTGCCCCTGAGCTCCTTTCTTCAACTCGCTTTCTTTTGAGCTGGCCGCAACACCGCAGGATGGCTTCAGGCCCTAATCTGGTTCCGGCACGGCACGCTGAGCCTTTGGTTAATTCCTCTTCCTGGTGGGAAATGAGAGTTAAATTTGCCCGTCCAGACACCTCCAGCTAGTCTCTCATTGGTTCTCGCTATTCCTGTTCATCTTCCGCAGAAATTGCAAACTGGGCCAAACAGGAGGTTAAAGGGACTGACTCTCCAAGTCAGGAGGGTGTTAGTAAAGCGTCTGGAATGTTGCACCCGAGTACCAGGGTACGAAAACTGAGACATATTTGAACACGTCTCCCGATCACATGGTTGATCAGACTCTAGGTTCCACATGCATGTTTTACCTGAAGGAAGAATACCTTAAACCTGGGTAGTTGAAACCCGTGGAGTGGGTACCATGCAATATGACTTCAAAGGGTCTTCAGTTGCTCACCGAACCTCTCCAATCCTATCACTGCTGCGTTTATGCCCCTGTACACATGCTTGATTCTCTTTCGGAGACATAGCAATCCATAGGTTTTAAGATACTTACTAGTCAGGTACATTCTTAGGCGTTTAATATGCGGTGTTGAGTCCATTTCTTTGAGCAAGGAGTAGCTCTTGTCTATTCCATATTTGGCTTAAGGAACTTTATCTGTGCTCATTTCAATCTCTGGTTTTATGCAGCACCCCAACTCACCTTTCCCCTTAAGCAAGCATAAGTTGGTTTTCTAAATTTGAGACCCTGTTCTGTTCTGTAATTCAGTTCCTGTGTAGCCAAGTTTACATTCCGTGTATTACTGATATCTTATGATGTTTCTTTTTCTGTGTGACTTATTTCAGTTAGAATCATCATACCTGAATCCACTCATTGTGCTGCTAAGGGCCTGATGACATAGATTTCATTGCTGAGTGATATTGCTTTGTAAGTAAATACCACAACTTCTTTATCCATTTTTCACTTTCTGCGATGTTGAACTTGTACGGTAAACGAGGTTCTTGTAAACAGAGGCGTCCCAAACTTTGGGGTGGCTGTGTCTTTTTGATTTTAATTTCCCTAAGCTATAGGACCATAAGTGGAAGTGCCCTAGGCTCTGTTGCTTTGTTTTTTAGATGTTTCAGGAAACACCATACACTTCTCCCGAGTGTCTGTTGGCAATTTACATCCCGCCCATCAGCATAACAAGGCTCCCAGTTCTCCATGGCCTGTCCTGCCTTTCTGGATTTTACACTTTTTTCAGATGGCCCTTTTGACCGGGGGGAAGTGAGACTTCATTGTAGTGCAGATTTCCTTTGCAAGCTTGCTTGGTTGGCCAAAAAGGGCGTATGCGTTTTTTCCTGAATATATTCAGGAAAAAACGCATACGCCCTTTTTGGCCAAGTGCATCATTGTGGACGTTCTGCCTCTTTTCCTATGCTTTCAATGCAATTCCAGTCTGCCTCCTGAAATCGGTTTCCTGCAATTCTGCCCCGCTTTCAAGTCCTCTTGGCAGCCTTACTTCAGTATATTTTTGGACGATAGCTGTCATTTATAACTCTGCAGGTTTGTGAATTACAGTGCCCCTGAGCTCCTTTCTTCAACTCGCTTTCTTTTGAGCTGGCCGCAACACCGCAGGATGGCTTCAGGCCCTAATCTGGTTCCGGCACGGCACGCTGAGCCTTTGGTTAATTCCTCTTCCTGGTGGGAAATGAGAGTTAAATTTGCCCGTCCAGACACCTCCAGCTAGTCTCTCATTGGTTCTCGCTATTCCTGTTCATCTTCCGCAGAAATTGCAAACTGGGCCAAACAGGAGGTTAAAGGGACTGACTCTCCAAGTCGGGAGGGTGTTAGTAAAGCGTCTGGAATGTTGTACCCGAGTACCAGGGTACAAAAACTGAGACATATTTGAACACGTCTCCCGATCACATGGTTGATCATACTCTAGGTTCCACATGCATGTTTTAGCTGAAGGAAGAATACCTTAAACCTGGGTAGTTGAAACCCGTGGAATGGGTACCATGCAATATGACTTCAAAGGGTCTTCATTTGCTCACCGAACCTCTCCAATCCTATCACTGCTGCGTTTATGCCCCTGTACACATGCTTGATTCTCTTTCGGAGACATAGCAATCCATAGGTTTTAACATACTTACTAGTCAGGTACATTCTTAGGCATTTAATATGCGGTGTTGAGTCCATTTCGTTGAGCAAGAGGTAGCTCTTGTCTATTCCATATTTGGCTTAAGGAACTTTATCTGTGCTCATTTCAATCTCTGGTTTTATGCAGCACCCCAACTCACCTTTACCCTTAAGCAAGCATAAGTTGGTTTTCTAAATTTGAGACCCTGTTCTGTTCTGTAATTCAGTTCCTGTGTAGCCAAGTTTACATTCCGTGTATTACTGATATCTTATGATGTTTCTTTTTCTGTGTGACTTATTTCAGTTAGAATCATCATACCTGAATCCACTCATTGTGCTGCTAAGGGCCTGATGACATACATTTCATTGCTGAGTGATATTGTTTTGTAAGTAAATACCACAACTTCTTTATCCATTTTTCACTTTCTGCGATGTTGAACTTGTACTGTAAACGAGGTTCTTGTAAACAGAGGCGTCCCAATGTTTGGGGTGGCTGTGTCTTTTTGATTTTAATTTCCCTAAGCTATAGGACCATAAGTGGAAGTGCCCTAGGCTCTGTTGCTTTGTTTTTTAGATGTTTCAGGAAACACCATACACTTCTCCCGAGTGTCTGTTGGCAATTTACATCCCGCCCATCAGCATAACAAGGCTCCCAGTTCTCCATGGCCTGTCCTGCCTTTCTGGATTTTACACTTTTTTCAGATGGCCCTTTTGACCGGGGGGAAGTGAGACTTCATTGTAGTGCAGATTTCTTTTGCAAGCTTGCTTGGTTGGCCAAAAAGGGCGTATGCGTTTTTTCCTGAATATATTCAGGAAAAAACGCATACGCCCTTTTTGGCCAAGTGCATCATTGTGGACGTTCTGCCTCTTTTCCTATGCTTTCAATGCAATTCCAGTCTACCTCCTGAAATCGGTTTCCTGCAATTCTGCCCCGCTTTCAAGTCCTCTTGGCAGCCTTACTTCAGTATATTTTTGGACGATAGCTGTCATTTATAACTCTGCAGGTTTGTGAATTACAGTGCCCCTGAGCTCCTTTCTTCAACTCGCTTTCTTGTGACCTGGCCGCAACACCGCAGGATGGCTTCAGGCCCTAATCTGGTTCCGGCACGGCACGCTGAGCCTTTGGTTAATTCCTCTTCCTGGTGGGAAATGAGAGTTAAATTTGCCCGTCCAGACACCTCCAGCTAGTCTCTCATTGGTTCTCGCTATTCCTGTTCATCTTCCACAGAAATTGCAAACTGGGCCAAACAGGAGGTTAAAGGGACTGACTCTCCAAGTCAGGAGGGTGTTAGTAAAGCGTCTGGAATGTTGCACCCGAGTACCAGGGTACGAAAACTGAGACATATTTGAACACGTCTCCCGATCACATGGTTGATCAGACTCTAGGTTCCACATGCATGTTTTACCTGAAGGAAGAATACCTTAAACCTGGGTAGTTGAAACCCGTGGAATGGGTACCATGCAATATGACTTCAAAGGGTCTTCAGTTGCTCACCGAACCTCTCCAATCCTATCACTGCTGCGTTTATGCCCCTGTACACATGCTTGATTCTCTTTCGGAGACATAGCAATCCATAGGTTTTAAGATACTTACTAGTCAGGTACATTCTTAGGCGTTTAATATGCGGTGTTGAGTCCATTTCTTTGAGCAAGGAGTAGCTCTTGTCTATTCCATATTTGGCTTAAGGAACTTTATCTGTGCTCATTTCAATCTCTGGTTTTATGCAGCACCCCAACTCACCTTTCCCCTTAAGCAAGCATAAGTTGGTTTTCTAAATTTGAGACCCTGTTCTGTTCTGTAATTCAGTTCCTGTGTAGCCAAGTTTACATTCCGTGTATTACTGATATCTTATGATGTTTCTTTTTCTGTGTGACTTATTTCAGTTAGAATCATCATACCTGAATCCACTCATTGTGCTGCTAAGGGCCTGATGACATAGATTTCATTGCTGAGTGATATTGCTTTGTAAGTAAATACCACAACTTCTTTATCCATTTTTCACTTTCTGCGATGTTGAACTTGTACGGTAAACGAGGTTCTTGTAAACAGAGGCGTCCCAAACTTTGGGGTGGCTGTGTCTTTTTGATTTTAATTTCCCTAAGCTATAGGACCATAAGTGGAAGTGCCCTAGGCTCTGTTGCTTTGTTTTTTAGATGTTTCAGGAAACACCATACACTTCTCCCGAGTGTCTGTTGGCAATTTACATCCCGCCCATCAGCATAACAAGGCTCCCAGTTCTCCATGGCCTGTCCTGCCTTTCTGGATTTTACACTTTTTTCAGATGGCCCTTTTGACCGGGGGGAAGTGAGACTTCATTGTAGTGCAGATTTCCTTTGCAAGCTTGCTTGGTTGGCCAAAAAGGGCGTATGCGTTTTTTCCTGAATATATTCAGGAAAATACGCATACGCCCTTTTTGGCCAAGTGCATCATTGTGGACGTTCTGCCTCTTTTCCTATGCTTTCAATGCAATTCCAGTCTGCCTCCTGAAATCGGTTTCCTGCAATTCTGCCCCGCTTTCAAGTCCTCTTGGCAGCCTTACTTCAGTATATTTTTGGACGATAGCTGTCATTTATAACTCTGCAGGTTTGTGAATTACAGTGCCCCTGAGCTCCTTTCTTCAACTCACTTTCTTTTGAGCTGGCCGCAACACCGCAGGATGGCTTCAGGCCCTAATCTGGTTCCGGCACGGCACGCTGAGCCTTTGGTTAATTCCTCTTCCTGGTGGGAAATGAGAGTTAAATTTGCCCGTCCAGACACCTCCAGCTAGTCTCTCATTGGTTCTCGCTATTCCTGTTCATCTTCCGCAGAAATTGCAAACTGGGCCAAACAGGAGGTTAAAGGGACTGACTCTCCAAGTCGGGAGGGTGTTAGTAAAGCGTCTGGAATGTTGCACCCGAGTACCAGGGTACGAAAACTGAGACATATTTGAACACGTCTCCCGATCACATGGTTGATCAGACTCTAGGTTCCACATGCATGTTTTAGCTGAAGGAAGAATACCTTAAACCTGGGTAGTTGAAACCCGTGGAATGGGTACCATGCAATATGATTTCAGAGGGTCTTCATTTGCTCACCGAACCTCTCCAATCCTATTACTGCTGCGTTTATGCCCCTGTACACATGCTTGATTCCCTTTCGGAGACATAGCAATCCATAGGTTTTAAGATACTTACTAGTCAGGTACATTCTTAGGCGTTTAATATGCGGTGTTGAGTCCATTTCGTTGAGCAAGGAGTAGCTCTTGTCTATTCCATATTTGGCTTAAGGAACTTTATCTGTGTTCATTTCAATCTCAGGTTTTATGCAGCACCCCAACTCACCTTTCCCCTTAAGCAAGCATAAGTTGGTTTTCTAAATTTGAGACCCTGTTCTGTTCTGTAATTCAGTTCCTGTGTAGCCAAGTTTACATTCCGTGTATTACTGATATCTTATGATGTTTCTTTTTCTGTGTGACTTATTTCAGTTAGAATCATCATACCTGAATCCACTCATTGTGCTGCTAAGGGCCTGATGACATAGATTTCATTGCTGAGTGATATTGCTTTGTAAGTAAATACCACAACTTCTTTATCCATTTTTCACTTTCTGCGATGTTGAACTTGTACTGTAAACGAGGTTCTTGTAAACAGAGGCGTCCCAATGTTTGGGGTGGCTGTGTCTTTTTTATTTTAATTTCCCTAAGCTATAGGACCATAAGTGGAAGTGCCCTAGGCTCTGTTGCTTTGTTTTTTAGATGTTTCAGGAAACACCATACACTTCTCCCGAGTGTCTGTTGGCAATTTACATCCCGCCCATCAGCATAACAAGGCTCCTAGTTCTCCATGGCCTGTCCTGCCTTTCTGGATTTTACACTTTTTTCAGATGGCCCTTTTGACCGGGGGGAAGTGAGACTTCATTGTAGTGCAGATTTCCTTTGCAAGCTTGCTTGGTTGGCCAAAAAGTGCGTATGCGTTTTTTCCTGAATATATTCAGGAAAAAACGCATACGCCCTTTTTGGCCAAGTGCATCATTGTGGACGTTCTGCCTCTTTTCCTATGCTTTCAATGCAATTCCAGTCTGCCTCCTGAAATCGGTTTCCTGCAATTCTGCCCCGCTTTCAAGTCCTCTTGGCAGCCTTACTTCAGTATATTTTTGGACGATAGCTGTCATTTATAACTCTGCAGGTTTGTGAATTACAGTGCCCCTGAGCTCCTTTCTTCAACTCGCTTTCTTTTGAGCTGGCCGCAACACCGCAGGATGGCTTCAGGCCCTAATCTGGTTCCGGCACGGCACGCTGAGCCTTTGGTTAATTCCTCTTCCTGGTGGGAAATGAGAGTTAAATTTGCCCGTCCAGACACCTCCAGCTAGTCTCTCATTGGTTCTCGCTATTCCTGTTCATCTTCCGCAGAAATTGCAAACTGGGCCAAACAGGAGGTTAAAGGGACTGACTCTCCAAGTCGGGAGGGTGTTAGTAAAGCATCTGGAATGTTGCACCCGAGTACCAGGGTACGAAAACTGAGACATATTTGAACACGTCTCCCGATCACATGGTTGATCATACTCTAGGTTCCACATGCATGTTTTAGCTGAAGGAAGAATACCTTAAACCTGGGTAGTTGAAACCTGTGGAATGGGTACCATGCAATATGACTTCAAAGGGTCTTCATTTGCTCACCGAACCTCTCCAATCCTATCACTGCTGCGTTTATGCCCCTGTACACATGCTTGATTCTCTTTCGGAGACATAGCAATCCATAGGTTTTAAGATACTTACTAGTCAGGTACATTCTTAGGCGTTTAATATGCGGTGTTGAGTCCATTTCGTTGAGCAAGGAGTAGCTCTTGTCTATTCCATATTTGGCTTAAGGAACTTTATCTGTGTTCATTTCAATCTCTGGTTTTATGCAGCACCCCAACTCACCTTTACCCTTAAGCAAGCATAAGTTGGTTTTCTAAATTTGAGACCCTGTTCTGTTCTGTAATTCAGTTCCTGTGTAGCCAAGTTTACATTCCGTGTATTACTGATATCTTATGATGTTTCTTTTTCTGTGTGACTTATTTCAGTTAGAATCATCATACCTGAATCCACTCATTGTGCTGCTAAGGGCCTGATGACATAGATTTCATTGCTGAGTGATATTGCTTTGTAAGTAAATACCACAACTTCTTTATCCATTTTTCACTTTCTGTGATATTGAACTTGTACGGTAAACGAGGTTCTTGTAAACAGAGGTGTCCCAATGTTTGGGGTGGCTGTGTCTTTTTGATTTTAATTTCCCTAAGCTATAGGACCATAAGTGGAAGTGCCCTAGGCTCTGTTGCTTTGTTTTTTAGATGTTTCAGGAAACACCATACACTTCTCCCGAGTGTCTGTTGGCAATTTACATCCCGCCCATCAGCATAACAAGGCTCCCAGTTCTCCATGGCCTGTCCTGCCTTTCTGGATTTTACACTTTTTTCAGATGGCCCTTTTGACCGGGGGGAAGTGAGACTTCATTGTAGTGCAGATTTCCTTTGCAAGCTTGCTTGGTTGGCCAAAAAGGGCGTATGCGTTTTTTCCTGAATATATTCAGGAAAAAACGCATACGCCCTTTTTGGCCAAGTGCATCATTGTGGACGTTCTGCCTCTTTTCCTATGCTTTCAATGCAATTCCAGTCTACCTCCTGAAATCGGTTTCCTGCAATTCTGCCCCGCTTTCAAGTCCTCTTGGCAGCCTTACTTCAGTATATTTTTGGACGATAGCTGTCATTTATAACTCTGCAGGTTTGTGAATTACAGTGCCCCTGAGCTCCTTTCTTCAACTCGCTTTCTTTTGAGCTGGCCGCAACACCGCAGGATGGCTTCAGGCCCTAATCTGGTTCCGGCACGGCACGCTGAGCCTTTGGTTAATTCCTCTTCCTGGTGGGAAATGAGAGTTAAATTTGCCCGTCCAGACACCTCCAGCTAGTCTCTCATTGGTTCTCGCTATTCCTGTTCATCTTCCGCAGAAATTGCAAACTGGGCCAAACAGGAGGTTAAAGGGACTGACTCTCCAAGTCGGGAGGGTGTTAGTAAAGCGTCTGGAATGTTGCACCCGAGTACCAGGGTACGAAAACTGAGACATATTTGAACACGTCTCCCGATCACATGGTTGATCATACTCTAGGTTCCACATGCATGTTTTAGCTGAAGGAAGAATACCTTAAACCTGGGTAGTTGAAACCCGTGGAATGGGTACCATGCAATATGATTTCAGAGGGTCTTCATTTGCTCACCGAACCTCTCCAATCCTATTACTGCTGCGTTTATGCCCCTGTACACATGCTTGATTCCCTTTCGGAGACATAGCAATCCATAGGTTTTAAGATACTTACTAGTCAGGTACATTCTTAGGCGTTTAATATGCGGTGTTGACTCCATTTCGTTGAGCAAGGAGTAGCTCTTGTCTATTCCATATTTGGCTTAAGGAACTTTATCTGTGTTCATTTCAATCTCTGGTTTTATGCAGCACCCCAACTCACCTTTCCCCTTAAGCAAGCATAAGTTGATTTTCTAAATTTGAGACCCTGTTCTGTTCTGTAATTCAGTTCCTGTGTAGCCAAGTTTACATTCCGTGTATTACTGATATCTTATGATGTTTCTTTTTCTGTGTGACTTATTTCAGTTAGAATCATCATACCTGAATCCACTCATTGTGCTGCTAAGGGCCTGATGACATAGATTTCATTGCTGAGTGATATTGCTTTGTAAGTAAATACCACAACTTCTTTATCCATTTTTCACTTTCTGCGATGTTGAACTTGTACTGTAAACGAGGTTCTTGTAAACAGAGGCGTCCCAATGTTTGGGGTGGCTGTGTCTTTTTTATTTTAATTTCCCTAAGCTATAGGACCATAAGTGGAAGTGCCCTAGGCTCTGTTGCTTTGTTTTTTAGATGTTTCAGGAAACACCATACACTTCTCCCGAGTGTCTGTTGGCAATTTACATCCCGCCCATCAGCATAACAAGGCTCCTAGTTCTCCATGGCCTGTCCTGCCTTTCTGGATTTTACACTTTTTTCAGATGGCCCTTTTGACCGGGGGGAAGTGAGACTTCATTGTAGTGCAGATTTCCTTTGCAAGCTTGCTTGGTTGGCCAAAAAGGGCGTATGCGTTTTTTCCTGAATATATTCAGGAAAAAACGCATACGCCCTTTTTGGCCAAGTGCATCATTGTGGACGTTCTGCCTCTTTTCCTATGCTTTCAATGCAATTCCAGTCTGCCTCCTGAAATCGGTTTCCTGCAATTCTGCCCCGCTTTCAAGTCCTCTTGGCAGCCTTACTTCAGTATATTTTTGGACGATAGCTGTCATTTATAACTCTGCAGGTTTGTGAATTACAGTGCCCCTGAGCTCCTTTCTTCAACTCGCTTTCTTTTGAGCTGGCCGCAACACCGCAGGATGGCTTCAGGCCCTAATCTGGTTCCGGCACGGCACGCTGAGCCTTTGGTTAATTCCTCTTCCTGGTGGGAAATGAGAGTTAAATTTGCCCGTCCAGACACCTCCAGCTAGTCTCTCATTGGTTCTCGCTATTCCTGTTCATCTTCCGCAGAAATTGCAAACTGGGCCAAACAGGAGGTTAAAGGGACTGACTCTCCAAGTCGGGAGGGTGTTAGTAAAGCATCTGGAATGTTGCACCCGAGTACCAGGGTACGAAAACTGAGACATATTTGAACACGTCTCCCGATCACATGGTTGATCATACTCTAGGTTCCACATGCATGTTTTAGCTGAAGGAAGAATACCTTAAACCTGGGTAGTTGAAACCTGTGGAATGGGTACCATGCAATATGACTTCAAAGGGTCTTCATTTGCTCACCGAACCTCTCCAATCCTATCACTGCTGCGTTTATGCCCCTGTACACATGCTTGATTCTCTTTCGGAGACATAGCAATCCATAGGTTTTAAGATACTTACTAGTCAGGTACATTCTTAGGCGTTTAATATGCGGTGTTGAGTCCATTTCGTTGAGCAAGGAGTAGCTCTTGTCTATTCCATATTTGGCTTAAGGAACTTTATCTGTGTTCATTTCAATCTCTGGTTTTATGCAGCACCCCAACTCACCTTTACCCTTAAGCAAGCATAAGTTGGTTTTCTAAATTTGAGACCCTGTTCTGTTCTGTAATTCAGTTCCTGTGTAGCCAAGTTTACATTCCGTGTATTACTGATATCTTATGATGTTTCTTTTTCTGTGTGACTTATTTCAGTTAGAATCATCATACCTGAATCCACTCATTGTGCTGCTAAGGGCCTGATGACATAGATTTCATTGCTGAGTGATATTGCTTTGTAAGTAAATACCACAACTTCTTTATCCATTTTTCACTTTCTGCGATGTTGAACTTGTACTGTAAACGAGGTTCTTGTAAACAGAGGCGTCCCAAACTTTGGGGTGGCTGTGTCTTTTTGATTTTAATTTCCCTAAGCTATAGGACCATAAGTGGAAGTGCCCTAGGCTCTGTTGCTTTGTTTTTTAGATGTTTCAGGAAACACCATACACTTCTCCCGAGTGTCTGTTGGCAATTTACATCCCGCCCATCAGCATAACAAGGCTCCCAGTTCTCCATGGCCTGTCCTGCCTTTCTGGATTTTACACTTTTTTCAGATGGCCCTTTTGACCGGGGGGAAGTGAGACTTCATTGTAGTGCAGATTTCCTTTGCAAGCTTGCTTGGTTGGCCAAAAAGGGCGTATGCGTTTTTTCCTGAATATATTCAGGAAAAAACGCATACGCCCTTTTTGGCCAAGTGCATCATTGTGGACGTTCTGCCTCTTTTCCTATGCTTTCAATGCAATTCCAGTCTACCTCCTGAAATCGGTTTCCTGCAATTCTGCCCCGCTTTCAAGTCCTCTTGGCAGCCTTACTTCAGTATATTTTTGGACGATAGCTGTCATTTATAACTCTGCAGGTTTGTGAATTACAGTGCCCCTGAGCTCCTTTCTTCAACTCGCTTTCTTTTGAGCTGGCCGCAACACCGCAGGATGGCTTCAGGCCCTAATCTGGTTCCGGCACGGCACGCTGAGCCTTTGGTTAATTCCTCTTCCTGGTGGGAAATGAGGGTTAAATTTGCCCGTCCAGACACCTCCAGCTAGTCTCTCATTGGTTCTCGCTATTCCTGTTCATCTTCCGCAGAAATTGCAAACTGGGCCAAACAGGAGGTTAAAGGGACTGACTCTCCAAGTCGGGAGGGTGTTAGTAAAGCGTCTGGAATGTTGCACCCGAGTACCAGGGTACGAAAACTGAGACATATTTGAACACGTCTCCCAATCACATGGTTGATCAGACTCTAGGTTCCACATGCATGTTTTAGCTGAAGGAAGAATACCTTAAACCTGGGTAGTTGAAACCCGTGGAATGGGTACCATGCAATATGACTTCAGAGGGTCTTCATTTGCTCACCAAACCTCTCCAATCCTATCACTGCTGCGTTTATGCCCCTGTACACATGCTTGATTCTCTTTCGGAGACATAGCAATCCATAGGTTTTAAGATACTTACTAGTCAGGTACATTCTTAGGCATTTAATATGCGGTGTTGAGTCCATTTCGTTGAGCAAGGAGTAGCTCTTGTCTATTCCATATTTGGCTTAAGGAACTTTATCTGTGTTCATTTCAATCTCTGGTTTTATGCAGCACCCCAACTCACCTTTCCCCTTAAGCAAGCATAAGTTGGTTTTCTAAATTTGAGACCCTGTTCTGTTCTGTAATTCAGTTCCTGTGTAGCCAAGTTTACATTCCGTGTATTACTGATATCTTATGATGTTTCTTTTTCTGTGTGACTTATTTCAGTTAGAATCATCATACCTGAATCCACTCATTGTGCTGCTAAGGGCCTGATGACATAGATTTCATTGCTGAGTGATATTGCTTTGTAAGTAAATACCACAACTTCTTTATCCATTTTTCACTTTCTGCGATGTTGAACTTGTACTGTAAACGAGGTTCTTGTAAACAGAGGCGTCCCAAACTTTGGGGTGGCTGTGTCTTTTTGATTTTAATTTCCCTAAGCTATAGGACCATAAGTGGAAGTGCCCTAGGCTCTGTTGCTTTGTTTTTTAGATGTTTCAGGAAACACCATAAACTTCTCCCGAGTGTCTGTTGGCAATTTACATCCCGCCCATCAGCATAACAAGGCTCCCAGTTCTCCATGGCCTGTCCTGCCTTTCTGGATTTTACACTTTTTTCAGATGGCCCTTTTGACCGGGGGGAAGTGAGACTTCATTGTAGTGCAGATTTCCTTTGCAAATTTGCTTGGTTGGCCAAAAAGGGCGTATGCGTTTTTTCCTGAATATATTCAGGAAAAAACGCATACGCCCTTTTTGGCCAAGTGCATCATTGTGGACGTTCTGCCTCTTTTCCTATGCTTTCAATGCAATTCCAGTCTACCTCCTGAAATCGGTTTCCTGCAATTCTGCCCCGCTTTCAAGTCCTCTTGGCAGCCTTACTTCAGTATATTTTTGGACGATAGCTGTCATTTATAACTCTGCAGGTTTGTGAATTACAGTGCCCCTGAGCTCCTTTCTTCAACTCGCTTTCTTGTGAGCTGGCCGCAACACCGCAGGATGGCTTCAGGCCCTAATCTGGTTCCGGCACGGCACGCTGAGCCTTTGGTTAATTCCTCTTCCTGGTGGGAAATGAGAGTTAAATTTGCCCGTCCAGACACCTCCAGCTAGTCTCTCATTGGTTCTCGCTATTCCTGTTCATCTTCCGCAGAAATTGCAAACTGGGCCAAACAGGAGGTTAAAGGGACTGACTCTCCAGGTCGGGAGGCTGTTAGTAAAGCGTCTGGAATGTTGCACCCGAGTACCAGGGTACGAAAACTGAGACATATTTGAACACGTCTCCCGATCACATGGTTGATCAGACTCTAGGTTCCACATGCATGTTTTAGCTGAAGGAAGAATACCTTAAACCTGGGTAGTTGAAACCCGTGGAATGGGTACCATGCAATATGACTTCAAAGGGTCTTCATTTGCTCACCGAACCTCTCCAATCCTATCACTGCTGCGTTTATGCCCCTGTACACATGCTTGATTCTCTTTCGGAGACATAGCAATCCATAGGTTTTAAGATACTTACTAGTCAGGTACATTCTTAGGCGTTTAATATGCGGTGTTGAGTCCATTTCGTTGAGCAAGGAGTAGCTCTTGTCTATTCCATATTTGGCTTAAGGAACTTTATCTGTGCTCATTTCAATCTCTGGTTTTATGCAGCACCCCAACTCACCTTTACCCTTAAGCAAGCATAAGTTGGTTTTCTAAATTTGAGACCCTGTTCTGTTCTGTAATTCAGTTCCTGTGTAGCCAAGTTTACATTCCGTGTATTACTGATATCTTATGATGTTTCTTTTTCTGTGTGACTTATTTCAGTTAGAATCATCATACCTGAATCCACTCATTGTGCTGCTAAGGGCCTGATGACATAGATTTCATTGCTGAGTGATATTGCTTTGTAAGTAAATACCACAACTTCTTTATCCATTTTTCACTTTCTGCGATGTTGAACTTGTACTGTAAACGAGGTTCTTGTAAACAGAGGCATCCCAAACTTTGGGGTGGCTGTGTCTTTTTGATTTTAATTTCCCTAAGCTATAAGACCATAAGTGGAAGTGCCCTAGGCTCTGTTGCTTTGTTTTTTAGATGTTTCAGGAAACACCATACACTTCTCCCGAGTGTCTGTTGGCAATTTACATCCCGCCCATCAGCATAACAAGGCTCCCAGTTCTCCATGGCCTGTCCTGCCTTTCTGGATTTTACACTTTTTTCAGATGGCCCTTTTGACCGGGGGGAAGTGAGACTTCATTGTAGTGCAGATTTCCTTTGCAAGCTTGCTTGGTTGGCCAAAAAGGGCGTATGCGTTTTTTCCTGAATATATTCAGGAAAAAACGCATACGCCCTTTTTGGCCAAGTGCATCATTGTGGACGTTCTGCCTCTTTTCCTATGCTTTCAATGCAATTCCAGTCTACCTCCTGAAATCGGTTTCCTGCAATTCTGCCCCGCTTTCAAGTCCTCTTGGCAGCCTTACTTCAGTATATTTTTGGACGATAGCTGTCATTTATAACTCTGCAGGTTTGTGAATTACAGTGCCCCTGAGCTCCTTTCTTCAACTCGCTTTCTTTTGAGCTGGCCGCAACACCGCAGGATGGCTTCAGGCCCTAATCTGGTTCCGGCACGGCACGCTGAGCCTTTGGTTAATTCCTCTTCCTGGTGGGAAATGAGAGTTAAATTTGCCCGTCCAGACACCTCCAGCTAGTCTCTCATTGGTTCTCGCTATTCCTGTTCATCTTCCGCAGAAATTGCAAACTGGGCCAAACAGGAGGTTAAAGGGACTGACTCTCCAAGTCGGGAGGGTGTTAGTAAAGCATCTGGAATGTTGCACCCGAGTACCAGGGTACGAAAACTGAGACATATTTGAACACGTCTCCCAATCACATGGTTGATCATACTCTAGGTTCCACATGCATGTTTTAGCTGAAGGAAGAATACCTTAAACCTGGGTAGTTGAAACCCGTGGAATGGGTACCATGCAATATGACTTCAGAGGGTCTTCATTTGCTCACCAAACCTCTCCAATCCTATCACTGCTGCGTTTATGCCCCTGTACACATGCTTGATTCTCTTTCGGAGACATAGCAATCCATAGGTTTTAAGATACTTACTAGTCAGGTACATTCTTAGGCGTTTAATATGCGGTGTTGTGTCCATTTCGTTGAGCAAGGAGTAGCTCTTGTCTATTCCATATTTGGCTTAAGGAATTTTATCTGTGCTGATTTCAATCTCTGGTTTTATGCAGCACCCCAACTCACCTTTCCCCTTAAGCAAGCATAAGTTGGTTTTCTAAATTTGAGACCCTGTTCTGTTCTGTAATTCAGTTCCTGTGTAGCCAAGTTTACATTCCGTGTATTACTGATATCTTATGATGTTTCTTTTTCTGTGTGACTTATTTCAGTTAGAATCATCATACCTGAATCCACTCATTGTGCTGCTAAGGGCCTGATGACATAGATTTCATTGCAGAGTGATATTGCTTTGTAAGTAAATACCACAACTTCTTTATCCATTTTTCACTTTCTGCGATGTTGAACTTGTACTGTAAACGAGGTTCTTGTAAACAGAGGCGTCCCAAACTTTGGGGTGGCTGTGTCTTTTTGATTTTAATTTCCCTAAGCTATAGGACCATAAGTGGAAGTGCCCTAGGGTCTGTTGCTTTGTGTTTTAGATGTTTCAGGAAACACCATACACTTCTCCCGAGTGTCTGTTGGCAATTTACATCCCGCCCATCAGCATAACAAGGCTCCCAGTTCTCCATGGCCTGTCCTGCCTTTCTGGATTTTACACTTTTTTCAGATGGCCCTTTTGACCGGGGGGAAGTGAGACTTCATTGTAGTGCAGATTTCCTTTGCAAGCTTGCTTGGTTGGCCAAAAAGGGCGTATGCGTTTTTTCCTGAATATATTCAGGAAAAAACGCATACGCCCTTTTTGGCCAAGTGCATCATTGTGGACGTTCTGCCTCTTTTCCTATCCTTTCAATGCAATTCCAGTCTACCTCCTGAAATCGGTTTCCTGCAATTCTGCCCCGCTTTCAAGTCCTCTTGGCAGCCTTACTTCAGTATATTTTTGGACGATAGCTGTCATTTATAACTCTGCAGGTTTGTGAATTACAGTGCCCCTGAGCTCCTTTCTTCAACTCGCTTTCTTGTGAGCTGGCCGCAACACCGCAGGATGGCTTCAGGCCCTAATCTGGTTCCGGCACGGCACGCTGAGCCTTTGGTTAATTCCTCTTCCTGGTGGGAAATGAGAGTTAAATTTGCCCGTCCAGACACCTCCAGCTAGTCTCTCATTGGTTCTCGCTATTCCTGTTCATCTTCCGCAGAAATTGCAAACTGGGCCAAACAGGAGGTTAAAGGGACTGACTCTCCAAGTCGGGAGGGTGTTAGTAAAGCGTCTGGAATGTTGCACCCGAGTACCAGGGTACGAAAACTGAGACATATTTGAACACGTCTCCCGATCACATGGTTGATCAGACTCTAGGTTCCACATGCATGTTTTACCTGAAGGAAGAATACCTTAAACCTGGGTAGTTGAAACCCGTGGAATGGGTACCATGCAATATGACTTCAAAGGGTCTTCATTTGCTCACCGAACCTCTCCAATCCTATCACTGCTGTGTTTATGCCCCTGTACACATGCTTGATTCTCTTTCGGAGACATAGCAATCCATAGGTTTTAAGATACTTACTAGTCAGGTACATTCTTAGGCGTTTAATATGCGGTGTTGAGTCCATTTCTTTGAGCAAGGAGTAGCTCTTGTCTATTCCATATTTGGCTTAAGGAACTTTATCTGTGCTCATTTCAATCTCTGGTTTTATGCAGCACCCCAACTCACCTTTCCCCTTAAGCAAGCATAAGTTGGTTTTCTAAATTTGAGACCCTGTTCTGTTCTGTGATTCAGTTCCTGTGTAGCCAAGTTTACATTCCGTGTATTACTGATATCTTATGATGTTTCTTTTTCTGTGTGACTTATTTCAGTTAGAATCATCATACCTGAATCCACTCATTGTGCTGCTAAGGGCCTGATGACATAGATTTCATTGCTGAGTGATATTGCTTTGTAAGTAAATACCACAACTTCTTTATCCATTTTTCACTTTCTGCGATGTTGAACTTGTACTGTAAACGAGGTTCTTGTAAACAGAGGCGTCCCAAACTTTGGGGTGGCTGTGTCTTTTTGATTTTAATTTCCCTAAGCTATAGGACCATAATTGGAAGTGCCCTAGGCTCTGTTGCTTTGTTTTTTAGATGTTTCAGGAAACACCATACACTTCTCCCGAGTGTCTGTTGGCAATTTACATCCCGCCCATCAGCATAACAAGGCTCCCAGTTCTCCATGGCCTGTCCTGCCTTTCTGGATTTTACACTTTTTTCAGATGGCCCTTTTGACCGGGGGGAAGTGAGACTTCATTGTAGTGCAGATTTCCTTTGCAAGCTTGCTTGGTTGGCCAAAAAGGGCGTATGCGTTTTATCCTGAATATATTCAGGAAAAAACGCATACACCCTTTTTGGCCAAGTGCATCATTGTGGACGTTCTGCCTCTTTTCCTATGCTTTCAATGCAATTCCAGTCTACCTCCTGAAATCGGTTTCCTGCAATTCTGCCCCGCTTTCAAGTCCTCTTGGCAGCCTTACTTCAGTATATTTTTGGACGATAGCTGTCATTTATAACTCTGCAGGTTTGTGAATTACAGTGCCCCTGAGCTCCTTTCTTCAACTCGCTTTCTTTTGAGCTGGCCGCAACACCGCAGGATGGCTTCAGGCCCTAATCTGGTTCCGGCACGGCACGCTGAGCCTTTGGTTAATTCCTCTTCCTGGTGGGAAATGAGAGTTAAATTTGCCTGTCCAGACACCTCCAGCTTGTCTCTCATTGGTTCTCGCTATTCCTGTTCATCTTCCGCAGAAATTGCAAACTGGGCCAAACAGGAGGTTAAAGGGACTGACTCTCCAAGTCGGGAGGGTGTTAGTAAAGCGTCTGGAATGTTGCACCCGAGTACCAGGGTACGAAAACTGAGACATATTTGAACACGTCTCCCGATCACATGGTTGATCAGACTCTAGGTTCCACATGCATGTTTTACCTGAAGGAAGAATACCTTAAACCTGGGTAGTTGAAACCCGTGGAATGGGTACCATGCAATATGACTTCAAAGGGTCTTCATTTGCTCACCGAACCTCTCCAATCCTATCACTGCTGTGTTTATGCCCCTGTACACATGCTTGATTCTCTTTCGGAGACATAGCAATCCATAGGTTTTAAGATACTTACTAGTCAGGTACATTCTTAGGCGTTTAATATGCGGTGTTGAGTCCATTTCGTTGAGCAAGGAGTAGCTCTTGTCTATTCCATATTTGGCTTAAGGAAGTTTATCTGTGCTCATTTCAATCTCTGGTTTTATGCAGCACCCCAACTCACCTTTACCCTTAAGCAAGCATAAGTTGGTTTTCTAAATTTGAGACCCTGTTCTGTTCTCTAATTCAGTTCCTGTGTAGCCAAGTTTACATTCTGTGTATTACTGATATCTTATGATGTTTCTTTTTCTGTGTGACTTATTTCAGTTAGAATCATCATACCTGAATCCACTCATTGTGCTGCTAAGGGCCTGATGACATAGATTTCATTGCTGAGTGATATTGCTTTGTAAGTAAATACCACAACTTCTTTATCCATTTTTCACATTCTGCGATGTTGAAATTGTACTGTAAACGAGGTTCTTGTAAACAGAGGCGTCCCAAACTTTGGGGTGGCTGTGTCTTTTTGATTTTAATTTCCCTAAGCTATAGGACCATAAGTGGAAGTGCCCTAGGCTCTGTTGCTTTGTTTTTTAGATGTTTCAAGAAACACCATACACTTCTCCCGAGTGTCTGTTGGCAATTTACATCCCGCCCATCAGCATAACAAGGCTCCCAGTTCTCCATGGCCTGTCCTGCCTTTCTGGATTTTACACTTTTTTCAGATGGCCCTTTTGACCGGGGGGAAGTGAGACTTCATTGTAGTGCAGATTTCCTTTGCAAGCTTGCTTGGTTGGCCAAAAAGGGCGTATGCGTTTTTTCCTGAATATATTCAGGAAAAAACGCATACGCCCTTTTTGGCCAAGTGCATCATTGTGGACGTTCTGCCTCTTTTCCTATGCTTTCAATGCAATTCCAGTCTACCTCCTGAAATCGGTTTCCTGCAATTCTGCCCCGCTTTCAAGTCCTCTTGGCAGCCTTACTTCAGTATATTTTTGGACGATAGCTGTCATTTATAACTCTGCAGGTTTGTGAATTACAGTGGCCCTGAGCTCCTTTCTTCAACTCGCTTTCTTTTGAGCTGGCCGCAACACCGCAGGATGGCTTCAGGCCCTAATCTGGTTCCGGCACGGCACGCTGAGCCTTTGGTTAATTCCTCTTCCTGGTGGGAAATGAGAGTTAAATTTGCCCGTCCAGACACCTCCAGCTAGTCTCTCATTGGTTCTCACTATTCCTGTTCATCTTCCGCAGAAATTGCAAACTGGGCCAAACAGGAGGTTGAAGGGACTGACTCTCCAAGTTGGGAGGGTGTTAGTAAAGCGTCTGGAATGTTGCACCCGAGTACCAGGGTACGAAAACTGAGACATATTTGAACACGTCTCCCGATCACATGGTTGATCATACTCTAGGTTCCACATGCATGTTTTACCTGAAGGAAGAATACCTTAAACCTGGGTAGTTGAAACCCGTGGAATGGGTACCATGCAATATGACTTCAAAGGGTCTTCATTTGCTCACCGAACCTCTCCAATCCTATCACTGCTGCGTTTATGCCCCTGTACACATGCTTGATTCTCTTTCGGAGACATAGCAATCCATAGGTTTTAAGATACTTACTAGTCAGGTACATTCTTAGGCGTTTAATATGCGGTGTTGAGTCCATTTCGTTGAGCAAGGAGTAGCTCTTGTCTATTCCATATTTGGCTTAAGGAACTTTATCTGTGCTCATTTCAATCTCTGGTTTTATGCAGCACCCCAACTCACCTTTCCCCTTAAGCAAGCATAAGTTGGTTTTCTAAATTTGAGACCCTGTTCTGTTCTGTAATTCAGTTCCTGTGTAGCCAAGTTTACATTCCGTGTATTACTGATATCTTATGATGTTTCTTTTTCTGTGTGACTTATTTCAGTTAGAATCATCATACCTGAATCCACTCATTGTGCTGCTAAGGGCCTGATGACATAGATTTCATTGCTGAGTGATATTGATTTGTAAGTAAATACCACAACTTCTTTATCCATTTTTCACTTTCTGCGATGTTGAACTTGTACGCTAAACGAGGTTCTTGTAAACAGAGGCGTCCCAAACTTTGGGGTGGCTGTGTCTTTTTGATTTTAATTTCCCTAAGCTATAGGACCATAAGTGGAAGTGCCCTAGGCTCTGTTGCTTTGTTTTTTAGATGTTTCAGGAAACACCATACACTTCTCCCGAGTGTCTGTTGGCAATTTACATCCCGCCCATCAGCATAACAAGGCTCCCAGTTCTCCATGGCCTGTCCTGCCTTTCTGGATTTTACACTTTTTTCAGATGGCCCTTTTGACCGGTGGGAAGTGAGATTTCATTGTAGTGCAGATTTCCATTGCAAGCTTGCTTGGTTGGCCAAAAGGGGCGTATGCGTTTTTTCCTGAATATATTCAGGAAAAAACGCATACGCCCTTTATGGCCAAGTACATCATTGTGGACGTTCTGCCTCTTTTCCTATGCTTTCAATGCAATTCCAGTCTACCTCCTGAAATCGGTTTCCTGCAATTCTGCCCCGCTTTCAAGTCCTCTTGGGAGCCTTACTTCAGTATATTTTTGGACGATAGCTGTCATTTATAACTCTGCAGGTTTGTGAATTACAGTGCCCCTGAGCTCCTTTCTTCAACTCGCTTTCTTTTGAGCTGGCCGCAACACCGCAGGATGGCTTCAGGCCCTAATCTGGTTCCGGCACGGCACGCTGAGCCTTTGGTTAATTCCTCTTCCTGGTGGGAAATGAGAGTTAAATTTGCCCGTCCAGACACCTCCAGCTAGTCTCTCATTGGTTCTCGCTATTCCTGTTCATCTTCCGCAGAAATTGCAAACTGGGCCAAACAGGAGGTTAAAGGGACTGACTCTCCAAGTCGGGAGGGTGTTAGTAAAGCGTCTGGAATGTTGCACCCGAGTACCAGGGTACGAAAACTGAGACATATTTGAACACGTCTCCCGATCACATGGTTGATCATACTCTAGGTTCCACATGCATGTTTTAGCTGAAGGAAGAATACCTTAAACCTGGGTAGTTGAAACCCGTGGAATGGGTACCATGCAATATGACTTCAAAGGGTCTTCATTTGCTCACCGAACCTCTCCAATCCTATCACTGCTGCGTTTATGCCCCTGTACACATGCTTGATTCTCTTTCGGAGACATAGCAATCCATAGGTTTTAAGATACTTACTAGTCAGGTACATTCTTAGGCATTTAATATGGGGTGTTGAGTCCATTTCGTTGAGCAAGGAGTAGCTCTTGTCTATTCCATATTTGGCTTAAGGAACTTTATCTGTGTTCATTTCAATCTCTGGTTTTATGCAGCACCCCAACTCACCTTTACCCTTAAGCAAGCATAAGTTGGTTTTCTAAATTTGAGACCCTGTTCTGTTCTGTAATTCAGTTCCTGTGTAGCCAAGTTTACATTCCGTGTATTACTGATATCTTATGATGTTTCTTTTTCTGTGTGACTTATTTCAGTTAGAATCATCATACCTGAATCCACTCATTGTGCTGCTAAGGGCCTGATGACATAGATTTCATTGCTGAGTGATATTGCTTTGTAAGTAAATACCACAACTTCTTTATCCATTTTTCACTTTCTGCGATGTTGAACTTGTACTGTAAACGAGGTTCTTGTAAACAGAGGCGTCCCAAACTTTGGGGTGGCTGTGTCTTTTTGATTTTAATTTCCCTAAGCTATAGGACCATAAGTGGAAGTGCCCTAGGCTCTGTTGCTTTGTTTTTTAGATGTTTCAGGAAACACCATACACTTCTCCCGAGTGTCTGTTGGCAATTTACATCCCGCCCATCAGCATAACAAGGCTCCCAGTTCTCCATGGCCTGTCCTGTCTTTCTGGATTTTACACTTTTTTCAGATGGCCCTTTTGACCGGGGGGAAGTGAGACTTCATTGTAGTGCAGATTTCCTTTGCAAGCTTGCTTGGTTGGCCAAAAAGGGCGTATGCGTTTTTTCCTGAATATATTCAGGAAAAAACGCATACGCCCTTTTTGGCCAAGTGCATCATTGTGGACGTTCTGCCTCTTTTCCTATGCTTTCAATGCAATTCCAGTCTACCTCCTGAAATCGGTTTCCTGCAATTCTGCCCCGCTTTCAAGTCCTCTTGGCAGCCTTACTTCAGTATATTTTTGGACGATAGCTGTCATTTATAACTCTGCAGGTTTGTGAATTACAGTGCCCCTGAGCTCCTTTCTTCAACTCGCTTTCTTTTGAGCTGGCCGCAACACCGCAGGATGGCTTCAGGCCCTAATCTTGTTCCGGCACGGCACGCTGAGCCTTTGGTTAATTCCTCTTCCTGGTGGGAAATGAGAGTTAAATTTGCCCGTCCAGACACCTCCAGCTAGTCTCTCATTGGTTCTCGCTATTCCTGTTCATCTTCCGCAGAAATTGCAAACTGGGCCAAACAGGAGGTTAAAGGGACTGACTCTCCAAGTCGGGAGGGAGTTAGTAAAGCGTCTGGAATGTTGCACCCGAGTACCAGGGTACGAAAACTGAGACATATTTGAACACGTCTCCCGATCACATGGTTGATCATACTCTAGGTTCCACATGCATGATTTAGCTGAAGGAAGAATACCTTAAACCTGGGTAGTTGAAACCCGTGGAATGGGTACCATGCAATATGACTTCAAAGGGTCTTCATTTGCTCACCGAACCTCTCCAATCCTATCACTGCTGCGTTTATGCCCCTGTACACATGCTTGATTCTCTTTCGGAGACATAACAATCCATAGGTTTTAAGATACTTACTAGTCAGGTACATTCTTAGGCATTTAATATGCGGTGTTGAGTCCATTTCGTTGAGCAAGGAGTAGCTCTTGTCTATTCCATATTTGGCTTAAGGAACTTTATCTGTGTTCATTTCAATCTCTGGTTTTATGCAGCACCCCAACTCACCTTTCCCCTTAAGCAAGCATAAGTTGGTTTTCTAAATTTGAGACCCTGTTCTGTTCTGTAATTCAGTTCTGGTGTAGCCAAGTTTTCATTCCGTGTATTACTGATATCTTATGATGTTTCTTTTTCTGTGTGACTTATTTCAGTTAGAATCATCATACCTGAATCCACTCATTGTGCTGCTAAGGGCCTGATGACATAGATTTCATTGCTGAGTGATATTGCATTGTACGTAAGTACCACAACTTCTTTATCCATTTTTCACTGTCTACGATGTTGTACTTGTACTGTAAACGAGGTTCTTGTAAACAGAGGCGTCCCAAACTTTGGGGTGGCTGTGTCTTTTTGATTTTAATTTCCCTAAGCTATAGGACCATAAGTGGAAGTGCCCTAGGGTCTGTTGCTTTGTGTTTTAGATGTTTCAGGAAACACCATACACTTCTCCCGAGTGTCTGTTGGCAATTTACATCCCGCCCATCAGCATAACAAGGCTCCCAGTTCTCCATGGCCTGTCCTGCCTTTCTGGATTTTACACTTTATTCAGATGGCCCTTTTGACCGGGGGGAAGTGAGACTTCATTGTAGTGCAGATTTCCTTTGCAAGCTTGCTTGGTTGGCCAAAAAGGGCGTATGCGTTTTATCCTGAATATATTCAGGAAAAAACGCATACGCCCTTTTTGGCCAAGTGCATCATTGTGGACGTTCTGCCTCTTTTCCTATGCTTTCAATGCAATTCCAGTCTACCTCCTGAAATCGGTTTCCTGCAATTCTGCCCCGCTTTCAAGTCCTCTTGGCAGCCTTACTTCAGTATATTTTTGGACGATAGCTGTCATTTATAACTCTGCAGGTTTGTGAATTACAGTGCCCCTGAGCTCCTTTCTTCAACTCGCTTTCTTGTGACCTGGCCGCAACACCACAGGATGGCTTCAGGAATTAATCTGGTTCCGGCACGGCACGCTGAGCCTTTGGTTAATTCCTCTTCCTGGTGGGAAATGAGAGTTAAATTTGCCCGTCCAGACACCTCCAGCTAGTCTCTCATTGGTTCTCGCTATTCCTGTTCATCTTCCGCAGAAATTGCAAACTGGGCCAAACAGGAGGTTAAAGGGACTGACTCTCCAAGTAGGGAGAGTGTTAGTAAGCGTCTGGAATGTTGCACCCGAGTACCAGGGTACGAAAACTGAGACATATTTGAACACGTCTCCCGTTCACACGGTTGATCATACTCTGGGTTCCACATGCATGTTTTAGCTGAAGGAAGAATACCTTAAACCTGGAGAGTTGAGACCCGTGGAAGGGGTACCATGCAATATGACTTCAAAGTGTCTTCATTTGCTCACCGAACCTCTCCAATCCTATCACTGCTGCGTTTATACCCCTGTACACACGCTTGATTCTCTTTTGGAGACATAGCAATACCTAGGATTTAAGGTACTTACTAGTCAGGTACATTCTTAGGCGTTTAATATGGGGTGTTGAGTCCGTTTCGTTGAGCAAGGAGTAGCTCTTGTCTATTCCATATTTGGCTTAAGGAACTTTATCTGTGCTCATTTCAATCTCTGGTTTTATGCAGCACCCCAACTCACCTTTACCCTTAAGCAAGCATAAGTTTGTTTTCTAAATTTGAGACCCTGTTCTGTTTTGGAATTCAGTTCCTGTGTAGCCAAGTTTACATTCCGTGTATTAGTGATATCTTATGATGTTTCTTTTTCTGTGTGACTTATTTCAGTTAGAATCATCATACCTGAATCCACTCATTGTGCTGCTAAGGGCCTGATGACATAGATTTCATTGCTGAGTGATATTGCTTTGTAAGTAAATACCACAACTTCTTTATCCATTTTTCACTTTCTGCGATGTTGAACTTGTACTGTAAACGAGGTTCTTGTAAACAGAGGCGTCCCAAACTTTGGGGTGGCTGTGTCTTTTTGATTTTAATTTCCCTAAGCTATAGGACCATAAGTGGAAGTGCCCTAGGCTCTGTTGCTTTGTTTTTTAGATGTTTCAGGAAACACCATACACTTCTCCCGAGTGTCTGTTGGCAATTTACATCCCGCCCATCAGCATAACAAGGCTCCCAGTTCTCCATGGCCTGTCCTGCCTTTCTGGATTTTACACGTTTTTCAGATGGCCCTTTTGACCGGGGGGAAGTGAGACTTCATTGTAGTGCAGATTTCATTTGCAAGTTTGCTTGGTTGGCCAAAAAGGGCGTATGCGTTTTTTCCTGAATGTATTCAGGAATAAACGCATACGCCCTTTTTGGCGAAGTGCATCATTGTGGACGTTCTGCCTCTTTTCCTATGCTTTCAATGCAATTCCAGTCTACCTCCTGAAATCGGTTTCCTGCAATTCTGCCCCGCTTTCAAGTCCTCTTGGCAGCCTTACTTCAGTATATTTTTGGACGATAGCTGTCATTTATAACTCTGCAGGTTTGTGAATTACAGTGCCCCTGAGCTCCTTTCTTCAACTCGCTTTCTTTTGAGCTGGCCGCAACACCGCAGGATGGCTTCAGGCCCTAATCTGGTTTCGGCACTGCACGCTGAGCCTTTGGTTATTTCCTATTCCTGGTGGGAAATGAGAGTTAAATTTGCCCGTCCAGACACCTCCAGCTAGTCTCTGATTGGTTCTCGCTATTCCTGTTCATCTTCCGCAGAAATTGCAAACTGGGCCAAACAGGAGGTTAAAAGCGCTGACTCTCCAAGTGGGGAGAGTGTTAGTAAAGCGTCTGGAATGTTGCAGCCGAGTACCAGGGTACGAAAACTGAGACATATTTGAACACGTTTCCCGATCACATGGTTGATCATACTCTGGGTTCCACATGCATGTTTTAGCTGAAGGAGGAATACCTTAAACCTGGGTAGTTGAAACCCGTGGAATGGGTACCATGCAATATGACTTCAAAGGGTCTTCATTTGCTCACCAAACCTCTCCAATCCTATCACTGCTGCGTTTATGCCCCTGTACACATGCTTGATTCTCTTTCGGAGACATAGCAATCCCTAGGTTTTAAGATACTTACTAGTCAGGTACATTCTTAGGCGTTTAATATGCGGTGTTGAGTTCATTTCGTTGAGCAAGGAGTAGCTCTTGTCTATTCCATATTTGGCTTAAGGAACTTTATCTGTGCTCATTTCAATCTCTGGTTTTATGCAGCACCCCAACTCACCTTTACCCTTAAGCAAGCATAAGTTGGTTTTCTAAATTTGAGACCCTGTTCTGTTCTGTAATTCAGTTCCTGTGTAGCCAAGTTTACATTCCGTGTATTAGTGATATCTTATGATGGTTCTTTTTCTGTGTGACTTCTTTCAGTTAGAATCATCGTACCTGAATCCACTCATTATGCTGCTAAGGGCCTGATGACATAGATTTCATTGCTGAGTGATATTGCTTTGTAAGTAAATACCACAACTTCTTTATCCATTTTTCACTTTCTGCGATGTTGAACTTGTACTGTAAACGAGGTTCTTGTAAACAGAGGCGTCCCAAACTTTGGGGTGGCTGTGTCTTTTTGATTTTAATTTCCCTAAGCTATAGGACCATAAGTGGAAGTGCCCTAGGCTCTGTTGCTTTGTTTTTTAGATGTTTCAGGAAACACCATACACTTCTCCCGAGTGTCTGTTGGCAATTTACATCCCGCCCATCAGCATAACAAGGCTCCCAGTTCTCCATGGCCTGTCCTGCCTTTCTGGATTTTACACTTTTTTCAGATGGCCCTTTTGACCGGGGGGAAGTGAGACTTCATTGTAGTGCAGATTTCCTTTGCAAGCTTGCTTGGTTGGCCAAAAAGGGCGTATGCGTTTTTTCCTGAATATATTCAGGAAAAAACGCATACGCCCTTTTTGGCCAAGTGCATCATTGTGGACGTTCTGCCTCTTTTCCTATGCTTTCAATGCAATTCCAGTCTACCTCCTGAAATCGGTTTCCTGCAATTCTGCCCCGCTTTCAAGTCCTCTTGGCAGCCTTACTTCAGTATATTTTTGGACGATACTGTCATTTATAACTCTGCAGGTTTGTGAATTACAGTGCCCCTGAGCTCCTTTCTTCAACTCGCTTTCTTTTGAGCTGGCCGCAACACCGCAGGATGGCTTCAGGCCCTAATCTGGTTCCGGTACGGCACGCTGAGCCTTTGGTTAATTCCTCTTCCTCGTGGGAAATGAGAGTTAAATTTGCCCGTCCAGACACCTCCAGCTAGTCTCTCATTGGTTCTCGCTATTCCTGTTCATCTTCCACAGAAATTGCAAACTGGGCCAAACAGGAGGTTAAAGGGACTGACTCTCCAAGACGGGAGGGTGTTAGTAAAGCGTCTGGAATGTTGCACCCGAGTACCAGGGTACGAAATCTGAGACATATTTGAACACGTCTCCCGATCACATAGTTGATCATACTCTAGGTTCCACATGCATGTTTTAGCTGAAGGAAGAATACCTTAAACCTGGGTAGTTGAAACCCGTGGAATGGGTACCATGCAATATGACTTCAGAGGGTCTTCATTTGCTCACCAAACCTCTCCAATCCTATCACTGCTGCGTTTATGCCCCTGTACACATGCTTGATTCTCTTTCGGAGACATAGCAATCCATAGGTTTTAAGATACTTACTAGTCAGGTACATTCTTAGGCGTTTAATATGCGGTGTTGTGTCCATTTCGTTGAGCAAGGAGTAGCTCTTGTCTATTCCATATTTGGCTTAAGGAACTTTATCTGTGCTCATTTCAATCTCTGGTTTTATGCAGCACCCCAACTCACCTTTCCCCTTAAGCAAGCATAAGTTGGTTTTCTAAATTTGAGACCCTGTTCTGTTCTGTAATTCAGTTCCTGTGTAGCCAAGTTTACATTCCGTGTATTACTGATATCTTATGATGTTTCTTTTTCTGTGTGACTTATTTCAGTTAGAATCATCATACCTGAATCCACTCATTGTGCTGCTAAGGGCCTGATGACATAGATTTCATTGCAGAGTGATATTGCTTTGTAAGTAAATACCACAACTTCTTTATCCATTTTTCACTTTCTGCGATGTTTAACTTGTACTGTAAACGAGGTTCTTGTAAACAGAGGCGTCCCAAACTTTGGGGTGGCTATGTCTTTTTGATTTTAATTTCCCTAATCTATAGGACCATAAGTTGAAGTGCCCTAGGCTCTGTTGCTTTGTTTTTTAGATGTTTCAGGAAACACCATACACTTCTCCCGAGTGTCTGTTGGCAATTTACATCCCGCCCATCAGCATAACAAGGCTCCCAGTTCTCCATGGCCTGTCCTGCCTTTCTGGATTTTACACTTTTTTCAGATGGCCCTTTTGACCGGGGGGAAGTGAGACTTCATTGTAGTGCAGATTTCCTTTGCAAGCTTGCTTGGTTGGCCAAAAAGGGCATATGAGTTTTTTCCTGAATATATTCAGGAAAAAACGCATACACCCTTTTTGGCCAAGTGCATCATTGTGGACGTTCTGCCTCTTTTTCTATGCTTTCAATGCAATTCCAGTCTACCTCCTGAAATCGGTTTCCTGCAATTCTGCCCCGCTTTCAAGTCCTCTTGGCAGCCTTACTTCAGTATATTTTTGGACGATAGCTGTCATTTATAACTCTGCAGGTTTGTGAATTACAGTGCCCCTGAGCTCCTTTCTTCAACTCGCTTTCTTTTGAGCTGGCCGCAACACCGCAGGATGGCTTCAGGCCCTAATCTGGTTCCGGCACGGCACGCTGAGCCTTTGGTTAATTCCTCTTCCTGGTGGGAAATGAGAGTTAAATTTGCCCGTCCAGACACCTCCAGCTAGTCTCTCATTGGTTCTCACTATTCCTGTTCATCTTCCGCAGAAATTGCAAACTGGGCCAAACAGGAGGTTAAAGGGACTGACTCTCCAAGTCGGGAGGGTGTTAGTAAAGCGTCTGGAATGTTGCACCCGAGTACCAGGGTACGAAAACTGAGACATATTTGAACACGTCTCCCGATCACATGGTTGATCAGACTCTAGGTTCCACATGCATGTTTTACCTGAAGGAAGAATACCTCAAACCTGGGTAGTTGAAACCCGTGGAATGGGTACCATGCAATATGACTTCAAAGGGTCTTCATTTGCTCACCGAACCTCTCCAATCCTATCACTGCTGTGTTTATGCCCCTGTACACATGTTTGATTCTCTTTCGGAGACATAGCAATCCATAGGTTTTAAGATACTTACTAGTCAGGTACATTCTTAGGCGTTTAATATGCGGTGTTGAGTCCATTTCTTTGAGCAAGGAGTAGCTCTTGTCTATTCCATATTTGGCTTAAGGAACTTTATCTGTGCTCATTTCAATCTCTGGTTTTATGCAGCACCCCAACTCACCTTTACCCTTAAGCAAGCATAAGTTGGTTTTCTAAATTTGAGACCCTGTTCTGTTCTGTAATTCAGTTCCTGTGTAGCCAAGTTTACATTCCGTGTATTACTGATATCTTATGATGTTTCTTTTTCTGTGTGACTTATTTCAGTTAGAATCATCATACCTGAATCCACTCATTGTGCTGCTAAGGGCCTGATGACATAGATTTCATTGCTGAGTGATATTGCTTTGTAAGTAAATACCACAACTTCTTTATCCATTTTTCACTTTCTGTGATATTGAACTTGTACGGTAAACGAGGTTCTTGTAAACAGAGGTGTCCCAATGTTTGGGGTCGCTGTGTCTTTTTGATTTTAATTTCCCTAAGCTATAGGACCATAAGTGGAAGTGCCCTAGGCTCTGTTGCTTTGTTTTTTAGATGTTTCAGGAAACACCATACACTTCTCCCGAGTGTCTGTTGGCAATTTACATCCCGCCCATCAGCATAACAAGGCTCCCAGTTCTCCATGGCCTGTCCTGCCTTTCTGGATTTTACACTTTTTTCAGATGGCCCTTTTGACCGGGGGGAAGTGAGACTTCATTGTAGTGCAGATTTCCTTTGCAAGCTTGCTTGGTTGGCCAAAAAGGGCGTATGCGTTTTTTCCTGAATATATTCAGGAAAAAACGCATACGCCCTTTTTGGCCAAGTGCATCATTGTGGACGTACTGCCTCTTTTCCTATGCTTTCAATGCAATTCCAGTCTACCTCCTGAAATCGGTTTCCTGCAATTCTGCCCCGCTTTCAAGTCCTCTTGGCAGCCTTACTTCAGTATATTTTTGGACGATAGCTGTCATTTATAACTCTGCAGGTTTGTGAATTACAGTGCCCCTGTGATCCTTTCTTTAACTCGCTTTCTTTTGAGCTGGCCGCAACACCGCAGGATGGCTTCAGGCCCTAATCTGATTCCGGCACGGCACGCTGAGCCTTTGGTTAATTCCTCTTCCTCGTGGGAAATGAGAGTTAAATTTGCCCGTCCAGACACCTCCAGCTAGTCTCTCATTGGTTCTCGCTATTCCTGTTCATCTTCCGCAGAAATTGCAAACTGGGCCAAACAGGAGGTTAAAGGGACTGACTCTCCAAGTCGGGAGGGTGTTAGTAAAGCGTCTGGAATGTTGCACCCGAGTACCAGGGTACGAAAACTGAGACATATTTGAACACGTCTCCCGATCACATGGTTGATCAGACTCTAGCTTCCACATGCATGTTTTAGCTGAAGGAAGAATACCTTAAACCTGGGTAGTTGAAACCCGTGGAATGGGTACCATGCAATATGACTTCAGAGGGTCTTCATTTGCTCACCGAACCTCTCCAATCCTATCACTGCTGCGTTTATGCCCCTGTACACATGCTTGATTCTCTTTCGGAGACATAACAATCCATAGGTTTTAAGATACTTACTAGTCAGGTACATTCTTAGGCGTTTAATATGCGGTGTTGAGTCCATTTCGTTGAGCAAGGAGTAGCTCTTGTCTATTCCATATTTGGCTTAAGGAACTTTATCTGTGCTCATTTCAATCTCTGGTTTTATGCAGCACCCCAACTCACCTTTCCCCTTAAGCAAGCATAAGTTGGTTTTCTAAATTTGAGACCCTGTTCTGTTTTGGAATTCAGTTCCTGTGTAGCCAAGTTTACATTCCGTGTATTACTGATATCTTATGATGTTTCTTTTTCTGTGTGACTTATTTCAGTTAGAATCATCATACCTGAATCCACTCATTGTGCTGCTAAGGGCCTGATGACATAGATTTCATTGCAGAGTGATATTGTTTTGTAAGTAAATACCACAACTTCTTTATCCATTTTTCACTTTCTGCGATGTTGAACTTGTACTGTAAACGAGGTTCTTGTAAACAGAGGCGTCCCAATGTTTGGGGTGGCTGTGTCTTTTTGATTTTAATTTCCCTAAGCTATAGGACCATAAGTGGAAGTGCCCTAGGCTCTGTTGCTTTGTTTTTTAGATGTTTCAGGAAACACCATACACTTCTTCCGAGTGTCTGTTGGCAATTTACATCCCGCCCATCAGCATAACAAGGCTCCCAGTTCTCCATGGCCTGTCCTGCCTTTCTGGATTTTACACTTTTTTCAGATGGCCCTTTTGACCGGGGGGAAGTGAGACTTCATTGTAGTGCAGATTTCCTTTGCAAGCTTGCTTGGTTGGCCAAAAAGGGCGTATGCGTTTTTTCCTGAATATATTCAGGAAAAAACGCATACGCCCTTTTTGGCCAAGTGCATCATTGTGGACGTTCTGCCTCTTTTCCTATGCTTTCAATGCAATTCCAGTCTACCTCCTGAAATCGGTTTCCTGCAATTCTGCCCCGCTTTCAAGTCCTCTTGGCAGCCTTACTTCAGTATATTTTTGGACGATAGCTGTCATTTATAACTCTGCAGGTTTGTGAATTACAGTGCCCCTGAGCTCCTTTCTTCAACTCGCTTTCTTGTGACCTGGCCGCAACACCGCAGGATGGCTTCAGGCCCTAATCTGGTTCCGGCACGGCACGCTGAGCCTTTGGTTAATTCCTCTTCCTGGTGGGAAATGAGAGTTAAATTTGCCTGTCCAGACACCTCCAGCTAGTCTCTCATTGGTTCTCGCTATTCCTGTTCATCTTCCGCAGAAATTGCAAACTGGGCCAAACAGGAGGTTAAAGGGACTGACTCTCCAAGTCAGGAGGGTGTTAGTAAAGCGTCTGGAATGTTGCACCCGAGTACCAGGGTACGAAAACTGAGACATATTTGAACACGTCTCCCGATCACATGGTTGATCAGACTCTAGGTTCCACATGCATGTTTTAGCTGAAGGAAGAATACCTTAAACCTGGGTAGTTGAAACCCGTGGAATGGGTACCATGCAATATGACTTCAGAGGGTCTTCATTTGCTCACCGAACCTCTCCAATCCTATCACTGCTGCGTTTATGCCCCTGTACACATGCTTGATTCTCTTTCGGAGACATAGCAATCCATAGGTTTTAAGATACTTACTAGTCAGGTACATTCTTAGGCGTTTAATATGCGGTGTTGTGTCCATTTCTTTGAGCAAGGAGTAGCTCTTGTCTATTCCATATTTGGCTTAAGGAACTTTATCTGTGCTCATTTCAATCTCTGGTTTTATGCAGCACCCCAACTCACCTTTCCCCTTAAGCAAGCATAAGTTTGTTTTCTAAATTTGAGACCCTGTTCTGTTTTGGAATTCAGTTCCTGTGTAGCCAAGTTTACATTCCGTGTATTACTGATATCTTATGATGTTTCTTTTTCTGTGTGACTTATTTCAGTTAGAATCATCATACCTGAATCCACTCATTGTGCTGCTAAGGGCCTGATGACATAGATTTCATTGCAGAGTGATATTGCTTTGTAAGTAAATACCACAACTTCTTTATCCATTTTTCACTTTCTGCGATGTTGAACTTGTACTGTAAACGAGGTTCTTGTAAACAGAGGCGTCCCAAACTTTGGGGTGGCTGTGTCTTTTTGATTTTAATTTCCCTAATCTATAGGACCATAAGTGGAAGTGCCCTAGGCTCTGTTGCTTTGTTTTTTAGATGTTTCAGGAAACACCATACACTTCTCCCGAGTGTCTGTTGGCAATTTACATCCCGCCCATCAGCATAACAAGGCTCCCAGTTCTCCATGGCCTGTCCTGCCTTTCTGGATTTTACACTTTTTTCAGATGGCCCTTTTGACCGGGGGGAAGTGAGACTTCATTGTAGTGCAGATTTCCTTTGCAAGCTTGCTTGGTTGGCCAAAAAGGGCGTATGCGTTTTTTCCTGAATATATTCAGGAAAAAACGCATACGCCCTTTTTGGCCAAGTGCATCATTGTGGACGTTCTGCCTCTTTTCCTATGCTTTCAATGCAATTCCAGTCTACCTCCTGAAATCGGTTTCCTGCAATTCTGCCCCGCTTTCAAGTCCTCTTGGCAGCCTTACTTCAGTATATTTTTGGACGATAGCTGTCATTTATAACTCTGCAGGTTTGTGAATTACAGTGCCCCTGAGCTCCTTTCTTCAACTCGCTTTCTTGTGACCTGGCCGAAACACCGCAGGATGGCTTCAGGCCCTAATCTGGTTCCGGCACGGCACGCTGAGCCTTTGGTTAATTCCTCTTCCTGGTGGGAAATGAGAGTTAAATTTGCCCGTCCAGACACCTCCAGCTAGTCTCTCATTGGTTCTCGCTATTCCTGTTCATCTTCCGCAGAAATTGCAAACTGGGCCAAACAGGAGGTTAAAGGGACTGACTCTCCAAGTCAGGAGGGTGTTAGTAAAGCGTCTGGAATGTTGCACCCGAGTACCAGGGTACGAAAACTGAGACATATTTGAACACGTCTCCCGATCACATGGTTGATCAGACTCTAGGTTCCACATGCATGTTTTAGCTGAAGGAAGAATACCTTAAACCTGGGTAGTTGAAACCCGTGGAATGGGTACCATGCAATATGACTTCAGAGGGTCTTCATTTGCTCACCGAACCTCTCCAATCCTATCACTGCTGCGTTTATGCCCCTGTACACATGCTTGATTCTCTTTCGGAGACATAGCAATCCATAGGTTTTAAGATACTTACTAGTCAGGTACATTCTTAGGCGTTTAATATGCGGTGTTGTGTCCATTTCGTTGAGCAAGGAGTAGCTCTTGTCTATTCCATATTTGGCTTAAGGAACTTTATCTGTGCTCATTTCAATCTCTGGTTTTATGCAGCACCCCAACTCACCTTTCCCCTTAAGCAAGCATAAGTTTGTTTTCTAAATTTGAGACCCTGTTCTGTTTTGGAATTCAGTTCCTGTGTAGCCAAGTTTACATTCCGTGTATTACTGATATCTTATGATGTTTCTTTTTCTGTGTGACTTATTTCAGTTAGAATCATCATACCTGAATCCACTCATTGTGCTGCTAAGGGCCTGATGACATAGATTTCATTGCTGAGTGATATTGCTTTGTAAGTAAATACCACAACTTCTTTATCCATTTTTCACTTTCTGCGATGTTGAACTTGTACTGTAAACGAGGTTCTTGTAAACAGAGGCGTCCCAAACTTTGGGGTGGCTGTGTCTTTTTGATTTTAATTTCCCTAATCTATAGGACCATAAGTGGAAGTGCCCTAGGCTCTGTTGCTTTGTTTTTTAGATGTTTCAGGAAACACCATACACTTCTCCCGAGTGTCTGTTGGCAATTTACATCCCGCCCATCAGCATAACAAGGCTCCCAGTTCTCCATGGCCTGTCCTGCCTTTCTGGATTTTACACTTTTTTCAGATGGCCCTTTTGACCGGGGGGAAGTGAGACTTCATTGTAGTGCAGATTTCCTTTGCAAGCTTGCTTGGTTGGCCAAAAAGGGCGTATGCGTTTTTTCCTGAATATATTCAGGAAAAAACGCATACGCCCTTTTTGGCCAAGTGCATCATTGTGGACGTTCTGCCTCTTTTCCTATGCTTTCAATGCAATTCCAGTCTACCTCCTGAAATCGGTTTCCTGCAATTCTGCCCCGCTTTCAAGTCCTCTTGGCAGCCTTACTTCAGTATATTTTTGGACGATAGCTGTCATTTATAACTCTGCAGGTTTGTGAATTACAGTGCCCCTGAGCTCCTTTCTTCAACTCGCTTTCTTGTGACCTGGCCGAAACACCGCAGGATGGCTTCAGGCCCTAATCTGGTTCCGGCACGGCACGCTGAGCCTTTGGTTAATTCCTCTTCCTGGTGGGAAATGAGAGTTAAATTTGCCCGTCCAGACACCTCCAGCTAGTCTCTCATTGGTTCTCGCTATTCCTGTTCATCTTCCGCAGAAATTGCAAACTGGGCCAAACAGGAGGTTAAAGGGACTGACTCTCCAAGTCAGGAGGGTGTTAGTAAAGCGTCTGGAATGTTGCACCCGAGTACCAGGGTACGAAAACTGAGACATATTTGAACACGTCTCCCGATCACATGGTTGATCAGACTCTAGGTTCCACATGCATGTTTTAGCTGAAGGAAGAATACCTTAAACCTGGGTAGTTGAAACCCGTGGAATGGGTACCATGCAATATGACTTCAGAGGGTCTTCATTTGCTCACCGAACCTCTCCAATCCTATCACTGCTGCGTTTATGCCCCTGTACACATGCTTGATTCTCTTTCGGAGACATAGCAATCCATAGGTTTTAAGATACTTACTAGTCAGGTACATTCTTAGGCGTTTAATATGCGGTGTTGTGTCCATTTCGTTGAGCAAGGAGTAGCTCTTGTCTATTCCATATTTGGCTTAAGGAACTTTATCTGTGCTCATTTCAATCTCTGGTTTTATGCAGCACCCCAACTCACCTTTCCCCTTAAGCAAGCATAAGTTTGTTTTCTAAATTTGAGACCCTGTTCTGTTTTGGAATTCAGTTCCTGTGTAGCCAAGTTTACATTCCGTGTATTACTGATATCTTATGATGTTTCTTTTTCTGTGTGACTTATTTCAGTTAGAATCATCATACCTGAATCCACTCATTGTGCTGCTAAGGGCCTGATGACATAGATTTCATTGCAGAGTGATATTGCTTTGTAAGTAAATACCACAACTTCTTTATCCATTTTTCACTTTCTGCGATGTTGAACTTGTACTGTAAACGAGGTTCTTGTAAACAGAGGCGTCCCAAACTTTGGGGTGGCTGTGTCTTTTTGATTTTAATTTCCCTAAGCTATAGGACCATAAGTGGAAGTGCCCTAGGCTCTGTTGCTTTGTTTTTTAGATGTTTCAGGAAACACCATACACTTCTCCCGAGTGTCTGTTGGCAATTTACATCCCGCCCATCAGCATAACAAGGCTCCCAGTTCTCCATGGCCTGTCCTGCCTTTCTGGATTTTACACTTTTTTCAGATGGCCCTTTTGACCGGGGGGAAGTGAGACTTCATTGTAGTGCAGATTTCCTTTGCAAGCTTGCTTGGTTGGCCAAAAAGGGCGTATGCGTTTTTTCCTGAATATATTCAGGAAAAAACGCATACGCCCTTTTTGGCCAAGTGCATCATTGTGGACGTTCTGCCTCTTTTCCTATGCTTTCAATGCAATTCCAGTCTACCTCCTGAAATCGGTTTCCTGCAATTCTGCCCCGCTTTCAAGTCCTCTTGGCAGCCTTACTTCAGTATATTTTTGGACGATAGCTGTCATTTATATCTCTGCAGGTTTGTGAATTACAGTGCCCCTGAGCTCCTTTCTTCAACTCGCTTTCTTGTGACCTGCCCGCAACACCGCAGGATGGCTTCAGGCCCTAATCTGGTTCTGGCACGGCACGCTGAGCCTTTGGTTAATTCCTCTTCCTGGTGGGAAATGAGAGTTAAATTTGCCCGTCCAGACACCTCCAGCTAGTCTCTCATTGGTTCTCGCTATTCCTGTTCATCTTCCGCAGAAATTGCAAACTGGGCCAAACAGGAGGTTAAAGGGACTGACTCTCCAAGTCGGGAGGGTGTTAGTAAAGCGTCTGGAATGTTGCACCCGAGTACCAGGGTACGAAAACTGAGACATATTTGAACACGTCTCCCGATCACATGGTTGATCATACTCTAGGTTCCACATGCATGTTTTAGCTGAAGGAAGAATACCTTAAACCTGGGTAGTTGAAACCCGTGGAATGGGTACCATGCAATATGACTTCAGAGGGTCTTCATTTGCTCACCGAACCTCTCCAATCCTATCACTGCTGCGTTTATGCCCCTGTACACATGCTTGATTCTCTTTCGGAGACATAGCAATCCATAGGTTTTAAGATACTTACTAGTCAGGTACATTCTTAGGCGTTTAATATGCGGTGTTGTGTCCATTTCGTTGAGCAAGGAGTAGCTCTTGTCTATTCCATATTTGGCTTAAGGAACTTTATCTGTGCTCATTTCAATCTCTGGTTTTATGCAGCACCCCAACTCACCTTTCCCCTTAAGCAAGCATAAGTTGGTTTTCTAAATTTGAGACCCTGTTCTGTTTTGGAATTCAGTTCCTGTGTAGCCAAGTTTACATTCCGTGTATTACTGATATCTTATGATGTTTCTTTTTCTGTGTGACTTATTTCAGTTAGAATCATCATACCTGAATCCACTCATTGTGCTGCTAAGGGCCTGATGACATAGATTTCATTGCAGAGTGATATTGTTTTGTAAGTAAATACCACAACTTCTTTATCCATTTTTCACTTTCTGCGATGTTGAACTTGTACTGTAAACGAGGTTCTTGTAAACAGAGGCGTCCCAAACTTTGGGGCGGCTGTGTCTTTTTGATTTTAATTTCCCTAATCTATAGGACCATAAGTGGAAGTGCCCTAGGCTCTGTTGCTTTGTTTTTTAGATGTTTCAGGAAACACCATACACTTCTCCTGAGTGTCTGTTGGCAATTTACATCCCGCCCATCAGCATAACAAGGCTCCCAGTTCTCCATGGCCTGTCCTGCCTTTCTGGATTTTACACTTTTTTCAGATGGCCCTTTTGACCGGGGGGAAGTGAGACTTCATTGTAGTGCAGATTTCCTTTGCAAGCTTGCTTGGTTGGCCAAAAAGGGCGTATGCGTTTTTTCCTGAATATATTCAGGAAAAAACGCATACGCCCTTTTTGGCCAAGTGCATCATTGTGGACGTTCTGCCTCTTTTCCTATGCTTTCAATGCAATTCCAGTCTACCTCCTGAAATCGGTTTCCTGCAATTCTGCCCCGCTTTCAAGTCCTCTTGGCAGCCTTACTTCAGTATATTTTTGGACGATAGCTGTCATTTATAACTCTGCAGGTTTGTGAATTACAGTGCCCCTGAGCTCCTTTCTTCAACTCGCTTTCTTGTGACCTGGCCGCAACACCGCAGGATGGCTTCAGGCCCTAATCTGGTTCCGGCACGGCACGCTGAGCCTTTGGTTAATTCCTCTTCCTGGTGGGAAATGAGAGTTAAATTTGCCCGTCCAGACACCTCCAGCTAGTCTCTGATTGGTTCTCGCTATTCCTGTTCATCTTCCGCAGAAATTGCAAACTGGGCCAAACAGGAGGTTAAAGGGACTGACTCTCCAAGTCGGGAGGGTGTTAGTAAAGCGTCTGGAATGTTGCACCCGAGTACCAGGGTACAAAAACTGAGACATATTTGAACACGTCTCCCGATCACATGGTTGATCATACTCTAGGTTCCACATGCATGTTTTAGCTGAAGGAAGAATACCTTAAACCTGGGTAGTTGAAACCCGTGGAATGGGTACCATGCAATATGACTTCAGAGGGTCTTCATTTGCTCACCAAACCTCTCCAATCCTATCACTGCTGCGTTTATGCCCCTGTACACATGCTTGATTCTCTTTCAGAGACATAGCAATCCATAGGTTTTAAGATACTTACTAGTCAGGTACATTCTTAGGCGTTTAATATGCGGTGTTGTGTCCATTTCGTTGAGCAAGGAGTAGCTCTTGTCTATTCCATATTTGGCTTAAGGAACTTTATCTGTGCTCATTTCAATCTCTGGTTTTATGCAGCACCCCAACTCACCTTTCCCCTTAAGCAAGCATAAGTTTGTTTTCTAAATTTGAGACCCTGTTCTGTTTTGGAATTCAGTTCCTGTGTAGCCAAGTTTACATTCCGTGTATTACTGATATCTTATGATGTTTCTTTTTCTGTGTGACTTATTTCAGTTAGAATCATCATACCTGAATCCACTCATTGTGCTGCTAAGGGCCTGATGACATAGATTTCATTGCAGAGTGATATTGCTTTGTAAGTAAATACCACAACTTCTTTATCCATTTTTCACTTTCTGCGATGTTGAACTTGTACGGTAAACGAGGTTCTTGTAAACAGAGGCGTCCCAAACTTTGGGGTGGCTGTGTCTTTTTGATTTTAATTTCCCTAAGCTATAGGACCATAAGTGGAAGTGCCCTAGGCTCTGTTGCTTTGTTTTTTAGATGTTTCAGGAAACACCATACACTTCTCCTGAGTGTCTGTTGGCAATTTACATCCCGCCCATCAGCATAACAAGGCTCCCAGTTCTCCATGGCCTGTCCTGCCTTTCTGGATTTTACACTTT